>NC_077233.1:119502074-120117074 GCF_027887165.1 Monodelphis domestica | reverse complement strand
GTCATATCACCCATTTAACAATGTTTTTCAAATGTTTCTAAGAGAGAACAATTTGTAAATCTCATAGAACTGCTTAGGGACCTTGAATGTGGACATTATATACAAAGCCACATAGCTCTCTGTGAAAGTAGTCAGGCATGGGTTCAGATCAACAAGTAAATTCACAGAAGATAAACTCAGAAAACCCATTATAATGTATTCTGGCACTGAAGGGAAGTTTCCTCTTTTATTTAACACAAAACAGACAGCAAGGATACTGACAAAATGGCAAAGAAAACCCCCCCAAAACTAAAAAAAAAAACCCAAAAACCTGATGCAGAAGGGGCAAGACCTCTGGGTTCAAAGTTGGGGATCTAGGTTGTCATCCTACTTCTGAAGCTTACTATCTTGTGACCTTGGGCAATCACTTAATCTTCTTCAATTATAGCTTCTTTAACTGTAAAATAAGGAAGTTAGATTCAATGCTTTCCAAAGTCCTATTCAACTCTCCCTCTCCCTCTCCCTTCCCACCCCCATAGCTACATGGCTATTATAGCATCTGCTAGAGTGCCTTAATAATGATCACTATTAAAAATGTGAACTAGATCAGTGATATACAGCAGAAGCTTAAATAGAACAGTGTCAATTGACCTTATATAAAAATAATTATTTAGAGGATTTCACCTCCATTTTCAAAGAAATTTGAAGAGATTAATCCCTGATATTTTTCAATTATAATCGTTCAGTAAATCCCCTGAATGCACATAAAGGATCACTTTCCATGGGCTCTTCTTCCTCAGGTAATACGTAGCAATTTGCAGGCATGTAACCTTTAACTTTTCCAGATGCTGCCATACCTGCTTAGGTGCTTTTAATTATTTGTTTCTCTAATAGCTGATCTTCAAATCAGACATAAGACTTAATCCTTCTGACCATCCCAGAGATTGAGCACAAGTAAGAAAAAAAAACAGAGTTTGTGGAACAGAAAACACATCTCCTTGGACACATGTGTACTTTTCAGTTGGCAACTCTGGCATCTGTTTATGCAATGAAAATTGTAAATGATTTCTCTCAGCCAGGCTTGGGTAGCATGAAGCCTGAAAAAAAAAAATAGACATAGAAATTGAAAGGATCAGGCACAAACCAGAATCAAAGTTTAACATTTCATCCAGGCATTATTTACATTCTTTATTCTTTCTTAATAATTGTTGCCAAGAGACTTGACTCAGGTTCTTGTGTCCTAGGAAACACATGACTGACAGGCATCAGAATTGCAAGACACACACAGTAAACATTGAAACGCATGAGCCAAACCTTGTAAAATAGCAATGATTGCAAATACAAATGTGATATTGTATCTTAATATTGGGTTGCTACTTTAAAAAATTTGAAAAATGAGTTATTTTTATGCTTTGGTGTCTTTATGGATTTGGAATAGCATTGGTATATTATTGCCCATTGCAATCCATCTATACCTTTTCTTCTCATGCATTTCTTCTCCACATCCCTCCATAAAGCTCCAGCATTGCATCTAACTAACAGAGCAGAAGCTTTCCCCTAGCCCTTTAATATTTCATAGATTCAACTGCAACCCATCCATTGCCATCCATCTATTTTCCCTCATTCTCACTATATGACTTCCTGACCTACATTTTGGTCATGTGAACATTATATTATGATACTTTCCACATTATTTCTGGCAAGATATATTTGATAATATATGTTACTAACATTCATCATGAATCTCTCCATTGTCATATGGCTCACCCATAATTTTGTTTGTCCAAAAATTGTCATGATTAATTATTCAAAGCTATATAATGTCACTAAAGGAATATTTGTGATGAAAAGATGGGTTTTCGGGTCAAGAAGCAGATTTCTCTTATTAAAATCCATGCAAAAATTTCCAAATACAATAATCTGAGAGTCTCTTCTTATTTACTTCTGGGGCCAGTTAATTATCCACCCACAGTGATTATTCAAAATATATGCACTGATGGCCTAACACATGCAACTTTATGTCATAATCTGAATGATATGCATTCTTTATTAACTTGTTTTTTCCCTGTATTTCTAAGTCAGTCTATTTTGGATAGCTAAAAATCTCATTGAGAAATTCTTATTTTATTTTGGATATTGATATATAATAAGTATAATTCCAAAACCAACCAAGGACAACTGGAGAATTCACCATCTATAGATACCCCTTTCATTTGCACTGTTTATCACAGGATATTCTGTGACTCCAGTATGTTAGCTTATATGTCTTTCTGTTTATACCTGAATTGATATTGATAATCAGAGATTTGTTAAATGGAGTGATCCTTATAGTTGGATATAATTTAAAAAACCTCATATGATTAACATATCTAAAATAGACATCCATTTGGAAGAAAGCCTTTGAGGCTGAATTTTATCAGGGAAATGCTTTTATTGTAATCAGTAAATAAGAATGTAACTATATCTTTTATTAACCACATTTATAAGTCAGTTTGTAATTGTGAAGAAGCAGTCTGCTGAGGAAGATTGTCTGCAAAAGTGTTTCTTGCCTATTTTTTTCACCAAGTGTATATGTATAGACTATTCTCATAAAGATTTTATAGAGCTGAAAACTACAGTAGTTGTGTGGGTCACTAGTTGCTGATATCTTCTGAACCATCTTTTTTTGGTCAAATATCTTCCATAAAGCTCTACTATAATGACTAATCTTGATGTAGAGGTGACCCTGAGTATTTTAAAGTTATATCAGTAACATACAAATCCTGGCAGGTTTTAGCATCCTGGAATGTCTTCCACTATGTTCCTATCAAGAGTCTATGTATTTTTTATAAGGACCAGCTTTGCTAAGAACAGCTCATCACAGTAGGATGATTACTTGGTGATGACTTATTTGGTCATGCTAATCCATGAAAAAAATCAAGGTTCAGGATAGAACTCAGTCCTATGCATTTCTCTTCCACTTATTACATGGTAACAGTAGTGAGTGAAAAGAAAAGGCTTGGAGGTAAGGGCAGATAATGATAAAAGTTACACAGTTTAAGATTATTTATAAATGTCAAGTTAGTGTTAGCACACTAAATGTGTATTTCTAGTCATTAGTGAGTGGGCATACTACTTGAGGCATTTACTTATCAACTTGGATATAAAAATATAATCCAGAAATAAAATTAGAAAACAAATGGAAATTTCCCCAAATGGAAGGATGACTAATGGGTACTCTTTTTGATTATTCAAAGGATACAAGAACCATCGATCCATGTAGCAACTGGTTATCTCATACCATAGTAAACACTCAAAAAAAGATGCCCTTAGAGATAATTTCATTTTATTCACTGATTATAAGAGATGAACAATTAGAAAAATTTTATAAATGAACTGATGCTCCAAGTTTTTTCATGCTCACTGATGTCAATGGAAAAGTGAGCACAGAGGAATAACATATATGTGCTTTTACATATATGCATATATATGTATATTTATATACATATATATACAGTGTGCATGTATCTACACCCGATTGTTGAGTCATTCAGTCATATCTGACTACTGACTATGACCCTGTGGACTATAGAACATCAATACTGTCTGTGAGGTTTTCTTGGTAGAAATACGGAGGGTTTTTTTTTTGTTTGTTTGTTTCTTTTTTCCATTTCCTTCTCTAGTGAAATAAAGTGAATAGAAGTAAAATGACTTGGCTTTGGCCACACAGCTAATAAGTATCAAGCTAACTTTGAATTCAGGTCTTCTGATTCTTAACCCAGTACTCTATCCACATTGAACCATCTAATTTCCTTCTAGATACATAATACATATGTAGGAATAAGTTAGGCATGGTCTGGTTTTCCTTGGGTTAGTGGAAAGAAGGGAATTTTAAGATAAGCCCTGGGAAAGGATTCTGGGTAGGAAGGAATTGTGGGAGTCTGAAAGTGACAATAACTGAACTTCATTTCCTTCTTGGATTTTATCAGAGCTGGGAGAGGGTTTTATCTCTCTGCCTACAATTTCAAGCTGAAAGAGGAGTTTTGCTCTGATTCTCCCTAGAAAGTCAGGATTTTGTAGAGAAATCTTTGGCATCCAGATAGAGGGTTTGCTTGGAGGAGACTAATTTTCCTGAGTCTAGTCTTCATTTGGCAGTGATCCATCTATGAGAATTCCTATTGGCTAAGGTAATTCAAAGCTTTCCACCTATAACTTTCAGTTACTTAGTACATCAGCCAAACCCAGAGGTTTTCCCTTTCTTTCTTTATTAATTACTGGTGGGAAGATTAGGTTCAGTCAGATAGCTTGGGAAAGGGTTTTAGTTAGCATAAGGAGGTGTAGGTAGGGCCCAAAGAAGAACAGAAGGCTCTCCTTAAGCAGGGGATGTAGCAGCTGGGTGGAGGTAGTTTGAAGAGTGTGAGGATCATGCCTACCAGTTCCCCTTATCTCTTTTGTTAAAATAAACTTTGTTCCCATAATCAAAGGTTTTGGTGCTTCATTGGCCCTTAGGAGTTCCTAGGTGGCTTATAATATCTTACATCCCTCTACGACACTTCTACATTACACATATATCCATATATCCAATACCCATATGTGTACAAAACATACATATATACATGCATATTCACATAAATGAAATATATATATATTCATAGATATGTGCAGATCCATATAGTAAATATGAACATATTGACATACATACATACATATCCATCTACACATGCAGGCTCACATAAAAATACACAATCCACATACATCTGTATGTATGTATGTATGCATAGATAATACTTCTATATACATATACTCTGCTATATACCCATCTATATGCATGTTTGTATAAATATATATATATATATATGTATTCAACTGTTATGCACATGCATATTCACATAAATGTCCTGCATATTTATACATATCCACATCTATATCTATGCACACACAAACACATGCAAACATATATATACGTATCCACATATCCAAATACACATACTATTCTTGTACTTGGGAAACTTGCTTTGTAGATGATATATACGTGAGACCAAATATTATTAACTCTGCACTCTTTCTGTCCTGAATACATCCATCAAGAAGAGAGAAGGGAGGTAAAATAAAAAAAATAACAACAGTTTTCAGAGGCAGAAATGTCAATTATCCATAGCACTTGGAAAATGTGTTCCATGTATGGATACTATAGTGAAGGAATTGGAATTAAAACACCTCTGAGATTTGGCCAGATTCCCCACAAACTGTCAGAGAAGAGGAAACAAAAGGGCATTGTGAAGGTTAGCTGGGCTATGAAACAGACTAGCACCCTCAGATGGCATTGATGGGGCTGTGTATGGATACAGCCATTTGGGGTATCCATTTAATTTATATAAAACATAATTGAATAAACTTAACAGACTTGTGACTCATTGATCCTACCAGTGGATAATATATTACAAAGAGATAAAAATTAGAAACAAAGATATTATAACGATCAAGCTATTCTATTTATTATCCAAAAGCTTGAAAAAAATGGTACCTCTTTTTTGGTGAATGTCTGAAAACAACTATGTCAAACTCCCAAAAGGGGTGGATAGCCATAAAGACAAAGTGAATAATTTAAATTTAATTAACAGGGAACTTGAGGAAAAATCTATGGTAATCAAAGTTAGAGGAAAGAAAATTGAAAAAATTCTGGTTAAAGTTCTTTCTCTCATCTCACTTTCATCCTTTCCCCTCAACTTTGCTTGTAAAATTCATGAACACACCTCAATAAAAATATTCTCTCCAAAGTGATCGAGAAAAGAATGTGTATATCTGCAGAGGATGATAGGTTGCAAATCAGTATAGAGTGTTAGCTGCAGCTCTTCTGGAAGAAGCAGACTTTTTTAAAAAATGCAGCTATTCGATCAAGTTGTTTTCTCATCTGTAGTGCCCTTTCTTGCCTTTCCTTCTCAAGCAAATGTAAATCAAAAGCCTTTAGAGCTATGGATCCTGATGATTCACAAGGTAATCTTGCAAACACAGTCAGGGAATTTATGATTCACAAACTGCTTAAGTGGCACCTCTGCTATTACCTTAAAATATTGTTGCAGTAGATCTCATTTCATAATGTTTCAACTTGATTATATTTTTAAAACTTTACTTTTCTAAGGATAAATATACTCCTTTCCATTTACTTATCTTTATTTTGTTAAGGTTTTCTATGTACTAAGGAGCAAACTGCATTTTTTAAGATGCTCTAAAGTTATTATTTTTGACTTGAGTGTCCATGCATATTTGGAATGTCTACTGAATTGCCAAGTGATGTATTTTCTAACAAAGAATTATAACATGATTACCCTGGATGTTAGCATGATGAAATTACTTCAAATTTCTTTTTCTGTTTTGGATTATGCCTACTCATCGAAAAAGGGTCCGGAATATAGAATATGTTCATGTCTTTAACACTATAATTTTATTAACTAATGAATTTTTAAAATATTGAATGCATTTTATTAAAATGAGTATTTAAAATGCATCCAATTTTTAATATCAGATTTCTTTTCATTCTGTGAGGTCACAGGAGATAAAAGGGCCATGAAGAGAGAAAAACACTCATTTTTATATTTTCTCTACATACTTTTTTTGGGCCCTATCAGTAATTATAGGGTAAGAGTTCAACCAAATTTTGACACAGTTAAAGAATTAAATTTATTTCCCTCAAATAATTATTGAGTATCTATTATGTTAAAATACTGGAACAAAGCTTAAGTAATCAAAAATGGTTTTATTTTGGAAAGGGAATATAAACTGGATTTTAACAAATTGTTAGGTATGGAGTAGATGAAATGAATGGAGGAAGGTTTTGTGAAAATACAAGCAAAAACTCAGAGGCAGGAAAGTTCAAGTTAGGTTCAGAGAACTGAAACTTAATAACAATTCCTAGAGTAGACTCTTCCGGAAAGTGAATGGTGAAAGAAAAGGTGAACAAGCTTTCTTGGAAGTTTAGAATAGATGTCCTTGGACATTAGGTGAAGAAAATACTTTTTTCTAATAGAAGAGAAGCTTTTAAAGGTTCATAAAAATATAAGCGACATGATAAAAGCAAGAATTTAGAAATATTACTACAGTGGCAATATTCAAGATTAATTGTAAAAGAGAAAGAATAGAGGACAAAAAGTTAGGAAAATATGACCGTAATATAAGTGCAATGTAATGAATGTTTAAATAAGGTCAATTAAGGAAGAATTGTCAAGGAGCATGGTCTTATTGGAAACAATGGGGAAGGAGGAAGAAGCAATCAAAGGTAACTCTCCAGTGTTTTGAGAGTCCATCACCTGACTATCCCACTGATACCTCAAAGTCAATACACAGTACTATTCTTATTGTCTTTACTCCAAACTTATTCTTTCTTTTGGATCCATAATGTCTCTATATGATCACTCCATATCCCACATTTGAAAATTTAGAAGTATCTGTACCTCATGCTATCTCCATCTCTCATATCTAATTAGTTTAAAAAAGCCCTCTATGTTCCAATTTTTTTTTTCAATAGTCTTCCTTCCATTCCCAGAACCTCATCATCACCTATTTGAATTAATGGAATTCATTTAAAAAGTTCTTCCACTCAATCAGACACAACGAGGTGGCTTAGTATATAGAAAACCAAGCCTGGGGTTGGGAGGTCTTGTGTTTCAAATCTAGTCTGTCACATCCTAGCTGTGTGACACTGGGCAAGACTCTTAACTCCAATTGCCTAGCCTTTACTGCTCTTCTCTCTTCAGATAAATACTTCTTATCTATTCTAAGAGAAAAGCTAAAAGTTAAAAAAGTTATTTCTCTATTATCTCTATCCTGTCCAATGGCATAGGTAGTGAATTTTTTTAATATATATGTCAGTCCATTTAATTCTTATACTGAAAACTCTGAAATGACTATTTTACCTCCTATCAGATGCTTTTGACTGTTATTCAAAGCCCTTTACAGATCAATATTAGCACATTTTCCAGATTTACCCTATTTTTTAAAAAATGTTATAAAATATTTTAACAAAACTCTTGAAACCTCTTTAAACAAATGTTTTAATTTATATTTTAAATTTAATGTTATTTACACACTACATGTCAATACAATTGTATGTATGTATAAATATATTTATTTATCTGACATTTTATGATCCATATTCTCTCCATTTCCTCCATACTCCCAAAGATGACAAGGAATATGATATAAGTTGTACATAGGTTATCATATAATATATATTTCCATGTTTGTCATAATGTGATAAAGATACATATCCTTTACACTAGAGAAAAATTCATGGGGGAAATAAAGTGAAAAATGATATACTTCAGGCTGCATTTAGATTTTGTAGGTTCCTTATCTAGTGGTGGATATCTATTATTTATCATGAATCCCTTAGTGTCGTTCTGTATTCTTTCATTGCTGATAAGTCATTAATAGTTGCTCATTATTCATTATTTCTAAAAATTTTTCTCATTTGTTATTTTCCTTCTAATCTTAGATGCATTGGTTTTGCCTAGGGAAAACTTTTTTTTTAATTTAATATAGTCAGTTATCTATTTTACATATCATAATGTTCTCTGCCACTTGAGTGCACATAAATTCTCTCCTTCATAAATCTGACAGTTAATTTTTTTCCACATTCCTCTAATTTTTTATAATACCACCTTTTTGTCATAAATTATGTGATTATTTTGACTTTTTATTGGTATCTGATATGAAATGTTGGTCTGTGACCAGTTTCTGTTATATTATTTTCCATTTTTTCTAGCTGTATTTTGTGAAATGAGTTCTTCCAAAACTTTGGAACACTAAGTTTTTATGGTCACTAACTACTTCATGTTTACTATCTATTCGGTTCCATTGATTCACTATTCTTTTTCTAAGCTAGTACCAGATTCTTTTGATGTTTGCCAATTTATAATACACTTTGAGATCTCTCATGGGTTTTTTCTAATGAGAAAAAAGTAAAGAGAAAAATACAGCAAAACTGATTTGTTCTCCTATTTTGGCTTTGGGAACTTTAAAGGGTCCAGAAGATGTCATACTTCCATTTTCCTGTAAGTCTTAGCAGTATCCCCACAAGAGCTGATAGCAGAATATGCATTGGAAACCAGTGACAAACTGTGTATACATTTACGGCATAATGTGAACTTCTTGAGTATTTCTAAAATGTAAAAAAAAAAAATTTATAGCAACCAGGAGTTTTGAGTTACCCCTTTGTTATGTATGATCTCAAAACTTGAGTGTTCTTTACTCTGGATAATAATATGTGCTTGTGAAAGAGTATGGCACAGACTTTCAGGGTGATGTTTTATGTCAATTATTCTTAGCAAAGCAATAAATACCCACTTCTAAAAGATACTTAATGCCTTCTTACTATGATTATAAACTAATGATTCTCAACTAATAATTATTAAGAAGGAATTAGATAGAATTGCATTAAAGGATTTTCCTAGATTCCCTAAGAGTGTGTATAGCCTTGTTAGGAACTTGAGACTTTTTCATAAGAGTAGGAGATTGAATAAAGGTCATTAGAGTTTTATTGGTCTTCTCTATATTTATCACATTCATGTTCCAACACAATAACTTCTAGAATTAGAATCTGGGGCAATATATTAGTCTGGCTATTGCCCTTCTTCCAAATTTTCCTCACTTTTCCTCAAATTCCATCTCCCTCCAACCTTTTTTCTCAAAATTTAGTCCCTGACTTACTTCAATGATCCAAATCCCTCCATGTCTCTATATATCTTTATTTTATTTAGCTTATTCAATCCATTTCCACCTTCCTTATTCTATTCCTTCTTCCCTAGCATCTTCCTTGTTGAAATCAGAATCATAACTCTTATTTATATGAGGCCAGTAGGTAATCTGTAGTAGTTAAGTAGTAAAAGCATATGAGTCAGTAGTTCTTAAGAAATGAAAACTATTTAGTATATGAAAGATTATCCCAAAACAGTAATATAGAGAAGTTACACATTAAAATCCCTTAGGTTTCATCTAATATCTGGAAAATTATCAGGTGACAAAAGATGAGTCAAGTCATTGTTTGAGAAGCTAGAAAAAGACCTAAGTTCTAAAACTGTATTGGTTCAAACTTTTGAGGAAATATTTTGGATTTTTGCCCCATAAACCCATCAAAAATAAAGGAAAAATCAGAAGGGTGGATTGACCTGTTCATATACTTTGTTCCAGAGATTCCATTATTATTCCCAAGGGTAATTAAAGATAAAATGCAATATCCTAAGAAGATCGTATATCTAATACTTTTTTGAGTAAGCAAAGAATTATAAAGAAAATAGATGCCCTTTAGGAGGAAGACTGAACAAGTGGTGATATATGAATATAATGAAATATTATACAGTAAGCAACAACACATATGAGGAATCAGAAAAATATGTGTAGACTTTAATGAATTTATACAATAGTAAAAACTAATAAAATGAATACAATATACAATAAAAGATAAATAAATCAAAATGGGACACATTGAAATTTAAATGCCCAAATCTTATACAATGAGAAGAAATGAAGAAACCCTTTTCAATCCTTCTTCTAGAGAGATGGGAAAAAAAAATATAGATGTAGGGAACTTCCAGGCTAAGATAGCCAAAGTGTTGAAGAAACTTCACAACTCTCAATACTACTTATCACAACAAAGCATCTCAAAAGGACAAAAGTCAAAATCAGATTAGTGAAGGGGCTCTGCCACAGAGTGCAGCCTTGAAGTTAGACAGAGTTTGAACATTTCCATGCTACAAGTGGGTAAAATTACACCTACTAAAGCATGAGATGACGACCCCTCCCCCACATCACTTATCATATCAGAGTCAGACCAAGGGATGGGCCAATCTCTAAATTCTCTGGGGCTGGCTGGGGGCACCATCTCTGAGGACAGTGTAAATCCTTGATGGCAAGACTTGGGACCAGAGGATGAGGAGTGTGGAGCATAGGAGCAGAGAAATCAAAGACACTGGCTGCTCACAACAGACACCGTGGAGGCTGGAAAAATAGCCTTAGAGCAAAAACATTTCTGCAGGTCACTATACTAAGAATTGCCTTCTTTCCTCACTCAGACTTCTGACTGAAAAGGGAAGATAAAACTAACACAGCAATGGCCACCAATACTGAGAACAATAATCCACAAATATGAAAAAAAGTAAGATACAACAACAGAGAAAGTCTCTGACAATATATCACTTCTATGGAGAAAAGGGGCAGAGTACAGAGGCGACAGGAAAGAGTGACAAACAAGCAAATACATTGAAACTTTCAAAAAAATGGAACAAGCTCTCAAGGAAATTAAAATGGAGTTCAAGAACCAAGTAAGAAAGATAGAAGAAACTTGGGAAGAAAGGTAGGAAATAGAAATGCCAATAATTAAGAAAAGAAAACAACAGTTTAAAAGACAGAATCTCCTACTTGGAAAAAGAAGCACAGCAATCATATTAAGTAATAAGCAAATTGGAGACCAGAACTGACCTGCTAGAAGCCATGAAAAGCAAGTTAGACCAAACAGAAAAAAAAAAGTCAAAAGATCAGAGCTGAAAACCAGTCTTTAAAAACTAGAAGCTAATGTAGAAGCTAATGATCATACAAGACAGCAAGAATTAATAAAGGAAAATCAAAATAATGAAAAAAATAGAATGAAACATGAAATAGCTCATTGAAAAAATAATTCACTTGGAATAAAAGACCAGGAGAGACAATTTGAGAATCATTAATCTACCTGAAAACAGAAAAAAAAAAACCAGAAGCCTTGATATCATATTATAAGACACTAACCAAGAAAAATACCCTGATGTTCTTGAACAAGAAGGCAAAATGGACATTGAAAGAGTCTATAGATCACCCTCTATATTAAATCCTCAAAAGAAAACCACCAGAAATATGATTGCCAAATTTAAGAGCTTCCGAGTCAAAGAGAAAAAATTGCAAGAAGCCAGAAAGAGACAATTCAGATATCAAGGAGCCTCAGTCAGGATTACACAGGATTTGGCAGCTTCCACGCTAAAGGACTGTAAGACTTGGAATATGATATTCAGAAAGGTAAGAGAATTGGGTCTACGACCAAGGACCACCTAACAATCAAAACTGTGTGTCATTTAAAAAGAGTGGATGCCATAAACTGTAAGAGTTAAAATGGTTGAGGTTGTAAACTGTAGTGAGTAAAATAGTGGAAGACTTAAATTATAGTAGATATAAGAATGGGTGAGTAAATTGTGACCACAGAAAATATGTTTTCAGTACAGTGTCTTGTTTTAAATCAAATATAAGGTGGTCGCCAGGGAAATATTCCCAATTATGAATATACCCAAGTCAACTGGGTTTTATAGAGAATTTAATTAATAATACAATGAGGAATCAAAGAGAGAGAGAGAGAGAGAGAAAGGAAATAAATGAGAAAAGAATAGGCCGGCCCAGGCAGCCCTGGCCAACCCAGGCCTAAGCCATAAAAGAAAAGATTAGTCAATCCTTAATTACTCACCATAAGATCTGTTCAAGTGAGGATTCAGGGGGACAGAGTCTCCCCAGAGGGAGTTCCAGCCAGAGTCAGCCTCCCTTGAGAGACCTCCTTAGAGATTGTCCTTCTTTCAACAACCTCCTTAGAGACTGTTTCTCAAGAGACTGATTGAAGAGACTCCTTAGAGTCTGTTCTTCTAACAGCCTCCTTAGGCCCTGTATTTCAAGAGCCTATATCTCTTTTCAACAGCCTGTCCTTTTCTGATATAGGGGGTTTTCTCCTATGTCACCTCCCCTAAGTTCTTCCATCTACCAATCACAATAGATGTTTTCCAAAGGACAGTCCATTCTGAATTCACACCTGAGTAGACTAATCCTTTTAGTAATCCACACCTGAGTAGGTTAGAATCTCTGAGTAAGTTTTTTCCTCTTTGCTCCTTGTAAGTTCACAAGTTGCCTGACCTTAGTAGGTACTTAGCACCCCTTTGTATTAATTCTAAAAATAGGCATGGCTTAAGTATGGGTGTAAGTATTTTTCATTGTTCAGCAAGGAGTTTTTCTCCCCTAAAGCAGACTTAAGTACGGGTGGAGTAGAGGTCTCACATTTTTGATCTAAGTAGAGTTCTCACTGTCCAAATGGGGAATAGCCCCAATAGGGAATTGTCCCAATGAAAAATTCCCCAATGGGGAATTTTTTAACATTCACAAGTCTGAGAAATTTCAAAATTCACAACTGACTATATACTTCCAGGGGAAACTATGGACACTGAAAATAGAAAATTTCCAAGCATTTGTAAAGAAAAAAAAAACCAGACCTTCAAGGGTTAAAATAGGGGTTTTGACAAAATAAGAGAGCAGCTTTTAATAAGTTAAGTTTTAATGAGAAGATAGTAGAGTTGTAAATCAATATTATTCCATTAGGCCAGAGAAAAGAAATCTTCCTGCAGCTTTTAACAATTTCAAATTCATTTTAATTAAAATAGAGATACTAAAATAATATAGAAAAGGAGAGAAATATAGGTAAGAGGAAGAGAAATAAATTTTCCTAATATCTATACTAGTTATTCTATAACTATAACTGTCTATAATTACTACCTAAAACTGTCTATATTTACCTATAATGCCTATAACTATTGCTAATAAGAACCACTCCACAAAGTTCTAACCCAATCCAGCCCAATCAAAATCAGCCCAATCACTGTATGATCCATCCCCAATGAGGTCTGTCAACAATGACCAGCCAATTTCCAAAAAGTTCAAGAAAGAAAAAAAAAAGCTAACAGCTTAAAACAAAAGCCTAAAACCCAAGAGGCAAAAAGCCCTCTCAGTAAGCTCAGGCCTTCCTTTGTATTCCAGCAACTAATTGCCAACCATCAAATTATCACCAACCCACACCACTAACAACCAAACTTCAATGACAAACTCATGCCCAGCAACCAACTTCCCCACAACTGCCAGTAACTGACAGACCCCAACTATCAGCAACTGACAGCAACTGACAGCCTCAGCCAACTGCCTCTGGCACAGCACGAGGCTCCCTAGTTCCTACTTCCTGCCACTGTGAGCTGGTTTATCTCTACACATATCTGTGGCAAAAGGACCTTAGGGTGCCTCATTGAATTAAAAAAAGAATAGAGAATTCCCTTTTTGCAGAACTAAATGGAAAATTCGATATCCAAATACAAAATTCAAGAGAAACATGAAAACGTAAATAATAAAGAGGGGGAAGAGAAAATTTTAAGGGCTTCAGTAAGGTCAAATTTTGTTTATATTTCAATTTGGAAAAATGATATTTGTAACTTGGAAAATTGTTCTCACTATCACAATAGATCACAGAATTATTCATAGATAGAGATTGGGGTATTAAGTTGTTAAAATGATATGTAGAAAAGGGGGGGGGCAATGGAAAATGGCACCAAGAGAAATTTGAAAGAAGAAGGAAAAAAAGGACAAATTATACTACATTATGAGGCACATGGGAGAAGGAAGGGAAGAACACTATTATATGTGAAAGAGGAAGAGAGTGATGATAGGTAATACATAAACATTACTTTCAGTGGAATTAATTCTGAGAGGGAAGGGTATCTACATCCATTGGGGTATAGAATTCTATCTTACTCTACAGGGAAGTTGAGAGGGAAAAACCAAGGGGGGGGAGTGGGACAGGGAGTACCAAAAGGGAGCGAAAGAGATAGGTGAGGGAATTTAATAGACTTTAAAGAAAAATAAGAGGGGACTAAGAAGGGAGGGGTGGGAAGAGAATTAAAATTAGGCTCGGGATTAGGGGGATTGATTAAGAGCAACACACTGCTGTAGAAGGAAATAGTGAAATAAGAAAGAGCAGGCCTAGGAGAGGAATTAAAAATTACGGGGAATATATAGGAGGTAATCATATCCGTGAATGCCAATGGGATGAATTCACCCATAAAATGGAAGCAAACAGCAGAGTGGATAAGAAACCAAAATCCTGTCATATGTTCTCTACAAGAAACACACATGATGCAGGTAGAAACACAAAAGGTTTAAAATGTAAGATGCTGGAACAAAATTTATTGGGCATCAACTGAGAAAAACAAGGCAGGAGTCACAATCATGATATCTGACAAAACCAAAGTAAAAATAGACTGATTAAAAGTAATAGGGAAAGTAATTGCATCCTGATAAAAGATAGTATAGACAATGAGTACTAAACATATATGCACCAAATAGTATAGCATCCAAATTTGTAAAGGAGAAACTATTGAAGCAATAGGATATAGATAGTAAAACCTTCCTCTATCAGATCTACATAAATCAAACCAAAAAACAAATAAAAAAGAGGTAAGAGATATGAATGAAATCTTAGAAAAAATAGAATTAACAGATATATGGAGAAAAATAAATAGGGACAAAAAGGAATATACCTTCTTTTCAGAAGCACATGGTACATTCACAAAGATTGACCATGTATTAGGGCACAAAAACATTGCAAACAAATGCAAAAAAGCAGGAATTATACATGTAACCTTTCATATCATAATGCAATATAAATAATATTTAGTAATGGTACATGGAGAGGCAAATCAAAAATTAATTGGATATTAAATAACATAATTCTCCAAAATTGATTGGTTAAGGAACAAATCATAGAAACAATTAATGATTTCATTGAAGAGAATGACAAAGAGGAGACATTCTTTCAAAATCTATGGGATACAGCCAAAGCAATACTCAGGGGAAAATGTACATCCCTGAGTGCCTATATCAACAAATCAGAGATGGAAGAGGTCAATGAATTAGTCACGCACATTCAAAAAAAAAAAACTAGTAAGAGAATAAATTAGAAATCACCAGACAAAAACCAAATAGGAAATTCTAAAATTTAAAGGAGAAATTAATAAAATTGAAAGTAAAAGAACAATTGAATTGATAAATAAGACTAGAACCTGGTGCTTTGAAAAAACAAATAACATAGATGAAGTTTTGGTTAATCTAATTAAAAAAAAGAAAGGAGAAAACCAAATTAACAGTATCAAAGATGAAAAGGATGAAAAGGTAATTATTAAAAACTATTTTGCCCAATTTTATGGCAACAAATACAACAATCTAGGTGATATAGATGAATATTTACAAAAATGTAGATTGCCTAGATTAACAGAAGAAATATAATATTTAAATAATCCCATATCAGAAATAGAAATCAAACAAATCATTAAAGAACTCCCTAAGAAAAAATTCCCTGGTCCAGATGGATTCACAAGTAAATTCTATCAAACATCCTAGAGAATCCACTAAAAAGCTAGTGGAAATAATCAACACCTTTAGCAAAGTTGCAGGATACAAAATAAACCCACATAAGTCATCAGTATTTTTATATATTTACAACACAACTCAGCTCTAAGCTTTTGAAAGAGAAATTCCATTTAAAATCACCCTTGACTATATAAAATATTTAGGAATCAATCTTCCAAGACAAAGATAGAAATTATATGAACACAACTACAAAACACTTTCCACAGAATTAAAACTAGATCTAAATAATTAGAAAAAATATTAATTGTTCATAGGTAGGACAAGCTAACATAAAAAATGACAATTCTCCCCAAATTAATTTACTTATGGAGTGCCATACCTATCAAACTACCAAAAAAGTTTTTTACTGAATTAGAACAAATTATAACAAAGTTCATTTGAAAGAACAAAAGATAAAAAAATAATGAAAAATAATGTGAAGAATGGGGCCCTAGCAGTACCAGATCTCAAACTGTACTATAAAGCAGTGGTCATCAAAATAATATGTACTGGCTAAGAGACAAAAAGGAGGATGAATGGAATAGACTTGGGGTAAATGTCCTCAGCAAGATAGTATATGATAAAACCAAAGCTTTTAGAACAAGAATCCACTATTTGACAAAAACTGCTCAAAAATTGGAAAATAGTATGGGAGAGATTAGATTTAGATCAACATCTCACATCCTATACCAAGAGAAATTCTGAATGAGTAGATAACTTAAATAGAAAGAAGGAAACTATAAGCAAATTAGGTGAACATAGTATAGTACGCCTCTCAGATCTATGGGAAAGAAATAATTTAAGACCAAGGAAAAATAGAGAATATCTCAAAATGCAAAATGAATAATTTTGATTACATTAAATTAAAAAGGGGTTGTACAAACAAAACCAATTCATCCAAAATTAGAAGGGAATCAACAAATTGGGGAAAAAGTCTTTTATAAAAAAACTTCAGACAAAGGTTTAATTTCTCAAATATTTAAGGAACTAAATCAATTGTACAAAAAAATCAAGCCATTTCCCAACTGATAATTGGGCAAGGAACATGAATAAGTAATTTTCAGATAAAGAAATCAAAACTATCAATAAGCACATGAAAAAGTGCTCTACATCTCTCATAATTAGAGAAATACAAATAAAAACATCTCTGAGGTACTACCTTACACCTAGCAGGCTGGCTAATATGACAGCAAAGGAAAGTAATAAATGTTGGAGGGGATGTGGCAAAATTAGGACACTAATGCACTGCTGCTGGAGTTGTGAATTGATCCAATCATTCTGGAAGGCAATTTGGAACTATGTTCAAAGGGTTTTAAATGTCTGCCTTCCCTTTGGCCCAGCCATACCTCTGCTGAGTCTATACCCCAAAGAGATAATAAGGAAAAATTTTTGTACAAAAATATTCATAGCCATGCTCTTTCTGCTGACAAAAAAATCTAGAAAATGAGGGGATGCCCTTTAATTGGGGAGTGGCTAAAAAAAATGTGGTGCCTGTTGGTGATGGAATACTACTGTGCTTAAAGGAATAATGAACTGTAGGAATTCCATGTGAACTGGAATGACCTCCAGGAATTGATGCAGAGAGAAAGGAGCAGAACCAAGAGAACATTGTACACAGTGCCTGATATAATGTGGCACAATTGAGCATAATGGACTTTTCTACTAGCAACAATGCAATGATAGAGGATAATTCTGAGGGACTTATGAGAAAGAACACCAGCCACATTCAGAGAAATAGCTGTGGGAGTAAAAACAGAGAAGAAAAAATCATTTCTTTGATTATATGGTTTGATGGGGATATGTTTGGGGATGTAAACTCTAAATAATCACTCTATTGCAAGTATTATTTATAGGGATATAGGTCTTGATCAATGATCCATGTAAAACCCAGTTGAATTGCTCATTTGCTATGGGAGGGTGAATGGAGAAGGGGAAAAAGGAATATGAATCTTGGAACCATGGAAAATATTCTAAATTAATTAATAAAATAAATCTATTTTAAAAATAAAAATGAAAATAATTTTAATTCTTTAGCTAATATGACTGTTTTTTTTTTTTGCTTTAAACTGTTTATTTTTTTCCTTTTTTATAAAAGAAGTAGCTCTTTCGGAAAGGGGAGAGAGGCAAATTCAAAATTAATGATATCTAAAAGTAAAATGAATTGGTGAAGATTTAAAGAGCATTGGCTTTGGAATCAGAGAGCCCAGATTCAAATACAGCCCCTGAAGTTTACTCCCTGTGATGTGATTAATTCACTTAGTCACAAAAATGAGGGAGAGTAGATATTTTTTTCTTATTCCTTTCACAGTTCTAAATCTATCCTAAAATAATGAAGTGAATTGATATTTCATGTTTTTAATAATAATGACTGTAATTATTAATTTTTTAATTTGGGAAATTTTCAGTGAAAATTTCCTCTTGGACAAGAAGAAATGAGGGGGGTAATAAAGAGGAAATAGAAGAGCATTTCAGTAGTGTCTATAAAGGAACTATACTTGCAGAAAGTTAGCAAATCCTATTATATCAAGAAAAAAGAATTTTAAATATAAAACATTAGGCAGTTGAGGGCAAATGTCCTGCTTATTTTTAGATGACAGAATGGTGGAATTTGTTAAAAGGTGATATGAAAAAAGTTCTCAAGTAAGCAGTAATGTCAAAAGCTTTAATATGCAAGCTGTGTATCTGTAGAAGTGATAAATGGAGTGGATTGAGTTTAAAAAAGGAAAAACTACAGGAATATACACCTTCCAAATGTTAATTAAAAAAAGAATCACTAAAATAAAAAAGTAGGGCAAGCATAGGTAAAGACACAAACTACAAATATGTCCGAGTATGCAAGAAGAAAAATGTGGATTGTGATAAAATTCACATATAAAAGTGAACTGATTAATATGACATGAGTATATGATATGTGAGTGACTGAAAAAGTTCTCTTTCATGAGGATGAACATGAATTATTTCTACATATGGACAGTTCTAGTAGCTGGAAATATTACAGATAGAGGGAAATGAATGCAGTATAATTAGAGAGGAAGAATCAAAAGGTTGAGGGAGAAAATACTAGAAACATGAATTAAGAAGAACCAACACCATTTACTTGTCAAAGACAGGAGCTGTCCCAGAGTTTAATGGCTTCAGTACTAACTTTTAAAAGACATGATAACTGATTAAGTAAAACTTTTGCTTTCAAGGTGTCTTACAGAGTATTAATTCTGTAATGTATATGACTTTTCTTTTGACTCTTCTCACTCTTCATTATTTTGTTTAGTTTGCTTGGAGTTTGCTTTTAAGTTAGTTGTTTCTTGCATATGGAAGAGATTCTAAACTAGGCATTCCCAACACTGATAAAAGTAAAGTTCTAGAGTATCCTTGATTCTTTTCATTCCTCAACCTCAACAATAGCAACTATCCAACCTTTAGACACTCTCAAAAGGAAAAAAAAAATCAATTTAAAATCTTACAATTTAGATTTTTTTCACAAAAGTTTTTTCAAGGGGAACTGCTGCCTGACCAGTATTTTTTCTATGCCCCTTTTCATCCTTTTGAGGTTGATTTTGGGGATATAAGCATAGAATTTTATATTTATTTGTATTGCATATGATTTTACAGAGCTTCAAATTAGACTGGTGTTTACTTCAGTAAATTAAAGTAACATTTCAGAAGAGATATCCCGAAATGTCAACTGTAATGCTGAAATGATCGTGGGATAGAGAAAACAGTACTGGGTTTGCAGTCTGAGGATGTGGCTTTAAATCTTGACACTGCACCCTGATACCCATATACCATTAAATGGTGAAGAAGATATAGATTCATCTCAACTCTGCAACTTATTTCTCTTTTCTATACTTAAGTTTCCCTTTTCTAAAATCTGACTGATGGATTTGATGGCATCTGAAGTCCTTTCTAGACCCAGTCATTCCATACCAAGATGACAAGCCATCACAGAGATAATATGTATTCATAAGATATCAAGTGGATGCTAGAGAACTCATACAACAGCCCAGCAAATCAAGATCAAAGTCATAAAATTGTAAGGAAGCAGAAATAGGATAGTATGGAACTTTTGGAGAGGCAATGAGATGCACAATCTTTAGAGTAGAAATAATGTAAATTTAAAAGCAAATGCATCAAGGGTTTAAACTGTGTGCATACATGCGTGTGCGTGCGTGTGTGTGTGTGTGTGTGTGTCTTGTTATTCTGATTTTACAGAGAACTCTCAATGAGGAATTGAAAAAATCCTTAATAAAGAGACTAATTCCATGAATGCAAATCGGCAATTCTTAGCAACTGATAGAAGTGTTATCCAGTCCTTTAAGTTGTTTCTGACTCTTCATGACCCCATTTGGTGTTTTCTTGGCAAAGATATTGGTATGGTTTGCCATTTCCTTCTCCAGCTCATTTTATGAATGAGAATTTGAGGCAAACAGGTTTAAGTGACTCCTCAGAGTTCTGGTAAGGGTCTGAGGCCAAATGTGAACTCATGAAGATAAGTCTTCTAATTCTAATTCCAGGACACTATCTACTGTACCACCTAGCTGCCTTGTTGAATGTCATAGATATTTACTTAAAACCTGAAAAATTAAGTGAACTTCCCAGGGTTATACAATCAGAGCATATCAGTCACTAGTTGAAATCCAGTATTTATGTCTTAGAGGCTGTTTCTCTATCTGCTCTGCCACAACAATTATTAAATTATCATAAAACTGATCAAGCAATGTTAGGCCAAATTTTCTTGTGGAATTATTGCTCCTATTAAAATATGTAATTATTTTATTACTGTTTGTTTTATAGATCTAAGTTAGCAACAAAGGTAATTTAGGAGTCAAATCATATTTGCCCCTTTGAAGGAGGGCTAGATATGTTTGTTTTATAACTATTTTGCAGTTGTGTGCCTTCTTACTTCAACTTTAAGAAGACTTAAGATTATAACAATTGGTGCACTATTTTCAGTTTCCACCAGCTTTGTTTGTTAAAAGCTCAGTGGAAGGGAAAAAAGCTATCCAAAATAACAGCTGCAATCAATGAAAGAATAAAGGGAAGATAATTATAGAGTAAAGGGTTAACACAAACAATTGAAATTTTTTAATGAAATAAAAGTCAATGATTTGAAAATGACAGTTTGATACAAAATAGAAGGGATAGCATTATAAAAAAGCATTAATTAGTTATCACAAGTTATAATTCACTGTATTTTTATGAGATAAATGCAAGATGAGTCAAAAGAAGAAGAAAATCAGTATTGGGAAATCAAGCCAATAAAATTAATCTCATGACTATCTTTCAGTACTCTGAAATAAGCATTTTTATTCTGAGCAGGAATATTTGAGTACTCTTGTGATTAAATATTCAGCCTAAGTAGGTGACTCATAAATATAGATTCTTAAGATTTGGAAGGGACCTCAGAGTTTACTTACATTTAATCATCTCTTCCATATATTCTGACTTTAGTCATACATCCTTTTCTTGAATGCCCCCAATAAATATAAATTTATGACCTCTTTAAAACAATCAGTGCTATTTTTGCAAAAGGGTTTATTAAGATATTTTATCAGATAGGTAAATGATAGATAGATAGATAGATAGATAGATAGATAGATAGATAGCTCAACTTTAAATGGGTATAGCTATAACTTTCAATCATAGCTTATAGTCCTGTCCTCTTTGACCAACCAGGACAAATCTAAATCTTCTTTTGTGTGATATTCCTGTAAATATTTATAGATAACTCTTGAAAATGCTTAGTCTCCTCTTTTCCCTAATTAAAAGCAACCCAACAAACACCCAGATTCTGTCAATTGATTCTCATAATCCATGACCTCCAGACTATTCATCATCCTAGCTACATTTGTCTGGAAACTCAAGCTTATCAATTCCCTTTGTAAACCATAGTACCTTGAACTGAACACAGTGCTCTTTCATTTGTTTGACAAGCAGGGTACAGAAAGATTATTATCTCCCAAGTCCTGAAATTCTTTCTCACTTAATACAGCCTAAGATTAGATGGTCTTTTCTGGCTCAAAGATTATTCTGCTGAGTAATACTCATTGAATTTCAGTTCAGTAAAATCCCAAGTTATTTCTCAGCTGAAATACTATCTATTCATCTCTTTTTAATTTTGTTTTTATGATGGATTTTTAGAACCCTATGTAAAATTTCACATTTACTTTATAATAATATAATATGATAATAATTTATAATATAATATATAATATAAAATGAGCTGGAGAATGAAATGGCAAACTACACCAATATCTTTGCCAAGAAAACACCAAATGGGGTCATGAAGAGTCAGAAACAACTTGTGTGTATGTATATGTGTGCATGTGTCTCTGTGTGTGTGGATTGGTCTCCAAAATGATGTTTTCATCTGTGTTGGTCTGTATGAGTTTAAAAAAACAAACATATCCTTTCTGAATGTAAGGGCTTATGAAGGGGAATGGGGTTATACAGGGGGTTAAGAAAATGGGGAGAGTGAGAGTGAGAGGGAGAGGAAAAGAGAAAGGGGAAGAAGGAGGAGGAAGGAGAGAGGAATAGGGAGAGAGAAGGATAAAAAGTATGATACTTATTAAAACTGTTTGCTTTTAGGTTAGGCATCTGCACAAAGGGGAAAGGCCAAATATAGGATTATGCTTTAGTTTCTGGTTACCACAAATTCATATTAAATTAATCAGGATAAAACCAATTGGACATAAAAGAAGGGAAAAGCACAGAATAGGTCCTTACCACAACTCTTCTTCAAAGATTTAGAAAACCAACCAGACCAAATTTTGCTTGGGTAAAAAAATTAAAAATTACTAGCATGATTTATTTTTCCAGCTCAGGTCAGAATTGGGAAACAGAGAAGTCCACAGAGACCGAAGTCTAGCTAGGAGTACCATATGACATTCTATCATAGCAACTGAAAGAAACTCCAAGTTGTGTACTAATGTGAGAAGAGATTTGATATTCCCACAAAGGGCTGAACTTTGTGCAGGATGAAGGAACAGTTTTCAACTGACAACTCTATTGGCTACCATATAATTCTGGGTGACATATAGAGGGCAGAATGAAGAAGAGTCCTGGAGGTAGGGTTGATATTCCAGGATAAGGAGTTGTCATGAACCCTAGACTAAGTATTGACGAAGAAGAAAAATCAAAATTAAGCAGGAAATGTGGGACTCTGACATCAGAATCAGAGCAGGACTCAATTTCACCATCCAGCCAAGTCTGAAGTTTTCAGAGGAAAAATCTGGAAAAGATTATCAGATGGCAGTTCTGTCATTCTGATGGTATAGATTTTTCTAGATAGCTGAAAAATGATTTGCTTGAGAAGCAGTCTCCTGAACTCTGACGTAGGCCAAACCCAAAGGTCTGTAGCTCATATACAGACCCAGGTCTGTAAGTTGTAGAACTCAGGCCAAGATGGCAATGGTCAGACTTTTCCCTGAACTACTTTGGGAACTCTGAAAGGTAGAAGGTCCCAAGCCTGAACTATGAGCTATTTTGAAGGTCCATGAAAACTACAAACTTAATTCTTCATACAAATAACAAAAATATCAAAAATAAGATTTAGCAAATGTTTTTAACTTATTTTATTTTTCTTAGTCACATGTAAACAAAAATTTTAACATTCTATTTTTTTACATTTTGCGTTTTAAATTCTCTCTCTTCTTTAGTCTCCTCTATTCTCCTTCAGAAAGAAACCAATTTTATATAGATTATATATGTGTAATCATGCAAAATATTTCCCTGTTAACCATATTGCTAGATGCTACACCAACCAAGGTAAAAAAATGAGAATAAGAAAAAAATATTTTAAAAGATATACTTTAATCTTCATTCAAACACAATCAGTTCATTTTTCTGGAGTTGTATATCATTTTTCATTATAAGTCTTTCATGGTATTTTGGGACCATCATATTTCTGAGAATAGCTAATTCATCCATAGTTGATCATACAATATTGTTGTCAATGTTCCTCTGCTTATGCTCACTTCTGTGATGATTGGATTTAGCTATCTCCTGATTGTAACAATGAAGGTACTTTACTGATTCCAAAACCAGGCAGGTCAAAAACAGAGAATGTAAACTATAGACCAATCTCCCTAATGAATATAGATGCAAAAATCTTAAAAAGGATATTAGCAAAAAGACTCCAGCAAGTGATCAGAAGGGTCATCCACCATGATCAAGTAGGATTTATACCAAGGATGCAGGGCTGGTTCAATATTAGGAAAACCATCCACATAATTGACCATATCAACAAGAAAACCAACAAAAATCACATGATTATCTCAATAGACTCAGAAAAAACCTTTAATAAAATACAACACCCATTCCTATTAAAAGCACTAGAAAGCATAGGAATAGAATGATCGTTCCTAAAAATAATAAACAGTATATATCTAAAACCATCAGCTAATATCATCTGCAATGGGGATAAACTAGATCCATTCCCAATAAGATCGGGAGTGAAACAAGGATGCCCATTATCACCTCTACTATTTGACATTGTACTAGAAACACAAACAGTAGCAATTAGAGAAGAAAAAGAAATTGAGGGCATTAAAATAGGCAAGGAGGAGACCAAGTTATCACTCTTTGCAAATGACATGGTGGTCTACTTAAAGAATCCTAGAGATTCAACAATGAAGGTACTTAGCTCTTCCTTTATTAGGAAGATTGAATTGTAATCCACAATATATTTGTAGATTTTAATCCCCAAAAGGTGGTAACTCACTATTTGAAGTAGATCTACCCATTTTAACTACAAAAAGATATTAACTAACTACAAAAGGTGAACTAACCAAAAAAGGTGTCAACTAACCACAAAAAGGTGTAAACCACCCATTTCATGCATTGAGTGGGAGGTTTGTGACCCATGTGTGAAACAGTAGGCAGTCCTGGTGAGGAGTGTCTGCTGTGATTGGTAGATGTGAAATTTAGGGGAGGTGATACAAGAGAAAAAGGCCTTTAAATAGAGGAAACAAAGATTTAAGAGAACAGTCAGTCACCCAGGCTTGGAGTGAAGGATCAGCTACTCACAACTGGAGGGAAGACAGACATTTGAGGAGAGATTGGAAGATAGACACTCTGACTTGGCTGTGGAACTGGACCCCTGGAGGAGCTCATGCAGGAGTACTCAGACTGCTTTCCTTTTAGACAGTCACCATTGGTGAGTGAAAGGCTGACTTAGTGTTCCTGCCTTTCTGGAGGTGTAAACCTCTGAGAAAGGCCCATTTTCTTGAGACTCTTTTCCAAGATTAGGACTGTAGAATTTCTACCTGGCTCAGAGGAAGCTAGAGTTCTTGTTCTCTCTCTCTCTCTCTCTCTCTCTCTCTCTCTCTCTCTCTCTCTCTCTCTCTCTCTCATTCCTTAATATCTTCTCTCTATTGTAAATAAATTACCATAAATTTACATTTTACTTTAATAATTCATTTGGGATTTAGTAATTAAATCCCTGGTGATCACCAATTAAATATTCATGTCTAACCATAATAAAATTTTAACACTTCATATTGCATCAGTTCATTTAAGCATTCTCAGGTTTTTTAAAGCATCCTGCTCATTATTTCTTATTGCACAATATATCTCATCATGATTGTAGACCAGAGTTATCTTTTCTCTGATTCTTTGCCTCCATGAAAAGAGCTGCTCTCTACATTTTTTGTTTAAGAAAAATTCTTTTTCTTCTTTTTTTAATCTATTTGAGATACAAGCATGGTAATAGTACTGCTAGGGAAAAGGATATGCATGATTTTATTGCCTTTTGAGCATAGTTTCAAACTGCTCTCTGGAATGTTTGGAGCAGTTCACAAAGCCATCAAGAGTGCATTAATGTCACAATTTTTCCATATCCCTTACAACATTTGTCATATTCCTTTTCTGCCATATTAGTCAACCTGATAGATATAAGGTTATAACTCAGATTTGTTTTAATTTGTGTTTTGCTAATCCTTAGTGGCAGAGCATTTTTCCCTATGACTATAGAGAGCTTTTATTTCTTATTCTGAAAATTACTTTATATTCTTAGACCATTTATCAACTGGAATATGACTTGCATTCTTATGAATGTTACTCAGTTATCTGTATATTTGAGAAATGAAGCCTTTATCAGAGAAACTTGCTACAAAGAATTTTCCCCGATTTCCTGCTATCCTTTTAATCTTGATTACATTGGCTTTGTTTGGATAAAACCTTTTAATTTTATGCAATCAATATTATCTATTCCATATCTCACAATAATCTATATATCTTATTTGCTCATAAATTCTTTCTTATCCATATATCTGACAAATAAAATATTTTACTCTCAATTTGCTTGAGATATCATTCTTTATGTCTAAATCACATACCTATTTAACCTTATCTTGGTATATACAATATGAGAAGTTTGTTCATGTCTGGTTTCTGCCAAACTGCTTTTTCAGTTTTCTGAGTAATTTTTGCCAAATATTAATCATCTGTCTTTTTCAAAAACTACATTACTAAAGTAACTTATTGCTGTGTATGGTGTACCTGATCTACATTACCAATTCACCAATTTATTTACTAACCACTAAAAGATTGTTTTGATGATTATAGCTTTATTAGACAGTTTGAAATCTGCTACTGCTAGATCATCTTTATTCACATTGTTTCCATTGATTACCTTGATTTTCTTGACCTTATGTTCTATCCAGTGAATTTTGTTATGATTTTTCCTAGCTGTGTAAACATATGTGTGTGTGGGTGTGTGTATAAAAATTAGTTTAGGCATAATTGTCATTTTAGTGCATTGGCTCAGACTACAAATAAATAATTACTATTTTGCCTTTATTGAAATTTGACATTATTTGTGTGAAAAGTGTTTTACAGTTGTGTTCATAAAGTTTCTGGATGTGTATTTCTAGATAGGCTTACAAGGATTTTATATTGTCTACAGTTATTTTAAATTTAATTTCTTTTTCTATCACTTCCTGCTAGATTTTGTTGGCAACAGATAGAAATTATGATTATTTATTTGGGTTTATTTGTTACCCTGCAACTTTGCTAAAGTTGTCAATTATTTCAACTAGTTTTTAAGTTAATTTTTTGGATTCTCCAAGTATCATATTATTTGTAGAACGTGATAGTTTTGTTTCTTCATTGCCTATTTTAATTCATTCAACTTCTTTTCCCACTCTTAACTCTATACCTAACATTTCTAGAACAATATTCAATTTTACTGCCAAATAGAGATATTCTTGCTTCACCCCAATCTTGTTAGAAAGACTTCTAGCTTATCCCCATTTGTAAAATATTTTTCCCATGATACAATACATATTCCTGCTAAAAGAAAATAAAATGGACAACACAGGAATAATCATACTTTTCCTTAAATCATTAAGTAGCATCTGACTAAAACAAAATAAAATGACATCTACAATATGATTTAACAAGAAGAATTTTCACTAATATTATGGGTAAAATAAGGATGCATATTATCACCATTGTTATTAAATATAATTCTAAAAATTCTAACAATTTTAGCAATACTAAAAGTAATTAATTAAATGAATGAATATAAATAAAAAAGAAACAATTATCATTTTTTGCTGCTGATATATTGGTGTACATAGAGAGTTAATTAACAAAAAACAAATAAAACTAATTGAAACAACTGATTACTTCAGCAAAATTATAGGCTATAAAATAAATAATTGTAAATAATCAATGTTGCTAAATATTACCAACAAAATCCGGCAGGAAATGACAGCAAGAGAATTTTCAGTTAAATAACTACAGAAAATATAAAATTCTTAGAAGTCTATCTATGAACATATGTAGGAACTATATTAAAACAACTGCAAAATAGTCTTTACACAAACAAAGGCTAATCTAAATAAAACCAGAAAATAATGTGTCCACAGGTAAACTGAACTAAAAATGTCAGCTGTCTATCAGTCACTGTGCTAAGCCTTGGAAAGACAAAAAGAGACAATAGATAATTCCTGCCCTCAAGAAGCTCAAATTTGAATGAATCCCAACATAATCACAATATAATGGAAATGGTAGCACTCAGTTAACTTACTCATTTAAACCCATGTCAGACTACTAAGGAATTACATTATAGACCCAGGGGAAAAATCACAAAATTCATCTGTAAGATCAAAAAGTCAAGAATCTGAAGTGATATATATATATATATATATATATATATATATATATATATATAAAGTTTACAGGAATGTCAGAAACCATTTTATATCCTAGCAATATCATTAATAAGTCTAGATCCCAAAGAGATCAATGATAGGGGAAAAGGATCTACTTACGCATTATTTTTATGGGAGTTTTTTTAGGGGGGTGGCAAATAGCTGGAAATTGAAGTGATATCCATCAGTTGGGGAATGATTGAACAAGTTATGTTATATACTTGTAATGAAATACTCTTGTTCTATATGAAATGATAAATAAGATAATCATGAAAAACCTGGAGTCTTATGTGAAGTGATATAAAGTTAAATGAACAAAACCAGAAGAACATTGTGCACAGTAACAGTAACAAAATAGAATGATCCACTGTGAATGACTTAACTATGATCAGAAATGCAAGGATCTGGGACAACAGGGAACTCGCCTTGGAAAAGGCTATCCATTGCTCTAGAAAGAACTGATGGTCACTGAATGAAGATTGAAGTATGCCATTCTTCACTTTATGTCCCCCTTGACATTTTTGTAGTGTAAGTGATGTATTATTTCTTTCACAAAATGATGAACATGGAAGTATGTGTTGTATGATAATACTTGTACCACTTACAATAGAATATCTGTCTTCTTGTGGAAAGGGGAGGGCTGAGAGGCAGGGAGAGGACATGAACCACAAAGTGACATAAAATGTTTATTGAAAATTGTACCAACCTATAATCTGAAAAAAAAACTTAAAAAAATTACTAGATATTAGGCTCACTTGATCTCAAAGAATATGCAAATCTGTAATCATTAAAATGATTTGATACTGGTTTAAAAATCGATGCCAACCAGTCAAGAGATTAGGTAGACAACAAATAGAAGCAGGGATGACTGCAGTATCCTTTTGTTGTTCAGTCACTTCAGTCATATCCCATTCTGATGCCCTTTGAAATTGTTTTGGCCAAGATACTAGGCTGGTTTTAAATCATTTCAATATCCCTACCTACTGGAGTAAGAACTATTTGACAAACACTATTCTGAAAACTTAAAAATAGTGTAGCAGAAAATAATTGTAGACCAACAGATCATATAATATACAAAGATACATACAAATAAATGTATATCACAGACATAAAAAGTGACATTATGAACAAATTAAAAGCCTGCTAAATCTATTGATATAAGTGGAGTTCATGTCCATACAAGAGACAGAGAGAGAATCATGGAAGGAAAAATGGTCAATGTTAAGTACATAAAATAAGCAATTTTTCATAATGAAAACCAAGGCAGCTATTAGAAGAGTAGGTAAATTGTGAGGAGGGAATTGTCAGTAAGTTTCTCTGATAAATACCTAATTTTACAATAAACAAGAGAATTGATTCAAATTTATAAGAGTTATTCCCCAAATTGACAGTCAAAAGATATTCATGAATCATTATCAAAGGAAGAAACCCACACTATCAGCAACTATATGAAAAAAAGTGTGTGTGGGTATTGTGTGTGTAAGAGAGACGGGAACAGAGAGCGAGAGAGAGAGTGACTTGTTGATTGAAAACATTTAAATTTAATAAAAAAGGAAGTGTACAAAGAAAAATGCACAAATCAATATCTAGTCTATGTAAATATATTATAATTAGGCAAATTAAAAAAGAAATCTGGACCAAATGAAATCAAGTTGAGTGGCTATATTAAATCAGGAAACAGAGTATGGATTCTGATACTGACTTAGTAACTGAAAGATTTAATTTCATTAATTTCAGCTTCCTTTTCTGAAAAATGGTGATAATTGTGTTAGCTTTACCTGTATTATGGGATTGTAAGGAATTTGGATATTTCCCCTGTAATTTCATTGACATAGAAATCTCTTGATTCAACAAATTTCACTAGCAATGTAGGTCAGCATTTTTGGCAACATTTTAGGAGAAAAATGCCTAGAGCACTTTTAAATGTTTTGTTAAGGAATTTATTAAGTAATTTGCTTAACATCACATAGCTAGTATGAGTCAGAGGCAATATTTAAATCCAAGGCTTCCTGTCTTAAAGAATGACCCTCCCTCTACCATTCCCCACTGCCTCTCTGTTGCAAAGAATGTTTTTGCAAGTTTAAAATGTCTCATATGAGTAATTATTAATTTCTTTTTATAACCATTTTATTTAGTTTATTTTCAGTTTCACATTCTCTTCTTTTCCTCCTTTTCTCTTACCCATTGATACAGCCAAAAAAACCATCAAAAAACCTAAATCCAAAAAAAATATTACAAATACATATAGGCCTGCAAAATCAAATTCCTTTTTATCCTTGTCCACCCCACAAAAAGGGGGGGGGGAGGAGAAGAAAATATGCATTGATCTGTATTCTGAGTCCATCAGCTCTGGAAGTGGTAATAGTTAGTTTAAATAAGATTAGTTCAGAATGCATTTAAGTGCCTATTAAGTCAAAAGTTACTATTTTCTAGGTACTTAGAAACATGAAAATGAATCTATCCCTGCTCTCAAAAAGCATGCTTTCTACTAGGTTTCATGGGTGGAAACAAGGCATAGGAGTAAATACATGTGAAAGTACTTTGAAACTTATAAAGTATTATGAAAATGTGGGAATACCCTCTGCTCTTTAAGGTACAAATTGATTTACACCTTAGTAGATACATTTTATAGAGTTACTGAGACTAAGTGTGTCATTTGCACAGAATCAATGAACTAAATAGTGTTTAGAGCTAAGAGTTGAACCCAAGTCTTCCTGATTCTCAGTGCAGCACAATATCACACTGCCTCATTCTTATGAATGTTATGTAATTCCAGCCAATGTCTTTGCCCCAACCTCTTACAGAATTCCTTCGGAAATTCTTACCCTAAACTTTGATCTCTCAACCCTTTCTCTTTCTATAGTTGGTTACCATACTTGAAGGCTTTCCAACTTATACTCAGTCATCATAGCCTTAGAGAATTAAGGCTTCTATGTAAGATATAATGAACATGACAAAAGGACTCAAGAAGTCAAGGGATATATTTACATACTTTATGCAGCTCCATTTGCTACCTAATGCATATACAGCATATATGGCCACTGAAAGTGTCTTTTCTCTGGGTTAGAGTAATTGGCTACACTGCACATGGCACTCAGTATTCCCACACAGCCAATCCCAATGTGCTTGAAGACTGAGAAATCAAGGGAATTTTTCTGAAGCCTCAGTAAATCAGAGTGTTCAGAAGTCTAACAATTTCCTTTCTGGGAACATATTCAAATCCCTCCCTAATCCATAAAATTGGCTGGGATATTTATGCAATTTTGCCTTCAAATTAGTTTGGTGAATTTAGATCGTTTTAAACCTCTGAAAATGAGATTGATAGTAAATGCTATGACAGTATAATGTTATCATGTGTTCATCCTGTATTCCTAAGAGTTAGGTTAGGGTTATGGGAAAGATAGCAAATTGTTTTTTGATTGTTATACTTTCTTCATACTTTTCTACATGTCATTGAAAAGGAAAAAACCTTTAAAAATAAGGTTCCTTATATTTGAGAACTTTTCCAAAGTGTCAGTATTTTAAATTATTATTACTTTTTTAGATGTAAAGAGGGCAAAAGAACCCAGAAAAGAGCCTCTTCCCATTCCCTTTAATATTTTCTTCCTTCTTCCATTTTAAGTATCCCTTTTCTCCCCTCTCTTTCTCTCCTTTCTTTCCAACTCATTCCGCATCAGCAGGCACTTCAGGTATACTTGCTAGTTTTGATTGAGTACATTTCATTTATTTCCTATCATATTCTACTGGTAGCTATTGTCAAAACATGCAGTTTAACCTGGAACTTCCCTGGGGGCAGAAGGATACATGGATCTAGTGGCGTTTACTGTGAAGTCCTGCATTCCTGTACCCTGTTTATTGCCCTCTTTACTTATATCCATAATTTTTAAAATTTGTTTTTCTGTTGATAGCCAGTACCTTCCTAACCATGATCCTGAACATTCAAGAACTAGAATTACCTAAAAGTGAAAAATATTAAATAATTTTTCCTTCCTATACTTACTACAGCAGAGCTGAGTTGCAAGCCCACAAAGAAAGGACTTCTTTTAATCCCACTTGTTCCTCTTTTACCTAATGTTCTAACCTACCATATAGTATTTTTGTCTTCAGCCATTGTTTTTGTTATAAAATGTGTAACAAAGAAAGTAATTAAATGAAACACAACCGAAGTGCTTTTTCTGTGCCTTTTTAATAGCTCGATAATTTTTTGTACAGTTTTTATTTTTTAAGTCTTCATTTTTAATGTCCCCTAACATTCAGGCATAATTGAACAGACTAAAATATCCTTACTCATGATCACACAGGAGGTATTTGAGCCAGATGAGGGGAAAAGTGGCCAAATTAACTTTTCTATCTTAATTCCTTCAAACATTTGAATTACATTTTTACCTAATGTGCCATTCTCTTTACCCTCAATTTCCCTTTCTCTCTTGTGTCTCAAGTAGATTTGATGAACAGGATGAATTTTTTTATTCCATAAAAAGAGTTGTTATTTGCAAAAAGTAATCAAGCTGCTGATATCAGGAAATAATAATATTATCAGAGAAAATATCTTTAGTAAATTCAATTAGCTTTTTTTTTGTTTAGGAAAATGATAACAACTTTGTTATGCTAAGATGGGGTAATCTTTCTTGATATCAGCATTAAATATCATTAATATATTCCATATATTATGGATATTATTATAGTCTATGAACCCAAACATCAACCTTTTCTTTAATTCCCCATACTGGATATGTCACTGAAAAATTTATCTAAATCTTCCCTAAAATTATTATGTTATAAAACTTTTTTGCCTTCTTTGAGATTTAATTGTATATAATTGCCACCCACTATGAAAAGCCATACTTGGCTTTTCTGTTTTGAAGATTCAAGAGGTTCCCCTAATTTTTATTACACTAGAATTTATGAGCAAATGATAAATTGTCATTATCTATATCCATTATGTTATCATTTTTGATGCCATCATCTCTACAAAAGAGTCCTGTTAGCCTGTTCTATTATTAAATATTTTAAGACATTTCAGGCTTTCTAAATATTTTATAATATTGTAGTCAATAGTATTGTAAGAGATATTTATGGTATATGGGAAAGGTCTTTGAACTAAGAGTCAAGAAATTTTAGCTTCTTTCTTTGCTATTATTGTTGTTCCATAGCTTCAATCATGTCATTTTTCTTCTTGTGATCCCATTTGGGGTTTTCTTGGAAAAGATACTGGAGTTATTTGCCCTTTTCTTCTTCAGGTCATTTTAAAGATGAGGAAATTGAAGCAAAAGGGATTAAGTGATTTGCCCAGGGTAGCATAACTAATAGATGTCTGACACCAGATTTGAACTCAGGAAGATGAATCTTTCTGATTTGAGAATGGTATCCTATCCACTGTGCCATCTAGTTGCCCTAGGCTTTACTTAGCTATATCACTAAAAATAACTATCTGTGTAACCTTGAGTAAATCAAAGAATTAATTTAGAATTAACCAAGTCTAAGTCATAAAAGTGTAGGGATAACAGATTTTTAATTATTTCTTTTTTATTTTGAGCTTTGTCTGTCTAGCAATACTATTCCAGAAAAATAGCTCATTTTGTTGTATAATTATCATTGTCCTGAGAAATAAGACTTAAAGTTCTGAAACCCTAATCTTTTCAAAGTCACTGTTATAGGAAAGGCTCATGGTTTCTGCCCTATGCCAAGCTGAATTCAGCTCAGTTTTCACCCAAACCTATTGTGTTTTCCAAAGACAGTACATTGTTTACCACTGCTATCAATGTCTAAGATGACATGAAGAGGAAGAAAATGAATAAAATACACTAAAATAAAAATCTGAAGCCAATTCTATCATCATTAATAAAAAGTAAGTTTGGATATAAACAGTAACATCACTCATCAGCCACAGGGCTTTATCTAAATTGATGATATAATGCTTTATTCCATTCATCAAGAGATCTGTAAGCTAAAAGCAAGGAAGATGCAACTGATTGGTTTCAGTTTTCAGCAGGGAAATCTTCATCTCCTAATTGAATTGAAATTGATTTTTCAACAATGAGATTCCAGGCCTAATGAAGGCACTCAAAAAGTAAGGAACCAGCACACAAACTGAACATTTTCAGGATTAGGTGGGTGGGGAATTCAGGAGTTCTCTTTTACTTGGCAGATTCACATTTTATCTCATTTGACTGACTTTTTCAGTCATCTGAGTAACTAGTGGTCACCTCCAGCCAATAGCATAAAAGTCATACACTCCTAGTCTCTACCTTCCTGTCCCTAGGCTTCACGTACAATCATGAGATGAGGATATACTTGTCAGAACACAAAGAAAATTCATTCTTTAGGCTACATAGAGCTGGAAGACTTTATAAAGAAAATGTTCCCAATGGTAGGCATTGGTTTGAGCTCTAAGCTACAAAGATAGAACTGAGCACACCAGACCAATAATTCCAAAAATTCTATGCAGTGTAAAAACAAATTAAATCAATTCAAAACAATTTGACAGACAGATAGCTAAATAATGGGATTTTCATTAACTACAGCTATGTAAAGAGTTCAAGCTTGCCACAATTTGTAGGTATAATATTGAATAAGGTTTAAGCAAACCCAAACATTAAGTTTTGTTCTCTTCAGCAAACATTTATCAAATACCTACTATATACTGTGCTTGGTCCTAGAGATATAAAGAGAAAAAAAGGCTCTGCCCTCAATGAATTTGTATCCTATTAAAACACCATGTCCAGAGATAAGTAAATGTTGTTCTTGAGTTATTTTCTCTCATGTCCAATTTTTTATGAGCCCATTAGTTTTTTTTTTGTTTTTTTTGGGGGGGGGGCAGAATATGCTGGAGTAACTTGCCATTTCTTTCTTCAGTTCATTTTACAGATGGGGAAGCAAACTGAGGTACAAAAGATTAACTGACTTGTCCAAGTTCACACAGCTAGTGAGTGTCTAAGTCCAGATTTGAACTCAGGAAGAGCAGTCTTCCTGATATTCTATCCACTGTACTCATAAGTAAATACAAACTATATAACATTTACAAAATAAAATACATTAGAGTGTGACACCACATGAAAATTGTCAGGAGTTTTAAATCTCAGATTGACTTGAGACTGACACACAAACCTAAGGGAGAGCTTTTCTTTTTTTTAAAGAGGCTTTGTTAAAAAATGCTATTTTGGGAAAATAAGAGGACCAAAGTATAGATAAGAGACTTCTGCCTATGGCCAATGAGATGATAACTTACAAAAGAAATAATACAGAGCTACTTAATTCTTATTTTGCTTCAGTTTTTCTGTTCAAAAGAAGAATAGTTTTTTGACTTGAAAGGAAAGAACAAAAATGAAAAATTGGGGTATTGATACCAAAGAGAAGTATAAATAAAGCAAGAGAGCATTTAGTCACCTTTGATGAATTCAAATCATCTGGCCCAAATGAACTAGTCTTGAACTGGTAGATGTGATTGCTAAGCCATTTTCAGTGATAATTGAAAAGTCATGGACTATGAGTGATGAAGTACAGCTGAACTGTAGAGGAACCAATGCCCTCTTAATCATTCTGCCCCCCTCCAAAAAAGAGGATTCATAACCTAAAGGCAAATGTGTTTGATTTTGATTCTCATGAAAATTCTATGATGTAGATATATTAATAAATATTTAGAAAGAGTAACAATCACAAAGATCCTATATGGCTACATCAAAGGGAGATCACTATAGTTATACTTTCCTTAAATTTTAGCATACCATTTCATAAAGTATCTTATACTCTGCCTGCATAAAAAATGTGGAGTTAAGACTAGAAAATGTAAATGTAAATTAGGTTGATTTGGTTGCTTGGTCAAGCTCAGATTTAGACCTTAAAGGGATGATCTTAAACGTCATCAAATTTGAAACTTTTATTTCAAAAAGGAGTAAACTGAGGTTTAAAGAGGTGAAGTGGTATGGTCAAGATTACATGGGAAGTAAATGGTAGAATCGGGATTCCAAGGCAGGTAATTTGATTCCAAAATCCTGTACTTTTTTCCCTGGATACTCAAATGGTAACTATCAGTCATCTAATATCAGCTTGCAAAGAGATCTCCAAAGGAGAAACTTCAAGGCTTATGTTTAGCCCTGTGCTTTTTAACATGTTTATCAGTGGCTTGCATAAAGACATAGAAGGTACAATTACTAGATTTTTCTGCTAATTAAAGGTAGGAGGGATAGCTAATGTACTCTATAATAATTAGGATAATAACAGATAGGTAGAAAGATAGACAGACAGACAGACATAGATTTTACCATACTAGAAAAACAGATTAAATCTAAACTACATATGGTATGGACTTGAGTTAAACATTTTTCTTGACATCTTTAGGATATTCTCCAAGTTATCGATGTCTTTCTTTCTGATGTAATGAGGACAGACTGTGCAAATAATCAGAGAAGAAAGATGGTTTCATGTGCTGTTTTGCTGAATTGAATGACATTCAAATGGTATAGTTTAGAAATTCCTTCCTAGGTCCTCCCCTCTTTTTCCTTCTGTACTAACTTCTGGCAATGTCATTAGCCCTTATGGATTCTGTTATCACTTTTATGCTGCTTATGCACAGATCTATATAACCAGTCCGGGTTTCTCTTTAGTTTCCATCATCAGTGTTTCGCTTCGAAATCACTCCCTCATCCTCATTACTGGCATCATCCTTAGCAAACATTTATTAAGTGTTTGTCATGTGCTGGACACTGGGCTAAGAGCTGGGGACACAAAGAAAGGCAAAAGCACATTCCCTATCTTCAAAGAGCTCAATTCCAAGGAGGAATGTGGCTTACAACTTTGTACATGCATGCAGATATATATGATATTTATGTGTATGTGTGTTCCAGAAGTAATATAATAGCAGCAAGAGAGATCAGCAAAGGAAAGCCAGGAGGCAGAAGAAGGTGAGAGATCATTCCAGACCTACTGAATAGACAGTAAGAAGGCACAGAGCTGAGAGACAGGGTATTCCGCATGTGTCACTGGAGAGAAGGAAAGGGAAGACTGAAAAGGTAAAGGTAGAAATCCAAGTATAAAACCTTGTTGTAATCAAACAAAACCTGTTTGTTAAAAGTCTATCAGAAACTCCAGGAAGTGATGCAGAGCGAGAGGAGTAGAACCAGGAGAACATTGTACACAGAGACTAATACACTGTGGTATAATCGAACGTAATGGACTTCTCCATTAGTGGTGGTGTAATGTCCCTGAACAATTTGCAGGGATCTAGGAGAAAAAAACACTATTCATGAGCAAAGGATAAACTATGGGAGTGGAAACACCGAGGAAAAGCAACTGCCTGAATACAGCGGTTGAGGGGACATGACAGAGGAGAGACTCTAAATGAACACTCTAATGCAAATATTATCAACATAACAATGGGTTCAAATCAAGAAAACATGTAATGCCCAGTGGATTTATGTGTCGGCTATGGGGGATGGGGGGGAGGAAAAGAAAATGATCTATGTCTTTAATGAATAATGCTTGGAAATGATCAAATAAAATATAATTAAAAAAAAAAAGTTTATCAGATGGGGCAACTAGATGACTCCCTGGAGAGAGAGAGCCAGGCCTGGAGAAGGGTGGGCTTGGGTTCAAATTTGATCTCAAACTTTTTCAGTTATTTAAACTCAATTTCCTAGCCCCTTTCCATTCATCTGCCTTAGAATCAATTGATACTCAAGATAAGGGTTTTTATTTTATTTTATTTTTATAAAATCCTTACCTTCCTTCTTGGAGTCAATACTGCATACTGGTTTCAAGGCAGAAGAGTGGTAAGGGCTAGGCAATGGGGTTTAAGTGACTTGTCCAGGGTCACCCACCCTTAACAGGAAAAAGAAGTTGGGAAGGAAGAGAGGAACATTTAAGGCATGCATCACACGGGTTTATTTCATTGCCAAATACAGTTCATTTTTTTTTCCCTTACATTCACGGCACTTCTTTCCTTCCATCCCCTTTTCTCCTCTCACATAGCTACCACCATAGTTCAGACTTCAAATCACTTCTTTCTTGAATCATTTTAATAGCCTAAATCTTGGTTTCTCTGGCTTACACTTTTGTCCCTTAGGTAGTCTTCCAGCGTTAAGGTCTGACTATGTTATTCCCCTATTTGAAAGATTAATGATAAACTCCTCAGTTCAGCACTTGTGGTCACCATTTTACTCCATCCCACCCCTTGAGCCCCTTTTGACATTCCTATAATTCACACATGCAAGAATACAACCAAAAGGCTTTACTCTTCTTGCTGGGCACTCCAATGGGCACAGCAATGCTTGTAAATTGAGGGGATCAAATGGATGATCTCAAAACGTCGGGGCTCTAACCAAGTGTTAGAGCCGATTTTCAAACTCGGATATCATGACCCCAAGTTGTCCACTCTGAATTATAGCATACGGACTGTCAGGAAGAGAACATTTCCAGAGCTGTCTAATAGATATTTCTGCTTGGGATTCCAAGCCAAAAGAAGGGTGAAACTACCTTCTTAACCCCCCACCTACTCAAAATTCTGCCCTGGGCCCTTTATTCCACAAGCATTTCTGGCACCGGCTTTTCATTTAAAAGAAATGAAAACCCCAGTGTTTGCAGAAATAAGTCTCTAATAGAGGGAGAAACAACCTACTGCCTATAGGCATGACTTGTGCCTGAACCACAATAAACAGTCTGCCCTGGCAAAGCATTTCAGGCCAAGACTCTGTTTGAATTAGTTGGTTCTCTCACAATGATGGAAGAGGCCAATTGGGAGAGAGTTTCCAGCTGATCCTCATGTTAACTCAAATAAACAATGAAAACATTGAAAAGAAGAGAAAAAATATGGCTTCCTTCTCATAAGCAAAACTCTGCTATGAGAGTTGATGTGCTCATTTCTGAATTTGCTCAAATTTCTTATAGATGCTACTTTGCCAAGGGAATGTGAGAAAAGAGGGGGGAAGGAAAGAGAAGAAAAGATAAAAGAGAGTGTAGGCAAGAAAAATAATGTTTAAACCCTTACCCTCTTGCCTGAAATCAATACTAAATATTGGTTCCAAGGCAGGAGAATGGAAAGGGCTAGGCAATGGGGGTTATGTAACTTGCCTAAGGTCACACAACTAGGAAGCATCTGAGATCAGCTTTGAAACTGGGACCTTGTATCTTCAGGTCTGACTCTCTAGCACTGAGTTACCTAAAAATGATTTTTTAATAATTATAATCCAAAGGGAACAAGTAGAGGTAGGAAAACCAAACACTCTGTTTTTCCTTCTTTAATAAATATCAGACAGAGTTTTGATCCTACAGTTTTTGTCAAGTTTAGTTTATTTCTTCTTTTTCCTCAATACCTCCATGGTAAAATAATTGAAGTTCACAAAAGTTGGTATCTCTTAATTTTATAATTCATTAATTGGCAGGTCAAGTAATGCTAATATGGCCAAATGATTCTCTTGACAAGGAATAGACCTCACTTCTTCACTCATTATTTAATCACAGTATGGATGTGTCCTTGCTAGGACTTTCTCTTTCTGTCTTAGAATCATTACTGTGTATTGGTTCCAAGGGAGAAGAAAAGTTAGGACTAGGCAAATGGAGGCTATGTGAGTTGCCCAGGGTCCCACAGCTTGGAAGCATCCGAGAACTCAGGACCTCTTGTCTTTAGGCCTGACTCTCACTCCACTTACTTGTATCCCACATATAACTTCTACTTTCTGGGACCAAGTACATATTCTGTCCTTGACAATCTTTAGTTCCTTGAAGACAATTATCAACTCCCTTCCTCTGATTCTTCTCTTCCATTTTTATTCTTTAAACAATCCTTGTAGTGATTTTCAAAGTGAGGAGCATTTTTATTTGCATGACTGTCCTTTCTTTCACATCCTCTGTCTATGATCCTTAGTCTTTTGTCACGTTATACTGAGACTGCTGATAAATAGATTTATTTTGAGATAATTAGGTAGCACAGTAGAGAGAACACTAGCTTTGAAAGCATTTGAGTTTTGAATCCTACCTCAGAAATATCTACTAGTTTATCTGACCTTGGTCAAGTTATGAAACCATATTTGAATCTGTAAAATGAGGATAATAATAATAATTACTACTCCAGAGAGTTATGAGGTTCAAATGAGGCAACATACATAAAGCCTTTGCTAAACCTTACAGTGCCAAATAAATGTTAAATGATGATGGTGGTGATATTCTCTAACATAATCCATTTTTATATTAATATGATCTTCATTTTAATTTTATTCTTTCTGTGAAATGAATCTGAAGTATAAAAAGAGAAAAATTTAGTCTTTTGAAAAGGAAAGACAGCTTGACAAGTTATCCCAAAGTGAAACAGATTACCTTACAAGGTAGTAGATTCTCCTGCATATAATATCTTTGTTTTTTTATTTTTAATTTTTTATTTAGAATGTTTTTCCATGATTACATGATTCATAATCCCCCTTCCCCTCTCTCTCCTTCCTACTCCCAAAGCTAACAAGCAGTTCCACTGGACTATACATGTATCATTGTTTAAAAACCATTTCTATATTATTTATATTTGCAGTAGAGAGATCTTTTAATGTCAAAACCCTAATTAGGTCCCTATTACACTATGTGATCAAGCATATATTTTTCTAATGCATTTCTGGTTCCACAGTTCTTTCTCTGGATGTGGATAACATTCTTTCTCACAAGTTCCTCTGGATTGTACTGGATCATTTCATTGCTGCTGGTAGAAAAGTCTATTACATTGGATTGTGCCACAGTTCATAAGTCTCTGTGTACAATGTTCTTCTGGTTCTGCTCCTTTCACTCTTCATCAATTTCTTGGAGGTCTTTCCAGTTCACATGGAATTCCTCCATTTCTTTATTCCTTTCAGCAAAATAGTATTCCATCACCATCAGATACCAGAATTTATTCAGTCATTCCCCAATAAATGGACACCTCCTCATTTTCCAATTTTTTTGCCACCACAAAGAGTGTGGCTATAAATATTTTTATTAGTCTTTTTCCTTATTATCTCTTTGGGGTACAAACACAGCAGTTGTGTGGCTCATGTAATGTCTTTAAACAAAGTGTTAGTAACCAGCTTTTGTTTAAAGACATGTATTGGTAAGTACCCAACCTTTGTTTAAAGACATTATATAGCATCCAAGTACATTATGAATCCAATGATTTGTAAGTGATAATGCATCTTTTTCACAATTTTCCATTGAAATTTCAAATTGATTTCATTTACTTTGATATCTTTCAAAATGTCCATTTCTTTTTGTATTTTTAGCCATGATTCCTAAACTTAATTTTTAGAACTAAGATTTCTCTTAGCCTGTTGAAGCCAAGCAACTACCTGATCTTACAATAACCATGGTTTTTAATTTAATTTAAATTTTCAGTATATTTCAATATATTATGGTGGGAATAGCACAGGATTAAAAGTCAGGGATCTGTCTCCAAGTTATTCATTTTCTTCTTAACTTCAGTTTCCTCATCAGAAAGGAAAAAGAAAAAGAAACAGAGGATTGGAATAGATATCATCTAAGATCTCTTCCAAATGAAGAGTTCTGTGATTTTAGGTCAAGTAGACAATCTAAACAGTAAAAGGATGTTAATTGGATGCGAACCATAACAGTAAAGTAAAACACAGAGAAAAAAATTTCTTCCTTTAGCTCAACAATTTTCTAAAACAATGGTATGCTTTTCTATATATTCAGATTTATTACTCTGTAGAGGAAAAAGGCTGAATATTATAATAAAGAACCAGAAGACTGATCTAGAATTTAAGGAATAATAAAATTTAAGTTCTACTTCTGACATGTAGAAATTGGTGAAATTATCTTTGAGAGTGCATTTTTGGAAGAACTTTCCACACCAAGAGTTCAACATACTCCTGAAATCAGAGCTCAGAACTAAATATATATATATATATATATATATATATATATATATATATATAAGCTAATTAAGTTTAGGTTTTCTTTTGTTGTTTATGATCTTACTCTTTTTCTCTTTTCTCTTTCTAGAGGATATACATTATTTTTCAATTTCTATTTTGAACCTGTTGCTAATGAATGTAATATAATGTTATATAATCTCTCTTTGAAGCTCTGAGATGTGAATTCTTTCACTTGATCTAGCTCTCTCAAAGCTTTGTGAAACTGTGACATTATTGTAGCCAAAAATTTGAGAGCCAAAAATGATATAACATTCCTACGTTTGAAGCCCCTTGAGTATCTTTTTTTTTTCACCACACAATCTGTTCAGGTCATGGATGCAACTGTTTACTAAGCAGCACCTGCTTGTAAATAATTTTAATTTCTCTTTTCACATAACATCCCAATATATCACCTGAAATCCTTTAATAAAGAAGAAATGATGATGCTACTCCCTTAAGTAATAGCTATAGAGAATAAAGCTAATTGGTTTCTAGCCCCAAATTTCCTGTATTTATATAGCAGGAGACACTAGTTGACTAATAACCAAGGGAATAAGCAAATTCTTCAGAATTTTCTTCCATATTCCATTATTTATATTAATATGCTCATTTTCCCCTTTGGGGCTATGTCCATAAAACACATCTGTAATGAGTTGAGAATTGTCCCTTTCAATTGATAATTAGAGGAGCATTGAAACAGAGCCTTTGGGTATATTTACATAATTGAAAATTAAACCATGTGGTCTTTGGTTGAAAAATCAGAAGATAAAATTCACGTTACTAAAAAAAAAAAACTTAGATACAAAGAGAATCAGATTAGTAACTTTGTTATGTGATATAATTGATGGAAACATACAATTATTAGATATTGTATTTTTAAAGAAATCTGACATATGGGAAATGGAAAAACTAATATATCTGAGGACATTTAACCACTAATACTTACAACTAAATATTATAAAGTTTTAGGTAATCTACATAGACATGTACATAATTGTACAAAGATCTGAATATACATAAAAAGGTCTTTTCTGATACTTCATCATGGTGCAATGGAAACCTTGGTTTCAACAAAGCTTTGCTAATACAACATAGACTCTGGAAGTTCCTAGATAGCTAGAAAAATAGAGTTGGGACCTAGTAGTCCAAGTATCATCCTTGCTAAGTGGGAAAAAAAAACATATCATACAAAGACCTACCAGATGATTAATGTTATGGTGACAAAAATCCATGAGGGAACTTACTACTTTGTGGATAGTTGTGATCTATATCAATTAGGGATGTTATTGAGTTGGATATAGACATGATTTCATTTGTATAATGAACTCTGGATGAGAAAATTCTCATGACCAATGCAATTCATCAAGTATTCTCTAATTTATGATTTTTAGAGAGATGCCTGAAGTACTAAGATCTTAAGTAATATGCTAAAGGTTACAATTTTTTAAAGGAGAAAGGGGGACTTGAATTAATTTTTTTTTTTACTCTGAACCTATCTGTTCACCATTTCCTGGCCATTTGGAGATTTTTGAGGATGGTGGTTAGAGAGAAGGTTACCCACATTGATGAAATCATGATTTTTTTTTAAAGTTTTACATTTTGGAGTCTCGGAAAAAGCCAGAAGATTCTAATCTCATTTCTCATTATTGTTTATAAAAAGTTAGTCAAGAAAGCTGAGAATGATGTAATAAAACTTTTTTTTTAATCCATAGTATTAAATGTTTATTTTTCTTTCTCTGGGGTCCTCTCTGAATATAGAATAGATTCTCTTAGTATATCAATTCATGAATTAAACTATTATTTTGAAGTATTGTTATGAAGTTACTATGGAGATCAATAATTAAACAGACCAAGTAGTGGCTTTACTAGTAGGAACAACATAACTCAATAATTTCAGCTTGAAAAAGTGAAAAGTAAGAAGCCAAGGATAGGAAAGGGAAAAATTTATCTCTTAATGATGAAGGTAAAACATTTGTAATGGGGATTTGGTACATTCTTAGACTCTCTATGATGATCTGACCAATTTGGAAATTTTGTGGAATCAACTTCTGAGAAATTAGTGGACAGGCACATATGTGGGATTTTAACTGGAACTTGAAGGAAGCCAGAGAATCAGATATGGGGAGGAATAGTACTCCAAGTATGGGGAAATTCAGTGGAAAATTCCTGAAGTCTAGAGATACATTTATTTGACCTAAGATTTCTTTCTGTGAAGAATAAATAGTAAGAAAGTAAGTGGTACTGGATTATATAATATGAAAAGTATAGTTAGGTGGAAAGACAGGACTGAGAATGTAGGAAGATTTCAGGTTAAAAAAAAAAGACTTTAAAATCCAGGTAATTTTATATTAAATTCTAGAGGCAATAGTGAGCTACTAAATTTTATTGAATAGGGAAGTAGAATTATGTCCATCTAGAAAATGACTTAAACTATGAGATTAATTCTTTTCCAACTCACCAGTCTGTGAGGCAGAATGTGTTATTTTTCTGAAATTTAGGAGGTATTTTTAAAAAAAAGATTCTTCTATATTTTTGAAGTAGATATCATGTTGTGAAAGTTAATCCAGTGTTAAGTAGTCAGAGTGAACTAAGGGACTAGTTACTAGGCCCCTAAATGTGAAGAACTCGATCTGGGGAAGCTTACGAGACAGGAAAGAATATTCTCTAGCTCCTTCAACATACTAGAGAACCATATAGGTATAGAATATAATAGAACTGGCCCTAATATAGCGGAGCCAGAGTCAATCAGATTATGTAGATACTTTCAGCAGCATCATGTAAGGTCTCTTTCTCTTTATTATCTGTTATGTAGGAAGAAATCAAATAGAAATTCCACATGAAATGGATAGAGTTCCATCAAAGAAGACTGGATGTGTCTAAGGAATGGAAGAAAATAGTCACTAAGAAATATTCAAGAGTTCTTTGATACCAAGATAGTTTGATGAGTCATGGCAAATCTCTGATTTTGTATAATTGCAATTTAAGTTTGAGAGTATACTTATAAATGAAAAGTTATACAATAGAGTGTCGTCTGATTTTAATTATAATAAAGAATTATATCTGGAGAACCTTGCAGTTTGTTTGCAATTTTTTTTCTATTTCAGCTTTTTGTGTATCATTCTCCTTAAGCTATATTCTACAGACTTGATAGAAATGCCTACCTTAATGAGATTTAAAAAAATCCATGTCAATGTTGAGGGAAGAACCCAAATGTAGCTTTGGTGTTTATTTTGTTTAAAATGTTCTTACAAAATACATTTGAAATAAGAGTCCTAAATTCATGGTCTAACAATGATTGAATGAAATATTTATTAACTATTTACTAAGTTACCATGTACAAAGCACTATGCTAAGCTCTGGGAGTACAGATAGAAATTTAAGAAAGTCCCTAATCTTGAGTTGCTCGCATTCTAATGGAGGATGCAACACATATGGAAAATTTCAGCTATATTTCCATTGGAGAAGCCTCATGAACCTTAGTGTACAGTGGTAAAACAGATGTTTATACCTCTTCTTTAATGTCATTCATTTCTATTGATAAGTTGATATCCATTACTTATGTTGAATCACTTGATAATGCTAAGAACTTTCTCTTCTGGGTCATATATAGAGTAAGGAACTGCTCCCAGAGTAATATTTGCCAGCTTGCATCTCTACATAGGTTGCTCTTCAGGATGATGTCTGATGGCACTGGACTGGAAGGATTTCCATTAAAAAAATTTTTTTCAATATTTTCCATATTTAAAAATTTTGTTTTCTTTCCCTCCCTTCTTCTCCCGCAATCCAATAAGCACTTCAAAAACACTTCAAATAACAAAAATGTTATAATTTATACCTATTTTCATATTATTCATTTTTGTGATTAAGCAGTCTTTTAAAGCCAAAACCCCAAATCATATATCCATATAAACAAGTGATAAGTCATTCGTTTTACTCTGTGTTTCTACTCCCACCCTTCTTTCTCTTGATGTGAATACCATTCTTTTTTCATAAGTACCTCGTGATTATCTTGTATTAGCAAAATCCATTACATTGTATTGTTCCACAGTGTTTCACTTTTTGTGTATAGTGATCTTTTGGTTCTGCTCATTTAATTTTGTATCAGTTCTTAGAGGTTCTTCCAGTTCCTATAGAAATCCTTCAGTTCATCATTCTTTTCAGCACACTAGTATTCTGTCACCATCACCATCATATACCACAATTTGTTCAGCCATTCCCCAATCAAGGGACACCCCCTCCTTTTCCATTTTTTGCCACCACAAAGAGCACAGCTCTGAATATTTTTTTACAAACATTTTGCATTATTTTCTCTTTATGGTACAAATCTAGTAGTGGTATTGCTGGGACAAAGGGCATTCATTCTTTTAAAACCCTTTGGACATAATTAAAATCTGCCTTCCAGAATGGTTGGGTTTGTATTATTTCCCTACTCAATGATGACTGCGAAGGCTAGTCTGGAAAAAGATTTTGTGGTCTGGTAGAACATTGCCATTCCCAAGGTTTAGCTCATGTCTTGAGTTGTCCCATCAGAATTTAAGGAGAGATGGTGATCAAAGTTATGATTGTGGTAATACTTTGACTTCTTTGGAACATGTTGCCTTCTGTCCTTCAACTAGGCTAGTTTTCCTGTCCTTTGCAATATTTTCTCTTATTTTAATTTATGATACTTCTCTCATTTTCCATAGTCTTTCAAAGATCAATCATGTAGTCTTAGGGTATTTCTTTGCAGTGTATGCTCCAGGAAAGCACCTATGACTGGGATCTTAGTCAATTATTCAAGACAGCAAGTATAATGCTGATGGTACTCAGGAATATTGAGACTAAATTCTAGGATCTTTCTGCCTGGGGATTGCTCTCAGCTGTATCTTGAACTCAGGGAACTAAATACACAAGTCTTTTATTTTCAAGAAGTTTGCTCTGCAGAAACCCTTCCCTTGATTTAATACTAGATTCTGAATTCTGAAGTCTGAAGCCATATTGGTGAATCTATGGCATATGTGCTGGAGCATGCTGGAGGGGACTGTTTCCCTCTCCCTCTTCCAATGTTCCTGGACATTTCTCACATGACCCACCTCTCTGTCCAACAGCCCAGTGGGAGCACTTCTCTCCCCAATCTGAGGTAATGTATATGGTGGGGGGTCTCACAAACGGAGTAAGGGTTGTAGTTTGGGCACTTGGTTTCTAAAAGGTTTGTCATCACTACTCTAGAGTAACAGTAGTGTCTATTGTTTTAACAAGGTTCAAATGAGAGAAAGTATGTAAAGTATTTTTCAAAACCTCCAACTCCAATGTAAAAGCCACTAGCCCAGTGGAAAGTGTGTTGGATTTGGAATTGGAGGACCTTTATCAAAATCCCAGCTCTATCAATCCTATGGGAATTTGGTTAAATTGCTTACATTCTCTGAACCTCAGTTTCTTCCTCTGTAATATTAAAGAATTGGACTGGGGGTCCCCTTATGGTGCCTTAAATCTATTACGCTATGATCCATAATCATGATAAGAATGATGGTGATTACTGCCAATATTAGATTTGAGCATTTTTTGAATCATCTTAACTAAGAATAGATTCTATACCCACAATGTCTAGAACTATCATTAACTTTTGAATTTTTGGTGCTGCTATGGTTACTGGTGGACTGCACATGGTTTTTAGATGATCCTATCAATACTCCCTTAATGCTGTGTTTTATGTATGAGAGGTTGTTGTTCCCACTGTTATAGATATATAAGGATTGATTGATTTGAAGGAAAAAGGAACATGATAGAAATATATTTGCTCCTTTACTATCACCTTACTTTAAAGGGTTCATCAGCATTTTCAATCAAAATATTCCTAATATCACACACCCCAAAATCCTAGAGGATAGTCTGTATGGGTGGTGGGTGAAGGGAAACTAAAATTTCATGAATGTTATTTAGCAACTAGAATAATGAAAGTGTACCAGTGTCTTAGAAAACACATCTCCTGACTTTCCACAGACTAGAGTTTGAAAATAGTGTCTAATTGAACAATTATAGCAACCATTTCACCACTGTTTAGTAAATGTATTTTACATAATCATTATTGATATTTGTGGAAAAACAACAACCAAAAACAAGAACATGGTTCCTTATTTCATGGGGTTTGCTTTCTGTGTCCGGGAGAGGGGAAGCAAAGTTAAAATGCTCACAGTGGAAAGTCTCCTGAGGATTTTTTTTTCAATCCAGAGAATTTGCAGATTTTTTTTCCCCTCATACTCATACAGTAACCTGACCCAAAGAAAGAACTGTTGCTAGGCAACAAACCCCCCTCCCCACCCCCTTTTGGTTTCATGTTGAAATCTATGGAGGAAGTGTCCTTGCCAAATACTTCTAACAGAAATAAGCCTGTTTCCCAGGGAGCACCACCCTCAAACTAAATAGAACACAGAGAAAAATTAGGTCATCTCTTCTGTCGTTTTATCTGGAAAGTCAACTTGGAAATGTGAAGTTAGAAACACATGATATTCTGTTAATTTTCTTTTATGAATGGCTTTGTGTTCAATATTTTCAAGACTACAATTTAACACTCCTTTGATTCCACATATTCCAAACCTCTGCATTACTGCTTGAGAAATGAAACCCATTCTCAATGCCCCGCTATCTCTAAATGAAGGTTTGTTGGGAATTGAGATAGAATGAGGAAGACTTCTCCAGCTTCAGCCAAGTCCTTAATTGCTCCAGATGAACATGGCTAAAGTAGTTATATAATATAATACTTTAATAGAGATGCATGTAAAATGACAAGGTTTTGTGTCTAATACAAAAATTGTCTTTGTTACTAATTATAGTTTTGGAAACCATTTATCATAGGAGATACAAAGCAAAAGGAAAAAGAGAGAGGAAATTTTTATGAAATTCTCGAGAAACCTAGTCAAAGTATATAAATAATTCTGTTTTTAACAAAAATCAGTGCATCTTTAAATGGCTGATCTTCAAACTGCTATTTTAGGGAGCTAAAAATTCAAACTATTGTTAGTCATGAAGTAGGAGAACAAGTGCTACAACTAGAATCAGAGGATCTATGTTCAAATCCTGCTTTGATATGACTTTGAATTACAAATTGTAATTAAATTAAATTAATTAATTTAATTCCAAGTTAGTATCTACCACCATTATCTTTGCTGCCTTTTGGAGTATTAAAAATCTATAATCATTCTTCAAATAAGTCAGAGTCTGTATGACTGCCATGGAGATGATATAAACTTGAGTAATGATGTGCCAAAGGACAGTTTCTTCTTGAAATGGCCACTGTAGTATGAGCATCATAGTGTTGCCCAGGTATTCCACCAAATCAACAAACATAGTGGTCATTTTACTATATATGATGTTATAAATCCAGTAAACCATAATGGCAGCCAGCACAACTACCCCACAGAGTATTTGCTTAAACGTCTTGTTTGTTTTGGAGATTGTAAGTTCAGTCAGCCTGAGGTGCCAAATTTTAATAGATGGTATTGGAAGGGGGTATATTTGATGGATAAATGATAACTAAAAGATCATGTAGTTATCTTCTTTGCCTACCTTCCTCCCTTTTATACCTCCCTTCCTCCCTCTTCCAATCTCCCTTCCTCCCCTCTTCTTCCCTTCAGTTTCTCCTTCCCCCTTCTTCTTCAACCTCCTTCTAAGTCACTCAGGGTGAGCTATGATGTTTCACAGGAAATACTCCTTTCTTTGCTTTATCTCAAATAAGGGTTTATTGGGGAAAGCAAGACAAAATAGAGCATGGAGGTAAGAGGGTTGGGATTTCCCTATTATCTACAGGGAGCCTTAGGTTAGAAGATATTGAGAGAAATGGCAATTTAATCACTACCATGAAACAGAGCAAGTCAGAGGGAAATATATGGACTATTGTACTTCTTCTTCTGCCTTCAAATCAGCCAGGCCACCTTCAGAGATAAACCCAGCTTCTTCCTTCAAAGTCACCACCATCAACCAAAAGCCCTCAGCCAAGACCCAGAAAATCAGTCACCATTGGCTTGGCTCCAAAGTGCTTTTTCCTGGTAACATTCCAAATGGAATCTTCATTTGACTGACAGTTGACCCTCTCCAGCTTCTGTCCTTTGCATGCATGCCTCTTCCACAGTACTTCAAAATTAATATTTTGTAAATTGAGCTGACCCAACCATGCTATTTTGAATAAGCCATTCTATGACCTGCTGTTGCTACTGCTACATATACCAACTAGGCCCCAGAGACCATACTCTGGAGTAGACTTGAAACTCCCTCCTTGTGACTAGGCTGTTCTAATTAGTGAGGTCTATGCCTATGAGACCTTAGAGGCTGGGATCTTTCATCCTGATGATTTTTTATTTGTCATGCACGGTTCCTGCCAAATTTTCCCCCTCTCTAGACCCACAACATATACATACCTTTCTAATTCTTCCTTCAGAAAATTATATTCAAAATCTACTAGATGGATATAGCATTTGATTCTCTCACATTTCCACAGATGATTCCTTTTTCTTCCCCTCAATGTAAAGAAATTAAATGAAAGAAGTCATTGTTTCCTTGCTGACACTTGAGGAAAATTAATGTTGAATTATGTTATTCTTTTGTTATATTTATTTGTGCAACTATTAATTTTCCCACCCCCTAACCTTTCAAGGTGAAGCAAACCAAGCTAAGGTAAGTTACTCCTAAATCCTAAGATATTTCTGTAACAGAGTTGGGGCCTTTTGTCTTTTGTTAGAAGCTGGAGACCTGTTCTTTCTTTAACAAGAACAACTATTTTCTTTCAAGAACATTCTCCCTAAGGCATTTGAAAGTATATGCCTTCTTCATTCTTGCTAAATATGTCATCTGGATTCAAGGTGACCAAGTCTACAATTGGAGAAAAAGTGTTTGAAAAACATGATTGAGACTACTTAAAGTTTTCTAGCTAAAGGTTGCTAAAAGAAACTGGACGTCATTAGCTTGCTGATATTCCATTACTTAACATGCAAAAGAAGGGCAGGAAAGCCATGTTTCTGTAGCTAGGTGAAGCCACAGTCTGGAAGAATAGTCCTTTTCTATGATGAAGTAAGGGGGGAAGGGTAGAGGTATCTAAGTTTTCTTATTCTTTCAAAATATCCACCAAATGGAACTGCCAGTGGAGATCCAAAGGACTAACTATGAGGTCACTCAGGAAGAATACACACCTCCCTATAAAAGATAGTGTCAGGGCTCATAGAGTGTCTTTCTGTGCTTAGGTTACCAGTAATTGGCCACTAATTTATTAATAGACCAGTTGCCCCTATTAATAAATGAAGTTATTTTCTAGGAAATGGCTTCATTTTATTTATTGGTTAAAATTCTGTAGGCTACACAATGATTCCTTTAAGATGATATTCTACCTATTTTTTAGCAGTGAATTTTTTTTTCTATCCAAACAAAACAAAATGAGCCACAGCAAATTATCTCAATGGATGGAACTTTCTGTGGCATTCCTCATCTCTTAGAATCCCCAAATTTCTTAAAGACTCAGTTCATATACTTCATGTTATAGGCAGACTGAGTCTCCTAATTAATATTGGATTTTCTCCCTCCTCAAACTATCTTAAGAAGCTTCTAGATTTTCTTGTTTCTTTTCTTGTGCTTCAAGATGGTAAACTCTTTGAAGGCAGAGAAAACTCTATATCCCCAGGTCCTTGGCTAGGCCTTATATATGTAGGTTCTTCATCAATGCTGCTGAATTAAATTGAATTACAGGAGCCTGGTTTGGTCAGGTTGCATCTAGAGTACTATGTTCAGTTTTAAACATTATATTTTAGGAAAGACGTTAGCAAGCTACAGCATGTATGTCTAGGAAGGCAATAATCATTGTAAGGGGACTAGAAACTATGCCATATGAGAATTGGTTGAAGACACTGGGGGGCTTTTTAGCCTGGAGGAAAGGAGGTTTCTGGGCATAATGACTCTCTTGAAAGATTTGAGTGTTTTATTCAAGAGAACAGTGAAAGTTTCAGAAAGACAAATTTCAGTTTCATATAAGGGGTGAGTGAGTGTGTGTGTGTGTGTGTGTGTGTGTGTGTGTGTGTGTGTGTGTGAGTGACAACTTCCTAAAAGAACTATCTGGAACATGGAAATAATTAACTGCTTTGTGATGTAGTAGTAGTGTTTTTTAGTAGAGAAAAGGACAAAGAGTCCTGATTTGAAGTCAAGACTTAAATCCTAGCTATGACAGTTAGGGATAAGTTACATAATATTTTTTTTGGAATCAGTTTTCCCAACTAAAGAATAGAAATCATAACAATTTTATTTTTCACTCACAGAGCTATCATGCTTTACAAATCTTAAAGGCCAATATAAATGTGAGTTTTTATTTTCTCATTTGGACTCTCACGGAACAGCATTTTCATTCTCTTTTGCTAATATTTCAAATTAACATTACACATCAATGCACTTCCTAAATATCATTTGGAATTATTTTTAGTTAAATAGAATAATTACATTTTATATGCCAATATATTAAATAGAGATAGCTATAGCTATAATAGTCCATCTTTTTCAGAAGCAGAATAATGTTTATTTTTATTTTTTGGAAATCAGTATTTTTCAAGTGTTGGGTTATTTTTTTAACTTTTAAAATGCATTATTGATTCCAGCAGTGACTTGTAGGTAATAAATGCTTAAATAGTTTGACCTAAGGATATTTGAACATTAAAGTAAATAGCACTTTACCATAATACTGAAGTATACCAGATTAAATGAATGAAATTTCTTAAAAAGGCATTTTAAGCACTTGGTGACATTTTCTTAAGTTTGAACAACCCCCAAAACAGTAAATCAAGTCCTTATTTGTATCATTGTGTTTTCTGATGTTTAAATGCTCACTTTGAAAATGTTAAAATATCTTGCAAGCCAGCAATTACAACTGGCTTCAAATAACTATGCACCCACAAAATATATACAGAATAAATTAGGGATTGATTTAGAGGGAAGGCACTAAGAATAAGGAGTGGGAAGGGCTTTTTATAGAAGGTGGAATTTAGCTGAGACTTGAAGAAGGCCACAGAAAACAGGAGGTGTACATGATGAAGGAGAGCATTCAAGGCATGGGGGATAGCCAGTGAAAATATCTGGAGTTTAAAAAGATGGATGAAGTGTCATGTGATAGGAGCAAGATAGATAGCCAGATAGATAGATCAATGAAATGATTATTATGTGCCAGGCACCTTGTTAAGCACAGAGTATGTAAATACAAACAAGAAAGTCTTTATCCTCAAGGACTTTCCATTATTTTTGCAGAAGGCCACATATAGGGAATCTGGAACTTGGGGATGACTGTGGCATTTTGGGAAACAAGTAAGAATATGAGATGGAGACCTGGTTTTGGACAAAAATAATGTGAAAACTTACCTATTAGATACCAGGTTCCTAAAAGGCAGATTTCAAGCATACGGAGTGAGTAAATGGAGATGATATTCATAATGAATGGAACATAATGTTGAGATGGCCAAAAAGTGGGGGAGAGGAGAGATTGCATTCTAGATCAAGGTGATGAAGGAGATAGAGAATTGAGCCTAGAGTCAGGAAGAAGCATCTTTCTGAGTTCAAATCTGGCCTCAAACTAACTATGGGTAAATCACTTAATGTTGCTTGTCTTGATACCTCAGATGGTATCACAAAGAGTTGGAGAGAACTGAAAACAATAGCAACAACAACAGGAACAGATAGTTCAGGTATTTTAAAGTAGAATATTATAACATTAGTCTGAGAACAAAAATGTCATTTTCTAAGTGTTAAAAGTCAAGTCAATCTCTATGAAAACAACCATTTTACCTGCTGATCGATAATCATTAAAGATTTGTTTAGTTATATTCTGCTCATGACATCTTTGATGATACTGTTCAGTATACTTTATCACATTTTTTGTCATGAACATTATCAAAACTTTGTGATTCATTAGGCAAGGCAAGTCAACCCTTTCTTAGGCACTAACTGTATTCCAGAAACTGTGCCAAGAATTGGGAATGCAAGGCAAAACAGAAACAACACTCCTTGCTTTCAGAGCATGAACAGTCTAATGGAAGAGACAACATGAAAACAGCTACGTATAAACTATGTACAGAATAAATTGGGGGTGATTTCAAAGGGAAAGTACTAAGTTAAGGAGGAAAGAGAGTGGCTTGACATAGATGTGAGATTTTATCTGGAAGAAGCCAGGGGAACTAGGAGGAGGAGATAAGGAAGGACAGAATTCCCAAAATGGGAGATAGCTAGGGAAAATGTATAGATTTGGAAAACAGAATTTCCTAGGAACAAGAATGCCAATGTCACTGGATGACAGCATAGGTAGAGCATAATAATGTGTTTAGAGAAATGGAAAGGTAGGAAGGGGCCAGGGTGTGAAATGCTTTAAAAACCCAACAGAATACTTTATATTTGATTCTTTAGTCACTGAAGTAATCCAGAATTATCAGAGTTTTGTTTTGTTTTTAATAGAGGAATATCACAATCAGACATGTCCTTTAGGAAGATCAGTTTGAAAGTAGAATGAAGTATAACTTGGTTTGAGGAGAGGCATAAGGCAGGGAGACTAACAAGTAGGCTATTCTATAGTTCATTTGTGAGGTGATGATAGCCTGGATCTGTATGATAGTAGTGTCAGAGGACAGAAGTTGGTGTAAACAAGTGATCTTAAGAGTGTTTTTCCATGGTGGCATCTATCATAAAATCTTGAATAATACTATTGTATTGTGTGAGACACTTTGATTAAAGGTAGTTTTCAAGGATTTGTTCTGCTGGATCAAATGCTTTAAAAAATCAATAAACAATGGTCACAGCAGGATCATTTATTTTTTACACCTATCAGTCAATTTAGCAGAAAACCTTTCCTGTACCTGACTCATGTTTCCTTCAAGGTACCTTCAATGTGTCCATATATCATATTTATAAAGCTTTTATAGAGATGAGTAAGTAGGCACATATGTCAGTAGTTGCTTTTTGTCCCTCTTTTTAAAAATTTTGTTATCAATAAAAAGAAAGGTTTTAGCCTAGAAAAGACAGTGTCAAATATCTAAAGTATTCTCATGTTGAATAGTGGAGAGAGTTACTCTTGGAATCAGGAAGACATGAGCTTGAATCCTGCCTCAGGCACTTAATAGCTCTGTGACTGTGGTCAACTTACTGAAGTTCTCTGAGCTTTTGTTTTCTTATCCCTAAAATGGGCATAAAAGCAGCACCTAGTTCATATGATGCTTGTGAGGATCCAGTGAGAAAACTTGTAAATTACTTTTGAACACCTTAAATTTAGCAGTATATAATATTACCTCTTTTTATTATTATCATTTATAATAGGAATCAAATACATTCTTCTGTGTCTAGGACTAGGAATAATTGATAGGGGTTACAAAGAGGCAAATTTAGACTTGTTTAAAATGGATTTTTTATAATTGGAGTTATCCCAAAGGGAAATGTGCTGTTTGGGAGATGGAGTTTTCATTGTTAAAGGCTGAATAATCACTTAACAAATGTGTGATAGTGAATAAATATTCCAATAATCTTTTTATAAGGATTGGACTAGCTGATGCGCACTGAGATCCCTTCCAACTATAAAATTTCTGATGCAGGATTCTGGTTTAATAGGACCTTAAAGGCTACAGAAAATTTAGTGCACAAATTTATAAACTGCTAAAGAGAACAAACTATTTTAGAGCACTCTCAAACTATTTTGGAATCCACTATTTACTTGCAAACAATTGCTATTGTAAACTCTTTTCTATGACAACAATAGCTGAGAAAACTTAGAAGGTTGTGCATCTGGTAGATGACAGGAATTGATGCACAGAGAATTCTGAGGTGAGAAGAGAGGGGAGGCATATGAAGTTCAGGGAAAGCATATGTGTCCTCCATCTTGACGACTTGTGGCTGAAACTTTCCATATGTGTATATCCCCAGCAGAACGTGAGCCTTTTGAACAGAACCAGGAGAATTTTGTACAGAGAAACAATAATGTTGTAACAATGCGAAAGACTTAGCAACTTTGATCAATACAATGATCTAAGATATCAAGGAACTCCAAATGAAATTATCACCTTCACCTTCAGAAAAAGATTTGATGAACTCTGAGTGTAGGATAAAGGATTCCTTTTTCATTTTCTTTTTCTGTAACATGGTTAACATGGAAATATGTTTATGCTTTCTCCAACTTCACATGTATAATGGGTAGCATATTGTTTGACTTCTTAATGGGTTAGGGGGATACTGGAGGGACGGAAAGGAAGGATTTGGAAGTCAAGATTTTTGAAAATGAATGTGATAAACAAATCAATGAATGAATGAATAAACAAGCAATACAACCAAACAACCCACTTGAGAGTCTCTTTTTCTTTTTCTTTCTTTCTTTCTTTCTTTCTTTCTTTCTTTCTTTCTTTCTTTCTTTCTTTCTTTCTTTCTTTCTTTCTTTCTTTCTTTCTTTCTTTCTTTCTTTCTTTCTTTCTTTCTTTCTTTCTTTCTTTCTTTCTTTCTTTCTTTCTTTCCTTTCTTTCCTTCCTTCACTCCTCTCTCTCTGTCTGTCTGTCTGTCTGTCTCTCTCCCCCTCTCTTTCTCCTCCCACCCTTACCTGTTGTCTTAAAAAGGACACTGAGTATCAGTTCCAAGGCAGAAGATTGGTAAGGACTAGGCACTTGGAGTTAAGTAAATCACCCAGGATCACACAGTTAGGGAGTATCTAAGGCCAGCTTTGAATCCCAAATCTATTATCTCCAGGCCGGTGTCTCTATCCACTGAGCAACCTAGAAACCTGTCTTACTTTTTAATATGTATCCCCACTTACTGAGTGTTCTGTTTGTTCTCTCTACTAATTCCCTGCATCTCATACCTTTATTTAGCCTCCTTGATCCATTAAACTATCTTTAAAGGTCTAGCTCCTCTATGTGGTAATTTGGGGAGCACTGAAGATGGTGGGGGATCAAATAGGTCTGGAAAGATTATATTAGATGTAATGAGGAGAGTGATTTGCTCCAGCATAATGAGATTTAAGTGACTCCCTTGTAAACAGATGAAGAGATCTGTTACTAGGGGTACAGAGGAGCAACATACTGCCATGCCTTCCAGTCCTCTAGGCTTATCTTTCTTCTTATTACTGGGCTAATGATACTGGTCTCAGGTTACATCTAAGGATGAATTTGAGTTCTAATATAACATTCTCTATGATCTTTATTTACCTCTCCTCTTTATAGACCTGGTCTGACTTAAAACAAGGTATTTGCTGATGTTTGGGCTCATTGTTCTCCTGGTGACTTTGGTTCCTGGGGCTGGCTACTGAACACAGTATTGCATGAATCTATGATGTTCATTGCAGAAAAAAAAACAAACCAATAACTCTACCTTCTTCCACTTCTCCCACTCCCCAAATGACTGCACAGTCAGGGCTAGAGTACTCTCTCTCTCTCTCTCTCTTTCTCTCTCTCTCTCTCTCTCTCTCTCTCTCTCTCTCTCTCTCTCTCTCTCTCTCTCTCTCTCTCAATATATATATATATATATGTATATATAAACTTTTTTTTAAATAAACCAAAGCAGGTGAATTAGAACATTAAAGGCATAGAGGGAAAGTGATCAGATCACTCAATGAAGGTATAGGACAGTGATTCTCAACCTTTCTAATGCCGTGACCCCACAATATAGTTCCTCATGTTGCGGTGACCCCAAACCAAAAAATTATTTTTGGTGGCTACTTCAAAACTGTAATTTTGCTACAGTTATGATTCAGAATGTAAATACCTGATATGCATTATGTATTCTCATTTCTACAAATCAAACATAATTTGAACATAGTGATTAATCACAAAAACAATATTTAATTATATGTTGAGAAATATTAATCCAGCAGGAGGCAGCCTCAGCACTGGGGCTGGAGGTAAGTCCTGCCTGGGGAGGGGGTCCACAGACGCTGCCAGCTCGAGCTGAGGTTTCACTTTGCTGGGGTTACTCGGCTCCATTATCCGCTCCAGGACTCGTTCTTAACCCCTCCGGAGCCAGCTCCCAGGTGTTTTCTCTTGGTCTCTGTTTGAGTCCGGTCTCCAGGCAACAGGGTAAATCCATCACCCATCATAGGGGGAGGGCTGCTGATATGTAACTAATATTAGCACAATGTGCGGGCAGCAGGGTCCCCGTTCTTTCTGAGATCTTGCTGTAAAGTAGAGCAATTTCTCAGTAGCTAAAGCCATTGGAAATATGTATTTTCCGATGGCTTTAGGCAACCCCTGTGTTTTGGTTGTTCAACCCCCACCAGGGTCATGACCCACAGGTTGAGAACCTCTGTTATAGGAGCTAATCAGCTTTGAGAAAGGACTAGCTGCAGAGACAAGAAAAGTTCTTTCTTGGGGTACCAAAGATGGAATTTCATTAGTACATTCTTTCAGCACAAAATGGGGAATGGGGAGTTTGAGGGGAATGAACCAAGTTTGTGAGGCATTAGCTAGTCCCAGTTAACCAAGTACATTCCATGATACCTCATACATATTGTTGCCAGCAATGTCTTTGGACATTAGTTCTCAAAGTCAGTATGAATATAGATGCTAAGGAAGAAATACGTCCTACCATACATACCTCTTCCTTAAGTTGGAGAACATTTCTCAAACTCAGCACACTTCTTCCCTCCATTACCCAGAATTATCTAGGAATTATAAATTCCTAATACCAAAATTCCTGATATAGCAAGCATAACCTTCAGAGGTTTTCTTAACTATTCTTTGCTGGGCATCCTGAAATTTCTCTGCCTCCAAGATGTGGTACACATTTTAATGACAATTTATAATTTTGTTTAATAAATGAGAGGTAATGGTGCATTGTGGATCAAGTGCTGGACTTGGAATCTAGAAGACCTGGCTTCAAATCATACCTCAGACAATTACTATGTTAACCAATTTGAGGTTATGGATTAGGTAACCTCTATGTTCTTTTCATCTCTATATCTATGTTCTCTTCAGAAAGACCTTAGAAATCCTTTAGTACCAATTCATTATTCTGTATATAGAAAAACAGAGGCCCACAGAGTAGAAGATCAAGGATCTTGCAACAGCATACAGCAATGTTGGCAAATCTTTTAGAGATCATGTGCCCAAACTGCACCTTCACCTGCCTGTAAACCCTCTGAATTACCCCAGATTGCAGTGAGGGAGTGCTTACATTGGGCTGCTGGACATAAGGATGGAACATGGGAAAAATGTCCTCAGGCCTGATGGAGAGGGGGAATGAAGCAGCCCCCTTTGGTGCTACACCTTCACCAATGTGGGCCCTACAATATGGCTAAGTTCTTTTTAATATGCATAATTGCAATTAATAAAAGTGTATTTTTCTGAAACAGACTTTTTAAACTAATTCTTCATAAACAGTTGAGGCTATATTTATTCATGAATATAGCATAAAATATTCTCAAGAGCATTATTTTCCTTTTGTTTTTTTTTTCATTCTAATAATGTCAGTGAGCCCAGGACCTAGTGTCATCATCTCCAGTTATGTTTCTATTGTGTAGAAGATTTATAAATGGGTGTAAGATTAAAATTAATATCCAATAACTCCAAGTATTATATTTTATAAGAATTATTAATAATCACTTGAAGCAGAGGAAAAAAATTGCCTGAGTAAAGAGATGTTTCCTGGACCATGAAAGCAGGAAAAGAGAGAGAGACAGAGAGACAGAGAGACAGACAGAGAGAGATAGAAAGACAGAGAGACAGAGAGACGGAGAGACTGAAGGAGAGAGGGAGACAGAGAGACAGAGAGACTGAAGGAGCGAGGGAGACAGAGAGAGAGACACAGAGAGAGAGAGACAGACAGACAGACAGAGAGACAGAGAGACTGAAGAAGAGAGGGAGACAGAGAGAGACAGAGAGACTGAAGGAGAGAGGGAGACAGAGAGAGAGACAGAGAGAGAGAGAGAGAGAGAGAGAGAGAGAGAGAGAGAGAGAGAGAGATGAGAGAGAGAGAGAGAGAGAGAGAGAGAGAGAGAGAGAGAGAGAGAGAGAGAGAGAGAGACAGAGAGAGACAGAGAGGAGCTACACCAACTTATCTTCAAAATTAAGGAAGCAACATGAGGACGAAAGTGGGATGCTGGGAAATGAAGTCCAAGGATACAAAACTCTAATTTCACAGGGCTTTCCTTACAACAACCCCAGGACACAAAATCACATAGTATCCATTTCAAAGAACATGAAACTGAGTCCCAAACACCTCTTGGTTATTTGTCTGTAGTCCCTCAATGAATAAGTGTGAGAGCTAAGATGAAGATCCAGGGTTTCTGATAAAAAATCCTAAATTCTTTCTAGTATTAGATGCTGCTTAAATAATAGAGGCTTTTGGGGGCCTCTTGTGTTTCACACCTTTAATACAATATTAGACATTGAGTCTTCATTTTCAAGGACCTCTGAACATCATCTAAACAATCTGACTGTATTTTCAAGTTTGTCATTTGGAAGTAATAAGCAGTATTTTCAATTCAGCATGTGTCAAGGACTTAGGTGAGGATGAAATTCAGATCTTTCAATTCTGTTGTTATTAAAATTACTAGGTCACTTTTCTTATTTGTTATTCATCACACCTTTATGTAGATTGTTCTTATTTGTCAAAACATCAAAGAAAAATAGGTTTAGTATTTAATGAAATATTTAGATATACCAGTATGGAAATACTCCAATTCTTTCTCTAATGGCTCAGGCTTCTGCAACTGTTGAGAGTTGCAATTGCTATAATTACTATAAGTTATCATTTCATATGGAAAATGAATGTTTGCTGCTCAGATTGAGGGGAAAATGCTCAATTTGCCCACAGGCTGGTTGCTTTCTTTCTTTCAGTTCAATATCTTTGATGTACAGAAATCTCTAACATATGAACAATACCTAGGGAGTTTCACATTGCAGTTACCTTTAATGATAGTTTTAGAGCAAAACTCTCAAAGTTGGGAAAATTACAAGCCTGGAAATCACAGTTCTATCTATTCTTTTTTAAACAGACCTATGCTTTTATCTTTGTATGGAACTTCTGGTAAGGAAACTCCCTTTTCCATTGCAAACTGTCACATGCTTTGACACTTATAGTCTTACAGAATTAACTTGGACACTAAGAAGTTAAATGCCTTTCTCAAAGACACATAGTCAGTCAAAGATACAGTCATAAGTGGGATTTAAAAGCAGATTGTTCTCCTGCTTGACTTGTAACCACTAGACTGATCTGCCTCTCATTTGTCCAGATCAAACCAAACAAATCCAAGCTGCTCAAACCTGATATTTCACTAATGAATAAGCATTCCTGTAACATTCCTCTACCCATCTCTTGTATCATGCATTTACATTTTTTTTACATTTAGTTATAATTTTAATAACTATTTTCTGACATTTTATAATCTTGTTTTCTCTCTCCCTTCCTCCTCCCCAAGATGGCAGTTGCTATCATCTAATATATATATATATATATATATATATATGTCTATATTATTAAAAGAAGACAAATATCACTCATATGAAAGAAAAATTCATAGAGGAAAAAGTGAAGAATGGTTTGCTTCAATCTGCATTCAGACTGTGCCAGTTCCTTCTGTCAATGAATGATCTTTTATATCATGAGTCCCCTGGACTAATTATAGGTTTTGAAGCAATATTTTTATAAACTCAGATTTAACATTGAGTATGGTAAGAAATTAAGTCGGAGTTCTTGAACCGTATGCTAAGAAATCACAAACTCTGGCATAGTACTAATAATATGGAAAGGTTCAGAGTATGGGCCTATTAAAGGATTGTGTCTTTTACTACTCTTCTGGCTCTGCTCACAACTCTAAATATTGTCGTGTCTCAATTTCCTTCTGACACTGGGGGATCCCTCCTCTCATGGTGAAATCTTCCCCAAATGTCCATTTTAAGGAAATTCCCAGGTCAGCCATATTTTATTTCTCTAATTGCTCCTCACTTGATTTGCTGGATCTCACCACCAGAATTGAATCTCTCCCATCTGGCCTTCATCCCTTAAGTTGGCCTTTGCTCCTGCCTTTCATGTCTTTTATGTGTTTGTCTGCCCCTAGTGGCTCATATGCTTCTTGGAGGACTTTCTTTTTGCTTGTATTTGTTTTACCAGTACTTTTCATAGTGTTTGGCACATAATAAATGATTAATAAATAGTTCTTGACTTGACTTTTGGCTATGAGAGAACCATACTAATTAGGGAGAGAGGCACCACCAGACAGTTGACCACTGGAGCACAAAAATCTAGCTGTGGAACCCCAAATGTCTTTTGGGGAGAAAATGCTGATATTCTGTTTAAATAATTCATATTTACCTTTGTTCATGACTTCATGATAACTTTGAAGTTGCAATAATTTTACTCATACCTGACTGATAGTAGTCAAAACATTTTGATAATACTAAATAATTTTTATTATTCACATTTATATATTATGTATTATAGTATTTATATTATTATTCATATTTGTAATTAATATTTACTTGTCAGATTTTCAAGACAGTGTCCATACATTATACATGATCTACACAATTTTTTGAAATCTATATCATTGTTATACCCATTTTACATATGAGAAAACTAAGGCACTGAGAGGTCATGGGATTTACTTAAGGTCACATTACTATTAAGTATATGGAATGGGATTTTAACATAAGTTTCTGAGTACAGAACTCTGTTCACTAGCAACAAGATGGAGTTCTCTGATCATAAATCCTTTGAAACAGGAGCAATAGCAAGAATTCTAAGAAAAATGATAAAAAATAAAACCAAGGTTTCTTCTACCAAACCTTTTGCTTTTTATCAAATCAGTTAACACCTATTAAATGATTTGCAAATTTGCAAATGCTAAATATTCTAATTATTATTTCTAAGAAGTTTTGTGAAAATTTGAGAAAAAATCTTTAATTTACAAGCATAAAGAAGTGATAAGCTAAGTTGGATAGTACATATCATTTGAGTTCAAACACAGTCCAAATTAAAAATCAAACCTTTAGTGAAATCCATGCCCTATTCTACTTATAAGAAGCAAATAAGAATCTTAATTTAATTAAATTATTTGCATATGAAAAAGTACAAAAATGCATACCTAGGATTATTTAGTCTATTTTTTCATGTATTATTAAAGTCAAAATTCCCGAGGAATCAGCCATTATAGGTAATTAGGAACTCATTTGTTGGTTATCCATCCGGAGGCAAAGCAGAAAATGGTTAATGTTCTAATGAAATCACTGCTTACTAGGACTCAGGAGGATGCCATGGGTATTCTTATAAAGACCTAATAAATAGTTTACAGGAGTAATGTATTTTATGCTTATTAAAAAAAAGTCAGGGTAGGTAATAAGAACATACCTAGTAATTAGAGGTTCATTGTGAAAGAATCTTTTGTATTTATATGCACTAGTAGACCATGCCTTTACACAAATATTAAAATTATACAAGTCTCAATGAAAGATGTGACTATGGAGATAACTTATTCAGTGATTTATTATGCATTAACATGAAAAATGGTATAAAACTGGTAGATATGTATTTGCATAAGATAGTTTCCAGTGTCATGGGAAAGAGTCTACATAGAATCTAAAGCAAAACAAAACAAAAAAAAAACCATTGATTTCTTGTCAATGGCAAGTTTTCCTAATATTCTTATTTGAGAATAGCATGTAAAAACTGCACCAAAGCCTAGATACTACAAAGGCTCTGACATCTGAAAAATAAGTTGAATAAGCAATGCATATTGCATAGATTGTCAATCAGCTTGATAAGTCGTTTATACATCTTCTATCTTCTGAACAATTTGGATTACATAAGATGTTAAGGGAGGATGTACACCTCTGGTAAAAGAGTTTGCCCCAAACCCTTTTCAAGTCTGCTCTTATACCTTTGATGTCTACTTTTCATTCAACTTTCAAATATGATTCCAAGCAGCTCTAACATCCACAGCAGCCAACCCTCCTTACTCTCACCCCAAAGAAACACATTTCACCAAGTGAGCTAAACCAGGTTGAAGACAATGAACAAGACTTAAATCCATCAATGAGTTAGAGTGATATCTACCCCAAGCATGTGAAGACATTCCCTCCAACAGAATGAGTAGGGCTGCAGAAGCTGGCAATGTGAAGGGCTTATAGCTTGGTCAGACATTGAAGACTCCAAGGATAGTCATTGTATCCTGACCTATTTTCTGTCATCCTAACTTTTGCCCTACCAGTAGACTTCAGTGAATCTAGAAAAGAGGCTGAGGTTGATAACTTGATGCAACTCTGCCTCACTTTAATCCATTTCATGCACAAGTCAAAATATCACCCCATGTTGTCATTGGTCTGCTTTCAAAATGAAAGAGGAATAAAACCAGCTCTGTATCTCTCTATCAATTTATCTAATCTATATCTCATTTTGGCAGTTTGGCAGTTTGGCATTTGGCAGTTAATATTGATGAAAATTGACATAAAATTATAATTTAATAGGACAAGAGATCAGGCCTGGCTCTTAATCCACTGAGCCACCCAGCTTCCCCCTATATTATTTCTTGAACTGTTATCTTGGATTTTTTTTACTTTATTTTTTGGTAAACTTAAGCTATCTTTATACAGTCTGACTTTGAAATCAATGTGTTTGGCTTATGATGAGATATGTATTTTTGTCATATCATTACTTTTTTTCCTCTTTTTACAGATTGTTCTTCATTTCAATGTATTTGTATTCCCAATCAATTGTTCTCTTTTTTGTGTTTTTGAAGAGATTTGCTGCTTTATATCCAAGATTTTATTTCTGTTGTGCAAACTATAAATTCTGTGATTTGTTACCTTTTAAATTCTTTCAAGGTATTTTTTTTTCATTTTTTAAACCCTTGCTTCCCATCTTAGAATTTATACAGTGTATTGGCTCCAAGGCAGAAGAATAGTAAGGGCTAGACAATGGGGATTAAGTGACTTGCCTAGGGTCATACAGCTGTGAAGTATCTGCGGCCAAATTTGAACCTAGGACCTCCTGCCTCTAGGTGTAGATCTTAATCTACTGAGCCACCTAGTCCCTCTTCCCATTTTTAAATTTCTCTAAACATTTAGGAGCATTCTCTTATTATTCCATGATATCTTAGGAATTCACAGAATTCTTTTTTAACATAAGTTGATACAATTTTGTTTTCTTAACATTCATTTTCCTTTTCTCAAAGTCATCCAGTTGTTTTGGCATTCATCTTCCTTTCTAATTTTAGATTGATTTGTTGATTTATATGCTTGTGTTTTATGCTTTCAACTAACTTTTTTTCTCTCTAAATCATTTGTGATTATAGCCTTTTCCCTCATGTTCTCCTTTTATTCACTTTTTCACTCCTTCTTTGATTGTGAATTTACTTCCATGGATGTACTTCAAAACTATTTTACTTCCTTCTTATTTGAAGGAATATACTTTTTATTGCCCCTAGTCTCTTGTCTCCAGTAGATTCTGGGGATACTAGTACCGGATGGTCAGGCTTATTGAATCTTCACACTATCCTATTCATCATAATGGCTTTTCCAAATCTTTTCATATCTCTTTTAAGTCTTCTCTGGCTCTGCCAACTCTAAACTTTACAGTTGAGAATCTTGCCTTACAGTTCACTAAACAATTAAGACCTTCTTTTGAGAGCTTTTTCTTGTCACACCCTTCTCATATTACATCATTCATGCATTTTCTCACCTCATCATATGTAGAAATTGCCTTTTTACTTGTCAAGCTAAACTATGCGCACATCTTCTTTTTCTGACTTCAATCCCATAGTATGCCCATACTCTCAGAAATCTTCATTCTCTCACTCTATTCAAAGCATTTCCCTACTGTCTATAAACACACCTATGATTCTTCAATATCAAAAAACCTCACACAACCCATCCATCACTATTAGCTATTATCCTATATCCTCTTACTTTTAGTGGCTACATTCCTTAGAAGGAATGCTACAATCATCAGCACCTACATCTACATATTTCCAACACATCCTGACAGGAAGAGTTAGAAAAATAAATTCCATTTAAAATAGCCCTAGACAATATAAAATATTTAGGAATCTATTTGCCAAGACAAACACAGGAATTATATGAACACAACTACAAAAAGCTTTCCACACAATTAAAACCAGATGTAAACAAATGGAAAAAAAACATTAATTGCTCATGGGTAGGACAAGGTAACAGAATAAAAACTGAAATTAGACAAAAATGGAAAATCTATCAATTTGTACAAGATTTAAGGGCTGTAAATAATCATGTCATCAAAAGACATCCTGCATTTCTAGGTCCATCCTCAATTATTTCCTCTATTCCTAGCACCACCAAATATTTTATAGTAGTAGATTTGTGTTCCACATTTTCCTTAATACCCATTCATGAATATTCCAGTAATAATATTTGCCTTCACCTGGAAAGTTTCCTAAAGGACATGGTGTTGTTTTCCCCAGGGGTACTTGGAAAGTTCCATGTTATTCTCACAGATGTTAACACAAGATTTAGCAAATATTAAGTTTAAGGAGAGATGTTTGATACATTTTGTAGATGATCTTTTATTGGCCTCACCAAATGCCTCAGCATGCCAAGAAGATAGGAAACATCTCCTTTTGGAGAGAACACAAGATCTCAAAGGCAAAGGTTCAGTGGTGTCTCCACAAAGTGGAGTATTTAGGGTTTATTTTAACTGATGGTATCGATTTCATTTCTTCTAAGCATGTCGAAGATATTCAGAAATTGAGAGCTCCCTCCACTAAGAAACAGTTGAGGGCAATTTTAGGAATAATGGGATTTTGTAGACAGTGGATTCCTTGCTATGAGGAAAACACTAAACCCCTTATAGCATTGACAAAAGACTCATTGAACCACTTAGGTTAGATGCAGAACACCTATCAGCTCTTTCCAAATTAAAACAGGCTATCCTGTCTGCCCCTGCTCTAGCTGTCTCAGATTACAACAAACCATCCATTTTACATGTACACAAATGGAGAGGGCTAGCTTCAGGTGTATTAACTCAAACTTTAGTACTTGTTCAATGTGCAATTGCTTATTATTTGGCTCAGTTGGACCTGATTGCTTCAGGAGCACCACCAGGTCTTAGAGGCTTAGCTGCCACAGCTTTGCTAGTAACTAAATCTGCTCATTTAGTATTGAGATGCCCACTAATAATAATACATCCTCATGAAGTCAAAGAATTGTTGCTAAGGCATAAAACATGGCCATTTTCTGAACAAAGACTTGCAAGATATGAAGTAACCTTGTTAGGCAATGAAAATATCACTTAAAAATGTTGCACAACACCTAATCCTGCCACCTAGCTTCCAGATCTGCCAAGAACAGGAGAATCAATACATAGTTGTGAATCTTTAGTGTCCATAGCCTAAAAACCTCAAGAAAATCTTCTGGGCACTCCTTTAGATAATCCAGATCTAGTCTTATTCATTTATAATGTAGGTTCAGCCTGGTTGGCTAAGCTGAAGAATTATTAGTGAGACTCTCTCAAACAATAGTTTTTAGGTAATTTATAGATTGAAATGAGAAGATTTAGGTCATTTTTAAGCAGTACTATGGTAGATAGTTAAATATGTCTCTCTTTCCTATCTTTCCATCTTTACTATCTTTTGTCAATTAAAACAAAAATTTGCTAAACCGCTCTTCTATCTTTTTCAAGCTCTTAACTTTAACCCCTACAATACCCACTTAAAGGTCTGAAGGGTATAGAATTGTTCTACCAATTGGCATTAAAAAAGTAATTGTAGAAATTTTCCAGAAAAAAAAAATATTTTTTTAATTCCCCACTTCAGAGACAGCTAGGTGACTCAGTGGATAGAAAGCCAGGCCTGGAGATAAGAGATCCTGAGTTGAAATGTGACTTCAGATACTTCATCTGTGTGACCAACCCCAATTTCATAGTTCTTATTGCTCTTCTGCTTTGGAACTGATACTTAGTATAGATTCCAAGAGAGAAGATAAGAGTTTTATAAAATAATCCCCACTTCAACTACCACTCAAATGCAATTCTTTTGCTTTGGAAAATAGCCTGTTTTGGGAATTATACTTACATATGTATGGCACTGACTGCAAAATGCAATATGCCTATAGAAGTAGTCTTTCTTACAGTGAATAGTTCAAAAAATCCAGTGCTCAAAGCACTTAAAAAACCCACCCCCTGAAACAAAACAAAACAATCTATGCCTCAGCTATTAGCATGATATTAGTCTTTACTTTCCAATTAACTTTGAGCCTAAAGAGTGCTAGCCAAAGGGATTTGAGATCAATTCCTGGCATTGAGAACAGTAGCTTTGTGTGCATTTAATTTTTCTCTCTCCAAATATGCTGAGCTGTAGGGCTTCTCTTTACAGCATACACAAATCAAACAGAGGGTAGATCCAGAGGGCTTCAATGCTGGACAGTTCCCTGGACCTGTTTGGCAGTTCCATTGCTTCAGAGGTTCCAGGCTGGAAATAAATGGATGATATTATACAATCCTTCACAGAGCTATATGCAGAAGAGGAAAAATTGTAAGTGAGTTTTCACTACCTTATTTTCTTGAGTCTTTCTAACTTAATTGAAAGAATAAAAACCTTCCCTCTTTAGCTTACTACTTATATGAACTTTAGAAAGTCATTTCTCAGTCCTATTGGGCTTAAGTTTGTTCATCTGTTAAAAAAAAAAAAGGTAAGATTGTCTTAGATGACTTTTGAGATCCCTTCCAGCTCCAATTCTATGATAATATGTATGTAATGTTTCATGTCCAGGGATAGGAATTTTTTTCTTCAAATGAACATTTCTTTCACTTTTTTGGCAGGTTGACTTTATTTTCTTTGTCATTTCTCATCTATTTTTATAAACATTTTTATCTCTCATCACCTCTCATTGTCCTCTATTGACCAATTTATAAAGAAATACTTAATTGCATATACATATTCTAGCAAAACAAATTCTTTCATTGGCTGTGCCCAAAAGTTGATCAATCTGACTTGTAAGTATATCACTTCTTAGGCAGGAGATGGATGGCCCATTTCACTTTCAGTCCTCCAGAGTTGGTCTCTCATTGCCTTGCTTAAAATGCTAGAGTCTTTTAAAAATATTTCTATTTTAAATGATTGTCATCATATAAATTGTTTTCTAAATTCCTAATAATCTGCTGTTTCCTTTGAAACTATTTTGTCATTTATTATATCAGCATAATATTCTATGACAATTCTTAGTAGATGATATTTTACTTCATTTATAGTAAAGGTCTCTTATGGAAAGAGCTGCTGTAAATATTTTGGTACATTTTAATCTTTTTCCTCTTTTTTACCTCTTTGAGATATAGGCTTGTTTTTTTAGCAACCTCTGCTCTAAAGGAAGGCAAGGCATTTAATTCAACTAAGTTCTAGCATTTCAATCGGAAAAGTACTTTGTCTGACATCAAGACATTGATTCCAAAATGCTCTAAATATTTTAAAAAATGGAATGCATAAAAGGTTTTCTCTAGTTTCATAGATGGAAAGGAAGGGTAAAATTAATGCATGGTTTTCTCAGGTTCTGAGGCTATGGAGATACCATGTCAAATTTAATCCAATTTAATCTTCTCCAACCCACCAGTATTGTTTACTCACTGTATGTGTAGAGTATTCCAACACATACTAACTGTGAGACCAGGGGTCGATCACTTGTCATCTTTGAGCCTTAATTCCCTCAATTGTAAATTAAAAATAATAGCAGGGATCAGCTGGGTTTCTCAGTGAATTGAGAGCCAGGCCTAGAGACTGGAGATCCTAGGTTAAAATCTGGCCTCAGACATTTCTTAGCTGTGTGACCCTGGCCAAGTCACTTAACCCTCATTGCCTAACCCTTACTGCTTTTCTGCCTTGGAACCAATAGCCAGTTTTGATTCTAAGACAGAAAGTAAGGGTTTAATATAATATATATATATATATGTATATATATGTATACATATATATATGTATCAATGGTAATTTCTTCATTGAATAGTTGAGATGGTCATTTAAGAAAATATGTAAAATATTTTGAAAATATTAAAATGTCATATATGTACCAATTATTATAATTAGTATTACTAGAATAAGGAATGGTTTTAACAGGGGTCATGAAAAGAGAAAGAATAGAATATATTCAGGAAATAGCAAATAGTACATTTCAGATGGAGTTCAGTGTGTATAAAGACACAAAGTAAGATATATCATTCCATCTCCTGTGTCTGTGCCTCATGCTTAGACTATATACTCTTTTCACCAGTAGCTCATAAAATTCTTCATTTCCTTAACTCAGCCCAGGAACCATCTTCCATAAAAAGCTATTCTTCATCACTATAGCTGCTATTGACTTTCCCCACAAAATGACTATTTAAAATCTTTCTCTCTCTCTCTCTTTCTCTCTCTCTCTCTCTCTCTCTCTCTCTCTCTCTCTCTCTCTCTCTCTCTCTCTCTCTCTCTCTCTCTTCCTCTCTTCTTCACTCTCTCTCTTTCTCTTTGTCTCTCTGTCTCCCTCTCTCCTTCAGTCTCTCTCTCTTCCTCTCTCTCTGTCTCTCTCTGTCTCCTCCCTCCCTCCCTCTCTCTCTCTCTCTCTCTCTCTCTCTCTCTCTCTCTCTCTCTCTCTCTCTCTCTCTCTCTCTCTCTCTCTTTCTCTCTCTCTCTCTTTCTCTCTCTATCTGTCTCTTCTTACTTTCTCTGATTGAATTAAAAGATTCATGAGGATAGTGACTATTTCATCCAACTCTGGCTTTATCCTCATTGTCCAGCATAATGTCTGGAACAACATGGGTATGTCATAAAATTTTGTCATTTAATTGGTTTCATCATAAGGATAACATAGAATATCAGGCTAGGAACTTTTATTAAAATCCACTAGGCAATGGGAACCATTGAAAATTTTTGATACAAAGCAGTAGAATCCTACTAGATCAAGAGTTTAAAATTGGGCAGAGTAATCTGCACACCAGGTAAATATTCTGGTGGTATGCAGTCCTAAGTGGGGAGGAATAGTTGCTCACAGAGAGTGTTTCTCAATGACTGAGAATAAACTAATGGAACTGAAAGACAGAGACGGCTTTGCATAATGAGCACAGCAATTGATTTCCATTGGCTTGGATTGAAGAAAAGGAAGAAGGACCATGTGGGTGAGTCTTTAATGGCCTCCCCAAAGCCAGAAATACTTAAAGAATCCTGACAGCTCTGGGGCCAGTAAGAAAATTGAATACACCCAAATAATGCTTTCAGGTCTCCATGCTATTCAAGTCAACCAGGCTGAAAAAAGGTAGTGAATGACAGACACTTTGCCCACTTCATTCACCTTTGCACATGAAAAAATCATTTTCTAGCCTTCTTTTAAGTTTATCTGAGTGGTTTTACTGAAGCTTGCAGGAAATTGAACCTATTTCATATATGTATAGAGAAATGACAATGATTCTATTGCCTATTTTCCTATATGAAGTCATTGCTAAAATTCAAATGTAATTAAATATGGTTTTATTTGGTTTGTGGCTCCATCATAGTACATGAATATAAAACACACTGGAATGGAGTCTTAAACCCTGTTTGTATAATTAGGAATGTGTAAAACATCCCACTGAACCTAACAAGGTAGCTAGGGGTTATTGAAATGTTTGAAATGTCAGTTACATATATTTATTTAAGCTTTTCTCATCACCCAGATTTGACCCTGGGAAGAAAACTAGGAAGGATGTTGGAAAATGCAAAATTTAAGAGACTGAATTTTAAGAAGATGTATAATCTAAGTACTAATATCTAAATCAAATACTAAAGTGATCTGGATAGGAACCCAGGCAATACTAAAGAGAACTTAAAATTACTTGTTGTGAAATTCCTCTCTTTGGCTAAGGAATAGCATTTACAATCAGTGGCAGAGGTGTCTTTTTGCTAGCTTTTAGTTGTTACTTTTTTAAAAAGGCACAGGAGTCTGTTCTCTTGAACATTTGAAATAAAAGGAATATTATTCATCCCACTTTTTTGTACTTTTAAATGGGCCCTTGTTCAATGCAATCTCATTTTAGCGATGACTGCTTGTATCCAAAGTGCAGCTTATGAAATGAGCTATTTTAGTTACATGAGTTTACCTATAATGGTAACTTTCCCCAACAAAATTTCAGTTTGTGAGTCCAACGAGTGAGGTTTTCCTAGATTCCTCATCTGAAAATTGTTTGCTCCTTGCTGCTTTGGCCTGTCTAACTAGGTTACAACTTGTATGACACCTGTGTTCTTCTATTTGGAAGAATTCATCATGGAGTCTTTCCTGAATCTTTCCTGGTGTCCATTGAAAAGGCATAAAAATGATGATACCATTCCATCAGTGTTCACTACTCTAGATATCTTCGAGGTTAGACTGTCAAGATAGTATAGATCAAAAGGAATCACATAAATCTACCTTAAGCTAACATGTCCTTAAATGGAGTTATAAAATCTAAGATTTTTTTGTGACTGAAACAAACTTATTCATCACATGATGAGAATATTTAAAAAAGAGCCCCGCTGTACAAATGCCCCCCACTGACAATTAATAACTGTGAATAATTGCATCTTGCATCCCTTATGCCAAATCATTCCATGTTGTTTTTTAAATATATTTTGATCATCATCTCATATATGGTAAATTATCGTTATGATGTATTTTGTCTCCAGGGGAAATGTATAAGACTAGGTTCTTCTTTTTAATCTTCTGAGAAACTTTCTAGGTATTTTTATTCATACGTGTATGTAGTATCTAGTAAAGTGTATTGACTAGTACATAGTTACTCTGTATATATCTGTTGAGTAATTATCTCAAAAGACACAAAAACACTAGCAAAAACTCCTATTTAGCTAAGATATAGTCTCTGCTCACAAAGAGTTAATGAAAAATATATAAATGGAATTATAGGGACTATGTTTGGTCATAATTTTATCAGCTAAATAACAATATAGATTTAAATCTGGAAGGGTACGTAGAGATCATCTAGTTTAATGGAAGATTTTACAAATGAGAAAAAGGAGAACTGATTTTCCCAAGGTCAATCAGATGACCAATGACATGTATTTACACAAATCCATTTCCATTGTATTCCAATGTTTTTAATCAGTCAAAATTCTTGGTCTTGTTGTTTATCTTTCTGAAACATAAAGTTCGAATGTTTTTTGTGAGCAATAATTCTTCAAGTATTTTATTGGTTATTAAATTTTTCAAAGATTTTGGCTATGAGTTACTATAAGAAAAGAGGAAAGAGTTAAAAATAAAGAGAAAATTGTTATTTAGAGTGCTTATGGTAATTTGGTTTCAATTAAACTCAATATCTCTAAACTCTAGCCTTGGCTCCTTGACTAGTAAATTTTTATATTCTTGTCTTCAGAGCCAGCTTTGTCCAACTCTTTTATCTTACTTTTATACCTAGACTTTGCATTAAAAAACAAAATCTAAGTAATACCTATGAGGAGAGAATTGGACTTTTATTGTTCTTCCTTTCCTTAGGCTAATTTAATTTATTTAACCAGGAGTTTTTGGCTAGGTTAGGGGTATTGTGGTTTAAAATGTTTTTAACTTTTTTTTAATTTTATTTTGGTTTTAAAATGTTTTTCCACTGAAATGCAAATGAAGTTTGTCACTAATAATCAATAGTATTATATGGTGATTTATATTAACTAGCCACTCCACAAACACTTACCAAGCAATTGCTAAGTGCCATGCAGTGACTATATAAGGCAGCTAACATTTATTAAGCACGTACTCTATGCAAAAAGCATTGTGCCAAGTGCTTGGGATACAAATACAAACAAAAGAAAAGACAATCCTTGCCCTCAAAAAGTTTTCTAATGGAGGAAGACAACATGCAAAAGGAAGCTGAATCATGTTGAAAAAGAGGAAGAAGAAACTTGTTCATAGTGTCAAAGACCAGAAATTCCAAAGCACAAATGGAGAAGAACAAACAATGTGGTCCACCTGAGCTCTTCTCCAAATAGAGGCCATGGGAACAACTCCAAAATAACACAACAGAGATGGCCTGATAGATGGATGCTTCAGGAAGCCACAGATCCTAAGGAAGATTCCATGATGTGATGCAACAGAGGCATGATTTTGAAATAAGAAAATAAAAAGCATATCTGGGATGGAACAGTACTAAGTTGGGAAGATATAAAGAAATGCAAAACCAGTTTCTTCCTTCAAGAAGCTTACATATAAATGTAAGAGCAATATATAAATATCTTGGGTTAAGATATATACAGAGTGAATAGAAAGTAATATGAGAGAGGAAGGCATTAACAGCTGAAGGAACATACCGTAGAAGATGAATTTGAGGTGATTCTTGAAGGGAGCTAAGGAAACCAAGAGACTTCTACAGAGGATTTTATATGTATATGTAAATATATATATTTAATCATATGTTATGTTGCTTCTGAAAACAATATTTATTTACTTGAATATTGATAATTATTTTCCTTGATTTCAATTATTTATATATACACATATATGTATCCAGTCATAGTTTTGGAAATTCTCATTAACATGGACTATAACAAGATTACTTTAATAGCTTGGGTTTGGGGTGGTAGTGTTGCCATGTGCATAATTATGTATAGTACAAAATAGGGAGTGATCATGGCAAAGGAGAAATCCTGATACAGTGCTCCTAGGGAAATCGGAGAAAGAAAATAGTACTTTTAGCTGGTGGAATCAGAAACTCTAAATAGAGCAGAAGGTACCTGATGTGAACCCTGAAGGAAAAGGAACATTCTGCCAAGATTTAAAAATTGGGAACTCATTCCAGACATGATAGATAACTTATACAAATATAGGTAGATAGAAAAAGATATGAAAATGGAGTTTAAGAAAGAGCCATATAGCTAGTATTCCTCTTTTTGGGGAAAACAGAGTATGCAAAGAATAGTTAAGGGAAATAGGGAGTTTACTACAATAAAATATGCAGGAAGTGTTGGTTAGGACCAAAATGTGGAAGACCTTAAATATCAGGTTAAGAGTTCTATTTTATTCTAGAAGCTATAGAGATTCACTGAAGAATTTTGAGCAGAAAAAGGACAATTAGATCTGAGACTTAGGAAGTCTATTTTAAATGCTGTGGCAATAAAAACCATTTCATTGACTGCCTTAACCAGATGCATCCTGAACATTTATTCCTTTTCATAGTCAAACTCCTAAAAATGCTGCCTATAATGTTTGCTTTTACATCCTTTACTCTCACCTCGCAAACCTTTGAAATTTGGCTTCTGTCCCTTTCACTTAACTTACACTGCTAATTCAAAAATCACCTGTTATTTCTTTCATGCTAAATCCAAAGATCTTTTCTTTTTAGTGACTCATCCTTCTTGTGATATTGATCCTGTTGATCATGATCTCCTTCTGGTTTCTTCCCTGGATTTTTTATGATACTATTATGGCCTATTCTCTCCCTACTCATTGGACTAAATCTCATTAGTTTCCTTTGTAGAATAATTATAAAAGTCCCATTCTTTATGTAATTGTATATCTTAAGGCTCTGCCATGAGCCATTTCTTCTTCACACTCTATGTTTTCTCTTCTAGTGATCTCAGAGGATTCCAAAAATTCAACTTTCATGTCTATGAAAATAGCTCCCAACCTCTACCTACCTAGCTGTTAGCTCTCCGGACCAACAGTCCCACATCTCCAGCTACCTACTGGTATGTGCCATAGGCATTTCATACTCAACATGACAAAAATGTAACTCATTAAATCCCCCCCACCAGCACCTACTTCTCTTGAATTCCATATTTCTTCCAAGGACATTACCACATTTATAATCAACTATATTAAATGGAATATATCCTTGATTCTTTTCTATCATTTATTACTCATATTTAATTGGATGCCAGATCTTATAAGTGTACCTCTGTGATATATCTTGCAACCATCTTCTTCACTCATGTCCCAAATACTTTAATTTAGAACTCATAACTGTTATGGTTAACATTCTCTGAAGACTATATCTTAATTTATAATTATTTATTAAATAATAAAAAATGAACTAGAGAAAGAAAAAGCTCTAGCCATGTGTGGTGGGCTACTCTCTTAGCCATCTCCTCCTGGAGCAAGCTGCACCAACCCTAAACCAGACCACACATGCCAGCACTCTCTTAGCTGCCTCATCAATCCAAGATTTCAAGGGAAGAAGTCTCAACTTCCTCCCCTATATCAATTTATGCTCTTCATGATGACCCTTTACAGACCCCCTCTGATTTGGAGGACTCTGACCTCAATCTAGACAACAGGTGAGTCTTATGGACACCAGGAGTCACTATGTATTCTTTAGAATGGTTTTAGATTGCCTGTACAGTGTCTCCTGTAGAGGAAGGACTCCACCCATACCCTCAGAGAGATAGGGTTCAGAGGTTCAGAAGATTTTTTTTTTACTTTAAAATCAAAATATTCTCTTGGGGTATAAAAGACTTTAAAATTAATATTAACTTTCCTTATACTCTCATCTGTTTTTTTTGAGAGATTTCACAAGTGGTGTTCATGAATGCAATTATTAAAACTGCCAAAGTGATAATCCTAAAATTCAGGTCTGACCATATCTTTCCTCTGGCCAAGAAATCTTAGTGGTTCCCTATTGTCTCAAGGATAGGATGTAAACTCTTCAGTTTAAGACTTACAGTCTGATTACCTCTTTTTTTTCCCTTTATATTTCCATATTGAATAAAGTAGATTTCTGCCCCCAATTGTTTCTGTTCTTCTTTGCTTTGACCAAATAAAATGGAAATGGGGTTTAAACATCAGTCACTACCCTTAATCCCTCCTTGTTTTGTATAGATGTTTACTTGCACTCTATGATTATTTTATATATTTCTCTCTACATTTCCTTTATTTTCTCCCTGTTGTTATCTTCCCCTCTTTACCCTCTCTATCTATTATTAAGGTCATCAAGATAGAACCAAACCCAGGACTTGTCTATTTAGACTGTGAATGATTTCTAATGATAATAAGATTAATATAGGGGATATATATATATATATATATATATATATATATCATCTCAAGGATGATCTAATGGAGGGAGTCAACATGCAAATAAATAGGTACCAATAAGCTACAGAGATGATAAAAAAATAATTAGTCAAGAAAGAAAAAGTATCAGAAAAAATGGAAGAGAGTGGGGTGCTGGGAATCATAGTTTTTTAAGGTAACAGCGTCTAATTACACATCTTGAAACTTTGTCTTCTATTACTTCAAAGTATTAATTTAATTCTACCAACAACTAACAAAATGTGCTAAATCAATTTGTATATTTTTACACCTACTATGACATAAGTATTGAACAAGAATGGTATAAAGATCCTTAAATAGTTCTTAAAATTAAAAAAAAGTAGAAAAACCATTGTTCATTGCACTGAAAAGTGTTGAACAAAAATTCAAGTGAGCACTTGTTATTTTAGATCTGTTTTTATAGGCAGAATCTCCTAAACTTCTAGATAACTAAAAGAATCGTAAAGTATATTAGTGAGAAGTATACAGACATTAGACCAAGGGATGATATATTTCAGAGTGAAATTAACAAACAGGAGTGGTTATTTCCTGAAGTTGCCTCTCTTCAGAGAAACATAACTGAATGCCAGGTTATAGACAAAATGTTTTCTCTTTGACCATCTCTATAAAATTGATATGTTTGTGGAAATATCTCATGAAATGCAAGCCTGATCTAATCTATATAAAAATGGAACTAGACTTTGTATCTACCCAATCAAAACAACGACTTAATTTCATGAAATTTGTGCAGACAAAATTATTGGTTGATATCTTTTTTCTTTCTCACTTGTTAGTTATGCTCTTCTTTTTTCTTGATGTCATGTAAAGTTGAGACATTTCTTCTCTGGGTTCACAACATAGTTCTCTAGGGCTCTTACCCTATGCTATTTTATGTTGTTCAGCCCTTTTAGAAAATGTTTGACCTTTTGAATGATTCTCTATATGTTTCGCAGAGGAGAGATGAAACCTGATCAGAAGGAATCCAAAAGTCAGCTAAGTGGAAGAATTAGTTTCTCTCCTGAACAATCTACAGTAGCCTCTTAGATGTCATTTCCCCCAATCACCCTGTCACTCTGGATAAAGAAGAGCTTGGGGATAACCCTCTATTTCCTCTACCCAATAATATTTCTGCCAGCCTCAGCAGAATAAAAGGAATTAATTTAGAAGTAAATTCTCTTGATTGGGAGTAATCTATCTATTAAAGAAGCCAATGCATTGGATTCTTGTGATACCACTTATCACCATTATTCCACAGTGGAAATGATCAATTCCATCATGCCTGGGAGTTCCTTATTCAAAGGACTTTCAAACATCTAGATTTTCATTTGATTAATTATCAGTGATGGGCTAAACAGTATCATCTACAAAGCTTTTTCTTTATTGTAGAAGAAAAAAAATAGAGTAATTTCATCTTGAATCGACTTACCCCTGATAATAATTTATACTTCACTTCTCCCAAAAGTCTTTGGGCAATCTTTAAAGCACATAACTGCTACAGTTCCATTCCTAATGTATTCCTTAGGAATGAGAGTGCCAAAAGGGAATTTTATTGCAAACCTCATTAATCTCTAGAGTACCTGGGAATGTCTTTTACTAACACTTGTTGCAGTGGTGATAATTACCAGATTAAGAATAAAAAATAAAGACCATTTAAAAACATTACATGTCAAAACTAGCTTGGTGCAAGACAGAATAATTGTTTAGGTTTGCAGGTCACTCTGAAGTAACTTTAGGTAAACAATTGAAGTAGTAATGAAATAAAGTTCAAGGGATATAAGGGTGAGAAAAATCAATCAAATGACAGTCTTTTATGATGCATTTGCTATATCCTAGGCATGACTATCCTTGACCTCAAGAAACAAGCATTCTAATGGGGGAGACAAGATCTGTAGATACAGATATTTCTTAGTTTAAAAAATCTATTACAAAGTAACCAAATGTCTAGATAGTTCAAATGATTATATTTTCTTTTCTTTTCTTTTATTTGAGACTACAAGATTTTTTTTTTTCAATTTCTTCTCATTGATCCTATTTCTGCCATCTGGGACCAAATAGAATAAATCTAATACAGATGCTCTCTAAAGTCCCTTTCAGTTCTAAAACCTATGCTCCTAGTCCATTTTTGTTCACAGAAGCTGCACTTCATTCTTTAGATACAGTCTTAGAAATCATATTATGGAAAGATGACAATCATATTCAATTTCTTTCACTCTTTCAATCTCCCAAAAGTCTCATTGTAGTGATGATTTGTTCACAGGGGGATGAGTTTTGCCTGCAGCATTCTGGAGTGCTCTAAGTAGTCTGGTGGTATTCTCATCTGTGCTTATGAAAAGGAATTGTCAGTTTCTCAAGAGAAAGAAAAACCCTTACACCCTGCATCCACTTCAGGGGAGATCAGAGGCCCTGGCTCCAGACAAAGCTCACATTTAAGGGAAGGATGTGAGCAGGTTGTTGGATTCAGTTACAGGAGTTTCATAATGGAAGGGAACTATATTTACTCTTTTGTGGCCTTAAGGAAGATGCTAACTTTTCAGTTACTAGAATATCATTATAAAGATCAAGGGAAATGGGAGCACAAAAGAATACCTGAGGAATACATATAATATTTACCATAAAAATGGAGGATGAAAAATTAAAAGTACCATATGATACCATCCAGATGAATCTGTCATAAAGAAAATACATATTGTTTACTCATATATCTAATACATATGATTAAGAGATTTGATTACAATGAAAATGTAGCACTTAGTGATGCTAAAAATCTCTGTTAAAACTCATTGGAAGCATTGCTATACCTTTGGCCTGAAAGAGACCAAAGGAGAAGGAAAAGGACTTGTATGTAGAAAAGTATTCATATAAGCAAGGAACTGAAAGATAAAAAAGTATGTGCACTGGCTGTGGAATGGCTAGACAAATTATATAAAATATTTGTGATACAATATTCTTGTTTTGTAAATACTAAAACTGATTTTTTTTCCTCCAGAGGTACCTGAGAAGAATAGTTTGAACAGATGCAGAATGAATAGAGCAGAACAAAGTACTATCACGAGTACAGAAAAGGGTGTAGTAATGCCATTAATGGGATTTTAACTAGCAATACTAATTCTTATCAATGAGATGATCAAAAATTATCCCAGAGAACTAATAATGAAGCATGCTGTCCACCTCCTAAAAAGAGGTAATGGAATTAAATTGGAGAATGAGATATACATTTTCTTTTTTTTTTTCATTCATCTGTTCAGCAACTATTTATTGAATGCATGCTAGGTAAAAGGCGCTGTATGAAGTACTACACATAATTCACAATTTTCTGTTCCAGAGGACAGACTGTTTGCCCAGTGATCTCTACCAGAAAAAGAGTGGGGAAAAAAACCTCATTTTAGATCACTGAATATTTTCCAAAGACTCCACTGGTATTTTCTTCTTTCAATCAGTTGATCAAAGAATATCTACTATATGGCAGGCACTGCCCTTGGTGCCGGAGATAAAAAAGACATAGATAATACAATATAGAATAAAGCTAGAAAGATAGGCTGGAACTAGTTATTAATCATGTTAAACTACAAACAAAGTTTGTATTTAATTGGGTTTCACTGGAATCTATTGATCAAAGTAATTACCTAGTCAGACCTATGGTTTAGCCATATCACTTTGGAAAATATGCAGAGGATATGTTAGATAGGGAAAGCCTTGGAACAGGGAGACTGATTAGGAAGCTGTTGTAATAATCTTAGGAAGACTTGATAAGGGCTCTAAGGGAACTAAGGGTAGTGTTCATGTAAATGGAGAGAAGGGAATAGTTATATGTTATGTTATGTTATGAGCAGATATACATTTTCTGACATAGCCAATGTCAGAAATAATAGTCAATTTATTTGACCATTCATATTTGTTCAAAAGTTTTTTTCTTATAAAAAATCATTTTGAAGCAGTGAGAAGGAAGAGGGGAACTAGGGTTAGAGTCCCTCTAAGAAGGTAACAGAGAGTCATTGAAAAAAAATATCTTTTTTTTAACTATGCAGAAAAGAACAGAAGGAATGTTAAATGAAATCATACACAGGTAGGATAGCAAGAAATTGAATTCATCATATGCATAAATAGAAAATAAATTTTGTAAAACAGACATTAATAGTTTCATATATAAGCATCATTTTCTATTCAATTTTTTATGTATATGTGCTCATTTAGGTCATCATTAAAGTCTACTTTTAAGGTGGACAAAAAGATCCTTTAGACAGTGATTGGGCAAATGGTATGATTAGAAAACCACAATCCTTAGGAAGCTTAAATTACATATCTACCTCAGTTGGAAATTATATCAACTAGAGTTGGAAATATAAATTATAAGTATAAACTTTACTATGAGATTTTCAAATGCCTATTTTAAAATAATTGTTTTTAGTCCGAACTCTTTGCTCTCTATCTACTTGTGGCAGCAAGGTTTTCCAAAGTGCAAACATATATTCACACTGTCCTGAATAAGAAAGGAAGCACTAATTGGTTTTCAGCAGCTAGAATTCTAACTTTTTAATTCTTTACCCTGTAAATTTCTTGGCCATTTGATGACTGGCTGTGAATCAGACAATATCCTGCTGATGCAGGGAAGAAATAGAGTCATTATTTCTAAAGAAAAATCCAGGATACACACACACACACACACACACACACACACACACACACACACACATATATATATGTATGTATGTATATATATATATATATATATATATATTGGGTTTTTTTTTTTGCAAAACTTCTTAATAGCATAGATTTTTATGCAAAGATGTAATGGTGACAAGAAAAAAATAAAATGAATGAGATAAAACATGCTGGTTCATTCCTGTATTGATAGATGTCCATGAATTCTCTGTTAGGAAATTTACAAAGTATAAAATAGAGTCTTTATGCTAACTTCAAGGAATTGTAATTTAGAATTAAAATAATATCTAGTAGTGTGACTAATCTGAACATGGTCTCATTTGTTAGTAAATTAAAAGAAAAGTGAGAGTTATCTAAAAGAGCCAGGAGCATAGCACAGACTTAATACAAATGGATCTTATGACACAGAAAAGACTCTTATTCAGGTTTCACATCATATTGTATTTGAAGTCTCTTTCACTTGTGGAATTCTGTGATTCCAATAAATAACCTGGACTGGTCCTGGTATACAGTGGGTGGGTGTTGAGTAAGTGATTATTATTTGAATTAATGATATATATAAATATAATTTACTGTAAATTAATCAGATTTTCTTATTTTTTAATTACACAATATATATGTACTGTAGCCAAAGGATCAACATTTTTGCCTTTCTGTCCCTCTATTTAAAGAGCCATTTAATTAATGACATTTTGTAATTTAAATTTCTATATTAAGTTATTATTTATCAGTTTATTGAGTCTGTTATGAAATTATTTTGAAACTATGTTTTTCATGTTTTTTAATAAAATAGAAAATTAAATTCAGCATAACCCAATGATTTTTGAAAAGAAATTCAGATAGAACTTACTATGAAAAAATTACTCTCTGTGCTATATTTCTCAGTTTCTAATAATAGAAGATATCTGGGATTAGGGTGCAGTACCTCTTTGTTCTGAAAAATCTGTGTAATTTTTTTTTGGTACTCTTTTCATATCAGAGAAGTCTGAATATGGATTTCTGAGTTCTATACTTCTATGTAATCTGCTGGACATGTCTCTAGCTTCCCATAGTAATTTGTGACATATTGAAACCATGATAGGGAAAATTGTGAGACAGTAGAGATTACATGTATTTGCTTTTGTTATTTAATGATTTTGAAGAAATAAGAAAGTTATAATAATGAGAAAGACCAGATAGTGCTTTTGGGACAAAGGGATCTTTGGACCCACTTCTCTTTCTCTTGCACCTGATTACATCTTCCAAAGCCAATTTTCACAAGGCTTATAGAACCCAGGAAAAGCTTAAGCTTTCTATGAGAATAGTTTCTCATTTTTGCAGGTATGGTACCATATTTTCTAGCTTGTTTGTTTCACATAGCATCTTCCTTCTAACTTCCAAGATACATAAGATAGAAATTTTCCCAGTGGTTCCATGTCAGTACTTGTTTGAGGAAAATATAAGTCCATGCTCCAGGGACCCAGGCTTTCTACTCCAGATTGCATCCCATAGTATCATCCAGCTGTTTTTAGCATGCTATCGTGTGGGACTATCTATATGTAGTAAATAGTAGTCTGCTTTCATTATGACCTAATCCCCTTTCCTAATATATTTTAAAATATTATGCATTAATGAAGGCATCTTTCTTAGCTTCTTCATGTTACCATATCATTCATCTATATATTCTATTTGTGTAACAAATTTGGACCAGGGGTAAGGGATAAAACATTTGGCCGGACAATCAGAAAGGTGATTTGCAAAAAGAAATCCTCCAGGCAAAAAGGACTTGAAGTCTAGCAGGGGTGGGCTTAGCCTTCATGAACAGAGTTTAAAGAGGATCAAACCCAAATGGGTTAAAATTGTGTTCACATGTAACTTAATCTCACACAATCTATTAGACCTGTAGTAATGTATCACTTAGGAATACTGATTGAGGTTGGGATTCCAATTCCCTGCTTTTTTCCAATGGTCACAGAAGTCCTCTATCAGCTTGGCTAGCTAGGGAGACAACTGAATCATACATATATGGGGAGTCTAAGAGGTGAGAGTAAGGAGGAAATACATTTTAGGATACATTTCATGCATAACAATCTTTGCCAAAACATGGAAATTGGGAGGTGAGGGTAGAAATTGACACCTATGATGAATTGCAAGTATCCCAGAATGACTAGATTATTGAGCACATGAAAGAGTGTAATGAATAGTAAGACTAGAAAGGCAGGCTAGAGCCAGATTGTTAAGAACTTTAAAAGCAAAATAAAAGAGTTGGTATTTGAAACTGTAGGTAAGTGGGACCCACTAGAATTTTTTGAGCAGGTTAACAGTGTGATGACTGTGTAGATGGTGAATCAAACAAGGGAAAAACTTATATCGTGATAGTTAACCAGAGGCAGTTTGGTAGCTCATTGGGTAGAGTTCTGGGCTGGGAGTCAGGAAGACTTGAGTTCAAATCTGGACTTATATACTTACTAGCTTTGTGACTCTGGGCAAGATTCTTAAGCACTGTTTGTAACAATTTTCTCCTCTATAAAGTGGGATTAATAAAAGCATATATCTCACAGGGTTACCATTAGATTCAAAAGAAATAATATTAATTAAGCATTTAGTGTAATACCTGGCACATAGTATGTGCTAAATAAATATTCATTCTCTTTCTCTCCCCTGCTTCTCAACTAAAAAGGTTTTTGTTATAATATTCCAGGTAAGAGCTGATATCTGTGAGTGGAGAAAAGACAGCCATTATAAAGGTGAATTGACAGAACTTCACAACAAATTGACCTACTAGTATGAGTTTACAGTAAGAATTTAAAGATGATAAAAATATTGCAATCCTGGGTGACTAAAAGTATGTGGTGTCCTTGATAGATAAGAGACAAGGTAAGAAGAAGAATATTTGGAGAAAATGTAAATGAGTTTGATGCATTTAACCAATTAAGGAATATAACAAATAATACACAAAAGGGTGCACAGACATGTTGGAGAAGTAAGGAAGCAATGTCAAATACACCTAGTGAGTGTGATAAAGGATGGAAAGGTTTGCAGCAAACCTTTCCATCCTTTATCACATGAGTAAGAAGGATTCAAAAGGAGAAGGAAGTCAACAGTGTCAAGGAAAGGTCAAGAAAAGAGATCAAGAAAATGAAGACTGACAAAGGTTACTGGAATTTGAAATTAAGAAATTGTTGGTAATTTTGGAGATGGAAATTTCAGTTGACTGGATGATATCAGAAACTAAATTACATGGGCTTAGGAAAGTGAGCAAGAATTGAGCAAGTGAATGCAGTAAGTATGGAAAGCTTTTTTTTTTCTAGTATTTGTCTATAAAGAGAATAGAAATATAAGATCAGAGTTTTAGAAGACAGACTGATCAAAAGAATTTATTTCTTTTCTTGGTTTGTCTTAAGGTTGTGAAAGACCTAAATATTCTTATAGTCATTAGTAGATAGAGAAAGGTTAAAATTTTGAAGGAGAGAAAGGAAAGAATGCAAGAATTCATTTCCAGAATACATGAGAAAAGATCAGATCGCAAGTAGATATACTGACTTTAGTGAAGAAAAGGGCCTCTTTAAGACAGACTAGAACAAAATAAGAAAAGAAAGGGGTTTTATATATAAGAGAAGGGAAAAGAGAGCACTTGTGATGAATGACTTTTGTTTTCTATTTGTTTTTATTTAGAGTGAAATCCTTAACTCAAAGATGAAAGGAGGTTATGTAGGGAAATTGAGGACATAAGGGATGATTTGGAAGAGGTATTTATAGAGAATGAAAGATAATAAATTAGGAAATAAAATACTCAAAGCAGCAATAGAAAATGTTCATCTGTAGTGCAGTCAGAATAGTCTCAGTTCTCCTGTCAGATAAATAATAGATAGGTCTCTTAGAGAACCAGATAACTCTCTAGACCAAAGGTGTCACAGTTGCTGTTAAATGTGGCCAGGAAAACTCTGGAGTGCAGCTAGGCTGATTAAAATGCATTTAAGAAATTTTTATCCAACTAAATGAACTGAATATAGGTAATGTTGATTTGTGGCTTTCTTAGTTAAATATATACTCCATAGAGATCTAATTCTATTTGAGTTTGACACTAGTGTTATAGGTCTTTAAGTTATAGAGTTATTGTAGGAAAAACTATGTGTACTTCCTATACTAATGAAATTAGAGAGATGTGTACACCTTGGCCCACCCCACCAAAAAAAGAAATGACTAATGCCAAAGGGATGCAAAATAATTTACTTACAGACCATTGATCAATACATATTGTAGAGATGTGTATTTTGGGGAGTAATCATTTTGAAAATCCAACATACAATGTTATCTAGATAATTCCCTAAAAAGAGAATTCAGTGTTTGATGGAAACAATCTCACTTCCATTCTTAGCAATGTTCCCTTGTTAGCTGATGTTCATCAGCAGATTGGAGCCCTGTAAGCTGAGCAGACTTGAAAAGTCAGGAGCTCACAGCATTCTGTGAACGTTCAGAGCACTGCTCCACATGAATGCCTGGGTTTTTAGACCTTTTCTTGCACTTTTCTCAGCACTTCTCACTCATGTTTCCTCCCCTCACTGTTACAGATGGCAAGGTTTTGACATTCCTTAATTGTTTCTTGTAAATAATAGTTCTTGATGATGATCTGGAATTGCTCAGCATATAACTTTACGCAATTTGGTAAGACTAAACAGACACCAGTGTAGAGATAAAGGGTCCTGGGTTTTAAATCTGGCTTCAAACATTCCCTAGCTGTGTGACCCTGGGCAAGTCACCTAACCCCAATTAACTAGTCCTTATAACTCTTCTGCCTTGGAATCAATATTTATTATCATTTCCAAAATAGAATTTAAGGACTTTTTTTTTTAAGTCTCTACCTACACTTTTGATGATAAAGTTTTAGAATCTGGCAAATTCATCAAGAAGCAACATCCATTTTATTCCTTAATTTCTATTTCAGTATCCACTAATCTCTATTCACTTAAATTTTGAAAGATAGGAGTGATGGCAAGTACAACAACTTGTTGCTTACTCTCTCTCCTATGGAGTATAAAAGAAACATAGGGATAAGAAAATAGGACCTGGGTTTGAATGAGACTTTGCTAACTCTGTGACCTTGGAACAATCACTTAATCTGTGGCCTTCAGTTTTGATATTATTGAAATAGTTGTATTAGGTTACTTTCTAAGGTCCTAATATTTAATATTAACTACAAATCATTTGATATGTGATAATCACCTTCTAAACAAAGACAGACCTCTAGACAAGGTACCTCCGCCTACAAGGTAATGAAAGTTAACTAGTCACATAGCCAAAAAGTCTTTTAAATTATGATGCATTTCTCAGATTAAGTAGATAAACAACTCAGTTTACATCACTGGCTGGCCAACACAGGCATATAATACAATAATGGTATGATCTCACAGAGACAATATATTGTTTGTCCCACAGATTTTCCCTGTTTGGTATAGGTAAAACAAATTTATACTAGAGGCAGCTTGACTTGCTCTCAAGAACTGATTATTAGATCAGAGGCAGAGTCAAGATGGCGGCTTAGAGACAGCAACAGCTCAGATCTCCTTAAACCCTTCCTCACCAGAACAAAACACAATGCTTCAAGGGCACTGAAAACCAAATCTAACAACAGGACAGAGCTAAGGACCCAACTAAAAAGGTATGTTCCCCCGCCAAAAGCCTGAATTCTAGAATACATAGATTTAAGGGGAAAGAAGAAGGAAAGTCCCAGGACCCCTCCCTCATTTACAGCACTGAGCCTCCAGTGGTGGCTGGAATATCTGGGCAAACAAGGACACTAGTCTTGAGGGATTACCTTGCTGGCAAATCTGTGACAGGCTCAGAGCATAGAACACAGGCATCATAGAGATAGCTGAAGAAGAAGCACAGAGTGGGTATCCTAGTCACAGCCTAAACACTCCGTTTTACCCCTCTTCTCTTCCCCCCCACCTCATCTGAGTTTTTGGCCTCAGAGCAAAGTCACCTTTGCAGATCAACTCCATCCTGACTCAATCTCTTCAATAGGGCAGATAAGAAGCCTTCAGAAGGCAAGGAAGTTCAAGCTCCAATACCCCTCCCCTACAGACTGATCTGTGAGCCTTGCTGACTAAACCCCAAGGGCAAAAGCTGCAAACAACTACAGGCAACAACCTTGACAAAAGGACAGGAAGCCCAGCTCCTTTTCAGCTTCTGCTGTCAACCAGAGAAGATCTGACTAACGTGATCAATCAACAGAAGAGAGAAGAAGCCTCTTCAGGACACAACAGCCCAATCCCACAGATCCAGCACATAATGAGAGGAACAAGACTACAGACAACTACAGCAGGGGAAGAAGGGGCAAATATGAGTAAACAAAAGAAAAAGAAAAAAGAAATTACAATTGACAGCTTCTATCCAGGCAATGAAGAAAGAGCAAATGAAATAGGGGGATCAAGGAACACCAAGCAAAAACACAGAAACTCCAGTGAATTGGACACAGGCTTTGGAAGAACTCAAAATACAATTAAAAAAACAATTAAGAGAGGCTGAAGACAACTGAGTAAAGAACTTAAAAAGCAAAATAAATCATCTGGAAACAGAAAATAGTGTCTTGAAAGCCAAAATTGATCAGCCTGAAAATGAGGGAATGGAGATGAAAAATCAAAAAGAGAAAGATGACCAAAAAGCAAGGGATGAAATTCAGTCTTTAAAAACTAGACTATAACAACTAAAAGTGAACAACTTCACAAGGCAGCAGGAAACTATAAAACAAAATCAAAAGAATGAAAAAATTGAGAAAAATATGAAGCATCAGAAGATTTAGAAAACAGGTCCAGGAGAGACAACTTAATCTTAATTGGACTACTAGAAGATCATGACAAAAGAAAAATCCTAGACATCATTATACAGGAAATTATCCAAGAAAACTGCCCCAACATTCTAGAGCAAGAGGGAAAAGTAGAGATTGAAAGAATCTACAGATTACCTCCTGTACTTAATCCCCAAATGACAACACCTAGGAATGTTATAGCCAAATTCAAGAACTACTGGACCAAGGAAAAATATTACAAACTTCTAAGAAGAAGTCATTCAGATACCCATGAACTACAGTGAGGATAACACAGGATCTGGCTGCATCTACACTGAAGGACTGGAAGGCATAAAATATGATATTTCAGAATGCAAGGGAAATAGGTCTACAACCAAGAATCAACTACTCAGCAAAGCTGACAATATTTTTGCAGGAGAATGCATGGTCATTTAATAAAATAGAAGACTTCCAAGTATTTGTAAATAAAAGACTGGACTTGAATAAAAAAGTTGATGCCCAAACACAAAACGCAAGAGAATTACCAAAAGGTAATTGAGATAGAGGAAATAACAACAATTTTAAGGGACCTAATAAGTTAAAAAGATTTGTATATATACAAGAAAAGAGGATAATGGGAACTCTTTTTTTTTTTTTAATATATTTTATTTGATCATTTCCAAGCATTATTCGTTAAAGACATAGATAATTTTCTTTTCCTCCCCCCCCCCACCCCCCATAGCCAACGCGTAAGTCCACTGGGCATTAGATGTTTTCTTGATTTGAACCCATTGCTTTGTTGATAGTATTTGCATTAGAGTGTTCATTTAGAGTCCATCCTCTGTCATGTCCCCTCAACCTCTGTATTCAGGCAGTTGCTTTTTCTCCGTGTTTCCACTCCCACAGTTTATCCTTTCCTTATGAATGGTGTTTTTTTCTCCTGGGTCCCTGCAAGTTGTTCAGGGACATTACACCGCCACTAATGGAGAAGTCCATTACGTTCGATTATACCACAGTGTATTAGTCTCTGTGTACAATGTTCTCCTGGTTCTGCTCCTCTCGCTCTGCATCACTTCCTGGAGGTTGTTCCAGTCTCCATGGAACTTCTCCACTTTATTATTCCTTTTAGCACAATAGTACTCCATCACCAACATATACCACAGTTTGTTCAGCCATTCCCCAATTGGTGGGCATCCCCTCGTTTTCCAGTTTTGGGCCACCACAAAGAGCGCAGCTATGAATATTTTTGTACAAGTCTTTGTGTCCATTATCTCTTTGGGGTACAGACCCAGCAGTGCTATGGCTGGGTCAAAGGGTAGATATTCTTTTGTTGCTCTTTGGGCATAGTTCCAAATTGCCCTCCAGAATGGTTGGATCATTTCACAGCTCCACCAGCAATGAATTAATGTCCCTATTTTGCCACATCCCCTCCAGCATTCATTACTTTCCTTTGCTGTTATGTTAGCCAATCTGCTAGGTGTGAGGTGATACCTCAGAGTTGTTTTGATTTGCATCTCTCTGATTATAAGAGATGTAGAACACTTCTTCATGTGCTTGTTAATAGTTTTGATTTCTTTATCTGAGAACTGCCTATCCATTTCCCTTGCCCATTTATCAATTGGAGAATGGCTTGATTTTTTGTACAATTGATTTAGCTCATTATAAATATGAGTAATTAAACCTTTGTCAGAGGTTTCTATGAAGATTTTTTCCCAATTTGTTGTTTCCCTTCTGATTTTAGTTATATTGGTTTTGTTTGTACAAAAGCTTTTTAGTTTGATGTAGTCAAAATTATTTATTTTACATTTTGTGATTCTTTCTATATCTTGCTTGGTTTTAAAGCCTTTCCCCTCCCAAAGGTCTGACATGTATACTATTCTATGTTTACCCAATTTACTTATGGTTTCCTTCTTTATGTTTAAGTCACTCACCCATTTTGAATTTATCTTGGTGTAGGGTGTGAGGTGTTGATCTATTCCTAGTCTCTCCCACACTGTCTTCCAATTTTCCCAGCAGTTTTTATCGAATAGTGGATTTTTGTCCCAAAAGCTGGGATCTTTGGGTTTATCGTATACTGTCTTGCTGAGGTCGCTTTCCCCCAGTCTATTCCACTGATCTTCCTTTCTGTTTCTTAGCCAGTACCAAATTGTTTTGATGACTGCTGCTTTGTAATATAGTTTTAGGTCAGGGACTGCAAGGCCCCCATCATGTGTGTTTTTTTTCATTATTTCCCTGGATATCCTTGATCTTTTGTTCTTCCAAATGAACTTTGTTATAGTTTTTTCTAAATCAGTGAAGAAGTATTTTGGTAGTTCAATGGGTATGGCACTAAATAGATAAATAAGTTTGGGTAGGATGGTCATTTTTATTATATTGGCTCGTCCTATCCATGAGCAGTTAATGTTTTTCCATTTGTTCAAGTCTAGTTTTAGTTGTGTGGCGAGTGTTTTGTAGTTGTGTTCATATAGTTCCTGTGTTTGTCTTGGGAGGTAGATTCCTAGGTATTTTATTTTGTCTAAGGTGATTTTGAATGGGATTTCTCTTTCTAGTTCTTGCTGCTGAGCTGTGTTGGAGATATATAGAAAAGCTGATGATTTATGTGGGTTTATTTTGTATCCTGCAACTTTGCTAAAGTTTTTGATTATTTCAATTAGCTTTTTGGTTGAATCTCTAGGATTCTTTAAGTAGACCATCATGTCATCCGCAAAGAGTGATAACTTGGTCTCCTCCTTGCCTATTTTGATGCCTTCAATTCCTTTATCTTCTCTAATTGCTACTGCTAGTGTTTCTAGTACAATGTCAAATAGTAGAGGTGATAATGGGCATCCTTGTTTCACTCCTGATCTTATTGGGAATGCATCTAGTTTATCCCCATTGCAGATGATATTAGCTGTTGGTTTTAGATATATACTGTTTATTATTTTTAGGAATGACCCTTCTATTCCTATGCTTTCTAGTGTTTTTAATAGGAATGGGTGTTGTATTTTATCAAAGGCTTTTTCTGCATCTATTGAGATAATCATGTGGTTCTTGCTATTTTGCTTGTTGATGTGGTCAATTATGTGGATGGTTTTCCTAATGTTGAACCAGCCCTGCATCCCTGGTATGAATCCTACTTGATCATGGTGAATGATCCTTCTGATCACTTGCTGGAGTCTTTTTGCTAGTATCCTATTTAAGATTTTTGCATCTATATTCATTAGGGAGATTGGCCTATAGTTTTCTTTCTCTGTTTTTGACCTGCCTGGTTTTGGAATCAGTACCATGTTTGTGTCGTAAAAGGAGTTTGGTAGAACTCCCTCTTTGCTTATTATGTCAAATAGTTTGTGTAGTATTGGGATTAACTGTTCTCTGAATGTTTGATAGAATTCACAGGTGAATCCATCAGGCCCTGGGGATTTTTTCTTAGGAAGTTCTTTGATGGCTTGTTGGATTTCAATTTCTGATATGGGATTATTTAGGAATTCTATTTCCTCTTCTGTTAGTCTAGGCAGTTTGTATTTTTGTATATATTCATCCATTTCTCCTAAATTGGTGTATTTATTGCCATATAATTGGGCAAAGTAATTTCTAATGATTGCCTTAATTTCCTCTTCATCAGAGGTGCTGTCCCCCTTTTCATCTTTAATGCTGTGAATTTGCTTTTCTTCCTTCCTTTTTTTAATTAGATTGACCAGTACCTTGTCTATTTTGTTTGTTTTTTCAAAGTACCAGCTTCTTGTCTCATTTATTAAATCAATAGTTCTATCACTTTCGATTTTATTAATTTCTCCCTTAATTTTTAGGATTTCTAATTTGGTTTTCTGCTGGGGGTTTTTAATTTGATCGCTTTCCAGTTTTTTCATTTGCATTTCCAATTGATTGATCTCTGCTCTCCCTTGTTTGTTAATATAAGCATTCAGGGATATGAATTTACCTCTGATTACTGCTTTGGCTGCATCCCAAAAGGTTTGAAAGGATGTTTCGCCATTGTCATTTTCCTCGATGAAATTATTAATTGTTTCTATGATTTCTTCTTTAACTAAACGGTTTTGGAGTATCATATTGTTTAATTTCCAATTGGTTTTAGATTTGGTTTTCCATGTACCATTACTAATCATTATTTTTATTGCCTTGTGATCTGAGAAGGCTGCATTCATTATTTCTGCTTTTCTGCATTTGTGTGCTATGTTTCTGTGACCTAATGTATGGTCAATTTTTGTGAATGTGCCATGTGGTGCTGAGAAGAAGGTGTATTCCTCTTTATCCCTATTTATTTTTCTCCATATGTCTATTAATTCTAATTTTTCTAAGATTTCATTCACTTCTTTTACCTCTTTCTTATTTATTTTTTGATTTGATTTATCTAAATTTGATAATGGTTGGTTTAAGTCTCCCACTAGTATGGTTTTATTGTCTATTTCTTCCTTCAATTCTCCTAGTTTCTCCATTAGAAATTTGGGTGCTATATTATTTGGTGCATACATATTGATTAATGATATTTCCTCATTGTCTATAGTCCCTTTTAACAAAATATAATTACCTTCCCTATCCCTTTTGATCAGGTCTATTTTTGCATTGGCTTTATCGGATATCATGATTACCACTCCTGCCTTCTTTCTATCAGTTGAAGCCCAGAAGGTCTTACTCCATCCTTTAATTCTGACCTTGTGGGTGTCAACCCGCCTCATGTGTGTTTCTTGAAGACAACATATGGTAGGGTTTTGGATTCTAATCCATTCTGCTATTCGTCTACGTTTTATGGGTGAGTTCATCCCATTCACGTTCAAAGTTATGATTGTCATTTGTGGACTCCCTGGCATTTTGATTGCCTTCCCTAATTCTAACCTATTCTTCTTCGGCTCTACCTTTTAGTCCAGTGATTTACTTTGAAACAGTCCCCCTTGTCCCCTCCCTTGATGTTTCCCTTTTTAGTCCCTCCCTTTTTGTTCCCTCCCCTTCCCCCCTCTCTTTCCCTCCCTTTTTGTTCTCCCTCTCCCCCTCCCCCCCTTGGTTTTCCCTTCTCCTTACCCTTGTTGGGTAAGATAGAATTCAAGATCCCAATGGATCTGGATGTTTTTCCCTCTCAGAGTTGATTTCCCTGAGATTGAGGTTTAAGTAAATCCCCCCCCCTCTTCCTCTCCTTCTTATAGGAGTTTTCTTCCCCTCCCCTTCCCATATGAATCTTTGTGTGAGAATGATTATTCTATTTGGTCTTTCTTTACCCCCTATTTATACATTACATTTTCCCCACATATTAGTATACATAGGTTGATATAAATGTAGTCCTTATAGAAGAGAGTTTGAGTAAAAGAAGAAGATAACATTTTCCCCTTTCCTTAATATTTACCTTTTCAGGTATTCCTTGCTCTTTGATTTTCGGTATCAAACTTTCCACAGAGCTCTGGTCTTTTCTTTGCAAAAAGTTGGAAGTCTTCTATTTTGTTGAATGCCCATACTTTCCCTTGGAAGTATATAGTCAGTTTTGCTGGGTAGCTGATTCTTGGTTGGAGACCCAGCTCTCTTGCCTTTCTGAAGATCATGTTCCATGCCTTACGATCATTCAGAGTAGAACTTGCAAGGTCTTGGGTGACCCTGATTGGCATTCCTTTATATCTAAATTGTCTTTTTCTGGCTTCCTGTAGGATTTTTTCTTTTGTTTGATAGCTTTGGAATTTGGCAATTACATTCCTGGGAGTTGTCTTTTGGGGGTTTAGTGTAGAAGGTGTTCTGTGAGCTCTGTCAGTGGCTGTATTGCCCCCTTGTTCTAGAATCTCTGGGCAATTTTCTTTGATTATATCTTGTATCACCATGTCCAGTTTGGTGTTTATTTCTGGCTTTTCTGGGAGTCCAATTATTCTTAAATTATCCCTTCTCCCCCTATTTTCCAGATCTATCACCTTGTCGGTGAGATATTTTATGTTCTCTTCTAATTTCTTGGTATTTTGGCTTTGCTTTATTGATTCTTGCTCTTTTACACGATCGTTGTCTTCCAGCTGCCTGATTCTGGCCTTTAAAGCCTGGTTTTCTTTTACAGTTTGGTCAAACTGGTTTTGTAGATGCGTGAATTTCTTTTGCATTATTTCCAACTTTTCCTCCCAGAAGGCTTCCATCTTTTTGGTCATTTCTGATTCAAATTCTTCATAGGTTTGTGGAGAGTTTCCATTTCCTTTGGAAGGTTTTGGAGCATTTTCTTTTATATTATCTTCTATCTGCTCTGTATTTTGTATTTTGGCTCCATAGAATGTGTCCAAAGTCGCCCCTTTCTTCTTATTTTTCTTGGTGTTTTGGGGCTTCTGTGGTTCTGTGGAGTTTTCCATCTCTGAATGTGGAGGATTGGCTTTTCTTGTCTCTGTCTGGTGTTCAGAGGCTTTAGTCCTGGGCAGATGGTTCTATGACTTTCCCTGGGTTAAACTGAATATGCCTCACTGGAACTGGAATGGAAGGGTCGGACCAAGTTGCTTTCAGGAAGTTGCCTTCAGAATTGCTGGCCGTGAGGCTGTTTCGTTGGCCTGCGGGGGGATGGGTTGCAGCTAACCCAAGCTCCGAGAGCAAGGACTTTCACTGAGACTTGGATAGCAGGATCCAGCCCGTGAGGCTGTCTTGCCCGCCCTGAGGGTTGCTGTTGTTTCGACCAGCTCTCTGCAGCGGAAGCCCCAGGCAGTAACTTTCACCGGGACTGTAGAAGGCCCTGAGGGTTCTGCTCTCTGAGCCCAGCCGGCAGGGCTGCGGCTTCCGGGAGCCTTGGACTCTGCGCTCCTACCCCTGAGGTCCGAGGGATCTCGGGTTCTGGCTTTTGAGGGGAGCCGTACCTTTTGAACCGGGTCCAGGTCCAGGAGGAGGGTTCCCAGGGTCTGTGCTGTTGATCGTTTTGAATTTCGGCGCCTTAGGAGCTTATAGTTTGAGATTGGTCGGGAAGGTTTTTCCGGAGATCTGAACTTGAGCTTTCTCTAAGCCGCCATCTTAACCGGAAGTCGATAATGGGAACTCTTAAAAAGTGTTATTATCACCTGAGTAACTAGAGGAATTATACTTAGAGGGAACAGTAACAAACTACATAGAACAAAATGCCAAGAAATTAATATGTATGTGTATACATACATACACACACACATACATATATATATATATGTAAAACTAGAGGTTAAAAAAGAGATTATTACTAAGAGAAATAGAAAAAGAAACAAAATGGGTTGAATTTATGTCATAAAGAAGCACATGGCAGGAGTTGGGGAGAATACCAATACACTAGAAGGGTAAAGAGGTTGGAGACAGGAAATGCTTAATTATTACATGCATTGAAATTGACTTAAAGAGGGAATAACAAGCAAATCCATTGGGGCAGAGAATTGATTCAAGCCCTATAGAGGAGTAGAAGTATACCACACAAACTGGTGGGGAGGGAAGCAACACAAGGGGGGGGGTGGAAGGTAGTTTAAAAAGACTGTAAAGAAAATATGAGGGGAATAAGAAGGGAGGGGGTAGAAAGGGAAATAAAATAAGGGTGGGAATTAGGGGGACTGATTAAAAACAAAATACTGGTTTAGAAGCAAATAGTGAAAGAAGAAAGGGCAGGGCTAGGAGTGGAAATCAAAATGTTGGGAAATACATACCTGGTATTCATAACTCTGAATGTGAATGGAATGAACTCACCTATAATACACAAACAAATAGCAGAGTTGATTAGAAACCAAAGTCCTACCATATGTTGTCTACAAGAAACACACTAGAAGCCTTCCCAATAAGATCAGGAGTGAAACAAGGATGTCCATTATCATCTGTATTATATAACATTGTACTAGAAATACTAGCAGTAGAAATTAGAGAAGAAAAAGAAATTGAAGGTGTTAAAATAGACAATGAGGATACTAAGCAATCACTCTTTGCAGATGATATGATGTCTACTTAAAGAATCCTAGAGAATCAACTAAAAAGCTAGTAGAAATAATCAACAACTTTAGCAAAGTTGCAGGATACAAAATAAACCCACATTAGTCATCAGCATTTTTATATATTTATATATACACCTCAGCAGCAAGAATTAGAAAGAGAAATTCCATTTAAAATCACCCTAGACAATATAAAATACTTAGGAATCTGTCAAGACAAACAGAGGAACTATATGAACCCAACTACAAAACACTTTCCCCACAATTAAAACTAGGTCTAAATAATTGAAAAAAAAAAGCATTAATTGCTCATGGGTAGGATGAGCTAACATAATAAAAATGACAATCCTACCCAAACTAATTTACTTATTTAGTGCCATACTCAACAAACAAACAAACAACTTTTACTGAATTAGAAAAAAAAATATAACAAAGTTCATTTGGAAGAACAAAGGATCAAAGATACCCATGGAAATATTGAAATAAAAATGTGAAGGAAGGTGGCTCTGCAGTCTCAGATCTCAAACTATACTATAAAGCAGTGGTCATCAAAACAATATGGTACTGGCTAAGAGAGAGAAAGGAAGATCAGCAGAATAGACTTGGAGTATGTGACCTCAGAAAGACAGTCTAAAATAAGCCCAAAGATCCCAGCTTTGGGGACCAAAATCAACTATTTGATAAAAACTGCTAGTAAAATTGGAAGACAGTATGGACAATATTGGGTTGGGATCAACATCTACACCCTACACCAAGGTAAACTCAGAATGGGTGAATGACTGGAATACAAAGAAGGAAACTATAAGTAAATTAGGTGAACACAGAATAGTATACTTGTCAGATCTCTGAGAAAGGAAAGATTTTAAGACTAACCAAGAGTCAGAAAAAAATTTACAACATATAAAATAAATAATTTTGATTACATCAAATTTAACTGTTTTTGTACAAACAAAACCAATGCAACCAAAATTAGAAGAAAAGCAACAAATTGGGAAATAATCTTCATAACAAAAACCTCTGAAAAAGGCCTAATTACTCAAATTTATAAAGAGCTAAATCAGTTCTACAAAAAAATCAAGCCATTCTCCAATTGATAAATGGGCAAGTGGCATGAATAGGCAATTGTCAGATAAAGAAGTCTAAACTATTAGTAAGCACATGAAAAATTGTTCTAAATCTCTTATAATCAGAGAGATGCAAATGAAAACAACTCTGAGGTATCACCTCACACCTAGTAGATTGGCCAATATGACAGCAAAGTAATGAAAGCTGGAGAGGATGTGCCAAAGTTGTGACATTAACATTGCTGGTGGAGTTGTGAATTGATAAAACTGTTCTGGAGGGCAATTTGTAACTATGACCAAAGGGCACTAAAAAACTGCTTGCTCTTTGATCCAGTCATAGCACTACTGTTCTTGTGCCCCAAAGAGATAATAAGAAAAAAAGACTTCCACAAGAATATTCATAGCTGAGTTCTTTGTTGTGGCAAAAAAAAAATGAGGAGATGCCCTTCAATTGGGGAATGGCTGAACAAATTGCAGTGTATGTTGGTGATGGAATGCTATTGTCTTCAAAGGAATAATAAACTTGAGATATCCCATGTGAAATGGAATGACCTTCAGGAATTGATACAGAATGAGAGGAACAGAACCAGGAAAACATTGTACATAGAGACTGATACACTGTGGTACAACCGAATGCAATGGACTTCTCCATTAGTTGAAAAGCAGTGATCTAGAACAACTCAGAGGGATTTACAAGAAAGAACACTATCCACATTCAGTGGAAAAACTGTGGGAGTAGAAGCACAGAAATAAAAACAGTTGCTTGACTACATGGGTTGAGGAGGTTATGATTGGGGATGTAGACTCTTAAGTGATTATTCTAGTGCAAACATCCACAACATGGAAATAGGTTTTGATCAAGGACACATGTAAAACACAGTGGAATTGTGCGTTGGCCATAGGATAGGGTTGTGTAAAGGAAGGGAAAGAATAGATTCTTGTAACCAAGGAATAATGTTCTAAATTGACTAATTAAATAAAATTTTAAAAAATAAGTTTTCCTATCATTCATATCAAGGTAACCTGGAAAGAAAAAAAGACCTTGTTATTAAATGTTCAGTATATGAATTTCAGCTTGGAAATCAACAAATCAACAAGAAATCAGGGCTTGAATTAACATTTTGCTGATTTCTAGGCTTAAGAATTGATAGAGGAAAAGCTGAAACTGCAGATTAAATTCAAAATTATGTCATGCAGAATTTTTTCCCAGAAAGCTAGCTTTAAAGCATTTGCCAGAATACCATTAGGCATTATAGACAAATATTAGCCTGAACTTGTTGGAATCCAAAAAGAGGAAGAGATTTTATTAAAACTCAACAAATCTGAGAAGTCATTTGTAACAGAGGAGTTAAGCTATTTCTCTCAGACAATAAACTGGCTTTATACATCTTGTTTGTCTGTCACAGAAATTCAATTACAATGTTGTCCTTATTCTAAACCTAACCTCCTAGACAACAGTAGACTAGAGAAATCTGAAGGTCTTTTTTTTTTAACTCTGAAATTCTGTGAATCAAAGATGATTCAATAGTTTAATTTGGATATCAATTTTTAATTGAAAAAATGTTAGTAGAATAGGTAGGTTATCACAATGCCTGTCTTTTTGTAAATTTTCATTTTATAAATCCTTATCAGTTTTGTGATTAAAATGTTTTCTTGTATTTTAAATGTAAAATTGTGAGAGGCAGGGAAACCTTTCATAGTATGTATGGAACATTTTGATTTGAAATTATAATACCTGAGCTCTATGCTTGACACTATGATTTTGGACTTACAAGGAAACCATTAACTTCCTTAATATTTCTCATAAAATAATAAAAAAGGATAATACCCATCTGTCCCACAGTCGTTTTAAGGGAGGGAAAATGATATAAAATAGAGAATTTACTTAGAATTAGCATTTGTTTTAATTATATGTCATATTTATATAATGTCCTGTCCATTAAAAATACTTGATTCTTTGTAACAGAAGGATATCAGATTTGTATTTAAAAGATCCTTGGTTAAAACCTGGCAGACTACTTGTCTAGGTACTATATGAATTTATATAAATCACCTTGGGAAGTCATCTAACCTGTATCAGTCTCAATTTTCTCATTTGTAAAATTAAGGGGTTTGGATTAGACAAACTTTAAGGCCTCTTCTTTATAAATATATGATCATGGGGTAAGTAAGTAAAGTATTATCATCACTATTTTATGGATGAGAAAGCTGAGACTTTCTAGTCTCAAAAACGAAGTCTTTGATTCAGAACTCCTACTATATACATCTTTCCAATGCGGTAGAAAGAGTATTTGTCATGAAAATATGAATCATGGTTCAGTATATGTGACTAACTAGCTTTGGTTAAAGCATGTTGTCTTGAATCTATGATTTTGATTTCCATATGAATATATTTAATTTAATGGGGGAAAGTGCTTTATAATTTTAAAGCACATCAGGATTTTGAGCCATCATCATTAATATAGTTTTGGGGAAATAATCCATCAGTGATTTTCTTTGGGATCCTATAAAGAGAAATCTTATTACTGAAGCAATTCCTCAGTCAAGGCACTCTATCACCAGACTTGATCCTTTGTATCTAGCCAACTAGGATAGCTGGATAGTAACATGTATAGAGGAAATTTATATTAGGAGATCATAAATGTAAGGAGGGGCCAGATTATAAACAACTTTAAATGTTAAAAAAGATGATTCTATAATTCCTCTGAGGTGTAACAAGGAACTCATTGAATAGAAGAATACTATGATCATACCTTTGCTTCAGAAAAATAATCTTGACAACTGTTTGAAGGATGGATTGAATTGTATTGAAGCTCTTACACGGTGCCTGTTACATAGTTGATGCTTAATAAATGCTACAGGTGGATGAGATTGGGGAGAGAATTGAGCAAGCTAGACAAATTAAGAGACTACTGAAAAATAGAGAAGTAATGAGGACCTGAAATAGAATGATATTGGTGTGAATGGAGAGAAGAGTCATAGAAGAAATATTAGAAAACTGGGGGCCTTCTAGAATGTCGAAGTTTGAGTCAGGAAGATCTGATTTCAAATGCTCCTTCAGAAACATATTACTGACCTAGAACAAGACAATTAACCTCTCTCAGTTATAGTTTCCCCCTCATTAAAATGGAGATGATAACAGCACTTAACTCATGGAGTTGTTGGAAGGGCCAAATGAGGTGACTTATAAAGCATTTTGACAACCTTTAAATGGTATATAACTTCTAGCTATTATTATTATCAATATGACAATGATAATAGATATGTAGGAACTTATTTGTCCCTTAAGAGAAAATGAGAATATCAAGAAGCAAGTGACTACATTGTTATTTGTCTTCATACCATATCTTCTCTACTAAAGTAGAAACTTTCTAGGAAGGTAGATATTATCACATATAATTTTTTGCATTTCCTCTTACATGCCAGTTCTTCCATATATTTGTTTAATGCATTAACCAATCAACTAACCAAAGAAAATTATTCTCCCCAATTTCTCTCAAAAATAATTCATTGCTTTCCTTTGCACTTCCTATGTATCCTTTCCAAAATCATTTATTCACAATTTATATTTTTTTTTTTCCTTTTCTGTTTCTTCTTCACACACACACACTTTCTCATTGGTTAGCCCATGCTTTAGGAGCCTTATCTAAAATGGTAGAGTGCATGCCATACACAGTGGGATTTTGGTTATACACACACAAAGTCAAATATTGAGATGATAAAAGACTTTGGAGGGTCTCCAACACAATCAGGTATGCAGCATAAGGGCCAAAGGAATGAACATATCAGAGAAAAGGTTTTATCCAAGAAGCTGCAGACATGGCAGTTTTACAGTACCCTTGTGAGATATGTGATTCATACATTTTCCACAATAGAGACTGTCATATACCCAATGGTATTGAATTAGGCAACGAAGTCAAATAAATATCTGGAGTCATTAAATAGAAACAAAGGCAAATTATGCTGATCACACACATGCAGATACATACACACACACACACACACACCAGAAGGAAAATGTGTCTGCATCTTCATTTTGATAATGGCATCACTAAAATGTTTACTACCATTTTTACTGATTTTTCCACTACCCAAGTAACTGACTCATGTTATGATAGAGGCTTAGCATTGTTTCAAATTATTTCATAAGATAACAGATATATATCTTGAAGGGACCTGGGAAGCCAAAGGGGACATAATGCCTTCTTTTTAGAGATATAGAATTTGAAGCATAGAGATCATATGTATTTTGCCCAGGATCTCACAGCTAGGAATTATCTAAAACACGATTTGAACTCATCTTCCTGACTTCAAGTCCAGTTCCTTTTCCTTTATATCAAGATAGATTTCCAATGATTTTCTTACTAAGTTAATTATTCAATTTTCTCAAATAGAAATCCCAGTTAGAATTAAAAAAAAAAACAGAATCATAAAAATAATAACAATATAATTTCTGGTTACATTGTAATTCAGTATTACACAAGATTTGTCTTATAAAATCCCTTTGAAATTACTAGTCTAAGTATGTGAATTTCGAAACTACTCAATCCTGTTCAAACCATTCTTTAGAAAATGGGATTTGGCTATTTCCTGATCAATAACAATGGAAATACTTGGAATGACAGAATCAGGTCTTGGAAACTACAATCTCTACCCTACTCAGGGTAACAGGATTTAGGAAGGGCTGCAGCAAAGCTCAAGATTTAATTATTTGAGAATATGACCTTCAACAGACATGTGCAAAGGGGACAGACCTCTGGGCGGTCCTGGGTTAAGCTAGAGCCACCATTGGCACAGGGGAGAAACAGGAAGTGAGGTAGACGACAGCTGAGGAGTCTGGGGACTTCCTGTGGGGAGAAAAGGAGTTTGTTGGACCCTGGGTGCTTGGAGTGGAGGCCCTGAGACTGTTTCTCCATTTTGGTCATGGGAGAGATAGGGACTGATTTCTTTTCTTTGCCTCAGCTATCTAAGGCCTTGGACCTTTGGCCCAGCCTAGACAGAGGGGGTATTTAAGCCCTATTTCCTTCTCTCCCCTTTCTCTTTCTCTCTCTCTCTCTCTCTCTCTCTCTCTCTCTCTCTCTCTCTCTCTCTCTAATACCTTTCTTCCTCCTGTTAGTAATTAAAAACTCCATAAAAGGTTGACTGCTGACTTGAGTTTTCATTTGGGAATTACATAGCTGAATTCCTTGGCGACCTTAAATTAATATATATATATATATATATATATATAATACATATATTATATAAGTCTTTTAATGTGATTTCCATATCACAAGTATTATCCCCATTTTATATATGTGGAAATGGAAAATCTCTGAGAAGTGAAAGTATGTTTCTAAATTCACAAAGCTAGGAAGTGTGACATCCAGAATTTGTATAAAGGTCTTCTAATTCAAGTCCACTTAGTATTTGACCACAATATGCTGTCTCCAACTCCAAAAAATAGGGCTACACATGAAGGGAAGCACATTTAAAATATATATAAAAGAGTACATCAGATTTTTTAAATGCACTGAAGTTTGTGTACAGTGAGTAAATTTACTTCATAATTTTCACAATCTTAGAGTTCCTTACTCCATAATTGGTATTATTACATTTATTTAAGAGTAGGCTGTTGTGTGTTTCTACTTATTTATCCCAATTTTTATGGAGATAAATTTTGTTTTTTCCATTGTCAGCTATTTCTTTGTAATAAATTTTGAGACCTGATAGCATCAAGGTCCTGTTTTCTACATTTCAAAATTTATTTCCCTTGATGTCCTTCATTTTTAATTTTTCCAAATATTTTTCATTATTTCATATGTGGAAATAAGCAACTAATTTTATTATTTGAGTGAGCTATAATTAATATGGTGAATAATTTGAAAAATATTATTTTAGTGTATAGACATTATTGCCACTTAAAAAGAATATGCACTGAAATTATTAATTTTATTTCATTTATAAAAAATAACATAAATAATATGATGTATATCATACTAGGTCAGTGATGGTGAACCCATGGCACATATGTCATGATGGCATACAGAGAGCTCTTTGTGGGCATATACACTGCCATCCTCCCTACCCTCCTGCCCCAGAGTTTGTTACTAAAAAGATAGAGCGACTCTGATGGAGCTGCTCCATTCCCTCTCTTCACAGTTTCCTGATGACACTTTTTTACATCACCCACCCCTCTGCCCAGCAGCCCAATGGGAGAACTTTCTCTTTCCCCTGTGTGGGATAAAGGATGGGGACAGAGCACTCCTAGCACTAGTGGGAGGTGTTTGTGGAGCATGGCACATAATTTCTGATGGGGCATGGCATGAAATCTCTAAAAGGTTTGCCATTCCTGTACTAGGGTATATCTTAGATAATTAATGAATGTGTTCTTTCAAGTAGAATTTGTTTCCCCATCTCATTCTCTTGAATTTATTTGTAATATATGGAAAGTCTAATTTGAATGTATATGGGTTTATTTTTTTATGCAATTGCTTTACTAAACTTATCACCTCAGGTAATTATATTTATCTTTAGTTTTCTTTAGGTGACCAATAAAAACATTAAGGAGAAAAACTTAAATTTGCTTCCTTTTTGTATGGATTCCATTAAAATCCCTTTCTTTCCTTATTGCTATTGATAACATGTCTAGCATTATAATAAATAATAATGCAGATACTACCTATCCTTGTCATGCCTGGCTTTATTGGGGAAGTTTCTAGTGTTTTCTCATAAAAATATAGTGGTAGTCTCTTGGTGACCGAGAATGACAATTGTCTTTGTGCATTATCATCTATTGATGTACCCTCATGTGGCTTTGACGTCCAAAGACTGAGGCGCAAAGTTTGTGGCACATGGGGCATGGGACGCCAGTTGTTACGGGAGGTGCGGTTGTGGCCTGGTGTCAGCATTCACGCGCAGCGGCAAGACCTTGACGTCGCTCATCTTCAAAGGAGGTGGCAGCATGGTTAATGTGGGTTCACCAGCTGATTCTGACAGAGGCAGCGAGTTCTAGTTGCTTTGGTGTAATGCCAGCCCACTTGAAGTTGGACTGTAGCTGATCCTTGAATCTTTTCTTTGGTCGGCCTTGTTTCCTGAGTCCAGCTGACAGTTCACCATAGAATACCTGTCTTGGTATTCGCTGTGGGTCCATGCGGATGACGTGTCCAGACCATCGTAGCTGGGTTTTGAGGAACATTACTTCGATGCTGGTGGAGTTGGCTCTGTCGAGGACTTCCTAATTGTTGATTAGGTCCTGCCATCGGATCCTCATGATTGACTGGAGGGACCGTTGGTGGAATTGCTCCAACTGCTTCATGTGCTTCTGGTACAGTGTCCATGTCTCACAACCGTACAGGAGAGAGCTGAGGACTACTGTGTTATACACTTTGAGCTTCATCGCAGTGCTTACACCGCTGTGTTGGAGGACTTTGGAGCACAGCTGCCCGAGTGCCTGGCTGGCCTTTTGGATCCTGGCATTGATCTCATGGTCTAGGGACCCATCGTTGGCGATGGTGCTGCCCAGGTACTTGAAAGTGTTGATATTAGAAAGCTGCGTACCGTGGATTGTAATGCACGGCTGGTTCGTTGGCCTCCCTGGTGCAGGTTGGAATAGCACCTCTGTTTTGCTGAGGCTGATAGTCAGGCCAAACAGTTCTGTTGTGGTAGAGAACCTGTCCACAATGGTTTGAAGATGATTTTCTTGGTGGGTCATGAGAGCACAGTCATCTGTAAAGGGAGCTTCCAGGATGAGTCTCTCTGTTGTCTTTGTTTTTGCAGTCATGCGGCGAAGGTCGAATAGTGAGCCATCCAGTCGGTATTTAATATAGACGCCCAGGTCTAGATCCATCACAGCATGTCGTAATACTTGGGTGAAGGATAGGTTGAATAGTACTGGAGTGAGGACACAGCCTTGTTTCACGCCATTGGAGATGTTGAAGCAATCAGAAGTCTCTCCACCAGATAGGACTTCCCCTGTCATGTCCACATGAAAGAGCTGGATCAGTTTGATGAATTTTGCTGGGCAACCGAGCTTGCTGAGGATCACCCACAATGCATCCCTGTTCACTGTGTCGAACGCCTTTGTCAGGTCTATGAAGACAATGTAGAGACTTAGGTTCTGCTCAAGGCATTTTTCCTGCATTTGCCTCACCGAGAAGACCATGTCGATGGTGCTGCGATCTGGTCGGAAGCCACATTGTGATTCAGGCAGGTTCTGCTCTGAAATAGATGACAGGAGTCTGTTGAGTATAACACAGGCGAGGATCTTTCCAGCAGTGGAGAGTAGTGAGATGCCTCTGTAGTTGTCACAGGCTGCCCATGAGCCTTTGTTCTTGTATAGGGCTATGATGGAGGCATCTCTGAGTTCTGGGGGTATGTCTTCCTCTTCCCATATGCTGGTCAGCACTATGTGGAATGCCTGGAGCGCTTTTCCCTTTAAGGCCTTGTACACCTCGGTTGGGATCCCGTCTTTACCGGGTGCCTTGCCTGCACTCATTTGTTTAATGGCTTTTTGGACTTTCTCTATTGAAGGAGGGACGTCAAGTTGTTCATTGGTGCTGTTTTGGGGGATCTGGTCAAGGGCTCTTTGGTCGACTGAAGAGGGTCGGTTGAGAAGCTGACTGAAGTGTTCTTTCCACCTGTTGCTGATGCCTTTTTTATCTTTTATGAGAGTGTCACCGTCAGAGGATAGCAAGGGAGTGGTGGTGGGTTTTAATGGCCAGTTTTAATGACAGTCTTGAGGCACTGAAAAATTGTTTGTAATTTTTCGTATCAGTAAAACAATGGATTTCTTCTGCCTTTTTTTCCCACCATCGGTCTTGCATATTCCTGATCTCAAGCTGCACCATGGCTTGGAGAGACTTGAATCTGTCCTTTTTAGGAGCAGAGTTTGGGTTATTTTGCCACTCCATAAAGGCTTTGTTCTTTTTGCTCAATTGGTCTTCAATAAGCAGTGTTGTTTTCATCAAACCAGTCCTGGTGGTTGCTTTGTTTGGGGCCTAGGACTGCCTTTGATGTTTCCTTCACTGCATCTCCGAACTGGTTCCATTTCTCAGTTGAGCTTCCAGTGAGTGGTCCCTTGGCAGACAGCTTGTCGTCCAGGCAGGACTGGAATGTTTGCAAATACAATGGATCTCTAAGACGACTCACGTTGTACAATGCGTGAACTGTCTGGGTGCGTTTTGGATGGCGAGGCGCAATGCGCATTTGAAGAGTAGCTCTAACCAATCGGTGGTCTGTCCAGCATTCAGCTCCTCTCATGGCTCTGGTGAACTGTACATCCTGGATGTCTCTCCGGCGTACAATGATATAGTCAATGAGATGCCACTGTTTTGATCGTGGGTGCATCCACGTTGTTTTATATTTGTTCGCCATTCTGAACACAGTGTTCGTGATGGTGAGTTCGAACTCTGAGCATTTGCTGAGTAGCGGTAGGCCATTGCTATTCATTTTGCCCACACCGTGTTTGCCGAGCACTCCTTTCCATTTTTCATGGTCCTGGCCAATGCGGACGTTGGTCTCCTCTGTGCTGGTCAGTGTTGGGGCATATACGCTGATGATTGTGGCATACCAGTCTTTGCTGAGAGGTAAATGGATCTTCATGAGCCTCTCGCTGATGCCCACAGGCAAGTCTGGCAGCTGTTTGAGCAAACTGGTCTTGATAGCCACGCCAACACCATGGATTCTGTCTTCATTTGAGGCTCTACCTTTCCAGAAGGAGATGTATCCAGTGGTGGGTTCACTGAGTGATCCCTCTTCTGGTAAGCGTGTTTTGCTTAAGGCTGCGATGACAATGTTATATTGCACCAGTTCTTTACCGATTAGAGCTGTTCTCTCAGGTCTTGGGGTATTCTCTCTATCAAGTAATGTCCTGATGTTCCATGCTCCTAGTAGGTGTTTCTTTGTATTTTTTCTTTGATTTCGACCACTTAAAGGGATGCCCCGCCAGCCGCGGTGTGCTGACCGGGTGTTTGTAGGGCAGGCAATGTTTGGGACACCTTTTCTAGTCTCCTCCCTTGATTAGGGTGAGCAGTGCTGTCCTAGAGAGGGCTGCTCAGTCTCCCAGGATGCTGCCGAACGTCCCTGCTGCCCACAGGGCCAAGTGACCACTGGTCCGTGGGCCACCTACGTGCAGGATCATGACTACAACTGCCAGTGGTCACCTCCACCTGTTGCGTCGCCACTCCCCCATCGTCACAGGTCTTGAAGAGGGTGGACAGGGTTAGGATAGATGAGTGTGCACAAAGATACTTGTGTGTGAAGGAGATTTAAGTGGAAAAGTCGATACACAGAGACAGTCCCACTCTCTCGGCATTGGAAGCCTGGGTCCATTGGCACAAAAAGTCGTTACACCTGGAGACTTCCTTAGCTGCATTGGATGGCCCTGTTGTCTTTTGTGCTCCAACATGCCCTAAGCACTCCACAGTGCTTTGCTGCATTGCCATCTCAGCCTTTGAACCTTCTTATTGGTTTCTTCCACCTGTTCTGCCGAAGCAGTCATCACATGCTGGGTGAGCAAAGCCCTGGTTCACCAGGGGTAAATGACCCGATGGCTACCCTCACAAGGTTTGACCGGCCTGTCGAAACCGTTGCCCGGGGTGTGACCGCTGCCACATGCTAGCAGCTACTGGGAGCCACAAGTGAGAGCTGGGTGTCAGGTGGGGGTCAGAGGCTGGAGAGCTGCCCTAGGAGGGCACAACAAGCCCTCTACACCAGAGATACTACCCCTCCCTGAGCACCCCATACACCCCCATAAAAATATAGCAAGTTCATAATTTACATGTATTTTTAAGAACATAAAGAAAATATATTTTATATTAATTACTTTTTGGTATTTTTAATACATATGCTAAATATTGTTAAACTATTTTTCTTTGTCAATATAATTATATATATATATTATAAATAAGTATAAATATGCTAATAGTTTTCTAAGTATTTAACTATTTTTATATTTCTAAAATAAATTCAAATGAGTTATAACCTCTTATTCTTATTATAATATTTCTATTACCTCTTTGCTAATATCTTTTAATCAATATGTATTGATGATTATGTTTTTTACCCAAAGCTTCTTAATCTGGTCTTTTTTAACTCATTTTGTTTTTCCAAAGTTGAAAAAACTATATTTCAACATAATTAGCTTTTTTCATTATCCTATATATTTTATGCATTTAAAAACATTCTGAGGTGTGTATATGCTTCAGCATACTGACAAATTTATCTGTGTAAAAGAAAGGCTGAAGAACCCCTAAGCTATATTATTATTTTCCTGCTTTCTATTCTCCTGAATCAGGTTCTGGATCATATTTGTTTCATAAATCTGTGGCAAGATTTTTTTCTTCATTTCTCAAGCAAAAGAAAAAAGCTTGTATAATTTTAAATGATTTTTAAAGGAAACTTTAGTAAAATTCACTTGAAACTTTGCATTTACATAAAGATACCCTTAGTCCTCCGTTTTCAGCTGATTATATATGGTAATTCTAAACCATCATTATGAAATCAAATTATTCATTTCTTTATTTCAGTAATGCAATATTTAAGTTATACAAATATTCATATAAATAGAAAATATGACATTATAATTGTAGAGATGGTCTTAGAATTGGGAAAATCTGTATTCATATTCTATCTCTGATACCTACTGTTGTTTTGACTAAATTACTTAAACTCACAATAAAATTATAAGAACAATAACATTTATTATGTTATTCAATTCACATAAATTTATTACTAATTATGAATATGAATTGTTTAACATAATATAACTTTTCTACCTCTCTATTCTCTTCTTCTACAGACAGGATCTGTTGGGGGTATTTTTATTTGTTTGTTTTGTTTTTCTTTTTCTCTTGCCTGGTACAAAAACACACTTTACAATTTTTCTTTGCTTTTTTTTCACTTTTGATTCTAATACAATTTAATAAATTTCATCTTCATTCATCTATTTTAACTTTCTAAGAGTTATTCTATTTACCTCTGTTAATTTTATGTAGTAAATTGTTAGGTGTTATTATATTTTCAATCTCTATCCATCTTTTACTATATAGGTGAGTTAATCCATTAATATTCACATTTTTTTACTTCTTCACATTTTGAAATTAAGAAACAAAGAAAAAGAAAATTTCTCTATGATCTGCATGTATCTTGATGCCCTTTGAAAAATGTGAATTATTTTTCCTTTCTCCTCTTAGATAAAAAGGTTTCCTCCTAAAACCACTGTTTTGATTTAATGAAATTCACCTTTATTAATCAGATATTTAAAACTTGATAAGCCCTATTACCTCTCCCCTTCTTACTTTTATGTGGTGTTCATTTTCAATATCTAATCTCTTGATATTTTTGTTTGTTAATTTTATTGTTTATTTTTTTCTCACTGATACTTAGACAAGGTAGAGCACATGACAGTTAGTTAACTTATTTTCAGGATACAAACACCAGAACATAATCTAGTCTTTTCATTGTTTTTAGACTTGGTTATCTCTTTTAAGTTATTTTTATACTCTTTGTATGCTGGTCAAATATTAAATTCAACTCTTTTTTCTCAAAACAAATATTGGAAGACTTGAATTTCTATTTGTAAAGGACCATAGTGACATCAATGGGGTCAATGTAAAGAGGGTCCAAATATGACTGATCAGACCAAAACAAGTTTGGAAGGCTCTACCCCTGGTCATATACAAACAACTCTGAATGATCATCTGGGTTGTGGAAGATTCTAAGTTCATGCCACTCACATTTCTTTTGAGCTATTGCAAATCTGATTTGCTTATAGAGCATAGCATCTTCTTTGATGTGGATACTGCAGTGAGGTGAGTCCTATGTCAATATCTCCCATATCTCATAGTTTAAACCAGAGTTACAAATGTATCCTAGTAGTTCTTCTGACTTTCTGGTGAGTGCTTGCCTTTTGTGAGGTATTCATAAAATAGTCTCATAAGTAAATGAATGTTTTGTATTCAAATAATGTGAGCAGCCCATCAGAGTTGTGCTTTCTGCAAAAGAGTCTGAATTCTTGGCAATTCAGGATCAGAAAGGACCTATACAGAGTACCTTATCTTTGCAAGCAATCTTCAGAAACTTCCCAAGACAATCAAATATAAGTATTTCAATTTTATGGCATAGATCTGGTATAATTTCCAAATTTCATGGGTATACAATGATGAGAGAAGTATAAAAAGCCAGTAAACCTACAATTTGCTAGGCAGTCCAATATCTTTTCTCTCACAAACTTTCTTTTGGAACCTCCCAAATACTGAGCTAGCTCTGGCAATGTGTGCATCAACCATATCATCTTTGTGGACATCCCTGAAAAGTATACTGCTGAGACATTTGAACTCATCCATTGCATTTCAATACATCTCCATTTGCTATAATTGATATTTCCACATATGGGTATTATTATGCTGATTGGTGGAAGACCTTTTATAGTCATTTAACCCAAAAGATTCGGATCAGCTTTTATATGGGCAATGGAGCCCCTGCCTTATAAATCTGCTGAAATGGAATCAACCCTCGATGCTTTGCCACCCGAGAAAAGACTAATGGAATTAATAACTTCTTCTTGTACTGGAAGTTTGTTTAGAATGGGATTGACTTCAACCTGAGGCGTATGGTCAATTGCTTCAGCATTACTTGACTGCCTGTTGAGAAATGTTCAGCCCATCTCTCCAGGATCATGTCCTCATCATGTCCTACAAAGCAGCCATACTAAAGTCTGTTGGAACTGCCCAAGATCTGGAAGAAGATCACTCCTGGATTGACTACACTTCCCTTTCCTTAGTCACATTGTTGTGCACAGACCTGGGGTACTAATGCCCTTCGCAGTCACTGATGAACTCATCAAGTTTTACCACTAGCTTCCCTGTGCCTGCTGCCCAGCTCTTTGACCAACACATTTACTAGAGAACAGGTGATGAGTAAGTAAGTAAGACAAAGTGGCATCATTCAATTGAAAAGGACAACTGACTATTTCAATCCAATGAGCCTCACTTGTACTGATTGGCTTTCCTGCATAAGGCATACAGGGCATTATGAGAATTACAGTTCTGAAGGCATAAGAGCATCATAAAAGTAGTGTGGCTCTATCAGCACCAAGTCTTAGATCCTTGACCCACAAATAGCCTTTAATGAACCATAAAAACACTTTGAGTTGTTATTATAAGAGTAAAACTGAATTTCAGATTCCTTCTTACTGAGTCAAGAATCTTACATCTTTACGTTTCATTTCCACTTTCCTTATTTTTTTTTCAGATTGCATTTCAATACAATTTTTAATGATTATTTCCTGACATCTTACTGTCTATGTTCTATCCCTCCTTTCCACCCCCTCCTTATTCCTCAAAAATCCAATATATAAACATCAGAAATATTATTGGGAGAATGACTTGTGAATATCCAGCTCCAGAGAAAGAATTCATAGATAGAAATAAATGACATAGTTTTATATATACATGCATCTTTTTTTTTGTCAAAAGATGCCTTTTATATTGGGGAGAGGAGAATGCGGGAAGAAATTCATTGAGGATTTAATTGTAACAAATAAATCAATTAATTTAAAATTAAAATGAATATGATGAAGAACAGAAAATTAAATAACATGGTTAAAACTATGCAGCTAGTCACCCAAATGTGTTATAAGTGTAAAGTTCTCTGTATTACAGCTTATACCCTAACTAGATATAGATATACATGCAGATATGTGTTATATAAGTTCTATGTATATTACAAAGTATATGTGTTTTGTGTATATGTCATACACACACACACATCTTGGAAAGAAAGCCTTTCCTTACCTGAAGTCTTATAAACTCCCTTTTGGAGCCCTTCTTCAGAAATGTTTTTGCTTTCAAAACAACCTTTCTCTTCTCTGTTTCTCTCTTTATTTCTTATGTCTTCGGCCCACAACAATGTGTACCTGAATGGCAGGTCAAAGACCTAAAATTATTGTTTTCCATTAATACTTTCCAAAATTCATTTTAGTAGTGTTTGTGCTGATAACCCCTACCAATAAACATCTATTACATTTATGGCCATGATTAGACACTAAAAGCCTAACTGAAACTTTTTAATTCGTTAGCAATGTGGATGAAGGTAGGAATACATTTACTGACAAAGAAATAATGAAGATATGGGAATACAGGAACAGTATATCAAATAAGACTGAAAAACTCAAGGACCATAAATCATCTTTTCAAATGATTTCAACCCAAAACGTAAAGCTATGATTCTTTGAAATCTTAAGAGTTTTCCTTAATAATGCTTAATCACAGTATAATTCTACCCTCAGGTTAGCATCTTCTGATATGCTGGTTCTTTCCAGAAGCTCTAATTTAAGAAGAGGCCCATGCCAAATATTTCTTCATCCCCCTACAGGCTGCTCTACTGACTCATATCTTCAGGTCTTTGTCTATTATGCCCCTTAGTTCTGTACCTTCTTCTCCGCTCAGTCTCTAACCCCAACCTTCTACTTTTCAGCTCACATTTATATTGTCTTACTCTGTTAAAACAGTTAAAAGAGTCAAAACTATCTTTCTAAATAAATTTGAATTCCCAGCACTTAGTCCAGTGCCTGTCATATAATAAACAGTTAATACTTGTTTATTGACTGACATGATTATTAAAATCTGTAATTCTGTCTCAGTTTTAAGAGGATAGTAATTATATCTGGAGATACGGTGTATCATTGGAAAAGGAAGAGTGCTGGTTATGTTGCAAGAGTGATATCCATGATGCTGGGTCAATCGACTTTGTAGAATTTAAGGGAACACTTGTATTAACAGTTACAAAGGATGAAAAGGTGTGAATTGGTTACAATACGTATCACATTTATGCAATAAAGATTTTACAAATTATATTTTACAAAAGTCTCAAGAAATTTAATGAGTTCAATTTAGGGACACCATAAAATTTCATAAGGAATTCATTTAGTACTTAGTATGCATAAAAGGGGGATTTGAAGTAGAGAAAAGCCGCTTTCCATATGTAGTTTCCTTCCCCCATAATGCAGCAGCTACTTGAACAGTCTTTACGCTAGTCCTATAAAATTAGTCACTGACAGAATCTTTCATAATGTTACAGGCTTGAGAATTTCAGGAACTACTTCACCAGAGAAAATTCTATTCTTTGGGATGCAAGCTTGCAATACCCAAATTACTATCTTTTACAATCTTCTTCACAACTCATTTTATTGTTCTGTCATTTCCTTCAACTTTGTGAAAAGTTATAGCAACAGAAAAGTGAATTATTATGTACACATTGATAAAATAACTTACTTACAAATTAATATATACCATGAAAACCAAAGACTTCTACAAATTCATACTTTGATCTTAAAGTGAAATGTACTGTAAAGTTGTGTCTAAAGCAACCTGAAAAAAGGAATAAGGGGAAATATATCTAGTTATATCTATATTTATGTTTACAGTCATAGAAAAACTGAGTGTGTTCAGATACATAATTATTATATACTTAATAAATATTTGAAGATATCTCTTTTGGAAAGAGTGTCATTTAAAAGTCTGAGGTTGAGAAGGGAGAGTGGGTGGAGAAAACTGTATATTCAAATTGGTACATGTTTCTTTGTTTTATACTACTAGAGTGCCCTCTGTCTTTTACAGTCACTATATGCACTTAATTGGCCTCTTGGGATTTATCACTTTTTATTCAATAAAGGACAAAATGGAGTTTATTTTTATATTTTTAACTGGATTTTTGTTTAAAGCAATTTTGCCAGCTCAGTTATAGATTTTCCAATTCATTTCAAACATGGACTTGCTCTAAAACCATTTTTCAAATAACTATAATCATTATTGAAATGTTAGCTTTTTGCAGCACACATAGAATTGCTGATATTTGAGACATTCTGCTTTGGGGGTACAGAGAATCCATTTGAATATTTCTCCTAAGAATGTGCATCAAGGTTTGCTAATATATTCAGTAATTAGTTTGCTGAGAAACCACTCTAGTGTTCCAAGATATGATGGTACTAATTAACACCTAATAATGTATTCTGTGTACCAACAAGTCCACAGGGCTCTTGATAGTTTAGTATACTAGCACCAAATACCTAATCATAAAGACCTGTCATGAACATCTCATTGCATCAGCAGAGAAGCTGACTCTTTCGGGTATGATAAACAGTGCAGAGACACTATGAGGAACACTGAACTTATTATCTGAAGTCATGGATTTGAATCCTGGTTATAAAACTTACTAGGTGTGTGACCTTGAATGAGTCATTTTACTTCTTTGAGCCTCCATTTCCTCCTCTTTAAAATGGAGATTATATTTCCCACTAAGGAATTAAGTAAAATGTTATGCAAATGCTAATGCAGTATTCTTATTATAACTACTATTACTACATTTGGAAAAGGGGAAACCTATCCTAAACATACCTCACAGAAATTATATGGCATAAAGTAAGAAGCATGGCGCTGTTCAGTATGAATGTATTTAGTGCCATAGGTTTGAAAATCTGAAAAGGCAACATCTTGCCAAGGAACAATCTGCACTGGGCATCAGTGCATTTTGGTACTATTTCTAGTCCTATTACTAGCTGTGGGCCTGTCAGGAGTTCTATCAGAATTCCAGTTGGCAGCAACCTTCATCTAATTAGAGGTCACCTAATTCAGGGGGCCGACAACTCTGACCTGCTGGTCAGATCCAGTCTGTGGTCTGTTTTGGTGTGTCCTTCAAGCAAAGAATGATCCAACATTCGGGTTAAACAGGCTCCTGATTTCCATCCATCTCCTTTTTCAGGGGAATTACCAAAGGCTAAAAAAGGTAAAGAAACTAGTCCAATGTCACACAGCCAATAAATAACAGACCTAGAGTTTGACCTGAAGTCTCATTTAAAACCCATAGTTCTTTCTACCGGAACCAAGATGCCTCTTCATCTTGACCAGAAATAGGGAGAGGCACTCTCCAGCACCTCCAGGGTCCTTGTTAGCAGTGTCAGTTTTCAGGGGTTCTTTCTCCTAATCTATTACACGGACGCCTGCCAGACATCAGGGTCCTTTCCCACAATTCACTAGGTTATCACTTATTTTTTCTCACCTGTAAAAATAAAAAGTCTGGACTACGTGGTTACTAAAGTCTTTTCCAGCCTTCCAATTCTGATTCTGTGGACTAAGCATGTGCACAAATCACCTGCCACAGGAAACGATTGAGTCTGTAAAATAAAATAATAAGCCCTTTAGGAATATTTCAGGAATGAATGTCAATCTGACAATAACAGGGGCTGAGGCAAGACTAAATTTGAGATAGGTTGGCTTCCTGAATAGCAGACAGTTTGATTTTTCCTAAAAGCAGCATATGGCCCTCTATTTAGACAGGCTCCCGGTGTCTCACGATGCCACATGCTATTTGTTGAATGTAAGTCTTCCGCTGTTTATTTATCCTACAAAGGTGAACCTCGCCACATGGTCATAGATATTATATTGGCCTTAATAGAAAGGTGCTGCCTCTTTAAGACGAAAAAAAAAAAAAGCTCCCCTTCATTTTAACAGCATTCCCCAAGAGAACTCTGAAAGATGCAGAGTTACAACAAAGGCAGCAGAATCTAGGGCACGCTGCCACCAATCTGCACACTGGCTCAGTTTCTGCCACCGTCTGAAACAATGAAGAGCATTAAACATTTACCCAACGGCTTGTTATCAAAATTGCTTATCTTGTACTTTTTAATAATAACTCCTTTGATTTTCCGGGAGCAGAGATCTCTACTTAGCAGGGAAGAAACGCAGGAAGAAACCTTCCCAGCCTTAGCTAATCGCCCCTTCCCCCATCCCTTCTACCCACACCCTCTACAGAGAAGTCATTTATATAGAAATCATTCAAGGAATAAAATTCTGATCATTTGGAGGACAGAGATGATACACCGCACTCTAATAGATCTGAGTCTTGTTTCTGGCCATGGGTTTATACAATTAATCAAATCTATGCTTTGTCTGTGGGAAGTATTTCATTGGTGTGGTGGGTAAATTATCTCTTTATAGAAGCATCTGTGTTGCTAGTTCAGTGTTTCTATTTTTAAACTCCCTAAAAGAATTTTCTTTCTCCGGCAGCCCCACCAGACAATAGGAAATCACTTTCCTGGCCTTGAAGCTCATTAGCTGCTCATATATCATACATAATTAAAAAAAATGAAAAGAAAAATCTTTCCTATCTGAAAAACTTGCCGGGTCCAATGTTTCCTCCCCTCCCCACACAAACACACACTTTTGTACACATGTTAATTATGTCTTTATTTTCATATTCCCAGCTCAAGACCAGCCTTTCCAAGATGAAAAAGTAATCAATGGCCCTCAGAGGAGGAAGCCATTTTGAATATAGGCATATTATGAAGCCAGACAAAATAGAGTAAGTTTCTCAAGGACAGGGAGCCTTTTTTTAGAACTATTTTGCATTCCTGCCTCAGAATCTACCAGAGTGCTGGGCACACAATAGGAATTCAATCAATATTTGGTGAATCAAATTATTCTGCTCTTAACTCAGCCCAGCAGCACAGAAAACAATTATGGTCTAAATGGCTGCTCGTTGAGTCTTTTCCTGGAGAAAGAAGGATGAGAAGGAGCTCTCTTTTTTAATAGATCCTTTATCTCTGGGTTCTGTGACTACACTGAACTGATGATAAACATATCTGTTCTTAATATAGAAAGTATTCATTCAAACTTTTTAAGTATCTTCTTGATGTTCAGTATTTATTGTGTTAGGATCTGGGAGTAGTACAAAGTCAAAATAAAATATAGTTCCAGCCCTAATGAAGCTTATAGTCTTGGGGGTGTGTTGGGATAAGATAAAACAGAAATATAAACAATTATAAGGCATAATATTACATAGGCACACTAGAATGGTACAAAACCCCAAATGCTCTGTGAGATCTAAGAAGAAGGGTTATTATTGAGTAGGTATGTGATATTATGTAAAGTTACCTGCAAAAAGTTATTTGGACTTTGAAGAATGCCAATTCAAGAAATTAATAGGGTGAAAAGGGGGAGATTCTAAGCTTAGGGAATGGAATAAAAAAGATACCAAAGGAGACCACAATGTCTGTTGCAGTCAAGAGACTACTACAATTTTCCTAATATGTACATTTCATGAAGGGGTATTATAAGATAGGGCTGGAAAAGAAGGAATATATCAATGTGTGTATAGGTGAGGACTAGGAATGTCATGAATGCCAGGAAAAGTGTTTTGAAAAACTGTTCTCAAGAGGTAAGAGTGACAGAGCTATTGAATTTTTTTGAACAATAGAGTTCCACAATAAGATGTAGAAATGAAAGATATATAATTCCAGAAACATTATGGAGATGATTGGGAGAGAAGAAAAAGTAGATTGGAAGATCTGTTAGAAGACAGAACCTGTAAAGTTGATAATCAATGTCTATAGTAGGATGATGACAATGGGAAAAGAGAAAATGAAAGACAAAAGTGTTTTATCAGCTGACTGGAAGTAATTGATGAGGGCAAGGAAAGAGTCGACAATATTCCCAAAGTTTTTAGCATAGGGGGTATCTCTGTGTAATGAAGGACAGACAAGTTATACAATTCACATCTTAAGGTGACCATCAAATCAGGACTGCAAAGTGGGAAAAACAGGTAAGGTATACATTGTTGCTGAATCCTTTTTTTTTTTTTTAAATCAAACTCACTGTACTTCAGTACCCATATAGATCCCCATTATCTTCAATGTGTATATTTTATTTTTTTAAGTTATGTAAATCATTTTAATTGAAAACTTTTATTTAATTAATTAATTTAGAATATTTATCCATGGTTACATGATTATGATCTTTCCCTCCCCTCCTAACCCCCCACTCCCATAGCCAACATGTAATTCCACTGGGTTTTACATGTGTCATTGATCAAAATCTATTTTCATATTATTGATATTTAAACTAGGGTGATTGTTTAGAGTCTACATCCCCAATCTTATCCCCATCAACCCAAGTGATCTAGTAGTTGTTTTTCTTCCGAGTTTCTACTCCTACAGTTCCTCCTCTGGATCTGGAAAGCATTCTTTCTCCTAAGTCCCTCACAATTGCCCTGGATCATTGCAGTGCTGATAGTAGAGAAGTCCATTAGAGAAGTCCTGTGTACAATGTTCTCCTGGTTCTGCTCCTTTCACTCTGCATCAATTCCTGGAAGTTGTTCCATATATTTTCTCTAACAGTGGAGATTACAATCCAACCATGACCTTTTATTTAATGTGACTTTAATTTGTGTTCTATACTCCACAGATTGTCCATTTAATATGTTTCAGCTTTTTAGTAGTTAACTTGACCATGTGTGGATGCCACTGCAGCATATAAGCTATCCATTTTTTAATGTCTTTCTACTGCCATCTGAATAGCATACCTTCTTTTATAGCCATTTAACTCTCCAATGACTTTCTGTATGCCAAAATTTGGTTGACATTTTTGATACTTACTTATTCTGATCATGAACCCTTTTATTACCCTTTGGGTGAGCATGAATTTTAATTATTCACATAGCATATTATTCTATGATTTACAATTATACATTATCAGAAAAGTATAGATGTCAAAAAAGCAGTCTTCGATTTCATAATAAAGCCTGAAGTCATAAAAAGTACTGTGAAATTTTCCAGAGGGGATTTTCTCTTTGGGTTCAGTATATATACAAGATATTGGTACTAATAGATGATTTATGTTGTTCTACCATGTAGTTTAATATCAAGCTTTTTAGGAATTTTGGATCCACTTGGATTCCCCAATATGAATTCTTGAACCAAATGCTTTTGAATAAATCTTACTTGGGAGATTTTTCAATGTTCTTGGGAATGCCATTCACAAACAGAAGAATGCGAAGGACTATTCCATCTTAAAGGGACTAGTTATTTGACTTAGGCTCTTGGTTGTATATCCCCATAGTATCTTTACTTACTTTAATGTCTCCAATTTTATACCTTACTTGAAATTAATCAAAAAGTGACCATATACAAAGTTATTGTTGTTGTAATAATCTAATATGACAAATATGTGAAAGAGTGCAAAATTCATGAAAGCAGTTCTATTTCATTTTGTTTCTTTTTTTTTTTCCATAATCTGGATCCAACATATGCCCTGTACACAGGAAGCATTTAAAAAATAAATTCCTGTTGAGTTGAATTGAACTGAGTTAAAAGACTTTTCCTTTGGGAGAGAAGAAAAAGTAGATTGGAAGATCTGTTCTATTCTATTCTATTTATGTATTCTATTCCTTTATGTATTTCTTATTGTTTAAATTAGTAGAATTAAAATTACCTCAATTGATTGCCTCATCATCATCATCATCATCATCATCATCATCATCATCATCACCACCTTCTTTCTTTTTGACAGTGGTTTTTGAATTTTGATTTGGAAAATGTTCAGCAATTGGGAACTTGAAGTTTATTCTTTTTGAAATATAATCATTTTGTATATATTATATGTGTATATGCAAGTATATATGTATAAACATATTTAGGGCACTGATCATGCCCAGAACCTCACTAAATATATTTCTTTCCTTTTGTTTTGAAGGCAGACTAGAACTAGAAAACTCTGGAAAAAGACTCTGTCTTTTACCCAGGGAGAAGCAAGAAGGGCAGTCATAGCAGTCATTCATTGGCCTTGGAAGTATTCTTGTTCCCAAGGCCCTCCCAACCTGTTTTGTGCTGTTAAGAAAGTGAAAAGGCACATATGTGAATCAAAATTTTCAGCAGCTTATCTGAATGAACATTTCTTCCTGTATACTTCAACTACTTTAAGAAAAAAAACAACACTCTACTTGTTATCTAAACTTAGGTAAGGGCTGAGGACTATTCTCAACTTTCCTATTTAACTCAATGTTCTTTCCCCTCTATCAGCAGAATCAAGTTGTTATTCTCAAATGCATTTACGTCATCTTTCTTTAGACTACTCATTGAGATCCATCTTGTCACCCACATTTCATAGCATGACAACTTGTCAGAGGCATTTTGTTGCTGGCCTTTCATTCCCAATTCTCCAGCTCAAATGACTGGTCTATAAGGTAAGGAGAGAATAAAAATAACTACAGTAACTGCAATGTTGCTGTTGTCATTTCTATAATGTAGTTGTCTTTTGAGAATCAAATGTATACATGTACATGCACACACACATTCATTTTCACATATAAAAGCCAGATGTTATTTTCTGGTACTGAATAAGAATTGAAGTGACAATTACAATTACAAAAGATTTTGATTTTTAACAAATTAATAGGCATAAGAATTCTAAAAAATTGTATAAAATATTTAATTTAATTTACTTCTTTGTTATATGTTAATCAATTAAATTAGGAGAATGGCTGAAGAAAATCATAAGACATTAGCAAGAAATCAATCTTTGTAGGAATACAAAAGAATAATGCCTTTTTCCATTTCTATGTCAGAAAGGAAATTTAATTTGCCTTGCAGTATCTTATGATATTGTCTTGCTTGTTTTTCACACATATGAATTTTATTTGCCAAATTCTCTCAAAGGTATACATAGACTATTTTTCTCTCCAAAGTCCTTATGGTTAACTGCATGTGGCCTAATTAACTGTAATTTGAACTTCTGTCAGAGTTAAGTGGCAGTGATCTTCAGGAAGTCTAGAAGAATGAAAGCCAAAGACTGAGACTGTCCCCAAATGCTATCCAGTGGAGAGGTGATGCTGACTCTAATGCCCACTACTGATTATGTATTTATAGAAACATCTATAGAGTTTGCAAAGGGTAATTTGTCAAACTATCATGGCTAGATATCCCTTAAGAGCATCCAACTATATTTGCTCTAATTCTGTATTAACAAAAACAATCTTAAGATCTTATCTGTCTTTCTGTGTAGGTCTATCAAGATGGATTTAATATGCCATCCAAATAACCAGTATCAATATCCTTGTCATATATCTAGCTTCAAATTAATAAATTGACATTTTAGTTTTTAAATCAGTTTTTCCCCTTTCCCCTTTCCTTACTTAGGGCCTAAATACATTGTGGTTAATTTTGATCTTTCAGCCTGAAAAACTTGAATGACAATTCAATAACAAGAGGTATTATAATGAGGTAGACACAGTCACAGGGCCCCCAAAAAGTATCCTTTCTATCCCTCATTTGGCTTATAAAAAAGAAGGGTCATCTTTTGAAAATGAAAAAAAACAGGAAGGAAAAGATCAGGAAAGAAATATAATTGAATATAGGTTGAGAGAAAGGAGATAAAAAACAGGACAAATAAGATGCATTTTTCAGTTTAACAAATGTAAACTGGAAAGACCATTGATTTAGAAATAGAGGACTTGGGTTCAAATCCTGACTGCTACTTAGTATAGGTGTGACCTTTGATAAATTACTTTATCTCTCTAGGCCTCAGTTTCCCTAACTGCAGAATGGTAGAAAGTAAAATAATCTTATAAGTTATTTTCACTTTTATGTCCTATAATCCTTTTTTCCCTCCATTCAATAAAACATTTAAAAAATAATACTAATTAGGAATTGTTGAGTTAAGAGGGGTGAACAGTTTTGTAATTTCCATTATTTATTGCTAATAGACAACAAAATATAATGTAATGTTCAACTAAATTATATTTTAACATACAAGTCATTCCTATATGGCTTATCTATTGCATAGACATCATACAAGGGATATGCATTGTATATAAAATACATGTACATACATAGATATAATAGTTTAATTTCTCTATAACCAAGACAATTTAATAGAGGTAACCTGCTAAATCAGGGTCTTTGTATATTTAATTTTTGTTGTGTTTTTTGCTTTTCCTTTTATAAAGTTATTTATTCATTTATTTAGAATATTTTTTCCATGGTTCATGATTTTTCCCACCCTTCTTCCCTCCATTCTCCAAGAGTTGATAAGCAATTCCACTGGGTTATACATGTATCATTGTTCAAAATCTCTTTATATAAATTTTATATTTTCAATAGAATGATCTTTTAATATCAAAACCCTAATCATATCCTCCTCAAACCACATGATTGATAATATGCTTTTCTTCTCCATTTCTACTCCCACAGTTCTTTTTCTGCATGTGGATAGTATTCTTTCTCATAAGTCCTTGGTGTTGTCCTGGGTCATTGTATTGCTGCTAGTAGAAAAGTCTATTACATTCAATTGTGCCATGATGTATCAGTCTCTGTGTACAGTGTTTTACGGGTTCTGCTCCTTTCACTCTGCATCAATTCCCGTAGTTCTTTCCAGTTCACATAAAAATCCTCCACTTCACTATTCCTTTCAGCACAGATACCATCAGAAACCCCAATTTGTTTAACCATTCTCCAATTGATGGACACTCCTTCATTTTCCAATTTTTTGTCACCACAAAGAGCCACCTATAAATAATTTTGTACAAGTGTTTTTCCTTATTATCTCTTTGGGATACAAACCCAGCAGTGGTATGCCTGGATCAAAGGGCAGGCAATCTTTTAAAGCACTTTGGGTATAATTCCAAATTGCTCTCTAGAATTGTTGGATCAATTCATAGAACCACCAGCAGCATATTAGTGTCCAAATTTTGCCACATCCCTTCCAACATTTATTACTTTCCTTTGCTATTATATTGACCAATCAGTTAGGTATGAAATAGTACCTCAGAGTTGCTTTGATTTGCATTTCTTTAATGTGGAGGGATTTAGAACACTTTTTCATCTGATTATTGATAGGTTTTATTTCTTCATCTGAGAACTGTGTATTCATATCCTTTGACCATTTGTCAATTGGGGAATGCCTCAACTTTTTGTAAATTTGGCTGAGTTCCTTACATATTTGGGAAATTAAAATTCATCAGAGAGTTTTTTTATGAGGATATTTTCCCAGTTTGTTGCATTTCCTTCTGATTTTGGTTACATTGATTTTGTTTGTACAAAATTTTTTTAAATTTGATTTAATCAAGACCACTTCCTTTCCCACAAATCTGACAGGCATAATATTCTATGTTCACCTAATTTATTTATGATTTCATTCTTTATAGTTAAGTCACCCATTTTAAATTAATCTTGGTATATGATGTGAAATGTTGATCTAGACATGATTTTATTATACTGTTTTCCAATTTTCCCCAGCGGTTTTTGTCAAAAAGTGAATTCTTGTCCCCAAAACTGAGATCTTTGGTTTTATCAAACACTAACTTGCTAAGGTCATTTACCCCTAGTCTATTCCAATAATCTACCATTATATCTTTTACTCAGTACCATATTGTTTTGATGAACACTGCTTTATAGTACTGTTTAAAATCCGTTACAGCTTGATCTCCATCCTTAACATTTTTTCATTATTTCCCTTAATATTCTTGATCTCTTATTCTTCCAGATGAATTTTGTTATTTTTTTCTAATTATATAAAAAAAGTTTTTTGGTAGTTTGAAAAGTATGACACTGAATAAGTAGATTAATTTGGGTAAGATTGTCATTCTTATTATTTTAGCTTGTCCTGCCCATAAGCAATAAATGTTTTTTCCATTTATTTAAATCTAGTTTTAATTGTGTGGAAAGTGTTTGGTAGTTGTGTTCATATAATTTCTGTATTTGTCTTGGTGGATAGATTCCTAAATATTTTATATTGTCTAGAATGACTTTAAATGGAGTTTCTCTTTTTAACTCCTGCTGCTGAGTTTTGTTGGAAATATGTAGAAATGCTGATGATTTATGTGGGTTTATTTTGTACCCTGCAATGTTACTACAGTTGTTGACTATTTCCACTACTTTTTTAGTTGATTCTCTAGGATTCTTTAACTAAACCATCATATCATCTTCAAAGAGTAATAGTTCAATTTCCTCATCTACTTTAAACCCTTCAATTTCTTTTTCTCCTCTAATTGCTACTGCTAGAATTATTATAATATAGAATTATACTTTCATTTCCCTTTCCCACTTTTCCAATACCTCTCTTAAATTGTTTTTGAAGTCTTTTTTGAGCTCTTTGAGAATTTTTGTGAAATTCATATTTTTCTTTTGGACTTTGCATGTGTTTCCTTTGTTTTCACTGTCCCCTTCTGTGTCTGTGCCTTGCTCTGTCTTCATAAAAATTCTTTAGAATTAGGTGCTTTATTTGTTGTTTGCTCATTTTTTCCTATCAATTTCTAGGAAGGTTCTGTTTTCTGGGAATTCGAGGTACTGTCAAACTTCAATCCTTGTTTGATTTTATTCTGGGCTGTTTTTCTGTGTCTGAGCCCTGAGAGCTCTGGGAGCCCCCTCCCCCTGCTGATTCAGTTGACCCTTGAGATGCTGATGGGTTAAAGACTTCCCTCAGCCTTGGGCTTAAATGACCTTGGTCAGGTAATGGGCTGATCAAATTATAGCCCCAGGCTTACATTTATGTTTTTGGTCTTGCTAAGTACTTGATCCAATCAGGCACACCCTTTATTGGTCTGACTTGGACCTCCACCCTGAGCTTTAGGCAGAAAGATAAGTACTTAGTACTATCAGCCACCCCAAACTATGTAGTATGTGCTTTTCCCATTCCCAGACTGGAAATCTGGCTTTGCTCTGGGACCACAGAGATAAGCCCACTTCAGCCCAGACTTCCCTGGGCTGGGACTCTGGACTTCTTCACAGTTTTGTAATGTCAAGAGGTGTGGGTTGACTTGTACCACTATTTTCCCAGGAGGGATCACAAAATCTGAATGTTAGTTTGGGCCTAGGTTCAGAACCTGGGACTGCAGATGTGCCCTGGGATGGGGAGTATGGTGTCCCTCCTTACTACAACCTTTTTTTGACTCTGCTTTCCTCTTACCCCAGTTCCCTAGGTGATCTCTGCCTACCTTTTAGGTTTTTCTTTTCTTGAAAGTTGTTTCACTTTGTCTTCTTTTTGGCTCTTTCACTCCTGTATTCATTTTGTGGTGATACTTTTATCTTGGTGTGAGAGGATTCTTGAGGTAACACAGAGCCCCTCTGGTTCACTCCTCCATCTTACCTCTGCCCCCAGAAGTCTATTTAACTCAGGGTCTTTAAAGTTATATCTCTCTGAGTGATAAAGAATTTGAACAGATTTTTAGATGACTTTTTTTCCTTTTTTCCAGAATTATCAATCATATCTTTTGATGATATCCATTAGAATCATTTAGCTTTATGTCTGTCAATTCATTATGGGATTGTGATATCAAATTTTTATCAGAAATATTTATGATAATATTTTATTTGTTCTTTGCTTCTTCTATGGATATATTACTTTTTATTTGTTAGACTTTTAGTTTTATTAAACCAAATTCATTCTTTTTTCTATTAATTTATTCCATTTATTGAATAGGTAAGTATATTTCCCCTCTCTAACATTGTAATGGATATGCTATTTTATTTCGAATGATTTTAAAACAATATTTGGTTAGACTCATGGTAGATCGAAGAAGACTATAGCATATTAAAAATTATGATTCCTACAAATTAAGTTACATTTAAGTATCATCAAATAAGGTATAATCAAAAAAGTGGGCTGTTTATGTAGCAAGAGAGAGAAGAGATAAAATATGGGCATACTAAATGTTTTTCTGAATCCACAAAATGTTAAATGCCTAGAGGAAGGCCTCTAGCATGTTGTATAAATCATATAGAAAGGATTTATGAGAGCATGGTTAGGGAATGTACAGAATGTGAAGGTTTCAAATAGGCTGAGATTTGTACCTATAGAAAGAGTATTCACGATGATGAAATCATACTTCTATAAAAGCATTGAATTGTTGTAGGCATGTTATCTACTTTTAATTTATGGTAGCATATACAGTTAAGGAGATCTGGATCTGTCCCATTTTCTATTAGATAGAATAGATTTCTACCTGATTATAAAAGCACTTTGAAGGCTGATTTCCTCCTCAATAATCTGAGATTTTGCTTTTATCAAAATCTATTGTATATCTTGGTGATTTTATTTTGTTAAATTCTATTTTTATGAAAGTCTACTGTATACCTTTGAATATAAACACATTATTTTTTCTGCTTAATTTAATATTTTTGATAGTTATCACCAACTTTGTAATATCAGTTAAGTTTGTCTTTTTTCTCCCCTATAATTCCATTTGATATTATGGCTGTTTGCTATTCTGTGAGTATATATTTGATTGGTATTGTGTGAAATACATAAATTAATTTTGTTAGTCAGTAGGGCTATCTGAGAAGACCAATTGGATCATGCTTAATAAATATTAAAATATCTATATTCATGGATACATAATCATGAAAACATTGTGGAATCTTATCTTTTGCACTTTAGAAACTCATCTTGTGCATCCTCTCCCAGCTGGTGATCTTAGACTCTGGCCTCTATTGTTATAAAGAAATTTTAGGAGACAGTCTAGGAGATTGACATTAATCAGATTTTTCATTAAGGTAAGGATCATCTAGCCTGAATCAAAAAGCAAAATGCAATAGGTACCAACCCAGAAAAGAATACTTATGTCTGGAAAAATTAGGATTCCATCAGACTACTAATGAATATTTTTTTTTTCCCTTCAGTGATATCTTATTTTTCAAAATTACATGTGAAAAGTGTTTTTGGCATTCATTTTCTAACATTTTGAGCTCCATACTCCCTACTTCTTTCCCCCCCTACCTCCCTGAGATGACAAGAAATTTTGCATATACACATGCTATCACACAAAACATTCCCATACATGTTATATTGTGTGAAAAAATACATTAAAAATGAAAATAAAGTCAAGAATGATTTGCTTCACCCAAAGATCCAAGCTATTAGGATAAGAACTCACTATTTGACAAAAATTACTGGGAAAATTAGAAAATGGTATTACAAAAATAGGTTTAGATAAATGTCTCATACCATATACCAAGATAAAGTCAAAATGCAATTTAAACATAAAGAGTGATATTATAAGTAAATTAGGCGAACATAGAATAGTTTACCTGTCAGATCTATAGAGAAGGGAAGAATTTAAGACCAAACAAGATAGAGAACATTACAAGGTGTAAAATGATTAATTTTGATTATATTAAATTTAAAAGGTTTTATACAAACAAAATTAATGCAACCAAGATGAGAAGGGAAACAACAAATTTTTGGGGAAAAATCTATAACAAATTTCTCTGAAAAAAAAAGTCTAATTTCTCATATATATAAAGAACTAAGTAAAATTTATAAGAAACAGGTCTTTCCCCAATTGATAAAGGTCAAAGGGTATGAACAGGCAGTTTGCAAATGAAATCAAAGCTATGAATAATTATGTGAAAAATGTTCTAAATCCCTCTTGATTATAGAAATACAAATTAAAACAACTATGAGGTACCACCGTACACCTAACAGTTTGGTCAATAAGACAGTAAAGAAAAATAATAAGTGTTGGAGGGGTGTGGCAAAATTCTCTCACTAATGCATTGCTGGTGGAGTTGTTATATGATCCAAACATTCTGGAAGGCAATTTGGAATAATGCCTAAAGAGCTTTAAAAGAATACCTATCTTTTGATCTAGAAATATCACTACTAGATCTGTATCCCAAAGAGATTAAAAAATATGGGAGAGGAAATGTTTGTAAAAAATATTTATAGCTGCTTTTTTGTGCTGTCAAAGAATTGAAAATTAAAGGGATGTTCCTCGATTAGGGAATGGCTAAACAAATTGTGGTATATTTTGGTGATGGAATACTATTGTACTATGAGGAATGATGAACAGGATGATTTCAGAAAGAGTTGGAAAGAGTGAACTGATGCAGAGTAAAATAAGCAGAACCAGGAGAGCATTATTCGTAGTAACTGAAATATTGTGGAATGATCAAATGTGATAAATTTTGCTACTTATAGCAATACAATTATCCAGGGCAATTCTGAGGTACTTATGAAAACGAATGCTATCCACCTCTAGAGAAAGAACTGTCGAAGGACAAATGCAGATGAAAACATATGATTTATCACTTGTTTATTTGGGTATATTGTTTGTGGTTTGGGTTTTTTGAGATTATTCTTAAAAAATAAAGAATATAAAAATGTTTTGAAATGGTAATACATGTATAACTCTGTGGAACTGCTCATTAACTCCAGGAAAGAGGAGATGGAGACAATATGAATCATGTAACTTTTGAAAGCTTACGTGTAAATTTGTTATTGGAATAAAATAAAATTACTTAATTAATTTTTTAAAAAAGAATGGTCTGCTTCACTTTGCATTAAAAATCCATCAGTTCTTTCTTTGGACATAGATAGTATATTTCATCTTAAATCCTTTGGAATCTTGGATCATTGTGTTGCTAAGAATAGTTAAGTCATTCACAGTGATGCATTATACAATATTGCTGTTGCTGTGTATAATGTTCTTCTGGTTCTACTCACTTCACTCTGTGTTAATTCTTATAGGTTTTTCTGAAATCTTCCTGCTCATCATTTTTAAGGCACAATAGTTTTTCTTCACAATTATAAAGCACAACTTGATCAGCCATTTCCTATTTGACTGATACCCACATAGTTTCCAATTCTATATGACCACACAAAAATTTGTTATAAATGTTTTTGTTCAAATAGATCTTTCCTTCCCTTTTTAAAATCTTTATTGTATACAGACCTAGTAGTGGTATTGGATCAAAAGTTATACACAATTTTATGGCCTTTGACTATATTATCCAAATTGTTCTCCAGAATGGTTGGATCAGTTCATAACTCCACCAACAGTGTTTTCTTTAGTATTTAAATTTTCCAACATCACCTTCAACATTCTTATTTTTCTTTTTTTTTTTTTTTTGCTTAATAAATCCAATTCATTAGGTATGAGGCTAGAGAAAATTAACAATTGTCTACACAAACTTTGCTTTCCTCTCCTGAATCCAGGTTCAAAAATAGTAAAAAGCCAATAACATTTTGGGGACTCTGATAGAGTCAAAGTTTGCCTTATATTGGAAGCATTGAACATCAACCTTTAAATTTAGTTACTTTCCTAAACTCCCTAGACATGAACTCTACTCTCAAAAGGTGTGTTTAGGGTATGACCTTCTCTTTGGTTACCTCCTCTATTGCTGTCATATTTCTCTTTCACAAGGGATGCTGGAGATTTAATCAGTCACACAATAATGCAACAATTAGACCTCCTTTATTCTTGGAGTATTATAATGGCCCTTAACTCTATTCAGCCCACTCTTAGGCTATTTTATGGCATTTATATTAGATGAAATATTATTAATAAAATCATATCAGCCTTAATCTCCTTTTTAAAAAAATCCTAATATTTCAGCAGATTTAGCTATATGTAGTAATTTAAACTTTGAATAGCTCTAGCTAACTCATGACTTTTTCTCCAATCTCTACTCTTGGAAATTAAAACTATGCACATCCAGTTCTAAACTTCATGACTGACCATTTCTATGAATGATTAGTATATAAGGATAAAGAAAACACTTAGATAAAAATAAATTTTGAAAAATGTATTAACAATTCCTAGTAGTAGACAGAAATAAGAAAGGGAAATTGGGGGAAGAGTAGAACTCTGAGAACTTCCCTCAATTGTTCAAGAGATCATTACAGCTGGCATCTTCAATTTGAGTACTTTGTTTCAAAAAGCCTTGAATGACATAACAATATACTATGATCATCTCTCTTTACAGATAATTTAATCTCTTTATCCATCTCTCTGTCTTTCTCTGTCTGACTGTTTCTCTTCTCTTTCCAAAACTTCCCCTTCCCAGGACTGTTCAATAATATTTTGTTTTCATTTGTAGTATTTTATTCTCACACACACCCATTGAGATAACACATATGTTAGAACTTGTGCTGTGTTGAAATACATATCTTTGAGAGCTTATGCCGCATTCCCTCTGCAACTTGAATCAATTGTATCAAGTTGAAAATGATTTATTTATTCTGAAATTTCCTTCTAGTATTTTTCTTGAACATTTTTATTTTGCCCTTAAAAATTGTATATGTAATTATCTTATTTGAATGCAAGTTTTATTCCATCTATTAGTATGAATGCTTCTTGAAAGGAGGTATTATTTGTTTTAAATCTTTGAATTACAGATATCTAATGTATAATTGAAAATCTGTTACCCTAAAAAAGAACTACATTTCCTGGGAGCCCACTGACTTCCTGTTATTACATACTTCCTGTAGACAGGGGATATTAGGTGGAGACATGGAGGGTCTCGCTCTCTTTTTGGCATCTTGGCTCAATGGTGGCAAGTGGGATTCTTAACAGGCTCATAAGCCATGGGCACGTGGTCTTTATTTTGTATCCCTCTTATTCCTTTGTTCCTAATGATCCTTTAATATAGTTATAAATGTAATATATTTTATTATTGAGACTTAATTTTAACTTTTACACTAATGTAGGATTTTAGTAGATGATCAATACATGTTAGTTATAATCTAAATATATTTCTTCTATGTATGGCAGAAACTTTCAGCTACTTAAAATGTATAAAACTGGCATAAAAGATAAACTGTAATTATCTGTGGTCAAATATTTATGGTTCTCAAATCCATAATTTTAAGGCCCAACAATTTGTGGAGGACAGATGAAGGTTTTGTTACCTTTTCCTATCTCAATGGTTAATCATATAGAATTCAAAGTATGGTTCACCTGCTTACAAGTCAAGAAACTTTGAGGAAATCAACAACTGGCATATGAAACAATTCAGGAAATGTTTTAGGGAAATGAGGAGTCAAGACTCTACATGTTAAAGATGGTAACAAAGTAGGGAATGGGGGGCTGGACTTGTAAAAAGGAAGAGCTACCTACAAACCACACTTCTACATTCATAAGTAAGTCACTTAAATGTGGTGTGCCTCAATTTTCTTATCCATTTAGAGAATAAAGTTAATAATGTCTATAGTAGCAACCTCATAAAGTTGCTTCGAAACATGAATGAAATATTGTACCAAAATTAGCTAAGGTTTTTGATAAATTGAGTAACAGAACATTTATTAAGCATTTATGCACGCCAGATGCTGTGCTAAATTCCAAAGATAATAATACAATCAATAAAAAACATTTCTTATTTTCATGGATCTTATATTCTAATTGTGGAAGACAATAATATCCGCAGGGAAGCTAGAAAGCAAGTGGAGTGTTATTCAAGGAAAAGGAAAAGTTAAAAGGAGTCCAGGCACAGTTAAGCAAATCATGGTTGGAATCCTTCCTAATGTTGTGGTTTAGGGAGGGAATGAGAAAAGGGGGCTCCAGGTCAGAGGTGTCTCAATCATGGCAATGTTTCAGTCAAGGAAAAAGTTTTGCAAACCATAATAGCATTCTATATGCATTAGTTAAAAGCTAAATTTTCTAGCTACCAAGAACTAGTAGAGTTCTTTACTCTTAATTAATAGTTGAATGAATAAATGGGTGAATGAATCACAGAGAAGTATTAAAAAAAAAAAACTTGGCCTTGGTGATTAGAACTTAAAATTCTCACAGACAAACCTCACACTCAAAGCAAGACAAGATTTAGTGATGGGGAGAGAAGATATTACAGGCATTAGGAATAACCAGGGAATATGCATAGATTTAGGTCGAGTGTCTTGTGTGAGAAATACAAAGGAGGCCAATGTTACCATATCATAAAATATGTGGATGGAGTAAAACATAAGAATACTGAAGTTGGAGGAATGAGTCAACTTATAAAGGGAAACAGAGGCTATTACATTAGATCCGGGACTCTTTAGGGAGCCACTCAAGAATATTGAATAGAGGAGAGACATAGATAAGAGCTTTGGGAAAAGCACTTTGACAACTGAGTGGAGAATGTTCTGGAGTGGTGATCCATAGAAACCAGCAACAAGGCTATTGTAAAAGTAGTGAGATATGAAGTAAGATCTTACATCCCAGAGCATAGTCAGAGGAGAGATGGGGGAAGCAAAAGAGACAGATTACAAAGGTAAAAAATTTAATTAAATATCCAACTATGTTTAAAATATTTTTATATTCACTTTTAAAAAATTTAGTTCCAAATTCTCTCCTTTCCTCCATCCATTCCCCTACCATTTAAGAAGCAGTATGATATCAGGAAATAAGTCATTGAGAGTTTCAGAGGCTTCAGAGAGATTAAGAAAAATGAGCATTGAAAAAAGGCCATTAAAATTGGTAATTAAGAGATCATTGGTAACTTTACAGAGAGTAGTTTCAGTTGAATGATGAAATAAAAAACTGAACTGTAGAGAGTTAAGAATCAAGGGAATGAAAAGAAAGTGGAAGCATTGAAAGCACATACACTTCCCAAGGAGTTTAACTATGAAAGGAAGGATAGCTATAGGAAAAGAAAAAATAGAATGTAGAAAGTTGCATGCTGGTTTTATTCATATTCACTAAATAATGAATGCCCATTTAGCCCATAATAATTGCACCACATCTAGTTTGTCTATTATCTTTCACATTTTAAAAAGAACTTACTAATGTTTCTTTTTCTCCCTAATGAACATAGAACTGCTTTCCCTGACCTTTTTTGAATATCAAAGTTTTTCAAGATCACTGACATTTTGATTACGTTCTGTTACACTGCCTTTAATTCTATAGTACTTGTGCTGCAATTCTTACATTCTTGGAATGGTACAATCTTCCTTCTGTGCCCCAAGAGTTCATTGCAATACGTTGCTCATTCACATGCTTCCAACTTACTGAACTTCTTGATCTCCCAACCCTTGAAGAATTTGCACAAAGGCTTTAGTTTTCTCCTTTTCCTACCTACTCTGCTAGAATGGTTTACTAAAGCAAAAAGGTAATTAGATTTGCAGACATTAGGTTTACCCTTCATCTGCCTCTCCTATTTGCTACCTCTGTGACCTTAGCCAAGCAAGTCACTTAATATCCTTAGGAGTCAGTTTCCCTATATGTAAAATACAATGGATGATTAAGATCAGCAATTTTCAAAATGTTATCTGAAGATAAATATGGATCCCAAAAAATCTTTTCATGGGATCTATGGAGTCAAAACTGTTTTCATAATAATGTATTCTAATTTCTAATATAGAAAACATCAATAAATATCTCATATAAAAAAAGCTCTTTAAATGATCCTTAATAATTTTTAAAAGTATAAAGGGGTCCTGAGACTCCAGCATTTAAGAACTAACCTAAATAAGCTCAAAGATATTTTCAGCCATAAATTTATAAAGCTTTTCTTTCTCAGTCCTTATTTATGATTTCTAGTTTTGTCCTGAAAAACACAATTTTAATCAAATATGCAAAGCAATTGAATAATTAAATATCTATTTCATGTTGTACTTGGTTATATTCAAATTATTTGAGATTGATTGAGAAATGTGTTTAGCATATTTCTTTAAAGTACTTAATATCAAAATTCCATTCTGGAGTTTTGGAAGTTTTGGAATTAATCTTACAATGTATACTTTCATATTTTAGTAAAGGTAATGTACTTAGTATCTATTTATAAAGATTCTTCTGGGCATAACACAATGAACATTTCAATAATAGAATTAGTATGATATGAAACCTTGAAGAACTGAAACTACAATTGCTACAACATTAAACATACTTATTATGCCTATTTTGTCATTATAATATCAGAAGCAACAATAATGGTAATAGTCAACAACCATTTGCCATTTATATGTTTATATATATATATATATATATATATATATATGTGTGTGTGTGTGTGTGTGTGTGTGTGTGTGTGTGTTCTGGCTATTAAGTACAGTAACTAAACTGTAAATAGAAGAACTAAATGCACTGAATTCCCCAAACAACACCATCATCATAGTTTGGACATAAAAGATCTCATTCAATCCCCACAATGACCTGTGAAGTAAGCAGTGCAAATATAATTATCTCCATTAAAAGGTGACCAGCTATGGCTTGGAGGACATCAATGTTCTGCCCAAGGTCACATGGTTAACATATTTGTGTTTGAAGGTGGAATTTGTACTCACCTCTTTCAGATTTTGAGACAATTTTTCTTTTCTACTGTAATATATTATCCTAGAATAATAGTACATGGAATTTTTGAAATAAATACACTCTTTGAGGTCTTATATTCTAACACCCCTGCCAATATCTATATCTGATTTCTTCTGAGATTTTAAATTACTTGACCATGGTCACCCAGCTAGCATTTATCAGAGATGGGATTAGAACCCATGTCTTCCTAAATCCAAAACTTGTCCTCTATCTTCTCTACCACATAAACAAGGGGTCAAAGGAATGAAGTGACTTTTTTTTTCAGGGTACACAGCTGATGCTTTTAAGGAACAAATCTGGAACTCAAGCCCCCTGACATCTAATTAAATATCATATTCATATTCATTATACTTTCTCTCACATTCAACTTCCTTAAAGAGGATTTCTGAAAATTAGTTACCCTTTAGAGATTCATAACAATCTTGAAGTGACTTTTCAGACAGTAGGAAAGTTTTTTTTTTGTTTTTGTTTTTTTCCTATACTGTATCCTAGTTAGGGAAAAAATAGAACTTTTTTTTTTTAATCATTCTCCCAAGGCCTTCAATCAAGCTCTAAAACCTGTACATGTCCATACTAAATTCTTCTTATTTTACCTAGCTTCCTTCCTTGTAATGCCTCCTTACTGCTTGCTAAACCCCTCTTTGTACTTTTAGCCTTTGAATAGGTTTGCCTTATATTACTTGGTAGGGGTCACATATTGATGTGCTCCCTGTTACCTGACTCTATGAGGTTTTTCCCCTCTTTTTCTGAAGAGATCCAGTATCCCACAAACAGACACACATTTTTACCTCACATCCTCACATTTTTACCATTTTCCCAATCATCTATAAGGAATTTTAATCTGCCAGTGTCTACCCTGTAACCTTGAGATCAGGGTTGGTGATATTTCTTAAGGCACCATGTGGAGGGATTTAATCCTACAGCGACTGTGAAAAATGATGCATGTGCTCTCAATTTAAATGCTGCACTTCATGAGTTTCAGTTTAGTATGAAGGAGAAAATTATACCGAGTTTCCCTGATTTTTGCAATTCCTTGTTGCAACGAATCTATACAAGTTAATAAGAATGATCTTACTGGAAGCATCTTGTACCGAATTCACAGGACCTGAGCTCTAATTCTACATCTGGACATTGTGGATAAATTACTGAGATTCTTGGATTTGGATGGGAAAAAATACTATCTTTCCTTTTCACTAATACTCATTTACTTTTAGCATTTCCTTCAACTGTTTAAAAATAGAATTCTGAGAAGGAGGCTTTAATAGACTGCTAAAGAATTTCAGAACAAATTAAAAAATTTAAGAAGCCCTTGATTAGACTATTTCCAAGCTTTTAATAATAATAAAACAACAATAGTAACTAGCTTTTATATAAAGTTTTTAAGGTTTTCAAAGCACTTTTGCATCTCATTTTATTCTGTCAACAGTGAGAGGTTGGTGTTATCATTATTCCTACTTTACAGACCAAAAAATTGAGACAAAAAGAGGTTAAGTGACTCTTCCAAAAAAAGATATAGAGCCAAGCAGCCTTGAGTCATAAAGCTAGCAAGTAACTAAGACAAGTTTTGATCCTACTCCAGGTCTTCCTGACTCCAGGATTTTATGTACTGAGGTACCTAGATGATCTAATTTCACTCTAGCACCTATGTTTGCTAACAATGACATTTGTCCTTTTGCTGATTTGTCCTTGTTTGAAATCTAGTTGGTCTATTTTTATCTTGGCTTCTTATGAAAAATAACTATCTACTACATTCTACTACACTCACTTTTTAATACCACCCTTTAAGTAAATTTGGTTTCCTTTTGGTTTGTTCTGAGATTACCATGAGAAAAGAGAAACACGAAAGACCTTCTTTCTAGAAGGAACATTAAATGACAATGTTCACATTACTTAGATTAGGGCAGAAGTACATTTTGAAAGGATGAATGATAGAGTGAAAACTTTAGTGGTCTCAACATAAAAAAGAAGAGGATCTATTTTATATAACCTTGATTTAAAGATCGAGCCTAGAGAAGAACTGGTTTCTGTGGCAAATAGGCTCTCAGTTTTACAATATTGAGGTTATATCATCCAGAAAAGGAAAGGAACTTGGAAATCATCTAGTCTGAGGTCTTCATTTTACAGACAAAATGACAGAATTAGGAACTGTAAGGGACTTGCCCAAGGTTACATTGCCATTAAGGAAAAAAAAAAACTAGGAATTGAAAAAATGGTATAAAGAAGCTTTATATTTGTCATATTACCATATATATTTATATATGGTATATGTAGTATATTACATTCATATATTTTATATTATCATGTGATATATTTATTGTATTATCATGTTTTATATTATCATATGTATAACATTGTTGATTTATAAAATATATTTATCATGTTGTCATATGTATGTGTTATCATCAGCTTTGCTACTGTACCCTATGTGCCACTGTGTTTCCAACTGACCTGCCAGTGCCCCTTCTTATATGTTGTTATCTCTTTCTCTCAGAAATTGAGCTTGAAAACAAGCACTATCTATTTTTACTTGTAGCCCAAGTGATTAGCCTAGTGCTTTGAACATAGTAAGCACTTAATATTTTTTCATCTGCTCCTCCTTCCCTCTCTCCCTCCTTACTTTCTTTCCTTGCTTACTTTATCCATCCAAGCATCCATTCTTCTTTTTTTTTGCTTTATAATGTAGAATTAAGAATAGTGAATGGATGCCCAATTAAAAGAGAGCTCTATTATTTTGTTTCTAAAAAAAAGGAGCTTTAAGATATATTCAGTTTCCTTTAGAAACTTTCAATTAAATCTAAAATATAGTGCCTTTACAATTAGGATTTTTACAAAATAAAAAAGCTGCCTTGCAATATAATGGATTCTCCAAAAATAGAGGGTTTTCAGTGGACACTGGATTATCTGTCGTCATGGATAAATGCAGAAAAAAATGTTTGTTTCTAATATTATTGGGATTAAATGACTTCTAAGGTTTCTTCAGACTCTAAAATATTATAACTCCAGTCCAATGACCATTAGTCATCAGTAATGTCATCTTGGATAAATCATTTTTATTTCTTCCATCCTCAGTTTCTTTATTTTACTGACCTTGCTCAATTTAAAGCTTCATGAGGATCATTTGAGATCATGAATATGCAATAAAATTGTAAATTCTAAAGTTAGATAGTAGGAGGATATTAAATATTTTTACTATTACCACCAGTTATAATTTAGAAAAAAATGTCTAATATTGAAAAATGTATCTGTAAATTATATATTATATATATAGTGTGAAAGAGATTAGGTTTGGATCAACACCTCACACCCTACACCAAGAAAAAATCAAATTGGTTGAAAGACTTGAACATAAAGAAGGAAACTATAAGAAAATTCGGCGAACACAGAATAGTATACATGTCAGACTTTGGGGAAGGGAAATATTTTAAAACCAAGCAAGTCTTAGAAAGAGTCATAAAATGTAAAATAAATAATTTTGACTACATCAAATTAAAAAGTTTTTGTACAAACAAAACCAATGTAACTACAATCAGAAGGGAAGCAACAAATTGTGAAACAATCTTCAGAACAAAAACCTCTGACAAAGGTTTAATTACTCAAATTTATAAAGAGCTAAATCAATTGTACAAAAAATCAAGCCATTTTCCAATTGATAAATGAGCAAAGGACATGAATAGGCAGTTTTTAGATAAATAAATCAAAACTATTAATAAGCACATGAAAAAGTGTTCTAAATCTCTTATAATCAGAGAGATGCAAATCAAAACAACTCTGAGGTATCACCTCACACTTAGCAGATTGGCTAACATGACACCAGAGTAAAGTAGTGAATGCTGGAGGGGAAGTGGCAAAGTTGCGACATTAATGCATTGCTGGTGGAGTTGTGAATTGATCCAACCATTCTGGAGGGCAATTTGGAACTATGCCCAAAGGGCGATAAAAGACTGTCTGCCCTTTGATCCAGCCATAACACTGCTGGGTTTGTACCCCAAAGAGATAATAAGGAAAAAGACTTTTACAAGAATATTCATAGCTGCGCTCTTTGTGGTGGCCAAAAATTGGAAAATGAAGGGATGCCCTCCAAATGGGGAATGGCTGAACAAATTGTGGAATCTGTTGGTGATGGAATACTATTGTGCTAAAAGGAATAATAAAATGCAGGAATTCCATGGATACTGGAACATCCTCCAGGAAGTGATGCAGAGTGAGAGGAGCAGAACCAGAAAAACATTGTACACAGAGACTGATACACTGTGGTAAAATTGATTTTAATGGACTTCTCCATCAGTGGCAATGCAATGTCCCTGAACAATCTGCAGGGATCTAGGAGAAAAACACTATCCACAAGCAGAGGACAAACTGTGGGAGTAAAAACACCAAGGAAAAGCAACTGCTTGACTACAGGGGTTGAGGGGACATGTCTTAGGAGAGACTCTAACTGAACACTCTAATGCAAATACCAACAACATGGAAATGGGTTAGAATCAAGAACACCTGTGATACCCAGTGGAATCGCACATCAGCTATTCTAGAGTTGGGGAGGGGGGAGAAAAAGAAAATGATCTTTGTCTCCAGTTAATAATGTTTGGAAATGTTCAAATAAAAAAAATTAATTAATAAAAAATGTACTTGGAGGTCATTCCACTTCCATGGAATTCCTCCACTTTATTATTCCTATGAAAGCAATGGTATTCCATCACCAACATATACCACAATTTGTTCAGCCATTCCCCATTTGGAGGGCATCCCCTCATTTTCCAATTTTTGGCCACCACAAAGAGCGCAGCTACGAATATTCTTGTACAAGTTCTTTTCTTTATTATCTCTTTGGGGTATAAACCCAGAAGTGCTATGGCTGTATCTAATGGCAGACAGTCTTTTATCGCCCTTTGGGCATAGTTCCAAATTGCCCTCCAGAATGGTTGGATCAATTCACAACTCCACCAGCAATGCATTAATGTCCCCACTTTCCATCCAGCATTCATTACTTTCTGTTGCTATCATGTTAGTCAATCTGCTAGGTGTGAGGTGAAACCTCAGAGTTATTTTGATTTGCATCTCTCTGATTATAAGAGATTTAGAATACTTCTTCGAATACTTCTTCATGTGCTTATTAATAGTTTTGATTTTTTGACTGAAAATTGACTATTCATGTCCCTTTCCCATTTATCAGTTGGAGAATGACTTGATTTTTTGTACAATTGATTTAGTTCTTTATTAAATTGAGTAATTAGACCTTTGTCAGAAGTTTTTGTTTTGAAGACTGTTTCTCAATTTGTTACTTCCCTTCTAATTTTGGTTGCATTGATTTTGTTTGTACAAAAAATTTAATTTGATGTAATGAAAAGTATTGATTTTACATTTTGTGATTTTTTTCTAGTTTTTTCTTGGTTTTAAAGTCTTTCCTTTCTCAAAGATCTGGCATGTATACTATTCTGTGTTCATCTAATTTGCTTATAGTTTCCTTCTTTTTATTCAAGTCATTCACCCATTCTGAGTTTATTCTGAGTTCATCCTGGTATAGTGTGTAAGATGTTGATCCAAATCTAATCTGTCCCATACTGTCTTCCAATTTTTCCCAGCAGTTTTTGTCAAATAGTGGGTTTTGGTCCAGAAAGCAAGGATTTTGGGGCTTATCATAGACTGTCTTGCTGAGGTCACTTACCCCAAGTCTATTCCACTGATGCTCCTTTCTATCTCTTAGCCAGTAACAAATTGTTTTGATGACCACTGATTTATATGAATTTTGTCCCTATTTTTCTCCACATGTCTACTAACTCTAATGTTTCTAAACTTTTATTCACTTCTCTTACCTCTTTCTTATTTTTGGTTTGATTTATCTAGTTTGGATAGAGGAAGGTTCAGGTCACCCACTAGTATAGTTTTTCTGTCTATTTCATCCTTGAGCTCCTCTAGTTTCTCCTTTAGAAATTTGGATGCTATGCCGTTTGGTGCATACATTTTGAGTACAGATATTTCCTCATTTTCTATACTGGCTTTTTTTGTTAAACCCTTACCTTCCATCTTGGAGTCAATATTGCGTATTGGCTCCAAGGCAGAAGAGTGGTAAGGGCTAGGCAATGGGGGTCAAGTGACTTGCCCGGGTCACACAGCTGGGAAGGGTCTGAGGCCAGATTTGATCCTAGGACCTCCAGTCTCTAGGCCTGGTTCTCCATCCACTGAACTACCCAGCTGCCCCCTATACTGCCTTTTATCAGGATGTAATTACCTTCCCTATCTCTTTTAACTATATTTATTTTTACTTTGGCTTTGTCAGATATCATGATTGAGACTCCTGCCTTCTTTTTGTCAGTTGTTGCCCAGTAGATTTGGCCCTATCCTCTTACTTTCACCCTATGTGTATCTTTCTTCCTCATGTGTGTTTCTTGTAAACAGCATATGGTAGGGTTTTGGATTCTAATCCACTCTGCTATTCGCTTGCTTTTTTATGGGTGAGCTCATTCCATTAACATTCAGAGTTATGGTTACTAGCTATGTATTTCCCAGCATTTTGATTTCCACTCCTAGTCCTGTCTTTTCTTTTTTCACTATTTCTTTCTACACCAATGTTTTGTTTTTAATCAGTCCCTCTAATTCTCAGCCTTATTTTACCTCCCTTTCTACCACTCTCCCTTCTTATCCCCCCTTATTTTCTTTGCAGTTTTTTAAACTACCCCCACCATCTCCCTCCCTTGTACTGCTTCCCTCCCCACCAGTCCGTTTGTTACCCTTCTAATTTGCTATAGTGCACAAATCAGTTCTCTGCCCCAATGGATTTGATTATTCTTCCCTCTTTGAGCCATTTTCATCGCACCTAAGAGTTGAGTATTTTTTATCTCCAACCTCTTTACCCTACCAATGTATTGATGTTCTCCCCCTCCCATCATGAGCTTCTTTGTGACATATAAATTTACCCCTTTTGTTTCTTTTCCCATTTCTTTTAGAATTAACCTCTTTTTTAGCTCTAGTTGTATATATATATATATATATATATATATGCATGTATACATATATATGTATTTATTCATACATATATCTATATAAATATTTATGTCTTGGCATTTCATCCTTTACCATTTGTCACTGTTCCCTCTGAATGTAATTCTTCTAGTTGCCCAGATGATAATAGCAATTTTTAAATGTTACCAATGACCTATTTTCTAAAAGGGACACATATCATTTTAACTTCTTGGGACTCAATGAAAAAGACTTTTGTTTTTGTTTATTTGTTTTGTTCATTTTCCCCCTCTTTCTTAATTACCTTTTGATGATTCTCTTGAGTTCTGTGCTTGTGCATCAAATTTTCTGTTCAGGTCTGGTCTTTTATTTACAAATGCTTGGAATTCTTCTATTTTGTTAAATGACCATACTTTCCCCTGTGAGAATATTGTCAGTTTTGCTGGGTAGTTGATTCTTGGTTGTAGACCTAGTTCCCTTGCTTTTTGGAATATCATATTTCATGCCTTTCAGTCCCTCAGTGTAGATGAAGCCAGATCCTGTGTTATCCTCACTGTGGTTCCATGGTATCTGAATGACTTCTTAGCAACTTGTAATAATTTTTCTTTGGTCTGATAGTTCTTGAATTTAGCTATAACTTTCCTCCATGTTGTCAGTTGTGGATTAAGTACAGGAGATGAACTGTGGATTCTTTAGATCTCCACTTTTACCTCTAGTTCTAGAATATTGGGGCAGTTTTCTTGGATAATTTCCTTTAGTATGATGTCCAGGCTTTTTCTTTTGCTATGGTCTTCAAGTAGACCAAGGATTCTTAAATTATCTCTTACTGGAATAATTTTCTAAATCTTTTGTTTTGTGAATGAGATGCTTCATATTTTGCTCAATTTTTTCATTCTTTTGATTTTGTTTTATATGTCCTGCTGCCTTTTGAAGTCACTTGATTCTAGTTCTTGTAGTCTGGTTCTTAAAGACTGGATTTTATCCCTGAGTTTTTGATCATCCTTCTCTTTCTGGTCTGATTTTCTTTGGAAAAGAAAATCTCCTTTGCCTCATCTTTCATCTCCTTTGCCAGGGTGTATGGGGTGTTCAGGGAGGGGTAGTATCTCTGGTAAGGAGAGCTTGTCGTGCCCTCTAGGGCAGCTCTCCAGCCTCTGACCCCCACCTGACACCCACCTCTCACTTGTGGCTCCTAGTAGCTGCTAGCATGCGGCAGCAGCCACACCTCAGGCAACGGCTTCGACAGGCCGGCTAAAACTTGTGAGAGTAGCCATTGGTTCATAGACCCCTGGTGAACCAGGGCTTTGCTCACCCAGCATGTGAAGACTGCTTCGGCTGAACAGATGGAAGAAACCAATAAGAAGGTTCAACGGCTGAGATAGCGACACAGCAAAGCACTGTGGAGTGCTTAGGGCATGTTGGAGCACAAAAGACATCATGGCCATCCAATGCAGCTGAGGAAGTCTCCAGGTGTAATGACTTTTCGTGCCACTGGACCCAGGCTTCCAATGCCGAGAGAGTGGGACTGTCTCTGTGCATCAACTTTTCCACTTAAATCTCCCTCATGCACAAGTATCTTTGTGCACACTCATCTATCATAGATGAAAACATACAAAGACAATCATCATCCTCGGTTACCGAGAGACTACTACTATCATCTCCTTTGCCTCATCTTTCATCTTCTTTGCCTCATTTTCAAGCTGGTTAATTTTGGCTTTCAAGACACTATTTTCTTGTTTTAGATCAAGTTCCTCTGTTTCCAGATGACTTATCTTACTTTTTAAGTTCTTTTCCCAGTTGTCTTCAACATCTCTTAATTGTGTTTTGAATTGTATTTTGAGTTCTTCCAGAGCCTGTATCCAATTCGCTGGGGTTTCTGTTTGTTTGTTTGTTTAGTTTAGTTTAGTTTTGTTTTTTTGCTTGATATTCCCTCATCCTTCTCTGTTCCATTTGCTCTTGTTCATTGCTTGTATAGAAGCTATCTATTGTAATTTGTTTTTTCTTTTTCTGGTGTTTGCTCATATTTACCCCTTCTTTACTCACTGCAGTTGCCTGAGCTCTTGCTCCTCTCATTTTTTGTGTGGTTTTCTTTCAGTCTTTACCCTTGGAGCTTTGTCAGAAAATCTCTCAGTGCAGTCTGTGGGGGAGGGCTGTTGGAGCTTGAGCTTCACTGCCCTCTGAAGGATTTGAAGAGATTAAGTCCAGATGGGTTGAGCTGGATGTGCCCTAAAGCCAAAACCTCAGGAAGGGGCAGGAGCAATATGGAGTGTCTCCCCTGCTGCAACTAGGTTTCCAGCTCTGCACTGGATGCTTCTTCTCTAACTGCTTCCCCATGGCCTCTGTTCGATGCTCTGAGCCTGGCACAGCTTTGCCTGCAAGGTACTTCCTCTAGACCAGGACGTTTGACTGCCCAGAGTTTCCAGCTGCCCTGGAGGCTTAGCCCTCCAGGTGGGGTAGGGGTCCCGGGACCTTCCTTCTTCCTTCCCCTTAAACCTGAGTGTTCTTGAATTCCAGCTTTTGAGGGCATATCTTTTAAGTTGAGTCCAGCAGGAAGATTCCTTGGCTCCATCTTCTTGTTAGGTTTGATTTTCAGTCCCCTAGAAGCATTAAGTTTGTAATCACTGAGGGAGGGTTTTCATAGGTCTAAACTTTTGCTGCCTCTATGCTGCCATCTTGACTCCAAGGGATGAAAATTTCCAAAAATATTCAGAAAATAACTTTTTTTTTCTTTTGTTACATGTAAAATAAACGTCTTGTATCTTCATGAATAGTTTTCTAGAAAAGTTGTCAAAATTATACAAAAAGTCTGATAGACATTAAATATGTTTTGACTCTTCTCTTATGAATTTATAGTCAGGACCAAAAAAGTACTTCCAAACATATGTTGACCCTTTATCAAAGGGGGGTCTGAAAGAAAAGTAAAATTTGTTTTGAAATGTTTAGAGATTGAATAAATTGAACCCACATCAGCTGACTCCAAATCCAACATTCTATTCATTAGAAACAATAGGTCCTGTTATATTGTCTTGGGCTTGGAGTGAGAAAAACTTGACTTCCAGTTCTTTTTGTGATATTTGCTACCTCTTGACCCGGGGTAAGTCAAGTTATTCCACAATTCTAAGACAACTATTTATAAAGTATCTACTAAGTAATAGAGCAGGTATTGGTCTATCAAATTTTGCATGATGCCTGGAAATACAAAATCAAAAAATTGAACATTCCTATAGCTGAAAATAGTACAAAATAAGAAATGTAGGTAGAAGAGATCAGAAAAAAAATTGTTGTAGGAATATCTGTGGAAAGAGACTAGTAAAAATGAGGGAGTTAGAGAAGGCTCTGAAAAAGAAATAGTATCTGAGCTGAGACTTTAAAGACAACAAGGTGAAAGATGGAGATAAAAATGGAAATGCTTTCTTGGCATGGATTCTAGATTATCTGAGTATAAAGACAAAGTGGGGAGGAATAGTCGGGATAACAGATGTAAGCAAAGTCATTGAATACTAGCTGTCCTTCCTGGCTATACACACAGGACAGATCCCTTGCTAGGCTCCAGGAAAGGTCATTTAAGCACAGCAGAGAGCTCATCCTACTATTCTATAAACTTTTTGTGTTTGAAGCCTACTTGAAGAGACCTTCTTCTAATTACCAATTGTTTTCCATGAGAAACTTTAAACTCGTAATTGACCCTTCTTGCAATAGTTGATAACTTGTCCTGGGATGGGGAAGGAGAATAGAAATTAAAGGGTAGAAGTAAGATTAGGGAGCAAAGATTTCAGATTTTGAGGTGAACTGAATGTGGAATGCATAAGAAAGACTCAGTAATTGAAGCTATTACAAGAAAATAAAGAAAAAGAGAGCTCTTTAATGCAAGGAAAGTATGAGAATTTAGTATCCTGTACCCCTATTTTGGGGGGTGCTCTTCAACCCCAATTTCTGATTGACTTAGGAACAAGACTTATTTGTGTAAGGGAGAAGCCTGAGCACTCTGCTAAGAGAAAAGCAGAAGTGACTCCTGGCATCTGGAAGCCTGAACTCTGATTGGAACTTAGGTCGTCTGACCAATCAGATGGATTAAGAAAAGTGATGTCACTGAAGTTATAAATTTCAGGAAAAGGAAGGCTAGGAAAGGAAGGTTCTTCATTGTGCAGGAATCACTGGTGAGCCAGGGGAGCCCCTGTGCTTCTTGGTTAGCTGAGAAGAGGGTACCTCTAGCAGGGGGAGGAGGCCTGGGAAAGAAACAGCTGGACACCTGTGCCTGGTGCCTTTTCTTTCTCTTATTTTCTATCATGTAATAAATAATTATACATTCAGATACAGTCTCCAGAGAATTTTAATCTTAACAGTAGGAAAATTTCAGTGTCTGAGGGGAAAGAGAAGAGTGAAAATAGAGAAATGGGGAGATTATGAAGATATGCCAATACTTACTGCTATGATTCTACATTTTTGCCAAACTGGTCTATTTGCTTGCACACATCGTATCTCTCATCTCCAGGCAGCCAGGGAACAAAGTGAGCCTCAATTCTTAAAGACCTAAATTCAAATTTGACCTCAGACACTTGTTAGCTGGGTAGATCTTCACAAGTTACTCAAGCTCTGTTTGCCTCAGTTTCCTCCACCATAAAATGGGGATAAGAAAAACTCCTGTTTCTCAAGCTTGTTGCATAGATCAAATAGGATAAAGCACTTAGCACAATAACTAACATCTAGTTGGTCTGTTTAAATTCTCATTACTCTCTCTCTTTCCTTTTCCCTCCCTCCGTATTCCTTTAAACAAGCTATTTCCAATATTTGGTTCACCTCCTAGATGAGACTATACTTCATCCCCCAGTTTAGAGTGCTCCCCCATTATTCACATTTTCTTTGTATATAGTGTATATATTAGTATGTGGTTTCCCCCTAATATAATGTAAGCATTTTTTAAATTTGTATTTGCCAAAAAGATTGATAAACATAGTAAATAATACATGTTGATTGATCAACTGATTAATTTATCAACTCAGACTGGAAATGTCAACCGGAGATATTCCATACCTCAAAGATCTCAAAAATAAGAATCAAATTAATCTATTTGGTCTGCTCATCCACTTTCTCATATTTAACTTGTTTGTATTTATTCTCCCTGAGTGTAGTAAAATATTTCAATGATCTTATATTTACTCAATTCATCTGGAGTATAATTAATTATAAGAGATACACCCATCATTCTATTCAAAATAATAAGTCACACTACAGAAATCAGAGCTGCTTTGTTATAAACAAAATCATTTCTTTTGAGATTAGAGGCAACCTATAATCTGTGGGAAGATTTCCCTTTCAATAGTAATTGTAGAAACACTTTCCATTTTCTATGTACAAAAGATGTCTGTTGATCTCTGGAACATCACCCTTTGCACCAGCAAACAAGGGAGATCTCGCTGCAGTAATATATTTAAACTTTTGGTATAGTTCTGCATAATCTAATTTTTATCCACTCTGCACAAATTGTAGCCACTTCATCAATGTCTCATTACTTTTCTCTTAACAATACAGTGACAATGATTAATTTCTAAAGACTGGTAAACAAAAACCTTGCTTTAGAAGTGATTAAAGCTGAACCACATGCTGCAAAGGCACTTAAATACATTTTCTTTCTTTTTACTTCCTCTCTACATACATATATAGAGAAAAACATACAACATAGATTCTCAATACCTCCCAATGAACCTGTTAAAAGAGTAGTAAGGGAGATCTATCTGCCTTTCTTTCTAGTCTGCCAAATGTATTAATCAGGTCAGATAAACATTCTCATTTATGAAGCCAGAGCCATTTGTTACTGTGCATGGACAAGATAATAAATGTAGGATTGAAATTGATATACAGCACTCCAAGAATTATATTTTATAAAGTTTCTTAATAATTATTTGAAGTAGAAGGAATAAAAAGGAAATAGAATTAAAAAAATATCCTAACGAAATTACGATCATGTGACTTAGTTCTCCTTGCCTTTTTAAAAAGGCCCGATCCAGCAGCTTGTAATCCAGGAGAAGAGGGGGAGAGGTAGAGTTACACCAAATGTATATCTTCCCTACATCAGCATGCAATATGAGCAGGAAATTGGGGTGCTAGGAATCCTAGTTCTAGGGTACAGAAATTAACTACATATTAATAAATATTAAATTCTAGAATCTGAAGTAAAATTGACAATTTCAAATCATATTCATTTATTAATTATAGTATGTATTGATTTTCAGTTTTTATAAATAGATTCTATAGACATGATAAATTCAGGCAAGATCTACTACTTTTTAATGAACATATTTTTAAAAAAATATTGATTTTCCTTTCAGTGGTATAGAAAATGGCTCATTCATGCTTTCTGATCCTGTGAGATCATGTCCTTGTTGTCCCATAAATTCTCCACATGGTCCACCCTTCAAGTTGAAACTTTGCTTTTATATTTGTAAAATATTATGTGAGTACTGTTAGGCATTGAAGCTATTCATCAGTTATCATTCACTCTCATTTCATATATAGGTTGGTTGTCTCTCGAACCAAGGAAGACGATTGTCTTTGTGCGTTTTTGTGCACAAAGACACCTGTGCTTGAAGATTTAAGTGGAAAAGTCGATGCACAGAGACAGTCCCACTCTCTCGGCATTGGAAGCCTGTGTCCACTGGCATGAAAAGTCGTTACACCTGGAGACTTCCTCAGCTGCATTGGATGGCCGTGTTGTCTTTTGTGCTCCAACACGCCCTAAGCACTCCACAGTGCTTTGCTGTGACGCCATCTCAGCCGTTGAACCTTCTTGTTGGTTTCTTCCGCCTGTTCCACTGAAGCAGTCTTCACATGCTGGGTGAGCAAAGCCCTAGTTCACCAGGGGCTGACTTCGACCCGATGGCTACCCTCACAAGGTTTAGCCGGCCTGTCGAAGCCATTGCCCAGGGTGTGGCTGCTGCCGCATGCTAACAGCTACTGGGAGCCACAAGTGAGAGCTGGGTGTCAGGTGAGGGTCAGAGGCTGGAGAGCTGCCCTAGAAGGGCACGACAAGCCCTCCATTCCAGAGATATTACCCCTCCCTGAGCACCCCATACACCCCGAATGTATATGTATATATATTCATATATATGTATATATATGAAATATACATTTCATATATAGACCATTTTACTATCATGCATTTCCCAGAGGGTTTATTATAGCATTTGTTGTATAAACGATCTTGACTGGTGATATACTACAATCACTTACATCTACCATGTGTCCTTCCATTCCCATTTGGATCACCCACAATTTTTTTTCAATTTTTAAAAATTCATTTTTAAGCATTTTTTCATGGTTACATGATTCATGTTCTCTCTATACCATCTTCCCTCCACCCTCTCAAAGCTGACAAGCAATGCCACTGGGCTATACATGTATTATAGTCAATATTTATTTCCATATTATTCATTATAGTAATAGAGCAATCTTTTATAACCAAAAGCACAAATCCCATACCCATATAAACAAGTGATGAATCGTATGTTTTCCTTCTGCATTTCTACTCCCACAGTTCTTTCTCTGAATGTGGATAGCATTCTTTGCCATAATTTCCTTGGGATTGTCCTGGATCATTGCATTCCTATTAGTAGCAAAGTCTATTATATTTGATCAGCCTGTAATCTTTCAGTTCTTTTTTAGTGTTCTCCTGGTTCTGCTCATTTCACTGTGCATTTGATTTTTTTTAAGGTTGTGGTTCCAGTGACTTATTGCCATATTATATCATTGAAAACTCTAAAAAATGAGATTTTATATTTTATTAATTTGTGATTTCCTTGGTTTTGGAATTTTCTGAGTGTACAAGTTATCTCCAGTTGTAGGAATCAGTAATTTATTCATAACTTTTGTCATCATAAATTTGCTTAAAACTCTGGGAAGTTAAACATTTTTCCCAACATTAGACAGTATTTGTTGGAGGTTGGTTGTGAAAGTAAAAACTAAGAAACACAAAAAGTTAGAAAAATTTTTACAATTTGAAAATTATGAAATAAATACATGATAATATTTTAAACTAAATTGAAAAATAAACCTTTTAATTACTAACAAACATAATAAATTATTTTTGCTTGATTTAAAATGGAGAATGAATTTTCAAAAAGTGAACAAGTTCAATATCCAATGTCTAGGGATGGAATAAAGAGATTATAAGAAATTTAGAAGCATACATCAACAATACTGAAATGTAAAAGGAAATAGGCAATTATTTGTCAAGAAATAAAGAAAATAGATAAAATAAGAATACAGTTCTTAACTCAACCTCTGAAATATGAAAAAATAGTTATAAAAAAGTCACATTATTCTAGATGAACTTACTATTTTATTTTGTCAGACATTTAAAAGGTAACCAATGATTTTACTAAAAAAGTTATTCTTATTGTAGAAAAGCAAATACTACTACATATATGAAGAACAAAACTCTGAAGATATAATTCAGCAATAGACTGGTAGAGTTCTAAATAAATAAATATTATTGAACTAGCATTTGTAAATAAAATTTTAAGGGACATGAAAAGAATATATAAAATCACTACAATTTAATGGAAAAGATCTAAAGTTAATATAATATGAGATAAATCATAACTAATCACACAAATAAGAAAGTATTTAGGTCATCTATAAGCCTTTCCAAGGTCTACTCCCATTCTTTGTACCCTTCCATCTTATATCCTTCCCTAAAACATCACTTTCTATTCAATGAGCTATCTTTCCTCATTAAAATATGAATATATGAACTCCTTGGAAACAGGATTTCCTTTTTTCTTTATGGTTGTATTTCCAGTGCTTATTATGGTTTCTAACACATTACAATTGCTTAATAAATGTTCTATCTATCTAACTTTCTATCCAGTTATTTATCAATCCACCTACCTATATATCATCTATTTACTCATTGTTCATCTATTTGTATTCAAAGCAATGAGCTAAAGTGAACTAAAGAGTGAAATCGAAATTCACTATACAAAGAAAGGAAATAAAATGAAAATGAAGAAGGCATAGCATAAACAGTTTTCAGACTATATTATATAGTAGAAATCATGACATTATTTGGTGCTCACTAACTAGAAGTAAAATAGATTAGTAGACAATAACTAGAAAAGCATAACAGTGAAGTAAATACAATAAATTATTTTATAAACACAAAAATTTGAAATCCTGAGTAAATGACTTCCTTTAGGGAAAAAAAAAGTCTAGGAAAATTAGCAAAAATTGTCAAGAAAAGTAGATTTAGATCAGCATCTCATAACATACAATTAGCTCCAAATAGATAAGTAACCTAAATATAAATGATCATATCAAAAGAGCCTTTAAACAAGTGGCCCTAGACTTAACTGTGACTTCATAATGAAATTCTCTCTCTGTCTTTTAGGATCTCTTATTGTCTTCTTCATCTTTGGGGTCACTAAGAGGTGATTCTGATTATTATTCCAAACTGATACATAAAGAAACAATCTCAGATCCTCTCTTACATAATTTATTTCAAAATCACACAACTAATTAAGGGGGGCACTAGAGATTCAAATCCAGATCTTCCACTTCTGAATTTAGCTTTCTGAAAGAAAACATATAGCTCACCTTCCTTAAGTTCCATTGAGTTCTTAGCTGTTCTGCAGAAAAGAACTTTCTGTTTTCCTAGAACTTGTTCATGTTTTGACTGACTCTAGAATGTGAATAAAGAGAGGAATAAGATCCTCTTACCTTTCCCCATCTGCTCCTCCTGATTTATCAGTTGAGCCTACCCTGCATTTGATGATTAGAAATAGGTATGTTAATAACATTGTTTAATGAAGGAACCTAAAAAAGTGAAAAGAGAACTGGTTGTGGAGTCAGAGAATTTGAATCTAAATATTGCCTGTCAATAACTCCATGGGTATCTTGGTGTTTATCACTTTCCCTTTCATTTACTTATCTGTAAAATGAGGGGATTGGGCCAGATTGCCTGAAAGGTAATTTTCAGTTCTAAATCTATGATCCTTTGATACTTGTTTTAGAATGATTCCTTAATAAGCACCCAAATAATCATATGTTCTTAAGAGCAAAACAATTCAACAATGAACTCAAAAGACAATGTTTAAAAATATCTATTATGACAGATAACAGAGATAAAAATTTTAATAACATCATTCTTGGCTTCATGGAGGAAATAAGACCTATATCGTGCAAACTTTTAAACATAATCATATATGAACAATTTACAAAATAAATAGCTCTTAAGAGGGAAGAGACATCCCTGAAGTGAGTGCTATTTGACTTGAGACTTAAAGGATGATATGTCAGAAGCAAAGGAGAAGTAGGAAATTAAAGGCATTGAAAGTGATAGTCTTTCATAAGCATATCATTTTTTTAAAAATCAAGGTATTTTAATATCTATTATTCCAACCTCCCTACCTCCTACCAATAACTACGTGACAGAGCTAGGTCACAGAAAGGTGTTTCTATGTGAAAGATGAAAAAATTAAAGCTTAGAGAATTTAAATGCATTTCCTAATTTCACAGAACTGGAATTAGAATTTGAATCTTCTGACTCATTCTCATGCTCTTTCATTTGATCACATTATGCCTTAGGTCTATCCTTGTGAAATATTGAATTTTTATGATCAAGTCTCTTCATAAATGTGAAGGAAATATCTATAAAACATGAATGAGATTTACTGGAATTTTGTCATACCCATTTTCTTATAAAATTTCAAATGAAGCTGGAATGTATCCAGTTATAAATTGAATTAAGAGAATTTTAAAAAACACTATCATGGTTTCACTCAAAGTTAAAGAATATTTCTACTCCTTTCTGCCTGTTATTCTGACAATGTGTTAATCATTAAATGAAGTGTCCAGTAACTTGGAAGGGGAAACAGCATGAAACCACTCAAGGTGGAACATAACTCCTTTTGATTTAAAGCTGTTATTTCCAAAGTTAATCACACTTGGCAACAACTGGGAGCCTCTTTCTCATCTTGCCCTACATCTCACAGCTCTTATCCAGGTGGAGAGCTCCCTTGGAAGTCAAGGAATATGCTGAGAATTGGGCTCCATGATGTAGTTTGTAAAGTAATTCATTTTGTTGACTTTTGTTTCCTAGGAAAATACAATATGATCTAAAGGCATTTCAGCAGCAGGGACACAGTGAACAACTGGAAGCATGAGACATGTAAAGAAGTTGAGGGTTTTTGATGACTTAAGACCTTTATACTTCCCCGTTGTTTTTAGCACACTAAAGAGGTACTTGTTGTAGCTTCTGTTGAGGAGAGAGTATACCACTAGCCGGAAGAAAGAAAGGCCACCTACTTTTAGAAACCCACATACCTGCTTTGTTATTCTCTTCAGTTCTTCTCCAAATATTTCTCTATTATGTTCTTATCCTCAAATCATGAGATTTGGTAAGCCCTTTGAACCTGTCTCGGACTTGCCCTGGGGCTCTTTTAAGTAGGAATTTACTGCAATTATCCTTGAACAAATTAAATGAGACATTAAGTTGGAAAAGAATGATCAATAGGTATCTAGGGAGTAAAAAAGAGGAATTGTTTTCTTGGGTCCTCTCACCTAATCCATCTCAGTTCTAGACTGTCAAACAATATTACTAAAGTAATAAAATAATAGAATTTAATAAACTTAAGTTGAAGTAACAAGCATTTATTTAGTGCAGTGTTCCAGAAAGTATGTTAACCACTAGGGATATAAAGAAAAACCAAAGGGTGATGCATCTCCTCAAGGAAAGTATATTGTAAGGGAAGAGATGACATGCAAATAAGTACTTATAGTATATATAAAGGGTAGATGATAGTAATGTGAAAAGCAAAGGCATTAATGGCTGGAGAAACAGGGAAAGGATTTCTACAAAAGGTTAAATTTAAGCTGAGGAAGTCAGGGAAATAAAGAGATGGAGGTGAAAGGATAGAACATCCCAGGTGTGGGGAAAAGAGATTAAAAAGACATAGAGATAGGAGATAGAGGAAAAATGTCTGCAGAAATGCAAATAGCCAATGTTTCTGGAATGTGGAGTAAATAAAACAAAATGGAAGCCAGGAAGATTGGAATTGTAGAAAGGGTTGGGCTTATGATGAATTTAAAAGGCCGAGCAATGGAGTTTGTATTTGATCCTGGAACTAATAATGAATTTCTTGAACTCATTAAGCTGCAGAGGGTGGGTGAGATATGGTCAGACTTATTGTCACTTATAATTATAATCAAATTAGGTATCCAGTAAGTTGGAAGGGGAAATTGTGAAATTTAAGAAACAATCAATAACTATCTACTATGTATAAAGAACCATGCTATCTAGGGAATCTGAAGCAAAAACAACAACAACAACAAAGTTCCTATCCACAAGCAATTTCTGTTCTTTTGGGCCACAAACATAATGTGATAGTAAAGCAATGAGAGTACTTTTTTGGTACAGTTTCTGTAAGTGACTGCAAGAGAGATTTATCCCAAGATCTTCACATTCTCTTTACTCCCACTGACCCAGAGACTCAAAGTCCTGTGTATAATTTATGTTTCCGTAAGGATTGGATTGTTCTCTAAGGCTCAACTACAAAAAGCTGAAGATGAAAGAATCTTAGGTCATTTGGCCCTGGCAGTCTCAAGTTTGAGAATCTGCAACAAAGGGTCAGTGACAAGGGCTGTGATCAGGTGGAGATTCTCAATTCATCAACTCACTCAGGACTATATTCCTTTCAGCTTATTACTATCTAAAGATATTCACCTGTCTCTTTTCCTCTTAGCACATTATCTGCACATCCCCTATATTCTTTTATTGTTAGCTAAACCAAGGCAGTCTGATGTAAGACTAGAAACAAACTCACCTGAGTGCATATATCCAGATGAAAGCCATCACTTTCATTGTAACCACTTCAGAAATCTGCATATTGAACCTAATGACATTGTCATTGCTCAAAGCACTCTCAGAAATTCTCTTTTGAAACTATGTTCAAAACCAGAGTCCAATTCTTTAAATATCTGCATTGATGAAAATCTTCACCCTTGGAAGAATAATTTTCTTTGATAAAACAGACAGGTCTATTCAGACCCAAATCTGTTTTATCATACAGGTAATTCAACTGGGAAATATGATTTGGGGTAAAATAAAAAGTAATGACCTCACTATCAAGAAATGGGATTGCTTGTTACAGGACAATTCTAAAGCAACTTTAGAAATAGAAATTCCAGAGCACTTTGAGGAATGACATCCACATCCAATGATAACAATTTTAATAAGTAACATTTATTTGAATGTGTAAATACTGACATGTTTGTTTTCTTTAAAAATATTCTTTATAGCCATAACTTGTACATAGAAATGGGGAGAATAGAAATTTCCCTCTCCCTTTCATTTTTTGGCTACAGCTTTCACTGACCCTTTTGTAGAGGACTCACACTAATTGTGCCTTGGAAACTTCTAAGACCAGCCTTGACTTCTTGCATCTATCAACTAATGTTACTTGTTCCTGTGCATCACAGCAGTGTGATTTTCATTCTGACAATTCTGACTATTTCTCAATCATCAAAGTAAGTATTTTTTATTTTGTAAATTTTAAAGGTGGAAGGGAGGTTAGAGTAATGAATAGATAAACAAGACTTTTTATAAGAACTTTTTATATATGAATTGTGCTAAGTATTGAATTCAAAAAGAGAAAAGGAAGAGATCCCCTGATTTCAGGAAGCACAAATTCTATTAAGACCATACATTAGGAATATTTCAGCTTCAAGTAGGATAGAAACGTTCCAGAGTACCTTGGGTGAAAAAGCAATGCATAAGTTAATGTCACTTCTTTAATGTCCATTGTTCTGATAAAACTCTATCAGTTTCTATTGCTGGACCACTGGATGGAAAGAATTTTCTTTTCTGGATCTTCAATAGCTTTAGTTGAAAAACCCACAGGACCTGATACCAGGCTTCACAAGAGTTGCTTTGCAGGATGATGTCTGAAGGCAGTGGACTATCTAATACTATTGTTGGCAGTTGGTTGACATTATATATCCCATTCCCAAGAGTGGTGCTGCACTCTAAAAATATACTTTTAAATTTAATATGCAGTATCAAAATATCATCATCACTTTCTTAAGTAAAGCAAGTAACAAAGAAATAATTTACATCCTAATTTGTATAATTTGCATACTTCTGGGTATAAATGCTCAAACTGAAAATTTATCAGACTTCTCATTAGTCCAGCACATTTCTGATATACCTCCCTTTTTACTGAAGACAAAATCCAGATCCAGATAAGTGATTTGACCAAGTATATTCCTGAACTCATATTTGAATTTACTTTGTCTAAAAATCTAGTGCACCTTGTACTACAGCTTGTTTCATTTATTTGCTTGCCAGCATTTTACTGTCACTAGGTTATCCTACAAAATTTTAGAAACTTTTCCTCGCTTTGAAATCTATATAACCACCCTATCTCTGTTCCTTTCTAATCTTTGCCAAATTTTCCTCCAAAATTATTTCTTTTTCTTCCAACTAACACTGGTATATTCTCCCCAAAGTTCAGTCCTCATCCTTCTTCTCTTCTTTCTCATTTGATAATCTTTATTTCCATAGATTCATTAGTTACTTCTATCACTTTTATGTTCATAATCAATCAGACAGTAAACATTCACTAAGTACCTACAATGTTCCAGGGATTGTGCTAAGTAAGCACTGGGGATACATACCTTAAAATCAAGTGACAATATAATACACAAAAGGAAGCTGAAAAAGGATGATGACAGAAGGATACCCTTCAAAGCCATGATGGAGAAGTTGAAAGTGCTGCAGTGGATAGAAAATCCAGAGATGATTGTGCTGAGTACCTTCTTAAATGGAGTCATTAGTACATACTCCAATCATGGGGCCATGGCTGTCATCGCTCAAAATGTTTTTGGAGTTAGATTTTAAAGTTTTCTTTAGAACCACAGAAGAAAAAGAATCTCCTTTTTATAGTCAATCAATTGCTTGTTCAAAAATAAATCCCAGTTCCTACTTTGGTCCCTCTGGCAATGGTAGAAGTTATGTTAGAAATAGGGACAAAACCTTGAACTTATTCCTTCAATATCACAAATTAAGTCATGTTGTACTTTAATTTATTCCTTTAAAGTATTCTGAGATTTGTCCTTTCTTCTCTATTCCCATTACCTATAACATTACAAGTTCTCATTTTCTCATATTTGGATTATTACAACAATCTGCCATTCATCCATAATTGCAGTGCTTTTGTACTCTAGTGCATTCCAAAATATACATGACAGCCTAACCATTCTGGAAATGCACTGTTATCAAGACTGTAGAAATTAGTCTCTTCCTATTCCCTAGCATTTCAAGACTGAGCTTCTATGCTTAGAAAAGCCCTATATAACCTAGCCTTCCTCTTACTTCTGTAGCTTTAGATCTCACTGTTTCCTATGAAGAAATGTCTGCTCCAGTCAAGCTAACTTTATTATTTCTTGAATCTACCATGTCCCTTACTGTGTTCATTTCTTTGTTTAGTCTGTAAATTTGGGATTTTCTGCAACATTCTTCCTATCTATCCCATATTGACCTCTCTTTTCTATAATTCTATATATAATAAATAAAATGTGTCCTGGATTCTCAATTCTCATTGCCAGTTATAAGCATTTATTAAAAGAGAAAGAGAGAGACAGAGACAGAGAGAGACTGAGGAAGAGGGGGAGACAGACAGAGAGATAGAGAGAGAAAGACAGAATGATAAAGTGATAAAGAGATCAGAAATAGAGAGACGGAGACACAGAGAGAGAATGAGAGGGAGTGAGAGATTGAAAGGTATCAGCCTGAATAGAACTGATTCTTCATTTGGCTGGCTAAGACCCTGTCCCATAGATCAAGAGCCAAGATAAGCTGGCACCAGGACAGCTTTGAGAACCTGTCAGCCTATGTCTAGAAATCCAAAAGCAAGAGAGAGACTGATAGAGCTTAGAGTGGGGGTCTCAGCCTTTCTAACTTAAGGTATGATCAGGTTCCAGTTTTCAGCCCAGCATGGTCACCTCCATACTACATTGCTCCTTGTCAAGTGCCAAACCTGGAGTCAGTCTCTTCAAGAGCTGAAGAAAAGGGCACCCCTGCGTGCTCCCCACCGGGATTTAAAAAAAAGTCTCCTAGCGAAGAAGCACGAAGACCCAAGATGGTGGCGGCGGCAGCTACGGGAGCCCCGGCTGTAGCGGCGTCAGCGGCCGGCTCGGGTGGCGGGGCCGGCGGGGCGGCGGCGTGCTCGGGTGGCTCGGGCCCGGGCGTGTTGATTGGGGACCGGCTGTATTCAGGCGTGCTCATCACGCTGGAGAACTGCCTGCTGCCCAATGACAAGCTGCGTTTTATGCCGTCCGTGTCGAGCAGTCTGGACCCCGACACTGAGATGGGTCTGCTCGTCGTGGGTTGAGAGCTCATCCAGGCGGCCGGCATCCTACTGCGCCTGCCACAGGTGGCCATGGCTACAGGGCAGGTGTTGTTTCAACGGTTCTTTTATACCAAATCGTTTGTGAAGCATTCCATGGAACACATATCAATGGCCTGCGTTCATCTGGCCTCCAAAATAGAAAGAGCTCCAAGACGGACAAGGGACGTAATTAATGTGTTTCATCGACTTTGGCATTTGAGGGAGAAAAAGAAACCTGTACCTCTGCTCTTGGATCAGGATTATGTTGATTTGAAGAACCAAATTATAAAGGCTGAGAGAAGAATTCTGAAGGAGTTGGGGTTCTGTGTCCACGTAAAGCACCCTCATAAGATAATCGTTATGTACCTTCAGGTGTTAGAATGTGAGCGTAATCAACACCTGGTCCAGACCTCATGGAACTATATGAATGATAGTCTCCGAACAGATGTCTTTGTCAGGTTCCAGCCAGAGAGCATTGCCTGTGCGTGTATCTATCTTGCTGCTAGGACATTAGAGATTCCTCTTCCTAATCGTCCCCATTGGTTTCTATTGTTTGGAGCATCTGAGGAAGAGATACAAGAAATATGCTTTAAAATTTTATTGCTCTATACTGGGAAAAAGGTCGATCTGACATATTTGGAAAGTGAAGTTGAAAAGAAAAAGCATGCCCTAGAAGAGGCAAAAGCCCAAGCTAAAGGTCTGCTTGCAGATGGGACCCCTATTTCAGACAACACATCGGGCTTTCCCCCTGTTCCTAAAATAGAATCCCCCAAAGAAAGCAAAGGAAATAAACCTTCTCCACTTTCTGTGCAAGCGATGAAGAATGCCAAAAGAAAAAAGGAGGGTGCTAAGAGGGCCAAATCCAACAGTCCAGTGAATGGCTTGCCAAAAGGCAGAGAAAGTAGAAGCTGCAGCGGAAGTCGGGACCAGAGCTACTCAAGATCACAGTCCAGATCAGCATCTCCTAAGAGGAGGAAAAGTGAAAGCTGTTCAACTTCCAGTGGTTCAAAGTCCCAGAGCTGCTCCCGGAATCGCAGTGATTCTCCCCCAAGACAGGCCAACCATGGAGGTTCTTACAAGGGCTCCAAGATCAGGACCTACAAAAAAAATCAAAGGACTATAATTATGCAGTCCAGAAACCTCAGAAGTCTCAGAGCCGGAGCTCCTCACGTTCTAGAAGTCAGTCCAGGGAACATTCAGATAATTCTGGGAAATACAAGAAGAGTCATTACTAACAGGGATGAGAGGCAGGAACGTTCTCAGTCTTATGAGCGAACTGGCCATCCCTATGAGGGAGAACATCCTGGACACAGCAGGCACAGGAGATGAGGCCTGGAGGGTCATCAGCAGCTGTGCTTCCTTCTCCCTTTGGATGCAGACAGGACCTCTGCTCCCTTCTTTCTTGTAGTCTGGCTGGGTTGATGTCTGATGTCCATCATCTCTGCTTTATTTGTTCCTCAACTTGTTAAGCATGAATTCAAAGGGAAATGGTCATTTAATGGATATGGTCATAAGACTGAAGATAGAATCAGGTAGACAGCTTGGTTCCCCCAACAACTGTCTAGTTGGGCATCCAGGCCTTCCTTGGAAGGTAGCTGCGGGTCTATCCCTATAGCAAGTGTTAGTACTGATACAGATGGATGGACAGCCACAACCCTTGAGGGAATTGAGAGTGGGCCTCTTCCTTATTCCACTCCCAACCTGAACAGCCCTTCTGAATGGAGCTGGAAGAAAGCTCAAATGTTTATTTAATTAAACTGTTGGTGTAGCTTGGTGCTAACTACAAGCTGTCTGTCCTCCCTTCTCCTGTCCCCCCATACAGAAACTCAATTACGTTAAACCAAGAAAAGTGATTTTTAGAACTTCTGCCTATATTAGGTTGTATTTGTGTATATATTTTGCAGTGTTTAACAGTACAATATGGTAATATGGCCTTACTAGGTACCCTTACACTTCATCCACATTGTAAATAAACATGTGTTTAATACAAGTGAAAGCTATTATACTGAAAATTTGGAACTTGAATTCTGTCAACTTAAAACTTGTGTAGAGAATTCTGATTTAAAATGTGAAGTATTTAGATCTGTGTATTGAAAGTAGTCTATTTTTATCTGTGCAATGCTGAGTGCAGGACACTGGCTCATAAATAGAGAAGTTTCATATATATGCATTTTATGTGGTTTAAAAAAACACAACTCTCTACTCAGGATATTTGAAACTTTGAAGAATTCATAGTTTGTCTTTCTGCTTGCTTGTTAAAACAGAAGATGTAAGAAACGAGTCCACAGCCAGCAGTATCAGTTTTAGTGGTATATCTGAGCTGTTTTCTTTCCCTGCTCCCCAATTTCATTAAAGTATTTGATTTTGTAAAAAAAAAAAAAAGTCTCCTAGCCCATTCTCTTTCAAAATATCATGCTTCTGTGGTGACATGCCACTGACTCCTATCCCTTTGCTGGGGATGCCCAAGGTGACATTGGCTCTGTCATGTTGTCACCCACCCTAATTGCTGACTATTACACTGAAGCAGGGGACCCTAGGTATTATTAAATTTAATTGTTGTTGGACTCTGAATATTTATATAGGTGGTTGGCCAGGGATTTAATTTCTAAAATCCCAAATGAATTACTAAAGTAAATGGAATTTATGGTAGCTTATTTACAATAGAGGGAAGATATTAAGGAAGAGAGAAAAGGAGAGAGAGAGAGAGAGAGAGAGAGAGAGAGAGAGAGAGAGAGAGAGAGAGAGAGAGAGAGAGAGAGAGAGAGAGCTCTGACTTCCTCTAATATCAGTTAGAAATTCTAAGCCCCAGCCAAGGGAAGAGAGTCTCGACTGTGGGCCTTCCCTGGAGGCTTCACACCTCCAGAAAAGAAGTGGGATCACTAAATCAGTCTTTCACTCACCAAAGGAGACTGTCTCAAAGGAAAAGCAGTCTGAGGTTTCCTGCACAAGTTCCTCCAGGGATCCAGTTCCTACAGTCCAACTCTGAGTCAGAGATCTCCTTCTAAGCTCATGTCGAATATCTAATTAAATATCTTCTTCTGGCCTCTAGTCCTCTTTTTAGAGATCTTTTTCTCTTGTATCACCTCCCCTAAATTTCACATCTACCAATCACAGCAGACACTTCTCTCCAGGACTACCCACTCTTTAGTTCACACCTTCTTTGGATAGAGTATACCTTTTTTGGTTAGTTCACCTTTTGTAGTTACTTAACACCTTTTTTGTAGTTAAAATGGGTAGATCTATTTAAAATACTGAGTTATCACCTTTTGGGGATTAAAATCTAAAATTAGATTGTGGATTACAATTCAATCTTCCTAATAAAGGAAGAGCTAAGTACCTTCATTGTTACAATCAGGAGATAGCTAAATCCAATTTTCACAAGTTTATACTATATATTAGGGATTAATGTCCCCTAAATAATTTCCTTCAGACATTTGAAATTTAGCATCTATGACTGTGTAAAAATAACAATTTCTGAATTATTTTCAGACACACAAAGTGCTTTCATGACCTTAATTCAATGAGGTCAATGGTGTTGATATTATTAATACCATTTTAAAAATGAGGAAAACAAAGATTAATAACTGGCTTGTGATCATAAAGCTACATAAGTGTCAGACAGGAGGATGTGTATTCATTTTGACTTACTGAATTTTTTCCTAGTAAGCTATACTGGCTCCAAATTTATTTATTGCAAATGATATTGTATTGTCTGCTACTTTTTTCAAATGGATTATCCTCTACACACTTCCTGGATAAGCTTGTTGAGAATAGAGGATTTAGCTTACATACCTTTTATATATCATGTAGTACTTATCATGCTGAGCATATAATAGGAATTTGCTAAATATTTTTGGTTAATGCTTTGACACAACTGAAAGGTTTAAAAAAATACATACAAATATTAAACTCTATTTTAATGACAGAAATACTGCCTTTCTCAAACATGTGGAATTACAAACAGGGTATCAATAACTTCCTCACAAGAAACAACAGAAGTGAATAAATCTTCATTATTACTCAATGTAGCTCTCATTTTTTCCCCTTTCCTCCACTTTCCTCATTTTCTGTGCTTTCTTTTTCTTTGTTTTAAACCCTTCCCTTCCATCTTGGAGTCAATACTGTGTATTGGCTTCAAGGCAGAAGAGTAGTAAGGGCTAGGAAATGGGGGTCAAGTGACTTGCCCAGGGTCACACACCTAGGAAGTGTTTGAGACCAGATTTGAACCTAGGACATCCCGTCTCTAGGCCTGCTTCTCCATCCACTGAGCTACCCAGCTGCCCCCATGTGCTTCTTTTTCTTGCTTCTTCATTCAACTATTTATTGCTATTCTCATTGTTTTAACAAATAAGATTTTAAAAATTCTCAAGTCTTAGGACTTCAAAGATAATGCATATTGGTTATTTTTTAAGAAATGTACTTTTAAAATGTAATTTATAGTTATTTTTATTTTTAAGTATGTTTCTATGGTTACATGATGCATGTTCTTTCCCTCCCCTTTTTTGCTCCCCCATCCCAGAACTGGCAAGAAATTTCATTGGGTTATACATGTACTATCACTCAATACCCATTTTCATATTATTCATTTTTTGGTAATAATCTTTTAAAAACCAAAACCCTACATCCAATACCCATATAAAAAGGTGAAATATTAAATGTTTTTCTTCTGCATTTTTATCCCCATAGTTCTTTCTCTTGATATGGATAGAATTCTTTCTTATAAGTCCCTCAGGTTTGTCCCGGATCACTGCACTACTATCAGTAGCAAAGTTTACATTATGACCATCCTAAAGTATTTCAGTCTCTGTGTACAATGTTCTCCTGCTTCTGCCCATTTCTCTCCACGTTAGTTCATGGACAAAAAGAACAAAGCCTTTGTGGAGTGGCAAAATAACCCAAACTCTGCTCCTAAAAAGGACAAATTCAAGTCTCTCCAAGCTACAGCGCAGTGTGAGATCAGGAATATGCAAGACCGATGTGAGAAAAAAAGGCAGAAGAAATCCAGCGCTTTGCTGATACAAAAAACTACAAACAATTTTTCAGTGCCCTCAAGACTGTCTATGGGTCATTAAAATCCGCCACTGCAGCCTTGCTATCCTCTGATGGTGACACTCTCATAAAAGATAAAAAAGGCATCAGCAACAGGTGGAAAGAACACTTCAGTCAGCTTCTCAACCGACCCTCTTCAGTCGACCAAAGAGCCCTTGACCAGATCCCCCAAAACCGCTCCATTGAACAACTTGACGTCCCTCCTTCAATAGAGGAAGTCCAAAAAGCCATTAAACAAATGAGTACAGGCAAGGCACCCAGTAAAGACGGGATCCCAACCGAGGTGTACAAGGCCTTAAAGGGAAAGGCGCTCCTGGCATTCCACATAGTGCTGACCAGCATATGGGAAGAGGAAGACATGCCCCCAGAACTCAGAGATGCCTCCATCATAGCCCTATACAAGAACAAAGGCTCATGGGCAGCCTGTGACAACTACAGAGGCATCTCACTACTCTCTACTGCTGGAAAGATCCTCGCCTGTGTTATACTCAACAGACTCCTGTCATCTGTTTCAGAGCAGAACCTGCCTGAATCACAATGTGGCTTCCTACCAGATCGCAGCACCATCGACATGGTCTTCATGGTAAGACAAATGCAGGGAAAAATGCCTTGAGCAGAACCTGAGTCTCTATATTGTCTTCATAGACCTGACAACGGTGTTTGACACAGTGAACAAGGACACATTGTGGGTGATCCTCAGCAAGCTCGATTGCTGAGCAAAATTCATCAAACTGATCCAGCTCTTTCATGTCGACATGACAGGGGACTTCCTATCTGGTGGAGAGACTTCCGATCACTTCAATATCTCCAATGGCGTGAAAGGCTGTGTCCTCACTCCAGTACAATTCAACCTATCCTTCACCCAAGTATTACGACATGCTGTGATGGATCTAGACCTGGACGTCTATATCAAATGCCGACTGAATGGCTCACTATTTGACCTTTGCTGCCTGACCACAAAAACAAAGACAACAGAGAGACTCATCCTGGAAGCTCTCTTTGCAGATGACTGTGCTCTCATGGCCCACCAAGAAAATCATCTTCAAACCATTGTGGACAGGTTCTCTACCTCAACAAAACTGTTTGGCCTGACTATCAGCCTCAGCAAAACAGAGGTGCTGTTCCAACCTGCACCAGGGAGGCCAACGAACCAGCTGTGCATTAAAATCGACGGCATGCAGCTTTCTAACATCAACACTTTCAAGTACCTGGGCAGCACCATCAACAACGACGGGTCCCTAGACCACGAGATTAATGCCAGGATCCAAAAGACCAGCCAGGCACTAGGACGGCTGCGCTCCAAAGTCCTCTAACACAGTGGTGTAAGCACTGCGACAAAGCTCAAAGTGTACAACGCAGTGGTCCTCAGCTTGCTCCTGTACGGTTGGGAGACATGGACACTGTACAGGAAGCACATGAAACATCTGGAGCAATTCCACCAACACTCTCTCCGGTCAATCATGAGGATCCGATGGCAGGACCGAATCACCAATCAGGAAGTCCTCAACAGAGCCAACTCCACCAGCATCGAAGTCCTGTTCCTCAAAGCCCAGCTACGATGGTCCGGACATGTCATCTGCATGGACCCACAGCGAATACCAAGACAGGTATTCTACGGTGAACTGTCAGCTGGACTCAGGAAACAAGGCTGACCAAAGAAAAGATTCAAGGATCAGCTAAAGTCAAACTTGAAGTGGGCTGGCATTACACCAAAGCAACTAGAACTCGCTGCCTCTGACAGAAGCAGCTGGCGAGCCCACATTCACCATGCCGCCACCACCTTTGAAGATGAGCAACGTCGACATCTTGCTACTGTGCATGAACGCCAACACCAGGCCACAACCGCACCTCCCGTAACAACTGGCGTCCCATGCCCCGTGTGCCACAAACTCTGCGCCTCAGCCTTTGGACTTCAAAGCCATATGAGGGTACATCAATAAATGATAATGCACAAAGACAATCGTCATTCTCAGCTTCTGAGAGATTACTACTATAGTTCATGAAGGTCTTTCCAGCTCATATGAAAATCAAGCAATGTATCGTTCCTTATTTCACTGTAGTATTCCAACACCATCGTATACCAAAATTTGTTCAGCCATTCCCCATTTGAGGGTTACTCCCTCATTTTACAATTTTTTTTTTTTGCCACCACAAAAAGCTCAGCTATAAATATTTCTGTACAAACACTCCTTATAATTAACTCTTTGGGGTATAAACCTAGTAGTGGTATGGCTGGATCAAAGGTTAGGTTATCTTTTAAAGCCCTTTGTACATAACTCCAAATTGCCTTCCAGAATGTTTGGATCAATTCACAATTCCACCAGCAGTCTATTAGTGTCCCAATTTTGCCACATGCCCTCCAACATTTATTATTTTCCTTTAATTTCATATTGGCCAATCTGCTAGGTGTGAGATGGTATCTCAGAGTTGTTAGGTTTTGCATTTCTCTAATTAGTTGTGTGATTTAGAACACTGTTTCATGTTCTTATTGATTGTTTTTATTTCTTCATCTGAAAACAACCTTTTCATATATTTTGACCATTGGTCAATTGGAGTATGACTTCATTTCTTAAACATTAGTTCCTTATATATTTTGGAAATTAGACCTTTGTCAGAGAATTTTGTTATAATTATTTTTCCCAATTTGTTGCTTTCCTTCTTTCTAATTTTGGTTGAATTGGTTTCATTTGTACAAATCTTTTTAATTTAATAAAATCAAAATTATTCATCTTACATTTTGTAATGTTCTCTATCTCACACTTATTCTTAAATTCCTTCCTTTCCCACAAATATGACAGTTATACTATTCTATATTCACCTAATTTATTAATGATTTCATTGTTTATACTTAAGTCACTTACCCATTTTGAATTTATCTTGGCATAGGATATAAGATGTTAATATAAACCTAATTATCCCCATACTCTTTTCCAATTTTCCCAGCATTTTTTGTTAAATAGTGTGTTCTTCTTCCAAAAGCTGGGATAGTTGGGCTTATTGAACATGTGCTTATTGAGGTCATTCACCCCTAGTCTCTTCCACTGATCCACCCTTCTGTTAGTAAGTAAAACATTGTTTTGATGATTACTGCTTTGTAGTATAGTTTAAGATCTGGTACTGCTAAGCTCCCATCCTTTGCATTTTTTTTCCACCAATTCCCTTGATATTCTTGATCTTTTGTTCTTTCAGATGAACTTTGTGATACTTTTTTTCTAATTCTATAAAAAAATCTTTTGTTAGTTTGATAGGTATGGTACTGAATAAATAAGTTATTTTATGCAGGATTGTCATTTTTATCATATTAGTTCATCCCACCATGAGAAATTAATGTTTTTCTAGTTGTTTATATGAGTTTTATTTATGTGAAAAGTGTTTTGTAGTTGTGTTCATATAATTCCTGAGTTTGTCTTGGCAGATAGATTGCCAAATATTTTATTTTGTCTAAAGTAATTTAAAATATAGTTTCTCTTTCTAACTCTTGCTGCCGGATTTTGTTGGAAAGATAATAGAAATGTTGATGATTTATGTGGGTTTATTTTTATCCTGTAACTTTGCTAAAATTATTAATACTTTCTACTAGTTTTTTAGTTGATTTTCTAGGATTCTCTAAGTATACCATCACATCATCTGCAAAGAGTGATAGTTTAGTTTTCTCATTGCCTACTTTAATCCCTTCAATTTCTGTTTCTTCTCTAATTGCTACTTCTAGCATTTTTAATACAATATTAAATAATAGTGGTGATAATGGGCATCCTTTCTTCATACCTGGTCTTAATGGGAAAGCTTCTAACTTATCCCCATTGCAGATGGTACTTGATGATGGTTTTAAAATGAATGCTGTTTATTATTTTGAGGAAAGGCCCTTTTACTCCTATACTTTCTAGTGTTTTTAAAATAAAGGGTATTGTATTTTGTCAAATAATTTTTCTTTATCTATTGAGATAATTATGTTATTTATGTTAATTTCATTATTGATATGATCATTTATGTGCATGGTTTTCCTAATGCTAAACCATTCTTACATTCCTGGGATAAATCTCACCTGATCAAAGTGAAAAAAATCATTGTGGTAATTTACTGTAGTCTCTTTCCTAGCATTTTATTAAAGATTTTTCAACTATGTTCATTAAGGTGACTGGTCTGTAGTTTTCATTCTCTGTCTGCCTATTTTTGGAATTAGTACCATATTTGTGTCATTAAAAGAATTTGATGAGACTCCTTTTTATTTATTTTGTCAAATAGATTGTTTAGTATTAGGATTAGTTGTTCATTGAGTGTTTGATAGAATTCACTTGTGAATCCATCTGGCCTTGGGAATTTTTTTGTGGGATTATTTAAGCATTCAATTTCCTCTTTCATTAATCTAGATAATTTATATTTTTGTAAATATTGTCTCATTTCACCTAGATTGTCATATTTATTGCCATATAATTGGGCAAAGTAGTTCTTAATAAGTGACTTAATTTCTTCTTCATTAGAGGTTAAATTACCCATTTCATTAGATTAACTGGTACTTTATCTATTTTATTTGTTTGATTTTATTCAAAGAGCCAGCTTCTAGTCTTATTTATTACTTTAATAGTTCTTTTAATTTCAAAATTATTAATTTCTCCTTTAATTTATAGGAATTTCAACTTAGTTTTTATCTGGGAATTTTTAATTTGTCATTTTTTCTAATTTTTTTTAAGTTCCAAGTCCAATTTATTGATTTCCTCCCTCTGCATTTTGTTGATCTAGGTACTCAGAAATATACATTTTCATCTCTTTACTGCTTTGGTTATATCCCATAGATTTTGATTTGTTATCTCCTCATTGTCATTCTCTTTAGTGAAATTAGTTTTTCTTCCTATGGTTTGTTGGCTCACCAGTTTTGAAGAATTAAATTATTTCTTTTCAAATTAATTTTAAATTTGCTCCTCCATGATCCCTTACTAATTATTTTTATTGCATTTTGATCTGAAAAAAATTTGCATTTATTATTTTGATTTTTCTGAATTTATTTAAAATGTTTTTGATGTCCTAATACATAATTATCTTTGTATATGTACCATGTGCCATTGAAAAGAAGGCTTACTTCTTTTTATCTCTGTTTGGTTTTCTCCATATATTGATTAACTATATATTTTTTAAAAATTTCATTAACTTTCCTTACTCCATTCTCATTTATTTTTTGGTTCAATTTATCTAGTTCTGAAAGGGGAAGGTTGAGATCCTCCACTAATATGATTTTACTATCTATTTCCTCCTTAACCTTCTTTAGTTTCTCCTATACCATTTGATGCATATAATTCATTGTTTATAGTACCTTTTTTGGAATATGTAGTTTCCTTCCTTATCTCTTTTAATCTGATCAATGTGTTTTACTTTAGCTTTGTCTGATATCATGATTGCTACTTATAATTTGTTTACTTTAGATATTGCATAATAAATTCTGCTCCAGTCTTTTAAATTTAATCTATGTGTCACCCTATCTAAAATGTGTTTCTTGTAAACAACATATGGTATGATACTATTTTTTAATCCACTCTGCAATCCACTTCCTTTTTATGGATGAGTTCATCCCATTCACATTCAGTGTTATTATTACTAACTTTTTATTGCCCTTCACCTTATTTTCCCCTTTTGATCCTGCTCCATCCCCTTTCACTCTGTTCTTCTTCACTAGTGTTTTGCTTTTTATAACACCCCCCCCCAATTCCCCTTCCCCGCAATCACTTCCCCCTTTCCTTGTCTTATTCCCCTTCTCCTTCTCTGTAGGGTAAGATATAATTCTATACCTCAATGAATATATTTTTTCCATGCCTCTTTATGTTGATAATTTGCCCCTTTCTGTCATTCTCTTCCCTTTTCTTTCATGGCAAGCCTCTTTTTCACCCCTTGATTTTTTATATATTATATGATTTCCATATGTATCATATCATATATATATATAATTTCATAGCATCACATTTACATATATGTTATATCATGGTACATTGCCATATAAATCATATCATCATAATAAGCTTACTTCCCCATGATATTTTTAAATATATTCTTTCTATTTGCTCTACTACTAAAAATAATTTTTGAGAATTAGAGATATCCTTTTTTCATGTAAAGATACAATTTGACCTTAATGAGTCTCTTGAATTTTCTCTTTTTTATTTACCTTTTTAGGCTTCTTTTGTGTCTCATGTTTGGACTTCAGTTGTTGTTGTTGTTGTTGTTTAGGTCTGGCTTATTTCTCAGGAATGCTTAGACATCTTCTATATTATTGAATGTCCATTTTTTCCCTTGAAAGAATATACTAAGTTTCACTGGATAGGTGACTCTGTGTATTAAACCCAGTAATTCATCTTCATGAATATCATATTCCATTCCTTCCAATCATTTAATGTAGAAGTTGCTAGATCCTGTGTGACCCTTATTAAAGCTCCATGGTATTTGAATTGTTTCTTTTTTAGTTACTTGCAATATTTTCTCCTTCTCTTGGGGGCTATTGAATTTAGTTATTATATTCCTGGAAGTTGTCATTTGAGGATTTCTTTCTCCAGGTAATCTGTGAATACTTTCAATTTCAATTGTATTTTCTTGTTTGAGGATATCTAGGCAATTTTATTTGGTAATTTCTTGCATTATGATGTCAAAGCTTTTTTTTTTTTTGGATCATGGCTTTTGGGTAGTCCAATAATTCTTCTATTGTCTCTCTTGGATCTATTTTCCATATCTGATGTTTTTCAATAAGCAACTTCATGTTTTCTTCTTTTTTCATGTTTTTGCTTTTGTTTTTATTTCTTATTGATTTGTCATAAAATAATTTATTTTAGTTGCCCAAATTTATTTTTAAGGCCTTATTTTTCTCTATCAGCTTTTGATTCTCCTTTCTCATTTCTTCCATTTCTCATCCCCACTTTTTCTTTGCCTCTCTTAATTGGTTTTTGAAGTCCTTTTTTTCCCATTTGAATAAGTTTATTTAGTCAATTTAGAACATTATTTCTTGGTTACAATAATCACATTATTTCCCTCTCTCCCCTCCACCCACTCTTCCTGTAGCCAATACACAAGTTCATTGGTTATTACTCATATCCTTGATCAGAACCTATTTCAATGTTGTTGTTTACACTAGGATGTTCATTTAGGGTCTACATCCCCAACCATATCCTTTCAACCCATGTATTCAAGTAGTTGTTTTTCTTCGGAGTTTTTATTCCCACTTTGTTTCCTCTGGATGTGGATTGTGGTTTTTCTCATAAGTTCCTCCAAGTTATTCAGGGTCATTGCATTGCCACTAATGTAGAAGTCCACTACATTCAATCGTACCAGAGTGTATCAGTCTCTGTGTACAATGTTTTACTGGTTCTGCTCCTCTTACTCTGCATCAATTCCTGGAGGTTGTTCCAATCCCCATGGAATTCCTCCACTTTTATTATTCCTTTGAGCACAATAGTATTCCATCACCAACATACACCTCAATTTGTTCAGCCTTTCCCCAATTGAAGGACATCCCCTCTTTTTCCAATTTTTTGTCCCCACAAAGAACACGGCTATGGATATTTTTGTACATGTCTTGTTCCTTATTATCTCTTTGGGGTACAAATCCAGCAGTGCTATGGTTGGATCAAAAGACAGACATCTTTCATCCTCTTTACCTCATCTTTCATACCCTTTGCCTCATTTTCCAGCTGATTTATTTTGGCTTTCAAGATACTATTTCCTTGTTTTAGTTCAAGTGCCTCTGTTTCCAGATGACTTATCTTAATTTTTAAGTTCTTTTCCAATTGTCTTCAGACTCTCTTAATTGTGTTTTGAATTACATTTTGAGTTCTTTCAAAGCCAGTATCCAATTCACTGGGATTTCTAATTTATCGTATTCTGATCCCTCCCCCTCTATTCCTTTCACTTTGTAGAAGCTGTCTAGTGTAATCTCTTTCTTCTTTTTATGTTGTTTACTCATATTCACCCCTTCTTTGATCTTTGTATTTGTCTGTGCTCCTGCTCCTCTCATTTTTTTTTTGGTTTTTGGGGTTTCTATAGGTCTCCTCTCTTGGAATTTTGACAGAAGATCTCTCAGTGCAGTTTATGGGGGAGGGTTGTTGGGGTTTGAACTTCCCTGTCATCTAGAGGCTTTTGATTGGATTAAAGTCCAGCAGTCAATGAGGGAGGTGTGTGGAGCCTGGGCTTTCCTGAGTTCTGAAGACTTTTGATGGGATTAAGCTCAGCTGGGTGTTGGGCTAGGTATGCTGTGAGACCAAAACCTCCTGGAAAGTTGGAGCAAATATTGAGGATCTCCACAACTCTGGCCAGCCTGCCATCTCTATGCTCCCTATCCATATCCTTCCTTGCCATCTGTTTTCTATGCTCTGGGCTTGGCACAGCCCTGCCTGCAAGCTACACCCTCCAGACCAGCACCTTTGCCCACCCAGAGGTTTTCGCTGCCGCTGGAGGCTCAGCGCTCTAGGTGGTTGAGGGGAGGGGTCCTGGGACCTTTCTTCTGCCTTCCCATTAAACTTGAGTGTTCTTGAATTCCAGCTTTTGGGGGGATGTACCTTTTGAATTGAGTCCAGCAGGAGGGTTCCTTGGCTCTGTCTTGTTGTTAGCTTTGATTTTCAGTCCCCTGGGAGCATTCAGTTTGTGATCATTAAGGAATGGTATTCAGAGGTCTGAACTTCTGCTCCTTCGAGGCTGCCATCTTGACTCCACCTCCTAAAGAAAGCTTTGAAGTATTTTATGAGCTCTTCCAGAAGAACTCTTCTATCCCATCCATATTTTTCTTTTGAACTTTGAGTGTGTTTGCTTTGCTTTCACTTTCCCCTTTTTTTCTGTTCCTTACCCTTTGTCTCCATAAACATTCTTTAGAATTAGGTGCTTTTTTGTTGTTTACTCATTTTTCCTACCTTTTTTAGGTAGACTACATTTTCTGGGAGATTAGGGTAACCTCTTAAACTTCAGTCTTTCCTTGATGCTTCTCTTAGATTATTTTCTCAATTTCTGACAGTTTTAGTTCTTCAGAGATTGTATGATGACCTGAATTCTGGGAGCTCTGAGGGCCTCTTTCCACTGCAAATTCAGTTAATCCTTGAGATGTTGATAGCTTAAAAACTTGCCTCAAGCTTGGGTATGAGCTTTTCATCTCACTCTGATCAGGTCAGGAGCTGCTCAAATTCTAACCCTGGGTTTAGGTAAACTTTTTGTTCTCACTATCTACTTAATCCATTTAGGTACACAATTTTTTGTCCTGTCCTGGAGATCTGCCCTGAATACCTGGAAAAAAAGATCCAACATCCTCTCTTGGGTTAATCAACTACCCGAAACTATGATCTTTGTCTTTACCACAGGCCTAGACTAGGACTCCTGGCTTCCTCTGGGCCCATACAGATCAGCCCACTTCAGTACAGGCTTACCTAGGCTGGAATTCTGGACTTTATCTCAGGTTTGAAACCTTAAGGGGTGTTTGTTGGCTTGTATATCTATTTGCCCAGATAGGGTCTCAGGGTCTGAATGTTGGATTGGGCTCAGGCTCAGAACCTGACACAAAAGATGTGGGGTGGGGATGTGTGGCTTGTTCTTAGCTTGCTCTTCACTTCACTTCACTTCACTGCTTGCTATAATCTTGATGACTGTACTGCCTCTCACCCCAGTGCCCCAGATGTTCTCTGTCTACTTTTTAGGTCTTTTTATTCTTGAAAGTTGTTTCTGTCTTCTTGTTGATTCTTTAACTCCTGTATTTGTTTTGTGACATTATTTTAATTTTGATTAGAGGGGATTCTCATGGTGACCTTGAGCTTTTCTGCTCTACTCCACCATCTTGGCTCCACCTCTATAAGTCTGTTGCACATTGGTTTTTGATTCCAACTTCTTTGAATCCTTTTTAGCAATACCTGTTCTTAAAGGCAATTTTTAATTAACTTGAAATGCCTCCATCTTAAGTCCTCTTTACTAACTCCATTGTCATGTGGGGAGACCAAAGAATCATTTACATTTTTCTAGGTCATTCTAAAATTTCAAATCCTTTCAATGTTGGACTGCCATATGGACAGAAGTGATGAGGAAGTTCCCCCCCCCCCTCCAAAATCCAAGCAATGAATCCCCTGATCCTTGGAGTTTTGGGGAATTTCCAAGGGTACCTCTGGTCAATTCATCTTCTCCTACACATTAATTTTGTAGGGCTATGGAACAGATGGACTAAAACACAGTGAGACAAGGAAAATAATATGATTAAAATAAAGAAGAGCTTGTATTTGACTATTTTGCAAACCTTCATTTACCATAGTGAGACACTTCATCTGAGTAATGTGTGATTCTGTCAAATGGCTAATGTAATTCTTTCACATTTCTCCAAAATGAATACAGGCAGAATGAGAAAAATGAGGGGGAGAGACATGAATTTCCAGTGGAAGTATGGGAAATAGACCAAAAGGGAGGAGACAGAGACAGACAGAGGAGTAAGAAAGGTTAACTGGTTTACTGATCAAGCCAGCACTAGCACTGAAGGCTCTTGGCTTCTGGTCCTATCCTCTTTCACTTATTCCCTTAGGTGTTTGTGAAAGAAAGGTGAAGATCTTTTCTTTCAATAATTGCAAGTGAAACTATAATGTCTTTTGAATGACTGTTTCTTTTTTCTTTTTTTTTTAATATTGTAACTAAATGGAACTCTTATCTGAACTACAAGTGCAGGTTTTGGTTCAGAAACACAAGGAAACCCAGTTACTTGGTTCAGGTCTCCTGAGCATTCATCATTCAGAATTAATGGTCCTTTTAATTACTTCCATTTCTTGGGATAATCCCTAAAGAAAAGTAGAATGAAAAACAGATAAATAGGTCTGGTTTCTTGAAGAAGATGACAAAAGAAAGAGAGACCAATAAGACATTTGCCTTTGGGCTTTTGGGTGGGAGATTTGGCTTGAAAATCTTATTAGCTTAATAGAAAAAGGAAATAACATGATAAAACCTTTCAGAGAATTAAGTAAGAATTCTTATTCCAGTAAGCTTCCTCTCATGCATTTTTGAACATACCTTAGTCATATTAATGTTGGTTCTCTTGGTTTCATTATATAATTTTAAATTTGACAATGCATGAAGAATCATTTCTGTCTGGGCATCTATTTTCCTATGTTGACACTGAAATTAGAATAATTTTAATGTATGTGCTATGAAAACATTTTTCCCCCTGAGAAATTAAAAAGAAATGTAAAAAGAACCTCACATAGCAACAAAATATATATATATAAAATGCTCTCCTTTCTACAGCCCTTTCAATTTTACATATTTTGATTATTTCCTTCATTGTGTATTTATGTCTCTGTGAAAGGTAGATTCAAAAGACTTTTCTACTGAGTTCTTGTAAATATAAATCTGATTTCATGGAAAGATTGCTAGCCAACTTTACAATTTAAGATCTGTGTTTGGATGTCATTTGACCTCTTTGGGCCCTAATTTTCTAAAGCAGAGTATGGTGTTTAGATAAAAAGAAATGCAGACGTCTTGCACAGTGTTTTTAAATAATTATGAAAATGTTAAATTGTGCTCATTTCTTTCAACTTTCATTAAGCACAATACGTGATATCATTCATGTATAGACCCTAGATCTTCAGCAATGACTTTTATGAAACCTTGGCCAGGCCCCTCAAAATCCATATGCTTCAATTTCCTCATATGTAAAATGAGTGTGTTGGACTAGTTAACTCCTGAAGTTTCTTTCCTTCTCTAAACCCATGATTTCTAAAGCCATTGTTGTTTATAAGTAATTATATAATAAAGTTATTCAGAACAGTTTATTTAATTTTAATTGTGAGCATTAACATCTCTTAAATTGGTTAACACTTTAACTTGAGGTTTAATCTATTTTTTTTTAATTTTCAGACTTAAGAAAATGCAGGAAATTTTTTTCTTTAAAATTTTAATATTTTATTTTTCCCAATTACATGTAATAATTTTTACCATTCATTTTTTAAAAACTTTGAGTCCCAAATTTCCCTCATCATTGAGAAGATAAGCAATTTGATATAGCTTATCCATGCATAATTTTGCAAAGCACATTTCCATATGAGTCAACTAGTGAAAGAAAATGAAGACTCCAAACGCCCAGCATATAAAGAAAGTTTTTTAAATATCCTTTAATATATATTCAGACTGTCATTTCTTTTACTGAAAGTGGCTAACATTTTTATCATATGTCTCATGAAATTGTCTTGGATCATTGTATGAGCAAGAATAGCTAAACTATTCACAGTTGATCATCAATATTGTTGTTAATGTTGTATATAATGTTCTTCGGGTTCTGTTCACTTCTCTTTACATCAATTCATATAAGGCTTTCCAGGTTTTTCTGAAACCCTCTTGCTCATTTTTTTCTTTTAGATAATAAAATTCCTTAGCAATCCCAAAATGCAAATTGTTCAACCATTTTTTAATGAAGGACATCCCCTCTATTTCCAATTTGTTGCCATCCCAAAAAAAAAAAGCTGCTAAAAGATTTTTATTGAAACAGATCTTTTTCTTTTTCTTTAGACCTCTTTGGGCTAAAGACATAGAAATGGCTTTCTGCATCCAAGGGTATGGCTATGCATGGTTTTTATACACCTTTGAGCACAGATCCAAATTGCTCTCCAGAACAGTTCAATCAGTCCCCAACACTACCAACAGTATATTAATTTCTCATTTTCCCCAAATTCCCGCCAACATTTGCCATTTTCCTTTTCTGTCATATTAGACAATTTGATAAGTATGAGAAGATATCTTAGTGTTAACTTGCATTTTCTAATCAATAGGAATTTGGAGGGGTTTATTTCCATATAACTTCGATTGCTTCATCTGAAAATTGCCTATCCTTATCCTTTGACTATTTATCAATTGGGGAATGGAGAAGATGTTAATAATGCAGATTAAATTTAAAATGTGTCCTATATACATTAATTTTTCTCAGTGCACACTTGTGAAAAGTTTTTTTTTCCAGTTCTTGAAGTAGTCATGTTTTCTTTAATAACAAACAAACAAATAAAAACTCATATCATAAAAATATTTAAAAAGTCAAATAATAGATCGCAGGGAATCATCCTTGGTATTTCTTTCAAATATGAATATGTCCTCTTTTATTGTATTTAATTTGGAGAGGAGGGACTAAAAGTTACATATTTGCCTTGACTTGCTTTAAGAATGTCCTAAACATAAATACTATAGTACCTATTATTACTATTATAAAGTGATATGTATATATATGTATATATTAGCTATTGCCTATCATTAACTCTACAACAAATATTTTAAAATCTACTTCCCTAAGGGATATAATTTCAGAATTCTTTCCTCATCTCTCACCAAATAACAGTCATGCTATCTTTCAGGATTCAAATTTTTAATGTTTTATATTATGTTTTTTGTTGCCTATGATGTTTTCACAGTCAAAGAATAGTTTTCTTTGGTCAAAGTGTGTTCTCCAAGAAAACATGTGGATAGCCTCCAATCTCCTCCAACAAAGTCATGTTCAAGCCATTTCTCAGAATAAGAAAGCATATCATCATGCAAGTCCTCATTTTTTTAACCTAAATAAGCATGGGAACTATAATATATTAACTTACAAAACAATAATGTAATGAGTAAATTTATTTACATTTTCTAAACTATGGATCACAGAAATATCCAGGTCAAACTTGGAATAATACACTTAAAATTTTATATCCTATCATTATTTGCTCTAAGTAAGAATTCAAATTCCAAAGAATATTCACAGAGCCTCATTGCAATGTGGTTAAGATTCCAAATATGTGTTTTTGCACATGTGTGTTTGAAGTTTCACTGCTCTAAGAAATAGTTCTCTATTTCTTACAAAAGAGATCATTAAAAAGTAATTTATATTTTTGGGGAAATTTATTCTTGTTTCATATTGGAGTTTTAAATAGCTCCAAAGAAATAGACTCTTGTGTTTGAAGCTACCTTCATATTTAAAAGAACAAATCTCTCAACTGAAGAGAAAATCTGGGGGGACAAAAAGAAGTCTGTGTGAAGGCTGAAACTAAAAAGGTATGAGGGATGAGATAAGGATGAGGACAGAGTGAGAAAATAATTTGGGGGCTTCAAAGATTAAGGTCATAGCAGCAGAGCCTGGAGGAAGGCAAAAGAAAAAAAAGTATTGATGCTAATTTTAGCTTTTATCAGAGGGGTTCAAATGCTTCCTTAGCTCCACTATTTGATTACATGAGATAGAAGTGTTTGCAAAAGATTAAGGCTAATATGTATTAGCAGCAGTGGTTTTATATTTAGAAGTACTAGGGTTAGAGGAAATGGGAATAAGATTAGAGGACTTGGAAAACCTACACATACTCTGCTCCATGAGGTCATGAAGAGTTGGATGTGACTGAGTGACTGAACAACATAACAAAGTTATTGCATATGTTGTTTTCTTTTATTGGCTTGTTTTGTTTTACATCATATAAATCTTTCCATGCTTCTCAGTATTAATTGTATACATAATTTCCTATAGCACAATAACATTTCATCACTTTCACAACCTGTTTGACCATTTCTCCATCAATAGATATCTACTTTGATTCCAAACATTTATCATCACGAAAAGGACCACTATAAATATTTCATTGTCCTTATATGAATACTTTCTTTTCATCTAATTCATCATTGGGTATATGCCTACTAATCTCTGGGTATCTGGAATCTCTGGGTAAAGGGCTGTGAATAATTGTTGTTCGTTTTTTTTTTTCATTCTATTTGTGTAATTACAAATTATATTATAAAATAGTTCTACTAGTCAACACCAAGAGCAATGCACTAATGTGCCTATTTTCCTACAGTCACTCTAGCTTTGTTTATTTTTATCAATATCAATGCCATAGCATTGGGTTCATTGGGTTGTTAGCTCTTTAAAGTTCCTGGTATCTGTGACAAGTATCTGGCTCAGGATAAGATAGGAACTTAGATTAGCAAATAGACAGATTATGATAAGATTTATTATTGGAGGGTGGTTAGATGGGAACAATAAGTAACATAGATAGATTAGAACAGACAAAGAAAGTAAGTAACTGGCGTGGGCCTGGGTGGCACCATGAGAACCACAGGAAATGGAGGATTTGTGACAGAGGCTGGCACTACTAGAGAAAAAGTACCAGGCTGAAGAGTATGTGAAATTGATCACCTATATGGGGGAGGAGCCCCAGGAGTAGATTCCGGAGGAGGAGAGAAGACTCTGGCTGGTAGAGTTGTTGCTCTCTCACAGTCTTGAGAAGCTGAAGACAGAAGGTTGGACAAAGACTTTCTCCTGAGGGTTACCCACTTTTTCCTGCTGGTGACTGGAAATCCTTCCCCCCAATACTTCCCAATTGAAGGGACTTTCTGAAGAGAAACCTGAGCAGACTTTAACTCAGCTCCTGTTGCCCAGGAGTGAGCCAACTTGGCTTTCTCTCAGGGGGCTTAAGCTGCCAAGGCCTGAGATTCGCCCCCAAACTCGAGGGGGGAAAGGGTTTAGATAGAAACAAGGACCACCTTTACCACTTTCCTTTTCCCATTCTCCCCTGCCTGTTATTCCTTTTGTATTACCTGATTGAGTTAACATTAAAAGTTATTTGTTCCCCAAGCTGAGTGTGAGTGAACAGATCAAGGGGAGACCGTTTTGGTCTCAAATAGTGGAGGAGGGGTCAAGAGGGACAAGAGCGAATTGGAGAGAGCAGCTTTAGCTAAGGTGGGAAGGCAGAAGGGGGAAATCTTCAAACCTCCTCTCCTCTCTCTGAGCCAACCCTAAACATCAGCTATCTACCCTGTATCCCACTTTGTGGAGGGGGGGGTCCCCTCTCTTGCCCCCCCCTCATATACTGAAAGTCTTAATTTTTTTTCATATATATCTTGGGCCAGGGAGACAACTGCACTTACTTTGCCTTCTTCACATAATTCATATTTTGGATGTCAGGCAATTTGTGTTAGTTGTTGGAGATACAAAAAAAGATAAATAGAACATGTCCTCAAGGATATCTTATTCATTCTAACAGGGGAACACATATAAAAAAAGGCTTTGTATTATAAAAATATGTGTCAATTAATGACTTGAGAAGTCAGGAACTATAGAGAAGAGCAGTTATACAAAGATCAGAAAAAAACAAAAGAATTGAAAGAACTAATACTTCATAGAACATAATATACAGGAAGAGAGGCAATAATAAAGCACATGGTCTTAAATACCTATCTGTAATCTCAAAAATTGTTTTAATGCAGATTTCAACTCAGATATCACTGAAATTTAGTGGATTGGGATTTATACCTAACTTTACTATGGAAAGGTTATCTTTTTTAATGGAAGAAGAAGAGAATGAAGAAGCATTGGATAATAAGACAACCAAAATCTGAGAAATATCAAAGAATTTAAGGGAAGAAATATGACAACAATCATTTGGATGAAGATCAGAAGAGGCAAACAGAAGTTATATTGTTATAAGGAAAGACTAGATAACACTTGGAATAAAGGTAATAGATTAAGAGTATGAAATATCAAAATCTTGCCATGGACACATGCTATTTTAACAATTTAAGACTTCAGTGTTCTAAAAATCTGTGTCTCTTTCTCTTATAGCAAAAAAGGAAATCAGTTAATATATTATTGATATCCTTCAAAAATTATAGGAAGGAACAAGGAGACTGCAATAACCTTAATCTTATCAGTCAGTTGATGGAGTAGAAATTATAAGAATCTTAAGAAGAAGGGAACAATCAACTACACAATTTTGGTATAAAAGAGAAGAGAGTCATGAATTGTCTGATATGACTAATAAATTTGTGAGACAAGATTTCAAAATTTTTGTAAAAAGATCTAATAGTTTCATTTTTTAATAATCCAAAAAGGATGGTAAGTTTTTAAGAATTAAATTTTGAAGACATAATTAGAAATGATCTTTATGAGGAAAAATCAAAACTAAATAAGCCTGACTAACTTGAAAAAATCAACATAGATATCCAGACAACTCAATTTTTAAGAAGATGGAAGATGAAATTAAGAGAAGCAAATGAGTGTAGGTAAAATAGAATAGAAATCATCTATGTCTGGAGTAACTGATGAGAAGTTTTATCTTAAATACATTTATCTTAACAGAAAGATTACTATATTTGGGCTAGGATTTCTGTTTTTTTATTTGATGTTACACAATATTTTCTTTTTGGTTTTAAACTTAGATGCTATTTTCAAAGGAAAAAGAGTGAGCCTAACATGATGCAAAGGTTTCTTCTACCCATGTAAATATTTTTTCTATCCTTCATCAACTATATTAGTTTAGGGAAAATTATTTCCTATCTCACATAAAAATACTATAGATCAGAAGAAAGATTTAGGTACTAAGCACTACAATAAAATTCTGCATTACATAAGATACCAGCAACCCTCCCCTGCAAAATTGACATTTTTTTTTTTACCATACTAGGCCTTTATAAAAAAGTTACACATAAGGCATTATGGAGGAACAGAAGAAAGAGAGATCACTATGAATTATGCACAGTGCATCCCAGTCTGAGACCTTTGCTGAATGCTGATGTGATTGCAGAAGGCTGTGGCCAGGATGAGAATCAACATTACCTCCAAAATCAGAGATTCCAGAATCAATGGAAGGAGGTGTAGGACCTCCCTTTGTTGCTCTTGTGCTCCCCAAAAACATTTGCATTACCACGAAGTGACCTCAGGGAATATTGTAATTTGAAGTATTCCTAATAACTAATGGCAAAGAATACACATTTTATGATATACAACCTATATATCAAATCAAGAAGTGGTTGATTTGCATCATTTATTTTGAAGAAAATACAGAATATATGTTATAATATATGACATGTGAGAAAGATTAAACCCTAATTCCTAAGAAATTAATTTAACCTTAATTCTAATTCAACATAATTACCATTCAAAGGTCATTTCCATAAAGCCTACAATTATAAGTGATTTGTTGAATATAAATGTAAAACAATGTTCTTGATTAACAAAAAATGTTAAAATTATCTTGTTTTATTGCACCGATGCTAAAATTTGTGTCAATTAAAAATTTCCTTCTTTCTCTGGCCTTGTGAAATATATTTCTTAGTTTCAGACTTTCAGAGACAAAAAGTTAGTTTCTTGAAATGTTTAAGGTATATATTTTATTTGTATTTTTAAAGTTAAAGAAATTAATATGAGATGGAATATATCCTTTATTTTTTTTAACAAAATAGAAGCCATCTAACTGATTTTATAGCTACTGTATCAAAGATACAAATATCCATATTGAAATATATAATTTGATTCATCTATTCTCACTTTAAAAAAAGGTATTATTTTAATTGATGATGTTAGTTAAGTATATGACTTTCAGAATATTTAAATGCCTAAGTTATGATGTTAGAGTCTACCTTAATTTTTTATAGAAAATTCTTTTACTGACTAGCTCCATGCTAATAACTAATAATGAGATTCTTATATCTTTTTGTTTCAGAAATTAGGCGATTTACAGAAAATCCCACTTTCTTAATGGTAAAGATTTTTTTTAACATTTATTTATTTAACTAATTAATTTAGGATATTTTCCCATGGTTACATGAATCATGTTCTTTTCCTCCCTATCTCCTACCCCCCTCCCATAGCCAATGAGCAACTTAATGTTACAGTTTTAACAATAATTCTTGGATCATTAAAAAATCATATATTAATTAAAAAGGAATCAAAAAAATCATCTACTCTATCTTCCTTTTTCAAATGAAGAAAATAAGGGGAGAAACTGAAATTGTGTATTGGACCAAAAAATGAATTGAATTATATTATATATGTATATATATGGTAAGTTTATATGCCGTGCAAAATTATTAATATTGGTTTTGTCTATAAGTGGCAAATAATATTTTAAAAGTAGTATTAGAGATAAAAAAAATTAAAATTAAATAGTTTGCATATATGCTGATTCTAGGGATAAGAAATTAAGATGGTTTAAATATAGGTAGAATCTTCTTTATTGTTACAAAATTTTATGAAAGAGGTCTGAATGGTTTTAGACACCTACCCAAAGAAGTGGAGTAGCACATTGCATCAAGCTACAATTAGGGTTGTGTGAATTTCAAAACTACTCAACCCTATTCAGACCATTCTTTAGAAGATCAGATTTAGCTATTTCCTGATCAATAACAATAGAGATACTTGGAATAACAGAATCAGGTCTTGGAAACTACAATCTTCACCCTACTCAGGATAACAAGATTAGGAAGGACTGCAGCAAAACTCAAGATTTAATTATTTGAGAATATGGCCTTCAACAGACATGTGCAAAAAAGGACACACCTCTGGGTGGTCCTAGGTCAAGCTAGAGTCACCACTGGCACATGTGAGATGCAGGAAGTGAGGTAGAGAACCACCTCTGGAGTTCTTGGGACTTCCTGTGAGGAGGGAGAGAGGGGGTTGGAGCCTGGTGCTTGGAGTTGGAGGAGCGCACAGATTGTTTTCTCCATTTTGGTCTCGTGAGTAATAGGGACTAATCTCTTTCTTTGCCTTGGCTATCCAGGGCCTTGGGCTCACTTTGGCTCAGCCTAAGCAGAGTGGGTATTTAAGCCCTATTTCCTTCTCTCCCCTTTCCCTCTCTCTTTCTCTCCCTCTAATACTTTCTTCCTCCTGTTTGTAATTAAAACACCATAAAAATTGGCACCTGACTTGAGTGTTTCATTTAGGAATTACATAGCTGAATTCCTTGGCGACCTTAAATAAATCTATGTAAGTCTTTTAAGGTGATTTCCTTATCACAGTTGAACAACTGGTATTTTGTCACAGAGCACTGATATGTAAAAGGTAAAAGCATATGAAATATTTTTATTTTTATTTTTCCAAAAGGCTGAGAAATCTCTTTATTTAAAACCAGCACATAGCCATGAGGGAAGGGGCAGGTGAAACCACAAACTAAAAACCAACGGATAGCCAAGGGTCCTCCAGACCCAGAGTACTGGACTCTGAGGTCCTTGAAGACCTCCCAGACCTCCCAGCAACAGACAGAAATACCTAAGTATCTGTCCTGGGGAGGATGTGGTGGTTCTGTCGTCCCAGTGGAAGGAGATATGTGGCATCGTTATGAATGATGGTGTGATGGGATAAAGTAAAAGGAGGTCCAACACCGCCCAAGATCTCCTCCCCCACAAAGAGCGAACAGCAAATGGAGGACTGAATGTCCCTGGATCTTGGAATCAGAGCCTGTTTTCTAGTCTTTCATCTGTTTACCACTGTAGATGAGTTGTTGCGGCTATAGAGGAATTCCCTCTTTTTCTTCCACCCGCTCTTTGATCCATTCTACCTTGCCTATGGATTCAGTGTCAATTCTCAATTTCTTTTCCTGTCAGCATCTTCACTTTGATCAGTATCTTGCTCCTGTATCAAAGCTTCTTGTGGATGAATCACTATTGCCACTGCTACCACTACTGCCTCCATTTCAAATATTTTTTAAAATAATGTAATTTTAAATTTCCTCACATTCATGAGTTTATAGCAAAGCACTTCACTTAAGTGGTATAGGAATTATTTAACTTATAGCTCTATCCCTTATGAAGCACACTTTTTACTTCAGGATTTTTTATCATAAATAGTAAATTTATGATAATATGATGAGGGCAAAAATTAATGATTTTAGAAATAAAAACTAGAGAAGGTAAGAAAGTATATATTGTGGTCAAGAAAAACACTTTATACAAATGAGCAAAGGGAGGAAATGTAAATCCAATTTTAGGAAATAACTGTTTGCCTGAATTGTTTGTGCTTGAAGTGGAATAAAATGAACTAATTATGGAAAAATAGTCTAAAGCCCATACCACAGATGACTTTAAATACCAGTCTTAGAAGTTAGTGTGAAGATACTTGGGATGTCTGAATTATTCGTAATGGGAAATAATATTTCCAAAACGATCTCACAATATTTTGTCAGCTATGAAGAGGATAAATTGGAAAAGGGAAAGACTAGAAGTAGAAATGGCTATTCAAAAGCTATTTTCTCTCCTCACCAAATTAAGCTCTTAAAGCTGATGGAAAAAAAAAATCTTAGGCAAGAAGATTCATCATGTCAACATCCTAATTTAGACCTATAATAATAGTCCAGGTAAATACAATGAAAATTGAAAAAGATTAGTGGTCATGTAATAGTGAAAAAAAATTGACTCCAGATATTGTAGAGAAAGAAAGTAGAAGACAACTGACCAAATATGGGAAGTGGCAAAGGAAAATCAAAGACAATTATTAATTTATATATCTGCATGACTGGTAGGATGGTCATGCCTCTAAAATAAAGAAATTTATAGGAGGGAAGATTTAGTAGGAAAGAAATCAACAATAAAATTTTAAATATCTTTGGGCATGCCACATTTGAGATGCCACGGATACATCCACGCTGAGATATCCAGCAGGCAATGGGGGATGCAAAGAATATAGTTTAAGAGAGATATTAGGTCTTCTCATCCCTTGTGACAAACACCTCTATAACTTCTCTACAAGGGTTCTTCACTTCAAAAACCTTTATTGACTCCATAGTGCTAAAAGTATCAACATTAATAAAGAATTTTATTGCTTGAGTAATTAAATTAAATTTTATATGGAAAGATTCATCTTTATGAATACCATTTAATAAAATTTATGAAACATTATTAATCTCATAATTAATTATTAATCACTACTATTTTAGATAATGAGTGAGTTACAAAGCCTAGATGGGATTTGGTCTTAAGGCAAAATTTCTTGGAATCTAATATTCTATTATATGAATGTACAATAATTTGTTTTCCTATTATGTAATCAAAAACACCTACTTTGTTGTCAATTCTATGTTAATGTAAAACAGTTATAATAAATATGTTGCTACATACGAGGCTTTGGTTTTTGCCAATGCAAATATACTTAATTTAGAATCCCTGAGTCTACTAGTGTGAATATTTTGCAAGAGAGTCCAGATATTTGCATTTTTTCTAAATTTCTTTCCAATATAGCAAGGGATATTTTCCTGCAACTCTTCTAGCAATGACCACTTCTGTATTTTGTCATTTTTGTCCACTTTCTGTATGTGATATGAAATTTAAGAGCTTTTTTTTTAATTCACATATCCATTTTTATTGGTGATTTCGAGCAATCTTTTATATAGTTATTAAAAGTATGAAATTATTTTCTGAGAACTCTTCATTTATATAATTTAGCTATTTATATTTGGAAAGAATTTTGTTCTTATATATATTTTTTCTGTTAGTTGTCTATATAGTTTGGATACAAAATCCTTATCAGAGAAATTTTAATGCAATATTTTAATCCCCATTTGACTGCTTCCCTTCTCAGCCTAGATGCATTAATTTTGTTTGTGCAGAAACTTTTCAATTTCAAGTAATCAGTTAACTGTTTTATCCTTTGCAATAGACACTATTTTTTATTCACATATGAATATATCTACCAACAATCTTTTCTCTTTTTAAAAAATAGTATTCATCTCTTTACACAGAACAAAATTGATTTTTAATACTGTGATTATTATATCTGAATGGGTTTGTAACCATTTCTTGAGTGAAATCAACTCACTATCTATTTTTCTACTACATTTTGTAGCTCTTGATGCATGAATACTCTTGTAGATAAATTATAAACTAAATAAATGATAGATTCCTGCCCTATATTCTCTCTCTTCCTCTGACCTATTTCTTTTTCCCACTTCTAAACTATATCCAATCTTTCTTCTTTTTTATTCTAAAAAATAGGAAGCATTTTAACCCCTCACCACATATTGTTTGTTGCTTTATTTAACAACATTGTCTATATAAAATAAATATTCTTCTGGTATTTTCCCTCAATAAGCAGTTGAAAGCTACTAAGTAAATCCTATTTAATCATGCTAACTCAGATACGGTATTATCCACAGAGTAAATGTGTTTGTCTTTCTCACAAGCATATAAGAGTATACACATAATTATTTTAACAATTCCTACTTATTATCAATAGAGTTGATCCCCTTATTTAAAACCAGAATAGCCCAGGAAGATTGAGTCTCAGACTTTTATTTGGTAGATGAACAAATCTGTCTTTTAATCCAAAGTTTTGATAATTCAGTTAAAAAGCCCTATTTTATGAACAAAGAGTTCATTTTATAATATGTTTGAATATACTCAATGTTTTGCTCTGAATAAGAAAAAGAAATGTTTATTTGTCTTATAATTGAAGTGTGGCATATTTACCTACAACAAAAAATTATAAATCTTTGATTCTCAATTATATTGAACAAACTTCCTAATGCGGTGGTCTCAAGCACCTGATATATGGTTGAAGATCTATGCTGAATGCCAAATTGACCATTAATTTATTATGTGCCCTTGATCAAATCACACCACAAAATCTGAGAATTGAAAAAGATCACATAGACCAACTAATATATCCCATAATGCAAGTACTTTAAAATACTTCTAACCAGTAGTCATCCAGTGTTTGCTGAAAGCACTTTATTGGGGGGTAAGACACACCTCAAGATAGCCAATTGCACTTTTGCATGGCTATAATTATTAAGAATTTTTTTCTTTTATTGAACATAAACTTAATCTCTGTTATATTGACTCATTCTTCCTGTTCTGTATTTTGAGAGCAGACAGGAAAAAAAATGACCCTTCTTCCAGATGACAACTTTCTAAATAGTCAAAAACATTCATCATATCATTCTTGTTTACTTTAGGTTAAAAATCTTTAGTTCTTTTTATAGAACATCTAATATACTTCCCTTTCAAAATATAGAACTAGTTACAGAACACAGTATTCTGTATATGACCTAACCAGGGCACAGATAAGCAGGACTTTCACCTCACTCATTCAGGAAATGATCCAGATAACTGTATTGACTTATATGCCATTCAACTCCACTTAAGATCTCTATTTTTATTGTTTTCAGACAAAGTGGTCTTTAACCACACACTACCCTCCCCACACACTTTACCAGTGGGATTTTTTTTGCGTTCCAAGATTAGAATGTAAATTTCTATTTTGACACATCACTTTATATTGGCAATTTTCCTATAAATGGGATAGGGGTTCCAATTCTTTCATTCAATACATTGGCTATCCTTCCAAGCTGCTTGTCACCAACAAATTTAACATGCCATCTGTGGCAGCTAAGTAGTGCAATGGCTAGAGTACTAGACCTGAATTTCAGGAAAATCTGAGTTCAATAAAGCCTCAGACACTTGCTAACTTTCTAACGTGGGGCAAAACTTTTAATTGCTCTTAGCCTCAGTTTCTTTATTGTAAAATGGGCATAATAATAGCATCTAGCACCCATTGTGCTGTAAGCTTCAAATGACATAATATTTGCAAATCTTAAAAATCTCTATAAATTCTAGCTCTTATCTCTGCTTTTGAATCTTGATAAATGTGTTAAGCAATGCAAAGCAAATCAGAGAAGTCTAGGCCACTGCTTTATAGAACTTTCTCAATATTAATATGTACCATTAATGACATCTTCTAAATTCATGTAAGTATGATGTTCAAATTCATCTCTCCATCTTCATTTTTATGAAAACATAACTGTCTTTTTGTCTCAATTAACTTTTCTTTTCAAAATAATTTTAATTTGTGTTTTGCTTCTTACATCACAATAATATGTTATTTCGCTCTCTCTTTCCCTCTCCCTTAGAGACATCACAAACATCAAATACTAATTTTTGAGAAGGAAAAAAGTTAGCATAAATGATTGATGTATCAACAAATTCTGAAAACATATGAATTTTTATCTCCTGTGTACATCTCAAATAATGGGTACTTTGGGAGTATATTATCATATCTCTTAAATCAAGTTCCAATCTTTAAAACTTCAATAAATTTACTTTTGATTTTAGGTATATTGTTTTCATTTTCATTATTTTAGTAACTATGTATATTATTTTCTTGGTTGTACTTATTTCATTACGTAATAGTTCATATAGATATATTCTGTATTCATCACAAACATTATTTCTTCAAGCTCAGTAATATTCTATTACATTCATGTACTATAATTTGTTTAGCCATTCTTCAAATTGCAGCATCTGCTTTGTTACCAGTTCTTAACATCACAAAAAAAATGCTGCTATAAGTATTTTGGAGTATATGGGTACTATTTTTTGTTAGTGGCTTCCAAGAATTATAAGGCCAGTAATGCAATCAGTAGTTCAAAGAATATGTAATTTTTAACAACTTTATTTTCATATTTCCAAATTGTCTTCCAAAATGATCATACCATGTTAGAGTTCCACCAATAATGCAACAGTGTGCATATCTTGTCACAGACAGAACAACAAAAAAAACTATTAAATATTTTTTGGTTATTTTTCCAATTTGCATGGTATATGAAAAAAAAAACCTCAGGGTTCTTTCTCTTTGTCAAAAATAATTATTTATTCTTTTTTTTTAATTTAACAGGGGACCTGGACATCCTCTTACCATAGAGATGTGTAGGGATTAACAAGCCCATAGTGAAAAGAAGTAGAAACTATAGAGACAGGAAGGAGTAACTGTAGAGACAGGAAGGAGGATCCATAGAGATAGGAAGTGAGGTAGGAGACAGGTATAAAAGGGGAGCACTGTCAGTTGGTCCATCTGTCAGTTGCTGACAGTTCAGATTGATAGCTGTGGGAAAACTGGTTGCTGGTAGTGTTTTGGGTTAGTGGTTGGCATTTAGTTGCTGAAATACAAAGGCAGGCCTGATCCTACTGAGAGGGCTTTTTGGCTTTAGTATTTAGAGGGCTTTTTGGTTTGGGCTGTTCAGTTTTTTTTTTCTTTCTTGAACTTTTTGGAAGGTAGCTGGTTGAAAGACATGATTGGTATTAGATAAAACAATTATTGGGTTAGTTTTGTTTGGACTAGTTTGGGTTGGAACTTTCTGGAGTGGTTCTTAATTATAGGTAGATATAGGCAGGTTTAGGTAGTAATTATAGGTAGTTTTGGGTAGTTATAAGATAGCTAGTATAGACATTAGGAAATTTTCTTTCTCTACCTGTTTCCTATATTTCTCTCCTTTACTGTGTTCATTGTACTATATTCTTTTACTATCTCTATTTTAATTAAACTAAACTGTTAAATTATTAAAAGCTGCTCTCTTATTTTGTCAAAAGTAATTTAACCCTTACCTCTTATTATTAGTGATTAGGATCATTATTTTCATATGGACGAGAATACTTAATAGTTTCATGAGTGATTAGAGTAGAATCTATTGATTGAAATAATCAATAGTTGAAAGAAATACTCAGGAAGACTATGTTTTGCTAAAAAAATATTATAGACAATGAAATAAAATAATTTTCTTTAAAATGTTCACTAATAAAGGCTTGTTCCCCAAAGTTTTATGGAGATTTGTCAACTTTATGAAAATAAGGTCCATTAACCAGTTGACAAATGGTCAGAGGATATATGAATAAACAATTTTCAGAAGAAGAAATTATAGTTATTTATTGTCATTTGAAAAAATGTACTAAATCACTATTGGTTACACAAGTGCAAATTAAAAAACACTCTGAAAGACACCTCATATTGACTAATGAGAGAAAATGAAAATGACCCACTTTGCAGTGGATGTTGAAAAAAAATTGGTACATAAAAAAATTGGTGGTTCTGTGAAGTGATTCATTCTCTCTGTAGAAAAATTTGTAATTATGACAAAAGGTTTATAAAACTGCATATCCTTTGACTCAGCAATATTATTACTAGTTCCTTATCCCAAAACATTCAAAGGAAAAGGAATATATATATATATATGTACATATATGTACATATAAATATAATAACAAAAACATTTATCACAGATTTTTTTTGGTGTCAAAGAATTAGACATCATGGGGATGCTTATGAGTTTGGGAATGATTGAACAATCTGAGGTATGTGATTGTGTTGAACTACTATTATGCTTTAATGATGAACAGGATGTTTAAACAAATGACACTTGGGAATTGATGTAGAGTGAAATAAGCTTGAATCAGGAGATTATTTTACAGAGTAACAGCACTATTAGAATGACCATCAACTGTGGAAACTTAGCTACTCTGATTAGTAAATGATGCAAGCTAGTTCCAATAAACTGATGATGAAAAAGGATATCCAGTTCCAGTGAGAGAATTGATGAACTCTGAATGCAAATTTAAGTGAAATTTCTTAACTTTATTTGGACATTTATTTTTTATTTCTTTTTTTTCAACATGACATTATATTGCTTTCCTCTCAATGGAAGAATGGAGATGATTTGGAGCTTAATTAAAACATATTTTAAAATTTTAAAATAAATCAATTAAATTTACCCATTTTTAAAAGTTGATATCTTTTCCCCCACTTATTCCTTGGCAGAGATGAGGGGAGGAATCTTAAAATGTGATGTGATTTTTTAATGTTTGAATCAGTTTTGCTTAATATTGTCTTATTTTATTTATTTTTTTAAATAATGGTCTTCTGGGAGGGGGAAGGTTGTGGAATACAAAAAAAATCAATGAAATCTCTATGAAAATAATTGAAATTATAAAAACTTTATAAGAGAATGCTCTAAATCACTTTTAATAAGAAAAATTTAAATCAGAACAACCCAGAGTTTTCATTTTACACTCATGAAATTTTAACAGATTATGAAAGATGGTTATAATAAATATTGTAGACATTTTGGGAATATAGATGCATTATATGTTAATGGTGTTTTTGTAAATCAGCATAAACATTTTAGAAAACATTTTCAAATTCTGCCAAAAGAAACCAAATATAATAGACCACTGATAAGAAGAAAGTCTCCATATAAGTAGACCACTGATAAGAAAGTCTCCATATAAATCAAAATATTTTTAGCAGAAACAAAATACATGTATTTTTAATCAATATGTTTTCTTTCTCTGTTTCTGCTCTACCTGGTTTATGTATTAATCTCATATTTGTATTAGAAAAGGAATTTAGAAGACTTCCTTCTTCTCTTGTTTTTCCCAATATTTTATGTAGCATTGGAGGTAATTATTCTCTAAATCTTTGGCTCTTTTTCATTTGGTTGTGAAGTTTTTATGCTCTGATACATGATCAAATTTTGTATATGTACTATGTGCTTCTGTAAAGAACTTATATTCCTTTTTATCCCTCATCAGTTTTCTCCAAATATCTGCTAATTATAACTTTTCCAAAATTTCATTCACTTCCTTACCTCTTTTTTGTTTTTTGGTTAGATTTATCTAGTTCTGATAGGGGCAGGTTGAGATCCCACACTAGTATAGATATACTCTTTATTTCCTTCTTAAGCTCCTTTAGTTTCTGCTTTAAAAACCTTGATACTTTACCATTTGGTGCATATATGTTAAGTACTGATATTACTTCATTGGCTATACTACTTTTTATTAAGGTATAATTACCTTTCTTATCTCTTTCAATCATATCTATTTTTGCTTTAGCTTTGTCTGAAATTGCTACTCCTACATTTTTTGTCTCAGTTGAAGTCCAGTAATTTCTGCTTCAGCCCTTTACCTTTATTCTGTGTCTGCCTACTTGTCTCAAAAGTGTTTCTTGTAACCAACATATCATAGGATTCTGGTTTTTAATCCAGTCTGCTATCTGCTTTTTTTATGGGAAAGTTCATCCCATTTATATTCGTAGTTATAATTACCATCTGGTTATTCCCCTCCATCTTTTCCCCTCTTTTAATCTTGTCCTTTCTCCTTTCATCTGTTCCTCCACACAAGTATTTTACTTTTAATCACTCCCCTCATTCTCTCTCCCTTATATTACTATCTTTCCTACCACCATTTTTTTATTCCCCTTCTACTTTTCTATAGAGTAAGATAGATTTCTATACACTAATGAATCTTGGTTGTTAGTCCCTCTCATCCAATTCTGATGACATTAAGGTTTAAACTCCTCTGTCACCACCCTCAACCTTCCCTCCAGTGTAAAAGATTTTTTCTCCATTCCTCTTTATATGATATAATTTATCCCATTTTACTTATCTCTTACTATGCCTCTCATTTCAATCCTCTTTTTCACCCCTTGATTTTTTCATGTATTCTAAATAGCTTATATTCATTGTCTACATATACATCTTCTAATTAATATATTATTAAATTAATATTATATTCTATGATATAATACATGATGTGATATAATAATGACAAAATTGTAAGAGTTACAAATATTATTTTTCCATGTCAGGATATACATAATTTGATCTTATTGAGTCTCAAGTTTGTTTGTTTTTTCTCTTTATTTACCTTTTTATGCTCCTCTTGAATTTTGTATTTGGAAAACATATTTTCTGTTTAGGTCTGGTGTTTTCTTCAGTATGCTTGGAAATATTTTATTTTTATGAAATGACTACATTTTCCCTTGATAGAATATAGTCAGTTTTAATGGGTAGATGATTCTTGATTGTAGAACCATTTTCTCCTCTTTTTAAAATATATTCCAGGCCTTCAGATGTTTCAGTGTAGAAGTCACCAGATCTTGTACAATCCTGGCTGGGGTTTCTTGATATTTGAATTTTTCTTTCTGGGTGCTTGCAGGATTTTCTCTGTGGCCTGGGAGCTCTTGTACTTGGTTATAATATCCCTGGGCATTGTCATTTGGGAATTTATTGCTGAAATGATCTGTGGATCTTTTCAATTTCTATTTTACTTCTTGTTCAAGAATATTAGGATAATTTTATTTGATGATTTCTTGTAATATGGTGTCATAATTTCTTCAATTTTTTCATTCTTTTTATTTTGTTTTATTTTTTCTTGATGTCTCATTACGTCATTAGTTTCTATTTGGCCAATTCTAATTTTTAAAGACTGATTTTCTTCTATGGCCATTTGATTCTCCTTTTCCATTTGATCCATTCTACTTTTCATGGAACTATTATCTTCATTGAAATTTTTACTTCTTTTATCAAGTAGGTAAATTCTGTTGTTTTTTATTTAAACCCTTACCATCCATCTTGGAGTCAATACTGTGTATTGGCTCCAAGGCAGAAGCGTGCTAAGGGCTAGGCAATGGAGGTTAAGCGACTTGCTCAGGGTCACACAGCTGGGAAGTGTCTGAGGCAAGATTTGAACTTAGGACGTCCCATCTCTAGGCTTGACTCTCAATCTACTGAGCCACCCAGCTTCCCCCAAATTCTGTTTTTTTTTTTAATTCTTTATCATATTTTTGTACCTCTTTTTCCACTTGGCCAGTTTTGCTTTTAAAGCTCTTTTCTTTTTGTATTACTTTCATTTCTTTTCCCCATTTTTCTTCTAACTCTTTTATTTGATTTTTTATTTCCTTTTCGAGCTCTTCTGGTGCTAAGAACAATTCCCAATATTCTTCAAAGTTTTAAATTTGTTCCCCCTGTTCTCACTATTTTATACTGAATTCATGCCTTCCTCTTTGTTTCCATAAAATTTTTTCTATGTTTCTTTTTCTCTTTGCTTATTTTCCTAGCCTTGCCCCCCCCCCCGCCCCCGTGGACTGAGAGTTCTGAAAACTGCTTATTTTGTCTCATCCACTGTTGCTTGAAGGACTTTGAGGACTGTGAGCTATTTTCTCCTTTGACTAGAGATTTCACCACAGACTTCAAAGGTCCAATCTATATGGCTTTCAGGGTCTTGCTAGAGACTGGTGCTAGGGCTTGGGGTTTCAAGGGTTGGTGTAGGTTACTCTGCTTTTAGCTTAGGCAGAGTATATAGATCTCAAATTTGGCCTATGCCTAGTCTTGAAACCTGGTGCAGTAAGTGTATGTGGGGTAGCCCACCCTCCTCTGTGTGAAATTTTACTTCCAGTTTCCTCTTATCCTATGAAAATCAACTCTCTCTGCTCTCTTTCAAGTTATTTACTATAAGAAAGCCCCTCTGTTGATTCTGGTTTTTGACTTCTGTCATTTTGAGGCACAGCTTTAAGGTTGGTTTGGGAGGATTCTCAGAGAAGTTCCAGCTTTCACTGCTACTAAGCCACCATCTTGACTCTGCTCTCTTGAATGTATCTATATTGTTCCATTATTCACCTCTGGAAAGTTATGCTCAGTTTTGCTGATTATGTGATTCTTGGTCTATGTCCTTTCCCTTTTGGAGTGTCATATTCCTTGCCTTCTAGTCTTCTAATGTAGAAGCTGCCAGATCTTGTATAAATCTGACTGTGGTTCTCTGATATTTGAACTGTTTCCTTCTGACTGCTTGCAGTACTATTTCATTAATCTGTCAATTTTGTAAATTTTGCTATAATAGTTATGGGATGATTTATTTTGGGCCAATTTCAGGAAGTGATTGGTGGATTCATTCAATTTCTATTTTCTCTTACTAGTTGAGAATATCAGGACAGGCTTCCTTATATGATTTCTAATAATATGGTTTCTGGGTCTTTTTTTATTAGAGATTTCAGGAATTCTAATGATTTTTAAATTGTCTCTACTGAATCTATTTTCCATGTCAGTTTCTTTTCCAGTGAGGCATTTCAAATGTTCTATTTTTTTTTCAAGCTTTTGATTTCAACTTAGTATTCCTGATATCTTGTGGAGTCATTTACTTCCATTTGCTCAATTCTAATTTTTAAGAAGTTATTTTTTTCCTTGAGATTTTCTGTTACCTTTTCTATTTGGCCCATTCTATTATTTAGGAAAATTTCTTATTTTATTTTTGTCTTTATTTTCTTTTAACTCATTTTATTTTCCAAGTTTTTTAATCTTAATAGTATTTATTAATTGAATTTTTTAACTTCTCTTCAAGTTCTTCTAAGAGATCTTCTGGGGGTTTACATTCTTTCTCACTTTCTTTTCAGGTTTTGCCTGTTTCCTTTTTGCCTTTTTTAGCAAGTTTATATTTTCATATTCTCTGTCATTAAAGTGATTTTCTACAGTTAAGTTTTTTCTTTGTCTTTTGTTCATTTTTTGAGTCATTATTTCTCCCCCACCCCCTCTCACTTTATTTATCTATTGAGGATCTGCTCTCTTTCTAGTATGGAAGGAGTTCTGTTCCAGGCTTGAAGTGTATCCTTCTCTGGTGATTCAGGTAGCTCCAAATGGCATTGAATCCCTCAGGGGACACTTCATGGTAGTAAAACAAATGAAATACTGGCTTCTTCTTGGGGAGACCTTGTAGCCATTTTTGCCTCCTGGATTTCTGCCTTCTTTTTTTTGGTTTCTCTATTGTATCCTTTGTTGAGCTGTTCCCGGCTCTGCAAGTTTATAGGCTCAGACCATGTGGAAGTATGGAGAGCTGGTTTGGAGCTGCTCTCCTCTGTGCTCTTTCATTATCTCAGGCCATGTGGAAATGGGCAGGGCTGGTGTTGAGCTGTTCCCCCTTTCTGCTGGTTTCCTTGTTTCAGGCCATGTGTACATTTGCTTACAGTTCTTAATTTCTTTATCTTTGACCTCTGTAGGATGGTCTTGGGCTGCTCCCCAACTACTGCTTCATTGTCTTTGATCACTTGGCAGCAAGTTAGACTGTGCTAGTGTATGCTCTGTAAGCAAACCCTGGTGTGCACTTTGTAAATTGCTCCCAGTGCAGCACTTACCAGGCCCTTCTCCCCTCTCTCCCCAGTGAGATATATCTCTCCTAGTTTCCTTTGTTTTGAGGTACTTTATTTTCCATTTTTGTGTGGTTGGAGGGTTTAGGTGAGCTGAGCACCCTCTATACAGCCATCTTAGCTCCCACCATACAATTTATTTAAATAATAATAATGATAAAGGAAAAAAAGGCAGAAATTTTTTTTTTCACAATTTGTATGACATAAAATAAATACAAGCCTCTCAACTCTGTAGTGGGTTAGGGTTACAGTGGCTTCTCATTTCTCTTCTCTTGAACTATGCTTATTCCCTCTAATCTTGAAAAACTAATTTTAATTTTCTTTTTATCATTATTCTTTCTGTTCCCATTGATGGGATTATCATGTGCATTGTTTCTATAACTAAGTTTCATTCTATATTAGTTTTTATAGAATTTTTCATACTTTTCTGTATTCATCACATTATTTCTTAGAGCATAATACTATTTCATTGAATGAATGTACCACAATTTCTTAGCCATTCTTTATTTAAAAGTTATCTGCTTTGTTTCCTTTAATTAATTTATTTTTTGAGTATCACAAAAAGTGCTGCTAGAAATCTTTTGGTGTATACTAAAACTTTATTCTTACTAGTGTACTCTTCGAGCTACAAACCTGATGGAAGGAATCTCTGGGTCAAAGTATGTGGATATTTTGATGATTTTGCCTAATTTCAAATTGATTTTTAAAATGGTTACACTGATTGATAGCTTCATTAATAATACACTAATATGCTTATTTTCCCACAGCCCATTCACTGTGGATTCTTTTACCTTTTCCAATTTTCTTGGTGTGAATTGAAAGCTCAATATTGTTTTGATTTACATTTCTCTTATTATTAATGACTTTGGGCCTCCTCTCACATATATGTATATGTATATATGTGTATCAATAAATGGATGTATAGAGGCATATAAGTATAGTGTTATAAATAATTTATTTAATATCTAAATTGTGATATATGTGTATATGTATGTATCTTTAATGCCAAACTCTTTTAACACCTCATATTATTAGGATTTTTCTTTTGTACTTCGCTCCTTTATAAATATTCATTAATAACAATTCTGTCTTCTAAGAATAAGCAAAATGATTCTAGTCTGTCTTTTATGTGGTAGCCTTTTATACATCATGTCCTATCTAAGTCTTCTATTAAGGAGAGGAAATTTCCCCAATTCTTTGATATGCTAAATTATACTTAGATTTTTCTATATAACGACTTTTCTATATATATCTCATCTAGCTCATGTTGTTCCAAAAATAGGACAAATAGAATTGAATACTGTAAAATAGATATGTGATATATACACATATAAATAATTTTCATACTCAAACACACATATGTCTCTGTGTAATTTTCACACTTTCTGCTTTGGACTTCCCTTTGATTCCTATTAAATTTCAATTCTTTCTCTATTCTCTCATGAGATCAAATGTCCCTGGAATCTGTTGCCTACCCATCATCTCTATTGGGATATGATTCATTTAATAATAATATATTAATAACAAGACAATGCAATCTTATTTTTACGTAATTTAGATAAGTGACTTTTTCTCTAGAATATAGTGTGTGAAGCAAATGATCTCACACTATAAGCAAAAATAAAATTGATGCTCAAACTAGCTATATAAATCCTAATTAATTCATGTATTTTTATCTGATGCTTTGGTGAAATGGAAATAATACAGAGTGTGACTCTACTTCATTATAAAGAAACACAATTAGGAATTTTTCTTTTTTTTTTTCTTAACTCTTTCAAATAACCATATTTCTAAGCAGTAAATTGCTGAACTATTATTAATAGCTATGTGCCTGGACTTCACTTAGATATCATTTCCATAGTGCAAAATGAGAATGTATGAAAGAGATAAGCAATTAATTATGAAAAAATAATCTTCTTTTTTTGCTCATTTTCAAATGTGTCTATGCATAATTTGCTCATAAGCCTGTGTCCAGCAAATTACATTTTTGCCCACAAGAATCTAGTTTTGCAACAGTAAAAGAAAATACTTCATATCGTGTTCATGTAAGTGCTTGTGTAAAAAGTACTTTAGTTGGACATGCAATGCTTGATATATGGCTGCAAGTTTCATGTAGGCAGAAAATGCATAGACCTATTTTCGTTGTGATGACATACTATCAGAAAGGTGAGTTGGCTTAGTTTGAGACTCTTCCTAAGCTGTATATCTTTGTACTTTTCTAACATTTTCAGAAATATTACCTCTGGCTATATCCTTTCTAGTTAAGGAATGTTTCAAAATCATTCCTTTCAGGGAAAGCAATCAGAGTAGTTCTATAATTAGTCTCAGTAATCATTTTGAAGTTCTTTTTTTTTTTTTACATAACATGGCTCTTGTCTGACCAGTGGAGTTGTTAGTGACCATATAAAACATTCCCCCGTAAAAGGAATTGAGGGCTAGAGGAAAATGTAGACAATATTCATTCCAATCTCATTATTTTATAGATGAGAAAAGAGAGGTCCAGAAAGGGAAAATGATTTGCCCTAGTTCATAGATGATAAGGCACTGAAATCAGATTGAGGCTAGTGTTTTGGATTATAGATCTGGTACTTTTTGACAAATATGGAGAACAGGTTGAAACTATATAACACTGGCGATCTATACATGAAATTCAACTGGGAATAGCAGAGAGTGTCCTGGGCTTGGAGTCAGAAAGATATGAATCTGAATCTCACTCTACTCTGCATTTGTTGCCTTGCCTTGTTTCACATCCATGGAACAATGCTTGCTACCCCCCTATAAACTCCTGAAAGTCAGGCACTTAGTCTATTTTCATTATTTTTCCCCAGTGCTTAGCAGTGTCTGACACAAAGGAGTCACTTAATAAATACATACTAAGAAGGAGATTGCAGCATTATATTACAAGGATAATATACTATGACTGGATGGGTTTTATGCCAGGAATAGAGGAATGGTTCAATAATTAGGAAAACTATCAGTATAATTGACCATATCAATAACAAAACTAAGAATAACTACATGGTTATCTCAATAGATGCAGAAAAATCCTTTGACAATTAATTATTGTCACAATAATTTTGAGACACAAAAATGTGTCACAAAACACAAAACCAATTCCTAATAAAAAATTAAAAAACATTAGAATAAAATGAAGTTTCCTTAAGGTGATAAAGGACATGTATCTAAAACTATCAGCAAGCATTTTCTATAATGGAGGTAAACTAGATTCCATTCCAGTAAAATCAGTGATTAAGCAAGGATGTCCAATATGGCCAGAATTATTTCATATTATACTCAAAATACTTGTTAAAGCAAGAAGAGCAGAAAAAGAAATTGAAGGAAATCAGGTAATGAGGAAAAATAATTTGAGCTGGTCCAAAGTGAAATGGGATCCTTTGGGAATAACTAACTTTAAATTACTTGAAAATTTCCTGTTGTCTTTGGATATATGATTTCAGGAATGTTGTAGCAAAGATCCATAGACCTTGAGAACAAAATGTACTAGATGACATTTGAGGTCCTCATCTATAAGAATTCATTCCTCTAAGATTATATTTAACTGAATTTTGAAACATTCAACTTTCATCTTAAGATATGTATGCATTCCAAGTATAGTGAATTGAGTAGAGGTCTCAAAGGCAAGACTACCTTAGTTCAAATACAGTCTCAAATACTTGCTAGCTGTGTGGTCCTGGGTAAGTCACTTAACCTGTCTTCCTCATTTATTGACTACTTACTATGTGTGTAGCTCTGTGTTAAATGCTTTATAAATGTTATTTCATTTAATATTCACAATAAACCTGGGTGATAGGTGCTATTGTTATTCTAATTTTTAGTTTAAAAATTTAGAAATTAAGTGACTTACCTGTATCTATTAAGTGTCAAGTATTATTTGGACTCATATCTTCCTGATTCCAGGTCCAACACTATCAATTACATGACCTTGTAGAATGAATAAAGTCACTTTCAAGGTACAGGGAGGCATCTGATAAGTGATTTGTTTCAAAATTCACTTAATCATTTTTATAGATGAAGAAAAGAGTGTAGAGATATTAAGTGATTTGTCTGAGTTGACTTAAATAATGAGTGGCAGAGCTGTGACTTGAATATAGGCAGTGTAACTCCAAAGTACCATGGAAAAGGTCTTTAGTGAAAAGACAAGAAGGTGAGAGGGAAGAAATGAAATAGAAAGAGATTGAAACAGAGAGACAATAGAGAGGGGCAAAAATGAAACTTACTGAGGAATCAGCTTTAGAGTCTTGGAGTCCTTTTTCCAAACCCTGCTTCTAAGTAGTCTGGTGATGTTATTAACCCTTCAGTGGCCACAAATATCAATGAAAGAATACTAGGTGAAGACCATACTTAATTGAGGGTTCTTCCTCACAAAGTACCCCCCTTGCTGAAAACAATGCAATCACAACAGTTTTACTAAAAGAAAATCATAAAAACTATTAAAAAAAGATGTTCATGTATCATGTGGTTGTATCCATTTATACAATGGTGCAGTAAAAGGACCTTTGAATTAAATTTATTTTTCTTGTATGATTCAAGTGGTGTGTGTTTGTGGCTTACTGCTCCACTGGCCTCAAATAAATCCCTCTGGAACCAATATTTGTTTTGAGTAATATTTTGAACTTTTGTTTTACAATCAGTGATGCTCCCCTCTCAAATTCTTTTGTGAGTTAGTCAATATCTTGGGATCATAGAATTTTGATCCAAAAGAACCAATGGCATTTATCAGATACAATCCTCTCATTTTACATGATGTGAAAAACAGCCCTCAGAATGGTTGAATAATTTACTTGTCTATTGTTATACATGTATTAAGCAGTAGGGTCAATATTAGCACCCATTTCTTCTGATCATGAATTCACTTGACTTTCTACTACTCTAAGCTGTCTTCATCTTTATGTTGGATCATGTTCCATTAAAATCCACTTTAAGAAATGGACCTGAATCTTATGTCAAAATGTAAATGTGTAAATGGCTGGATAGCATTAGCTTTACCCTGTTATAATATGCCTTCCTTAAATATATTCATAAATGTATATATATATATTATATACACATATATATATATATAAAGAGAGGGGGGGAGGGAGAGAGAGAGGTGTTCTTGGTTTGAAATGCAAGAATCTAAAAATAAGTGATAAAAGTTTGGCAATATAATTGCTTTTTAATTGTAAATCTTTTTTTTTATTTTTAAGCATTTAAAAACATCATTCTATGAAGAGGTCTATAGGATTCACCAGATTGTCAAAGAGGCCTATGACATACAAAAAAAGATTAAAAATCCATGTTCTAGATAAATAGCTAAAATCAGATCATGGAACCTTAAATATACTTGATAGTACACTCAAAGCCAGTGATATTTGGGTTTTGAAATTTGCATGTTTGTTGTGAAGCCTTGGAGAGGGTAATATAAAGTAAAGGGGAAGGGGTGGTAGCCTTCAAACATTTTTTTTCAGGAGGCAGGAGAACAATGAAAGTAAAAGAGAACAGAAAAAATAGTTCATTCTACGGAGATAAAATACTCATGCATTCACCATTACTGTGACTGGAGTTGGTAAAGCCAGAGAAATACTAATTGGAATAACAATCACAGACAGATCAATTCTTTCTAGTTCTGATCATTAAAAGGAACGTAAGCAGAGAACACATGAAACAGAGAAAGGGTAATTAGAACTGCAATTTTTGTAAAGATAACTTTGGGAGGAGAATTAGAATTTTTTTTTTCTTGTTCTGGCGTTCTTAGATCATACAAAGCAATTGATACCAACAAGAGAAAAGAATTATAAGCTGCAAACCCCTGGAAAGTGGTGTATAGATCACAGTCTGAAACTTTTGAAGGCCTAATATACAATAAAAGGGAAAAAAATAACTCTCCTAAAACCAGAAAAAGTAAATTAAAATAAGCAATGATAATACATGTTTATTTACCATTGTAATTGAGATGTAATACATAATCCAGCAAGGAACAAAAGGTTTTTAATAAGTAATTCCAAAACCATGTCCCACCTACATATTCTCCTAGATCATTGAAACCTGATTTGTATTTCCTGCCACTCAAAGTTTTTTCCTGGGAAAAAAACTAGTTTGTATATCAAGAAAGAAATAAGATATCCAACTCCCATGAAAGTATTCAGCCAAACAAGAAAATGAATGTAGGGCAGATTTTATCTCATCATTTCCTTTTAATTTTTTAATTATTTTCCAGATTACATATAAATACACTTTTAATCATTGTTATCTAACATTTTGTGATCCATGTTCTCTCAATCCCTCCCTTTCCTCCTTCCCAAGATGACAGGTAATATGATATGTTATAGATGAGTTATCATACAATCCTTATTTTTATGCTTGTCATATTGTGAAAGAAAACATACATCACAACACTAGAGAAAAATTCATGGCAGAAACAAAAGGAAGAATTGTATCCTTCATTCTGCATTCAGACTCCTTGTCGTTTTCTTATTTACATGCTTCATAGTACCTTAAGAAGCACTATGGACATAGGATGAAATTTTTTAAGAATCAAAAAGATTTTTTTTTTTTTTTACAAAATGGGTATAGGAATGGTTTTCTCTAACTTTTTTGTTTATTTATATACTACATAATTTCAATGCAGTGATTTATACATAGAATATTCTCAATATATTTTTGACCATTTGTCTTCTATAGTGATAGACAGTCCCCATGGGACATTGCTAAAACCTCCTCAGTCTCAGAGTAGGAGCCAAGATTCTGCCACTTGACAGCGTGTCTTTCCTCCCATATGATATACCTAGATTGATCTTTCTTAAGCAATAGCTTTCATCATATAACACCCAGCTCAATGATTTCCTGAGGTCCTTTTGAGCCTTTATCTACATTTCAAATTATTTATGTTGGACCCCCTGCAAAACATGTAATACTAGCTTTTCCACAGCTTATTCCAGTTTCTCCCTCAAAATAACCACCTGTCCAATTATTGCCCATGCTTCAATGCCCAGAACTAATAACACATTTCCTGAAACCTTTCCTGTATTGCCAATGATCATTCCCTTCTTTATATTAATATGGCTATTTGTACATCATAATATATAAGCAACTCATACATTATCTTATTACTATTTCTCAACATTTCACATGCCCCATGTAGATTCCAAATGCCATGACAGTGAAGAGTAATATGTCTTTGTAGCCCTCAAAGCATTAAACATATTGATTTATACAAATTAGAATCTCTCTATATATTAAATATATATTTAATGTTTTTAGTGGATCACAACCACTCATGGGCTCAGTTTCCTCATCTCTAAAATGGGGATAATATTATTTAGAATGTATTTTCCATAAGAGTTGTTGGAAGAAAAACTCTTGATAAATCTTCAAGTTCAATGTACATTTGAATTATTATTAGTATATTACTACTCCAAGTCTTCATCATGATAGAGAAGTTACTGTATATTCTCAAAAGTTATGTCAACAGAGCACATATTGGTATATTTAGCAAGCTATAGCATGACTTTATCAAGGAAAACCCACTTAAATTCCAACTATTTGGTCCTGAAGTGATTAGCATTTAAGTGACAATAATTATTGTAGACTATTAAGTCACAGAGGACTGCAATCTACATGAGAAAAGCTTTGAAGTACTGAAGGATTATTGTTAACTAAATTAATTTATAGAGATTATGTGTTTAATTTAATAAGTCATACTATATTCCCATTGTACAAAGGAGGCAAAACAAAGAGGGGTTGATGAATAAACTTATATTTCTAATTAGTGGAATAATGAGAATTTAATCCCGGATCTCCAGACAAGGAAGCTGCTCTTTTTACTACTGTTGCCTCTGCTACTGCTGCTACTACAACTACTGTACTACTACTATAACTACTACAACTACTACTATTGCTGTTACTGCTGCTAATACTACTACTACTATGACTACCACTACTTACTGCTACCACTAATTTTAGTAGTATTTTGAGTATTGCTACTTCTACTATTGTTGCTGCTGCTGCTAGTAGTAGTAATCTCTCAGTAACCAAGGATGACAATTGTCTTTGTGCACTTTCATCTATGGTGTATAGATGAGTGTGCACAAAGACACTTGTGCGTGAAGGATTTAAGTGGAAAAGTCGATGCACGGAGACAGTCCCACTCTCTCGGCGTTGGAAGCCTGGGTCCAGTGGCATGAAAAGTCGTTAAACCTGGAGACTTCCTCAGCTGCATTGGATGGCCGTGTTGTCCTTTGTGCTCCAACACACCCTGAGCACTCCACAGTGCTTTGCTGTGTTGCCATCTTAGCCGTTGAACCTTCTTATTGGTTTCTTCCGTCTGTTCAGCCAAAGCAGTCTTCACATGCTGGGTGAGCAAAGCCCTGGTTCACCAGGGGTCGATGACCCGATGGCTACCCTCACAAGGTTTAGCCGGCCTGTGGAAGTCCAGGGTGTGGCCACTGCCACACTACTGCTGCTGCTACTACTACAATAAATGACAATGATAATATCTGGTATTTATATAGCAAATTAAGTTTGTTTTCTATACATTATCTAATCTGATCCTCATTGCAAACCTGTGAGGTAGGTATATATCTATATCTCCTTAAAAAAAATTCCCCCAAACTTTGGAAATCATTCCTATTTCCCAGAAGGAAACAATATAGTTCACTGAAATGAACATTACCTTGATGTACCGATAATGATTTGGCTGCACTGTGTTTCAGAAATTTTAAACATATGCTCAAATTTCTTTAATCTACCTCAGCCCCCTGACCTTCATATTCCTACCATTATTCCATACATATTTGTCATCTCATTTGCAAAGTGGATTCAACCTTTTACATATCTAAAAGAAATGACTAAAATACTGAAAAAAGAGCAAAGGAATTTAAATTTGCTCTGAGGAACAGTTTCACCATAACATAATACCTTTTGCTAGATGTGAAAAGGAAAAAAAAATGATGTTTTGCAAAAATATGCCAGAAAGGCCCCATATTCCTTAGGGGAAAAGGATCTTAAACTTCATCAAAAACATTTCTGAATGGAGAAAACACCTCTCCAAAATGGAGAATACTTCCCTTTAGGGTAGGAAAGTATACTAAAAGATAGTTTAATTCAAAATCTTCATTTTGCAGACAATACATCTAAATCCCAAAGGAATAATCTGACTCAACTAACTTCAGATAGGTACTAAACAGTAAAATTGAAATCTGAACCCAAATAATCTGACTCAAACTCCAGTGGCCTTTCCAATACACCTCATTATACTATTTATTTGACCTTGTTGGCCAATACAACTTCACTACTGGAAATATTAAAGCAGAACTCACTTCAAATTATAATAAAAAGCCAAGCCACCTCCTTTGGAAGTAAATGATGCCTTGGTTACCGTGTCTAGGAAGCCATGTGCTATGGCAAGAGAGATGACACACTTTGAATTGATCTAAATCCACTTTGTTCCTCTAAGAGAATTTGCAAACATATGATAGATGAAGACTTGGTAGTACCTAGGTTCAAATATTAGAGATAACTCAGTGCTAAAAAAAAAAATTCTTTTCCTTTGATTGACAGTGAATCTTAATTCTGAGAATAGCAAGGACCTTCATGCTCCTGTAATTCTTTGATGATTAATTTCTTGTCCTCCATGATTCTATGATATATGGTGACCTAGTTTGTAGATATATTTTCTTTTAGCAAGCCCGCAAGCGTTGCTAATACACATGAGATTCTGCTTTACGCTGTGTTGTTATTACATTTTTACCTTGAGCCAATGCACAAATCCTCCATGAGAATACTATTAGCATGCCATGATAGCCTGGAGTTGATACTGGGGCCTTGAAGTCTATTCCAGCAGAGAACAAGGGGATAGGCATTGGCAAGCCATTACATGTTGGAAAGACTTTGAGTGTGAAACTAGCAAAAGACTAAAGTTTTAGTCTAGGGAAATTTAGAGAAATCTCATCCACTGAATAATAGGTAACATTATTAAACACATTAAGGTTTGCAAAGCACTTTACAAATGCCACTTTTTATCTTCAGAACAATTTTGGGATGTAGGTGCTATTAAAATTGCAATTATACAGATAATGAAACTGAGGCAAACAAAGGTTAAGTTATTTTTAGCCAGTGGCCACAATGCTAGTATCTGAGGCTGGATTTAATCTCAGTACTTTCTGATTCCAAGATCTACATTCTATATACTGTACTATTTAGGTACACACACACACACACACACACTTACACCTACAGTACAGTCAGTACATAACACATGTATATGTATATATATATATATATGTATATATATGTATTTATATATATATACGCACAAAGATTATGCATACATGAATGGACAAAATACATGTATACATGTGTGTTTTAGAAATGTAAGTATATTCATGTTCACATAAAGAGGCACATATACTGGCTTCTTTATTTTATCAGTATAATTCACAAAAGAGCATTTAAGAAATAGAGTTTGTAATATAACCACATAGGGCCTAGTTTTATTCAAACAACATACTTAAAATTTCAGGACACACGATTGACATGGGAAAAATTATATAAGATAATTTTTAATGACTTGCTAAATCTGTGCCATTTTCCCAAGTGGCATAAAATCATGCCATAGTTCATCCAGTTATGCTCATTCTCACTCCAAGACGTGTTACACTCTCTTGTGTTCACTGTTAGCTCCTATTTCAATTTTTGTCCAGAATTCCCAAACTTGTAATCAGGCACGTCCACCTGAGATCAGTATCTCTCTTTGTTTCATTAATTGTATTTAGTTATTAATAATGACCCCAATGTAGTGATGATGGTAGCTTTGATAAGCCTAAGAAAATGTACAAATGTATATATATAAATGTATATTATATATATATTACATATATATATATGTAATATATATATAAATAAATATATAAAATGTATATATATAAAAGGTATATTCCTGGAAGAAATAATGATGAAATAACGGGATTCACTAGGATGTGTGATTTTCAGTGTGTACAAAGAGTCTTGGAAGGTGTTGGTGTTGTAAAATGAGGTCCTGCTGTCATTAATTTGTGATCTCTCTGTTAGTGCAGAGAATAACCACGTTAATGGAATCACCAGATTTTTGAAATGTCAGTGCATCAATGTCAGTGCAGAAACGTTATTTACATCAGTTGACAGGCACTGGTGAAGAGGGAAGGATTGTATTTCCCAGGGCGCTCAGGCCAGGCCATCCCTGGCAGCGTTGAGGTGAGAGAGAATTCCATCCATTTTTGAGGATGTCTCTGCCAAGAACACAGGCGCTCACTACAGCCATGTAAACTCCATTTCCTATGTTCCTGCTGCACAGATTGAATGCATTAGAGAAACTGATCAGGAGAGCAATTAGATAAAGGAAATAGAAATAAATGTCAAGTTAGTGAAGGCTTGGAGCAAGGAAGACTTCTAAGAATGAGCAGTTACACTTGCAGGATTCTTGTTACTTTTGTTTGATTCTAGGATTTTGTTATCGGATCAGGCCTAGGGGTGTTAGGCCACCACTTTAATTCACTGTCACACATGGTCATTTTGTCAGCTTGTTTTACTTAATTGTTTTTATTTGTTACATCAGAGAACTCATTCTGCAGGCTTGTTGTGTCATTCATTCATGTCCAGCTCTAGATGACCCCATGGAATTTATGGGGTTTTCTTGGCGAAGAAACTGGAGTGGCTTGCCATTTTTTCTCTAGTGTCCCCATTTTATAGATGAGGAACTGAGGCCAATAGGGATTGAGTGACTTGCCCAGGATTAAACAGTAAATAACTCAGATCATCCTAAATACAAGCCTAGAGTTCTATCCACTGTACCACCCACCTGCTCTCCTCCTGTGGGATAGTGCATATTGAGAAAGAATTGTGTAGAAAAAACAATAAAGAATCAATGAAACTTTTTTTTTTTAAGTATGCTTATAAAAGAGCTTCTGGGGTTACAGGCAAGAAGGTGTAAAGATGTGTCATGCTAATAAATTCAAAAGCTCTGTCTTCTCTGGGGAAGAAAAAGCTAAAGATACCATGATATTTTGCTAAAAGTGATTTGTTCTCAGACTAAGATGTGGAAAAAAATAAAACTGAACATACTGGACTATCATATGTTTACAAGATTATGGAAAATAGTTGCTCACTTTTTTCCTTGTGACTAGCTCTTTATGCAGCTGCATATCAGATGCAGTTCTTGCCAGAGGCAGGCTTGACTGAATGAGAACTCTAAAGAAAAGTGGAGAGTTGACTTCTCTAATCCCGTTTTTGCAGGTGTGTCTGTCAAAGGCAGCATTTTTTTAATAGAACAAAAACCTAATGTTCTTATGTTATTAGCAATTGCCTTGAAAACGCAAACCTTTTACTAAAGAAATGTAAAAGAAAGTTTTTAATCAAAGAAGGTAATTGTTACTTTGAATAAGAATTATTAAGTATATGTTGGCATTTCCTAAATGGTTTTTAACAAAATTCCAAGTATGCTTATACTCCCTCTTGGAGATGGAGCTGACACAACCGCAAGTGGAGCAGTGGGGGAGGTGGGTGCCGGCTGGTGTAGAGTTCAAGGTAAAGCTGAGCTAGGCTAGGGAGATGGTCCTTGGAAAAGAGTAATTAGGGGAAGGAAGCAGGCCATTTCTAGCTTTATATTTAACCCATTGGCATTGATGGCTCTGATTTGTTTCCTTGCTTGAAACAACCCAGTGGCTCAGTCGATCTGCCCTGAGTCTATGGTAAGGAAGACCTGGATTCAAAGCCAGCCTTAAACTAGCTCTGTGGCTGGTGCAGATCACTTAACCACAGCTGTTTGCATTGTTTCCCACCATTATTAAATGAGGAGAATAATAGCATCTACCTCCTATTGTCAATGCGAAGAGTAAGCAGAAATAGACTTTGTAAAGTGTTCCGTGTATTGCTGGACACTGAGTAGACAGTAATAAGTGCTTACTCTTCCCCCCACTCTTATTATGTGAATTCCTCTAACCTAAAACCAATTTGGTAAAGAGTAAAAAATAAATAACCGAGGGAAGGGGATATGTGTTCAAATATTTTTTCTTTCTTAATTCTTTTTTTTTTAAACTCTTACCTTCCATCTTAGAGTCAATACTGTGTATTGGCTCAGTTGAGAAGTATCTGAGGCCAGACTTGAACCTAGGACCTCCTGACTGTAGGCCTGGCTCTCAATCCACTAAGCTACCCAGCTGCCCCTCTTTCTTAATTCTTAAATCATTTCCATTTTCTCTGTTTGCTATACTCTCGAGATTTAGACAGCCATAAACCCTTCGGCATGGATAAATGATATACTTTCTTGCAAATCTGCATATGTATATACAGTGTATATAAACATACAAATGTGTATATGTGTGTGTATTTTTCAGAAGGATACTTTTTCTGTGTTTATGGCAGTCATAAACCTTTGTATATTATCTACACCATTTAGGGTGTTCATCTAAGAAAAACCCTACTTTCAATATCTACAATAAACACTGGTTATATGCCCTTGCAGTCTGGTGAAAACAATAAGATGAGGATTGGCAGGCTAATTTCATTTCAATATATCTGGAGCTCGAGCTCCATAGCTTGGTGTGTCTGACAATAATGTGCTTTGATAAAGACATTTCCATAAGATAGGCATACACTGGTATTTTCTTATAGGCAATATTCTTAAAAAGTAAGAATCAGTTTCTAATCATGCCACTGAATTACGCTACAATTGGACTCTCATAGTCCAATTCTGGCAGTAAGAGAAAGAAACAACTCTTCTGTAGTCAGGATATATATATGTATGTATATATACACATATATATAGTGAGCTGCTTAAAGGGAAAAAAAAAGAAAGAAAACATTTCTCCAGCTGGAAAACGTCAAGTATGAACTGTAATTGAGTTTGTAATTCAGTTTGTACTCCCCACCCACTAAGATTATGAAACCTGCTGTTATCAGGGAGAAAGCTCCCTTACTACAAAAACATTTCCCAGGAAACCCATGCATTAAGCCTCATACTGTACATGTAAAGATTTCTCTTCTGACCATGGGGATTTTGGATATTCACCCCTCCAAGTCAGGGTCTGTATATCAAAATCTCTTTTGAGCCTCAGTTTCTTCATTTATAAAAAGGAGAAAATAATGTTAGCACTGTGTACCTAAAAGGGATGCAGTATAGAAAGTTTTTGTCCATCCCAAAGCGCTTTGGAATATGAATTATTATTAGTAGTGATACATGACTCTCTTAGACTGTCATATGGCCAACTAAGAAGGTTATTTAGGAATTTAATCTGGAGACAATATGTGACTAGTAAGATAGCAGACTAAATTTTTCTTAGCATAATTCCTCACAACCTCAATATTTTAAATCAGCAAGATAAGTGACAGATCACGTATATTTTCCTCTTCATTTTCTTATGCTTTCTAGGCATCTAAGAAAACCAGAAATGTGGGGATCCAACAGTGAGTTGCTTCAGATTTTTGGAATGAAGTGAGCTATCTAAAATCACATATAGTGATCCCTCACCTATTGCTATGTTCCGGAGACTCCCAGGAGAGGTGAAATTCCCCAAAGTAGCAGGAGAGCAAACAGACCAATTCTATAGTCATTGAGCAAATCAGTGCCCAAGATATAGAACACAGCACTGTGGCTGGTCACCTTTCATTCCATCAGCCAATTAAATGTCATGCTGCATTTCCATTGTGTAGAGTATCTTATTCATCCACAAATTCCATCATATGGTGAAAACTAGGATACAGAATTAGTTTTCTTTTTTTTTTTAACCCATGATACAGTGAAGTTTTGATAAGTGAATAGTGATATAGCAAGGGAAGACTCTCCTACAAATGGGCATTTGAAAATAGATACCTGCTTTATAGAAAACACAATAAAATTAAAGTGAGAATATATGGGAAATATACCTAAAACAAAGTATGAACAGTAATAAGTCTGAAGTAAGAGTTCTTGGAATAAAAAAAAAAAACTGGATTCATTTTTTTCTGGAGAAGTCAAAGATGAACTCTAAAAGCCATATAACTTGGAGGAAGCTAGGTAGCTCAGTGAATTGAGAGAAGACCTAGAGACAAGAGGTCCTGGTTTCAAATTTGACCTCAGACACTTCCTAGCTGTGTTACCTGGGCAAGTCACTTAGGCTCCATTGCCCAGCCCTTCCCTTCCACTTTGGAATCAATATACTGTATTGATTCTAAGATGGAAGGCAACCATTTGAGACTAAAATCACACACACACACACACACACACACACACATACACACACAACTCCAGGTTTTGCTTGGAAATCAGACTGGAAATATGCACTTGAATAGGGATAGGAGTGAAAGACTATCATTTGCCTTAGAGTATACCTATTCCCATTCCATTCTTTTACTTGTTAGGGAGATGCCTAACAGCCTGCCTCTGCATATGACCTCCACACAAGTCAGTCCTTTGGTGACTTTTCCCATCCAGCTGATCTGGATTTCATGATCTCCAAAAACTTGTCATTCTTTAAGAGTGAATCACTTCTGAAATTTACACATTATCAAAGCATTCCCCACCTGTAGCAACAGAGGTCCATCATAACTCCGTGCTGGGTGTTCCAATGACCTTCACTTCATCTTCCTAATGACTCACCTCCACTTTTTGGCTTTTAGTTATTTTATTATTTCCTTCATTAGACTGTAAGCTTCTTGAATTGAAGATGGTTTTAAACTTTTCTCATATCCCAAGAATTTAACACAGTGCCTGACATAGTATTAGGTGCTTAATAAAGGTTTATTGCCTATTGGCTTAAACAAAAATGGAAAGCCAAGTCTTATACAGATGCTTGGAGTTAAGATTTCAGATGTAACATCTGACATATATATGTATATAAATAGATAGAAATAGAGGGAGAGACTAGTAATAAGAAATCATATTATATCAAGTTTTTAATCTCAAATGACATATAAATCTTGAGCCTAGAAAGGCTCTGCCCTTCATTTGAATCATGAATATCACACCTCTGTGCTTTCCATTACATTCATGCAAGTTCTATGCTGAGACTGTTCTTATTAGCATGTATTCTTTTTCCTTAGCAATTAAGTTCATTAAAGTTTTCTTGGTATGTAGGTGCTTTTCATTTGAACTGACTCATACTACATTATCTATAGTTGGAAACATTCCCCTGAAGGGGAGAAATACTTATCTCATATGTAAGCTATGTATAAATATATACTTTAATATGTGTTGATGTATAATAAATATGTATAATAGACATTTATTATATTTATAATTAATATAAAATATAGAATTTATATAAAATTTATTTGCATAAATCTTTTTATATAAGATACAAGTCTTACATTTCATAATTAAAATCATGAGAAGAGAATAAGGTGGAAAATACTTCCATATAGCAAAGTTCTTTGACACAATAGTAAAGGATGTAAAGAAAAGGATTTGTAGATGAAAATCTGTGAAAATAAGGGTAAGAATGGAGAGAGTGGCCTTGGTAAGGAGAAAAACCAGTTCTTCATCAAAGCTTAGAGTCAAAGGAAACAAGGTGAAATAGGATGCAATAGGTCATTGAAGTATAAAATGGGGAGAAAGGGAGTCAGAGCAAATAACCTCTTAGTAAAATATAAGGGAAAGAAGGTCATCTTCTATGATGAAAGAGGAGATGGAATAAGAGTCTTAAAGAAAAAGAAGGGAGGTCAGAAGCTAAAGAGAATATGTTATCAATGAACAAAATGATTCCCTTGCTGAAATGAGGATCCATTTGAGATTAACTGAATTAATCAACAATCTAACAGGAAGCATTTGTTAATCCCCTACCATGTCCCAGGTATATAAACTTAACCTGCAGTGGATCCAGTGAAAGAAATTCTATTATTTTTCTCCAGCACAAGAGTAAAGATAGAAAAGGTAGATTGAAGTAGAATTATAGGATTCAAGTTTGACAAGACTGAAATAGCAATATAACATGGGAACAAATTATTCAAGGATAAAGAACAGTACATGATTGAATTAATTACCTAAAGGATCACAATCAGATAGGGAGAACAATTAATCCAAATCCAATGGGATGGTCTGAGAGAACATACTGTGGAATAGTGACAAGATATTATAGAGATAATAAAGGGAAATGAATGAATCACAAGGACAGGAAAAAGATGGAAGCTTGTTCTCAGAGGCATTCCATAATTCTTGATCATGAAAGACCAACACTTTTAGGTGATAATGAGATTAAGGACATGTAAATGAAGTAGAAATAGGCTGTAAGTCATGAGAGTTGAGAAAGTTGATGATATCAAAGGTCAGGGTATTTGGGAGTCATTAATATGTACACTAATGTTACAAAGTGTAGGGGTAGGCTATGTTTTATTGAGAAAGGGAAAGAGTGTGAAGCACTTACTGAATGTCTTTATAAAGGAGAGAGAATTAAATTATATCTAGTATATTAGTACCACTAGGATGAGGGAGACAGACAGACAGAGACAGAGAGAAATGGAGGGATAGAAAGACAGATAGATACAGTAAATCCTAAGGAAGGAAAGGCTGCTAAATGATTGTCTCAGAGGGAAGGTCAGGGAATGACAGTATTCCTCCCTTTAATGCAATTTATTTGTAGACAAGAGAAAAAGTAAATCTAGTACTGGATAGAGTAAAAGACATTCAGTATCATGTTAATGATACCATCTCAGTCCTTCATATATGCAGGGAAATGGAAAGTTTACAGGTGGAAAGAGATGATTGTCAATAATCAAATGGAGGTTGAGAAGGCACAATGGAAGAGGAGGAAGAACAACAGTTAAAGTGGTTGAAAACTAGAAAATAGAGATGAAATTGTCAGCAGTGAAGAGACGTGATACTTGATTAGACGACTAGTTCTCTATCACCAGAATTTGAAATATTTCACTATTAGGAAAATAGCAAAATCATAAAATATATTATTATATGATAAGCTAAGAAGGAATCTTTGAAAGTATATCACTCATTTATTATAAAAGCTATAAAAAGCATAAGCACAAAATAATTCTTTAAAGTGTTCTTTAAATTAAAAAAAAATTCTTTAAAGTGAAAGATATTCACTTTTAAAACCTTGAGCTAGTCCTATCAGCAATGTAATATTGGATTCAAGGAAATCCTTGAATCTCCAAAATATTTGGAGGTTAAACAACAATGTGTAATCTTCCTACTATTATTTGGTAAAGTTCTAGCATAGTTAGAGCATGACCTATATACATCATAATTATGTATTAAGTAGATGAAAGAAATATTAAAGGTATAAATGTTAGTAATGAGAAGATATAGTTATCCAAATTCCAATCATCTCTCTTTGTTGTTGAAATGATTACTTACACAGAAAACCCCAGAGAATGAGTCAGCAAAGTAATAAAAATTATTAAAATATCAATTAAATAACAGAGCAAAAATAAATCCATAGATATTGTCATCTTTATAGTATCCTTTTCTAAAAAAACCCTTACCTTCCATCTTGGAATCAATACTGCGTATTGGTTGCAAGGCAGAAGAGTGGTAAGGGCTAGGCAATAAGGGTCAAGTGACTTGCCCAGGGTCACACAGCTAGGAAGTGGCTGAGGCCAGATTTGAACCTAGGACCTCCCATCTCTAGGTCTGGCTTTCAATCCACTGAGCCACCCAGCTGCCCCCTTTTATAGTATTCTAACAAAAGAAAAGTATAGAGAAATTCCCCTCAAAAAAATCATGAAATTCACACATGTGAGTTAGCTTTCCAAGAAACAAAAACATATATATATATGTATATATATATACATATATATATGTAAATACAAAATATTCATTTAAGAAATAAAGGGAGACACAGAAGTGGATATATTTTCATTTTGTCTAGAACCACTATATAAACCACTATCATAAGCCACTATAATAAAGTAATGGTATTGTTTAAATTAGTTTTTATATTTAATGTTACAGTAACCCAACTACAAGGAATCTCATATCTATAAATCTCAAAGGAAATTATCATTGTTTTTAATAATGAACCAAAACAGCAGCAGCAGCAACAATAACAATAGCTTATTGCCAATTCAATCGAACTATTTTTTGAATAAAAAATTAGAACATCCATTTAACATAAAAAAGATCTATATTGATCTATATTAAATCAGAAAAATAAACTAGATCAGCAAAACCAAGATAAATATTTTAAAGTCCATGCTTGATAAATCCAGTAGCATGAATTACTTGGAAGTAAAATGATTATTGAATAAGAACTTCTAAGACCACTGGAATTCAGTTAGAAAGGGATAAGATTTATATCAGTATTCATATTATATACCAACATTGGTGAAGGTTTTCAAGTTTGAGTGCCCAAACTGCAATTTCAAGCTGCCTTTGAGCTCCTCTCCCTGCTCCCCTTACCCTTGCCTCCCCCCACAAACCTGGCTTTAACCCAAAGAGCAGAGGGGAAAGTTCTCTCTTTGGGCAGCTGGACAAAAGGGCGAAGCATGCCAAAATTGTCCTCTGGACCTGGGATGAGGAAGAATGGAGCAGCTTCCTGAGTGCCAGCTCTGCACCCATGCCAATACTTCACCAATGCTGCTATATACAAATTGATGTACCAATTTGATTCATTATTTGTACATTGGCCATCAACTAAGTTTTTAAATGGAGGAAAATGAAATATTGTGAAATAATTTTACATATACATATAATACAGCCTGGAGAGCATGATAGCTTCAAATACTTTGTACCTAAACAACAGGACCTTCTTTAGTCAGTGCAGTTTTCAGAAATACTCTTTGGAAGTCTCTTCATCTTAAAAGATGTTCTTAATATAAGGGAAAACAATATTTGAAAAATGCCCTGTTGTCTTGGAGGAAGCATTTTCAATATCAAATCATAGTTATAGAATATTTATCTAATACATTGAACAGTTAATTGAAGAGCTGTAAGTTGCTAGGAGGGTCTTCACAGATTCTGAGAACTATAAGAGACTGAATATCATTTAGTTCATCCTGTTCTTAAGCAGGAATCATTCCCTTCCAAAATAAAAATCTGCCCTATAAAGAAGTCATTAGCCTCTTCTCAAATCACTCCAGTGACTGGTGAACTTATACTAGTCAGAAGACTTTGCTTTCCAACCCTTCTCATGATCAAAAAACAAACAAACAAACAAATAAAACAATTGCCTTTTAGTCAAGTAAGTGTTGAACACTGTAATATGGCAGGTAGTGGGTAAATTTTAGATTCAGAGTTGCAGTTCTTCAGTCATTTCAGTCTATTTTAGTCTCATATTGGTTGGTCATGAAAGAAAACCTTGGCAAAGATATTGGTGGTTTGGAATTTCCTTCTCCAGTACATTTTAACAGATGAGGAACTGAGGCAAATTTGGTTAAGTACTTTGCTCAGAATTACATAGATATTAAGTGTTGGAGGCTGGATTTAAATTCATAAAGATAAATCTTCTCTGATTTCAAGTCCAGTGCTTTATCCACTGCATGGAGACCCAAGTTCAATTCTCAACTCTGGGAAATTCACTCAACTTCGGAGTTACCCAAACATTATGGAGTCATTTACCATATCTCAGGGTTGTGTTACCAAGAAATCTCTATACCAATGAACATACATCCAGATTTCTCCCCACCTTCTTTCTCCCTTGCCCTTGCCCTCTGACCCTCCTCTCTTTCTTCCCACTCCCTGTTTATATAATTCAGCATCATAACACATTAAAGTTCATTTCGGATTTAAAATCAGCATAAACTGTGTTCATTATACATCTCATATTCTGGGACTGAATATCTAGAACAATAGTTAGCAAGTGATTGAAAAATATAGAAACAAGGAATAAATATGAGACTAGTATCTCTTGGAATTTGATAACACTGTTTCATTACTTCTTCTGAGATAAAGTAACATTGGTAAGATAAGATAGCTCAAACTTAATGACCATAAATTTGTAGTATATTTTGACACAATTGAAGTCATGGTGCTTTAGAAACTGCCATGGAGTTACTCTCATCTAAAAGTGCCTTTCTCATTTTCTGATTAATTCAGCATGAGAAATCAAATATCAATATAGATTAAAATAACTGGAACATGCACTGGGCGGGAACATTCCATGGCAAAGAAAAACCAGGGTTCATCAAAAGATATTTTTTTATTTGCTAACTTATGAGGGTTATACTTTTGTGGTGTAAATCTTAAAATTTCTCAGACTGTAAAGATTAAAATTTAGGGGGAAACTGAGGCAGGGTAGAAATAAGTTTTTCTCTGCAAGGAATATTATACCTTTAGAGGTTTATTAAGGGTTAAGGATTAAAGAAAATACAGAATAAGAAAGCACGTGTATAGGCCCAGTGAGGCCTAGACAACCTCACCTACCTTATGAAAAGAGATGCATCTGCTTGGAAGTGGCAACGGGAAAAGGAAAAGAGAGCCCAGAAGCCTTTCCAATCAGGTTAAATACCCCATCTTGATCTCGGCCCAGGTGAGAATTCAGTGATATTAGAAAGCATTCTGGGGAAGTGGAACAAGGACTTCTGGGGATTGAAGTCCTGGATTCAAGTCTCCATTTTTATATGCCCCTGTTTGATTCTCTGGGAAGAAGGACTTCCCCAAAGGATCATAAAACCATAATCAATTTAAAGATTACAATAATTTGAGAATAAGAGAAAAACAAAACAAAACCAATAATTGCTGGATGCATTGACAAAAAGCCAGTTGGGGCAGTCCCCTTTGGCATGAAAGTATACATACAAATAAATGTTCAATCAACCACACCCAAAGTTCATTTTTATGCAGCTTGTGGTCTGGAGGCTTCTTCATGGTATCTTCTCCAAAAGTTCAGTTTCTGGATTCAGAGAGGTAGCATCTTTCTTTACCTAAAATTCTTCTAAAAAGGAATTTAAACTTTGCAATTTAAAATAATGATATTTTTTACATTTCCTCGTGTTGTGGGTGATTGAAAAATACAGGATCACTTAGGGGTACATGGCTGAGGTAAGAGGTATATAAATCAATTGGTAAGTGAAATTAAAAAGACACCAGAAAAATCCAAATAAAAAAAATTATGGATGAAAATATAGACTATCAAAGTCTTATGTGTAAAAATTCTAAGTAAAGGAAAAATAAATCTATAACAGGTCCTTGAATCAGGGCCCAATCAAAATGATCTAAGCAATGATGCATTTACCCAGTCAGTAGCCAGGACTATAGAAAGGTACCACACTATGAAAAGCAGAAAAGGGGACTAGATTATAGGAGCCATGGTTTTGGGGATACTCATCTGTGAGTATTTACAGAGTGAGTGTGGACATAAGGAAAGCCTATGTCTAATAAAGTTAAACACAATAACCTCGAGTCTTCACACTAGGTTTAAAACCTTTGCATTGGCCTAGAAGTGCATCAGTCCATCATAGATTGGGTTTTCTTTGGCCCTGTGAAATGGCTCTTTTTTGTATATCTTGACCTGGAATCAGACAGAATCATTAAGTAAAGTCCCATGATTTTTTAAATAATTAGTGGCATTATTTTTGTTGTCTCAAGCTTTTAGGGCATGCATTGACATTATATCAAATGTATTTTAAACTTATAGTACTGAAAAGTCAAAAAGTTAAAGAAAATCTTAATGCTGGTGACATGTGCTTCAAATATAAAAAGGAGAGAAAAAAATTTAAAAAACTGAAAAAGTATATTTCATATGCAAGAAAAATATAATAAAAGAGCTTTAAAAATAAAAATGTAACTTATAATCATTGACACTCTGTGTTATCTAAGGAAATATAGAATGTAAGGCTTTCTCACCAAAAATGAGATCCATTTCCTCTTCATATCTGGCCATGATCCACTGTGAGTATAAGCAAATGAACTGAACAAGGCAACATTTTTCATTGTTAAAGAACAGTAGTAAAAATATGTGGTATCAATATCCCCAAAATTCTCACTAGCCCAATTAAGCACAATAGCAAACAAGCATACTATCATATTTCACATAAGTTGCTCTATGGCATTTAAAAAAAAATCTATGAACTGATGGATATTTGTCACAATTTTCACAAACAATCTTTCAACCTTGGCAATAAACATATTTTTAAACAAAGTAAAACTCATTTTTGGTTTAGAACATAATCAAGAAATCTAGAGATCATTCTGGTGGAAGTAAAGTAGTGAGTTGAAGAGTATAAATGAAGGGTGTTCCTTTTTTGGAGACTTTTTAGGGATACAAATGCCCTGAGATTAACTGCCTCAACTTCCATTCACATATTTAGAAATGTGGGAATGTTGGGGGTTATAAAATGTATTTCACCTCATGTTTAATCATGTTTAAAAAACCCTTAAAATCAGTTGAGATATTTATTTATAGCAATTGTAACCAGTTCTGGTGAAGTCCATCTATACTCTATGTGACAATTTACAAAGTCAAAAACAGAAAAGCTGCTTTTTCATATATGGGCTTAATTACAATGATATTTGTTCAATATGTTTATAGGGGAAAAGCAATAGAATTTAACAGTAGTCAAAACTCAGTACATTAAAATGATTCAGTGTAACAGAAGAACATTGAATGTAGTAATATATGAACTTAAAATCACAAAGTTAAACCTTAAACCAAAGCAAACAGTAAAATGCAATAGAATACAGAGATTTTTTATAAACCATTGGAGTCTGAAATGCCTTAAAATATATAACCTCCAGTCTCTTTAAAGTTCTTTGGTTTTTTTTTTTTTGTTGTTGTTGTTGTTTTTAAATATCCATTTAGACGTCTATTGTCCAAAGGCAAATTGGTAAGGGGTAGGCAATGGAGCTTAAGGGACCCAAGGCCTGGCTCTCAGTCCACTGAGACACCCAGCTGCCTCCCCAAATTTAGCTAAAGGGTTACAGGAAGCTAAATTTTCTTCAAGTGAAGTCAATAAAAGGATCAATGCAATTAAAAGGTATCCTTGTAAAATAGCCATGCTTTTAAGTTCCTGTTTGGAAAGTCTCTTTTCTTCCCCTTTTCTGTCTCCCCTCCTATGATCCTCCACCAATACCCCCAGTCCACGTGGAGACTTAGCCTAAGGGAAAATTACCCCATTTGTTATCAGCTGGTTTTTGATCCTGAAGAAACTGGGTCTGCTACCAGCGGCCTTGGTCCTGGGGCTGGGACTGGGGCGATGAGCCATCTGGGTCAGAAGCCAGTTTTGCTGGACCTTGATCGGCTGGACCAGATGGGTGACAGACCTCCAGGGTGGGCAGGGCCAGGACAGGAATGCAGGAAAGCAGGGCCAGGAGCTGGAGCAGGGCCGAGATGAGTTTAGAGGCTTCCAAAAAAGGCTGGAAAGAGCAGCAGCTTTACCAGGGTAAAAAACCTTGGTCAGAGAAATGTGGCTTAAAACAAAATTCTAGGCTAAAATTTTGAGAAGTTCTCATCCAATCTAGCAGTTGCCATAACTGTAAAGATTAAAATTTAGGGGGAAACTGAGGCAGGGTAGAAATTAGTTTCTCTCTGCAAGGAATATTATATTTTTAGAGGTTTATTAAAGGTTAAGGATTAAAGAAAATACAGAATAAGAAAGCACGTGTATAGGCCCAGTGAGGCCTAGACAACCTCACCTACATTATGAAAAGAGATGTGTCTGCTTGGAAGAGGCAACAGGAAAAAGGAAAGAGAGTCCAGAAGCCTTTCCAATCAGGTTAAATACCCCATCTTGATCTCGGCCCAGGTGAGAATTCAGTGATATTAGAAAGCATTCTGGGGAAGTGGAACAAGGACTTCTGGGGATTGAAGTCCTGGATTCAAGTCTCCATTTTTACAAGACTCTACCTTAGAACATTTGGTTAAGGCTATTCCCCATTTAAACAATGGAGGTACTTCATCAGGAATGTATTGGGAACTCTATTACTCCATCCATACTTAGGCATACTTTAGGGGAAGATAAAGTTGTAAACTCCTGATGGAACAATGAGAAAAAGTCCCGAACCCATACCTATAGTGAGGCAAAAGCCCTTAAGCTAGGTCTATTTTTGGATCTAATACAAAATGCTGTTAAGTACCTATGAAGGTTAAATTAATCACTAAAAGGTCAGGCAACTTACAAAGGGCAAGCTTAGCAAGAGATACGAAGTTTTGGTCTGCTCAGGGAAGGTGATTAACAAAAGAAGGTGTGAATTAAGAATGGTCAGTCCTATGGAAAAAGTCTGCTGTGATTGGTAGATGTGAAAATTTAGGGGAGGTGACATAAGAGAAAATTCTCTTTAAAAGGAGCTGGCTCTCTCAACTTAGAGTTAGTTGGATCTCAGACTAGTTGGAGTAGCTGGGCCTCTGAACTTAGTTGGAGTTTTGCTTGGGACAAAAATCTTGTGGTGAGTGGATAAAAGACTGACTTAGTTTCTCTCCTAAAGACAAAGGCCTAGGCCATTTGGCCTAGGCTCTAGCCTTCCTACTATTTCCTTTTACTCTGTCTCTCTCCCTTCCCTTAATTCCTTCATTCCTATTAATTAAAATCTCCATAAAACCCAACTGACTTGGGTATTTCATATTTGGGAATTTTTCCCATGGAGACCACTTAATTTTGATTTAAAATCAAGACACTAAAAATTATCTTTGCAGTTTTGGCAATTCATAGTCTTGAAACCCATATTTTTGTGGTCACAGTGGGTATTTATCTATCCATCGCTCAATCCATCTATCTATCTATCTATCTATCTATCTATCTATCTATCAAACTATCCATTTTTGTCTATCTATATATACACAGAGAGACACCTATATATGTATGCATAAGAATAGTCATATGTGTATATAACATTTTATTAGTTATATTTATATGTGTACATATGTAGAAAATATTAACATGCTATATACATTTTCCTGATAAATTATTATCAAAACCTAGTAAAAGCAAAATAAGATAAAACCACTATTATGAAGGTCTTTTCATTGAGAGGACCAATAGCTTAAATACCTATTAGACTAAGTTTCTCATTTACCTTGCTCATTAGAAAGCTTTCAGAAACTTTGAGAACTAGTCGTTCTGCTGGTGCTGGAGTTTTACACTCAGATAAAAGGGATATATCTGTCAATATGTTTTCACAGTTCTTTGATCTCCATGTGGAAATTACTCCAAAGTTAATATGTGTGGTTGCAAATTTTTCTTTAGAGTGCTTCACAGATTGTTTTAAGAAAGTGAAAAATGTGTCTTATTGGACAAGAAATTTCTTTACACTCTATGCATATATTTTCCTTGTGGAAATGTATCAAGCCATAAAATATATGGCTATTGAATACCATAAAAAAGGAACTTGGGTTCATCATAGATATTTTCAAGGTTTAAATTTAACTCTTATTTAAATAAAAACATTGTTAAGCAGAGTTAGATTATATCAATCTAGGAATGCTAACTTTTGAGAGCTTATGGAAGCCCAAGTTTGATATAATTTAATAAAATATTGATATATGATTAATATAACATGTGCATATAGATCCTGCTTTTGCCTCCATTATGGTATTTTCTTCCATATATATGTATACATATTAATATTTCTATTAGATAAATCAGGATTATAAATTATGTTTCTGTTCTTCTAAATTAATGTATGAAAAACAGGAATAATGGATGGATTTATGTGTCCTTAGCTCCATACCAATGTATGCTGACTTTGTATTTCCATTGCTTTTTTTTAATTATAAAAAATACTTTGAAATTTCAAAATTACAGATTGTTGAACTTGAAAGAGTCATGAAAGCATTTGATTATTTTTTTCCAAATAAGGAAATGTAGGATCTGAGAATAAAAATGACCTTCCAAATTCATATGATTACCAAAAGGCAAATTTTCAAGTCAAAGGATCTTTCCATTTTTTTACTCCTGGGGCTTCTCTTTCTGAAGCTATTGCTCTTCTCCATGAAAACAAAATATTCAAATCCAATTTTTAGAAAATATCTAAATTAATTTCATCTTTCTAATTGGAGTGATAGTTTTCCTTTATCTTAGTGAATCCAGTGTTGACAATAATTGTGTTTGGATTCTCAAGCAAGACATAAAAAACATAATCATAGCTAAATGTTTGCAAATACAATACCTGGATTCTATGATTAGACTGCTCATGTCAACTTCTTCATAGTCCAGAAACACAGGCAATTGTAGGAAATCTCAATATTAAAGATAAAATGGGTTGAATGGCAATTGGAGTTTTAGATTCTCTTTTCTTTTTCTTAGTCAAACAAACATAACTAATATGACAATGTTAAAATATAACCCAAATCATAAAATTAATGCATTTCATGAGAAAAATGATTTAAATTTTAAATGCGCCTGAAGAATTGATATAAAAATAGATGATATATTGAGTTTTACTAGCAGTATAAAAACATTATTCCCTTTAGTAGCTATTTGACCTTATAAATGACAGAAGTGACATCAACAGAATGATAGCATATCTTGGGTTTGCAGATACTGAGGCTTCTCTGCAAAATTTTAAATGATCTATTCTTCTAATATACATTAATGCTGAAAGGTAAATAAAAAAAGAATCAATTACCATATGTATTCAAAAAAGTTGTCATTTAACATATCATCCATTATATTAGGTTATATGAGTTGTATGCACTCTATTTCTTCTCTATCATAACTCTCTATTACCATTTCATTTTAATTTGTCAATTCCTTTCCCATCACCACCAATCCCCAATGCACACAGTCTCTTCAATGACTACCACACAAGTCTAGTGTAAGAGGGGGAAAATATGAGGCATAGGGGTTTTACAAAGCTTGATATGATCTTTAGTATGGGTGGGGCTTCAAGAACCCTTTGCTAAGCCAAAGGATCTGGGCTATTTATGTCCAATATAAACTTCTTTAAGCAGGAGTTGTTTCATTTTTGTTCTTGTATGCCTAGCTTTTAGCAAAGTGCATGTCACATAGTAGGCACTTAATGACTATTTTAAAAATTAAATTAAAATTTATTTTATCAAGTATATTATATTTTATTTTTATATATAATATAAAATATTATAAATAATAAAATTTAAAAATAACTAGAATGAAAGTTTCAAAGTTGAGAAGACTTGAGTTTGATTATTGCCTCAAATGCTTACTGACTTGTTTGACCCTGAAGAAGTGATTTTACCTTTCTGTGTCTCAGTTTCCCTATCTTCTAAATATGGATTAGAATAACACCTATATGCTAGGGTTATTGGGAGTATCAAAAGAGTTAACACATGCAAAGTAATTTGAAAATCTTAAAGGAGTATGTAAATAAGGGCTGTTATAATTAGCTATATTATCGTTGCTATTCTAAATCTCCATTGTTGATTTCCCTGAGGTCTGAGGTTCTTTTTTGTGTTAGTGTCCCTTTGGCATTTGAGTGAAGCTTATGCATGTATTCTCAGAATAATGGTTAAAAATGCATAAAATAAAATGCATGGAATTACAAAGGAAACCAATTATAGTTAGAGTCATCAAAAATGTTAATTGAAAGATAATTTTAGACCCTCAGAAATGTATCTTCATACATCTTGGGTATCTGGGGATCCAAGATTAATGTCTCTTGTTTTATGACTTTTCTGCCCTTGAAAGGTAGAAGGTAGAGTATGGAAGATTAGAGGAAACATTTAAATTTTTCCAGTGGAACCATTCATGCCACTTTATTGTAACCATGGATATATATTTTTGGGGCAGGATTGCAACCACCTAAAATAAAATGCTAAATATCATGTGAAGAATAAGAATAAAAAAAATAGATTTTGATTCTAAGGATGCAAGTAAAACTACTAAGAAGGCACATACATAACCATTCTTCTCCCTTCTGGCCCCAAAGTGGGCCTGAATTAGGAAGGAACTTTGGGGTAGATTCAGAGCATGGAGAGGTCACTATAATGGGAAAGGGATTTAAAGTCAAGAACCATGCATTCTACTCCTGGCTCTGAAATTTATTTTCTTTTTTAATCAATCCAAACATCTGATTTTTTGAGTTTATCAGTGTAGAGTTGCCAGTGAGGAACTCCCTCTATCAATGCTGACTGGCATCCCTGCTGCAGCTTGAATTCTTCGTTTGCCAGATATGCTGAGAGACAATTCCTTGGTCATCCTACTTAGTATCTATAAGATCATGGATATTTTTACTTTCTTCAATGGGCTTCAGTTTATTCATGTGTAAAATGAAGATAATAATTCACAACCTAGTCCAGAGATTTGTTGTAAGAAAAATGCTTTGTGAAACCTGTAAAATCGCAAAAATAGACAGACATGCAAATATGTTGTTATATTCTTGTATAATGAGTCAAATATCAAATAAAATATGATGTCAAAAGCTGGTAATTGGCTGATTATGAACATCTCTTTTTGTATTAATCATTTGTGAATTCCTTTTCCTCAGTTTCAGTGATGGAGACAAGACTTGTAGTCATGTAGAGGAATGTTTGTATCCTACATCTAGTTCTTGGAGGCAGAGTCAAGATGGCAGCTTAGAGACAGCAAAAGTTCAGACCTTTGCAAACCCATCCTCACTGAATCTAAAACATAATGATTCCAAGACACTGAAAACCAAATCTAACAAACAGCAGGACAGAGCTAGGGAACCCTCCTGCTGAATTCAACTTAAAAGGTACATGCCCCCCAAAATCCTGAAGTCTAGAATATGAAAGTTTAGGGGGAGGAAGAAGGAAGGTCCCAGGACCCTTCCCCCATCTTCAGCACTGAGCCTCCAGTGGTGGCTGGAATTTCTGGGTGGAGAAAGGTGATCATCCTGAGGGAGTACCTTGCTGGTACAGCTGTGCCAGGCTCAGGACATTGAACACAAGTGGCATAGAGGAATCTGGAGGAGAAGCTCAGAGCAGGCAGCCTAGCCACAACCAAGACACTCCATCTTGCCCTCCCTCCCCCGTTCACAGGGTTTTGACCTTAGGGCATAGTCAGCTTTGCAGATCACTCCACCCTGGCTCAATCTCATCAATAGGGCAAATAAGAAGCCTTCAGAGGGAAGGGAAGTTCAGACTCCAACACCCATCCCCGACAGATTGATCTGAGAGCCTTGCTGACTAAGCTTCTAGGGCAAAGACTAAAATAAACTATAAGCAACAAACTTGATAACAGAGCAGGAATCCCAGCTCTTTTCCAGCTTCTGCTGTCAACTAGGGAAGACCTGACTAACCCAATCAATTAGCAGAACAGAGAAGAATCCCCTTCAAGACAGAACAGCCCAAACCCACAGAACCATCACATAATGAGAGGAGCAAGATTACAGACAACAACAGGGGGGAAAGAAGGGGAAAATATGAGTTAACAACAGAAAAAGAAAAATGAATTTGCAATTGACAACTTCTATCCAGGCAATGAACAAAGTGCAAATGGAAGAGAGGAGGATCAAGGAACACCTAGGGAAAAAAAAAAAAACCAGAAACTCCAGAGAATTGAATACATGCTTGGGAAGAGCTCAAAATAAATTCACAACATAATTAAGAGAGACTGAAGATAAATGGGAAAAGAACCTCAAAAGCAAGATAAGTCATCTGGAAACAGAGGCAATTGAACAAAAATGAGAAAATACCGTCTTGAAAGCCAAAATTAATCAGCTTGAAATTGAATCAAAGGAGATGAAAGATCATAAGGAAAAGGATGACCAAAAAGCCAGGGATGAAGTTCAGTCTTTAAAAACAAGAATAAAGCAATTAGAAGTGGGTGACTTCAAAAGGCAGCAGGAAATTATAAAACACAATCAAAAGAATGAAAAAACTGAGGAAAATATTAAACATCTCATCCACAAAACAGAATATTTAGAAAACAGATCTAGGAGAGACAACATAAGAATCATTGGTCTACCTGAATAACATGACAAAAGAAAAACCCTAGACATCATTATACAGGAAATTATCCAAAAAAACTGCCACAAAATTCTAGAACAAGAGGGAAAAATAGAGATGAAAAGAATCCACAGATCACGTCCTGTATTTAATCCCCAACTGACAACAACCATGAATGTTATAGCCAAATTCAAGAACTACCAGACCAAGGAAAAACTATTGCAAGCTGCTATGAAGAAGTCATTCAGTTATTATGGAACTTCAGGGAGGATAACACAGGATCTGGCTGCAAAAACACTGAAGGACCAAAAGACATAAAATATGATATCCCAGAAAGCAAAGGAACTAAGACTACAACCAAGAATCAACTACCTAGCAAAACTGACTATATTCTTATGTGGGAAAGTATGGCCATTTAATAAAATAGAAGAATTCCAAGCATTCATGAAGAAAAGACCAGACCTGAACAGAAAATTTGATGCCCAAACACAGAACTCAAGAAAATTATCAAAAGGTAATTAAGAAAGGGTGAAAAACAAAAACAAAACAAAACAAAAAACAAACAAACTCTTCTTAAGGAACCCAATAAGTTAAAAAGATATATATCCCTACAAGAAAAGAAGATATTGGTAACTCTTAAAAATTGTTATTATCACCTGGGTATCTAGAAGAATTATACTTAGAGGGAACAGTGACACACTGTATAGGATGAAATGCCAAGAAATAAATATGTATATAGATATAGGTATACATAAATATATATACATGTGTATAAACATACACATGTATATATATTTATGTATACCTATATCTATTTATTTATGTATTTATGCATGCACCTATATGTACATGCATGTACACTTTTAAAAAATAGGTTAGTACCAAGAGAAATGTGAAAAGAAACAAAATGGGGTAAATTTGTATGTCACAGAAGCACATGACAGGAGGGGGGGAGAATATCAATACACTAGAAGAGTAAAGAGGTTGGAGATGGGAAATACTCAATTCTTGAAATTGACTCAAAAAGGAAAGAAATTGAAATTGACTCATAGAGGGAAGAACAATCAAATACATTGGGACAGAGAACTGATTTGTGCCCAATAGTTAAGTAGAAAGGTAATAAACAGACTGGTGGGGAGGGAAGCAATACAAGAGACAGAGAGGGTGGGGAATAGCTTTAAAAGACTGTATAGAAAATGAAAGGGGAAGAGGGGGTAGAAAGAGAAGTAAAATAAGGGTAGGAATTAGGGGGACCAATTAAAATCCAAACACTGGTGTAGAAGTAAAGAGTGAAAGTAGAAATGGCAGGACTAGGAGTGGAAATCAAAATGCTGGGAAATAAACAGCTGGTAATCATAACTCTGAATGTGAATAGAATGAATTCATCAAAATGCAAACAAAAAGGAGAGTGGATTAGAAACCAAAACCCTACCATATGCTATCTACAAGAAACACACATGAGGAAGATCGACAGGTATTGGGTAAAAATAAGAGGACAGAGTCAAATCTATTGGGCATCAACTGATAAAAAGAAGGCAGGAGTCACAATCATGATATCTGAAAAAGACAAAGTAAAAATACATCTAGTTAGAAGAGATAGGGAAGATAATTGCATCCTGATAAAAAGCAGTATAGACAATGAGGAAATATCAGTACTCAACATATGAGCACAAAATGGCATAGCATCCAAATTTCTAAAGGAGAAACTAATAGAGCTCAAGAATGAAATAAATTAAAAAAAAAACTATACTGGTGGGAGACCTGAACTTTCATCTATCAGAAAGAGATAAATCAAACCAAAAAATAAATAAGAAAAAGATAAAATAATTGAATGAAATCTTAGAAAAATTAGAGTTAGTAGATATATGGAGAAAAATAAATGGGATCAAAAAAGAAATATACCTTCTTTTCAGCAGCACTTGGTACATTTACAAAGACTGACTATGTACTTGGGCATGAAAATTTTGTAAACAAGTGCAAAAGAGCAGAAATAATAAATGCAACCTTCTCAGATCACAATGCAATGAAAATAATAATCAGGAAGGGTATATGGAGAGTCAAATCAAAAATTAATTGGAAATTAAACAATATGATTCTTCAAAATCAGTTAAAGAACAAATCATAGAAACAATTTCATTGAAAAAATGACAATTATGAGATATCCTTTCTAAATCTGTGGGATGCAGTCAAAGCAGGACTCAGGGGGAAATTGATATCCTTGAGTTGATTAATTAACAAATTAGGGAGGGCAGAGGTCAATGAATTGGGCATGCAATTAAAAAAAATTGAAAGCAAACGAATTAAAAATCTTCAGATGAAGACTAAATTAGAAATCCTAAAATTCAAAGGAGAAATCAATAAAATTGAGTCAAAGAACTATTGATTTATTAAATAAGACTAGAAGCTGGACCTTTGGAAAAAAAAACCAAATAAAATACACAAAGTAGTGGTCAATATAATTGAAAAAAGGAAAGAAGAAAACCAAATTGACAATATCCAAGATGAAAAGGGAGACTTCACCTCTAATGAAGAGGAAATTAAGGCAATAATTAAAAATTATTATGCCCAATTATATGGCAGTAAATATGGCAATCTAAGTAATATGGATGAGTATTTAAAAAAGAAGGAAGGAATAGACTAGCTAAACAACCCCATATCAGAAAAAGAATTTGAACAAGACATTAAAGAACTCACTAAGAAAAAATCCCCAGGACTAGATAGATTTACAAATGAATTCTATCAAACATTCAAAGAACAACTACTCCCAGTATTATACAAACCATTTGACAGAATAAGCAAAGAGGGAGCTCTACCAAATTCCTTTTACAACAAAGATATGGTACTGATTCCAAAACCAAGCAGGTAAAACTAGAGAAAGAAAACTATAGACCAAACTCCCTAATGAATATAGACACAAAAATCTTAAAAAGCATACTTTAACTTAAAAAGCATAGAAAAAGACTCCAGCAAGTGATTATGGGGGTTATTCATTATGATCAGGTAGGATTTACACCAGGAATATAAGGATAGTTCAATATTAGGAAAACAATTCACATAATTGACTATATCAACAAGTAAACTATCAAAAATCATATGATTATCTGTATAGATGCTGAAAAGTATTTGACAAAATACAACACTCATTCCTATTGAAAACACTAGGAATCATAAGAATAGACAGGCCTTTCCTAAAAATAATAAACAGTATATACACATCAGCAAACATCATCTGCAATGGGGACAAACTAGAAGTTTCCCAGTGAGATCAGGAGTAAAACAAGGATGCCCATCATCACCTCTTATTTAGCATTATACTAGAAACACTAGAATTAGCAATTAGAGAAGAAAAAGAAATTGAAGATGTTAAAATAGGCAATGAGGAGACCAAACTATCAATCTTTGTAGGTGATATGATGGTTGTAAACCTTAAAATTTCTTAGACTTATAAATGTTGGAAATTTCACCATTGGGAAATTTCATACTTTAAAAATTTCCTATTGAGAGTGGGAACTCTATTGGAATGTGAACCCCATTGGCATGGGAGGTTCCTCCTCCTCCCTTCTTAAGATTACTTTAGGACAGAAACCTTTTGCTGAACAATGGAAAGGGCTTTGACCTATGCTTAAGCATAGAACAGGAATTTCTTTGAGTCATGATTGATTTTAGAATTGATACAATGGAGATACTTGGAATGACAGAACCAGGTCTTGGAAATTGCAATCTCCACCCTACTCAGTCCTAACAGGATTTAGGAAGGGCTGTAGCATAGATCAAAATTTAATTATTCCAATCTCTACCCTACTCAGGGTAACAGGATTTAGGAAGGGCTGTAGCAAAAGATCAAGATTTAATTATTTGAGAATATGACCTTCAACAGACATGTGCAAAGCCACAGACCTCTGGGAGGTCCTGGGTTAAGCTAGAGCCACCATTGGCACAGGGAAAATGATGGACAGTGATTGGTAGATGTGAGAACTGAGGGGAGGGAACTTGGATGGTTTCCTTAAAGATAGAGGAGTCTGAGGACTGAGGGTTGGTTGGAGAGTTTTGGCTCTGAATGGTTGGGGAGGTGCTCTGAGAAGCTTGCTCTGAAGGAAGCTGGAGGTGGAGGCCCTTGAGACTGTTTCTCCATTTTGGTCACGTGAGTAATAGGGACTGATCTCCTTTCTTTGCCCCAGCTATCTAAGGGCTTGGGCCTTTTGGCCCAGCCTAAACAGAAGGGGTATTTAAGCCCTATTCCCTTCTCTCCCCTTTCTCTCTCCCTCTCTCTCTCTATCTCTAATTCCTTTCTTCCTCCTGTTTGTAATTAAACTCTATAAAAGGTTGAAGGCTGACTTGAGTTTTCATTTAGGAATTACATAGCTGAATTCCTTGGCGACCTTAAATTAATATATATCAGACTTTTAAAGTGATTTCCTTGTCACATGGTCTACTTAAAGAATCCTAGAGAATCAAGTAAAAAGCTAGTTTAAATTATCAACAAATTTAGCAAAGTTGCAGAATACAAATAAACCCATATAAATCATCAGCATTTCTACATATTTCCAACACATCTCAGCAGGAAGAATTAGAAAGAGAAATTCCATTTAAAATCATCCTCGACAATATAAAATACTTAGAAATCTATCTGCCAAGACAAACATAGGAACTATATGAACAAAACTATAAAACGCTCTCCACACAACTAAAATTATATCAAAACAGTTGGAAAAACATTGATTGCTCATGGGTAGGATGAGTTAACATAATAAAAATGATAATACCACCCAAATTAATTTACTTATTTAGTGCCATACCCATTGAACTACCAAAAACCTTTTTTACTGAATTAGAAAAAAAAAACATAACAAAGGTCATTTGGAAGAAGAAAAGATCAAGGATATCCAGGGAAATAGTGAAAAAAATGTGAAGGAAGGGGGCCTTGCATTCTCAAAATATACTATAAAGCAGGGGTCATTGTGAATCTTAAAAACTACTCAGACTATACTATAGAAGATTTTATTTAGCTATTTCCTTATTGTAACAATGGAGATACTTGGTCTAACAAGAATCAGGAATGTGTTGGGAACTTTACATTACTCCACCCATACTTAGACATACTTTGGGGGAAGATAAAGCTGTAAACTCCTGATTAAACAATGAAGGTACTTAAGTCATACCTTATAGTAAAGCTAGAACCTTAAACTAAATCTATTTTTAGATCTAATACAAAAAGGTGTTAAGTACCTGTAATGGTTAAATTAATCAGAAAAAGGTCAAGTAACTCACAAAAGGCAAAGCTTAACAAAGAAGTGTGAAATAATCAGAAGATATAATCTCACCAGAGAAGGTGAGAACTAAAGAATGATGAGAACTAAGAGTGGGTAGTCTTGGAAAAAAAGTGTCTACTGTGATTTAGGGGAGGAGACATAAGAGAAAATTTATTTTAAAGGAAGGGGTAAAAAGTCAGTTGAGGGAATTCAGTTCTGAGTAGAATTCAGTTCTGAACTCAGTTCAGGAGATTGAGTTCAGTGGAGGACTGAAGCTTCATTGGAGATGGTCTCAAGGTGAATGATAAGACTGACTCCCTTTCCTTTAGACTCAGGAAGGCCATTTTGGCCAAGGCCTTTAACTACTGCCTGGCTCAATCTGAGCCACAGCAGTTTAAATTAATTCTCTCTCTCTCTCTCTCTCTCTCTCTCTCTCTTTTCCCTTAATTCCTTCTCTGTATACTAATTCAAATCTCCATAATTCCCAGCTGACTTGGGTATTTTATTATTTGGGAATCATCTCTGGTGACCAAATTATTTAGACATAAGTCAGAAAACTAAAATTATCCTTACATCATCAAAACAATTGGGTACTGGCTAAGAGACAGAAAGGAGGATCAGTGGAATACACTTGGAGTCAGTGACCACAGAAATACAGTCTATGATAAGCACAAAGTTCTCAGCTTTGGGGACCAAAATCCACCATTTGATAAAAACTGCTGGGAAAATTGGAAGACAGTGTGGGATAGATTAGGTTTAGATCAATATCTCACACCCTACACCAAGATAAACTCAGAATGGGTGAATGACTTGAATATAAAGAAGGAAACTATAAACCAATTAGGTGAACACAGAAGAGTATACTTGTCAGACCTTTGTGAAAGGAAAGACTTTAAAACCAAGCAAGGGCTAGAAAAAAATCACAAAATGTAAAATCAATAATTTTGATTATATCAAATTAAAAAGTTTCTGTAGAAACAAAAACAATGCAACAAAAATTAGAAGGGAAGAACAAATTGGGATACAATCTTCATAACAAAAACCTCTGACAAAGGTCTAATTACTCAAATTTATAAAGAGCTAAACCAATTGTACAAAAAAAAAAAACCCAAGCCATTCTCCAGTTGATATTTGGGCAAGGTACATGAATAGGCACTTTTCAGTTAAAGAAATCAAAACTATTAATAAGTATATGAAAAAATGTTCTAAATCACTTATAATCTGAGAGATGCAAATAAAAACAACTTTGAGGTATCACCTCACACCTAGCAGATTGGCTATCATGACAGCAACAGAAAGCAATGAATGCAGGAGGGGATCTGGCAAAGTCAGGACATTAATGCACTGCTGATGGAGTTGTGAATCGATCCAACCATTTTGGAGGGCAATTTGGAACTATGCCCAAAGGGCACTAAAAGATCGTCTATTCTTTCATCCAGCCATGGCACTTCTGGGTTTATACCCCAAAGAAATAATAAGGAAAAAGACCTGCCCAAGAATATCCATAGATGTGCTCTTTGTGTTTGCCAAAAATTGGAAAATGAGTGTATGACCTTCAATTGGGGAATGGCTGAACAAATTGTGGTATATGTTGGTAATGGAATACTATTGTGCTCAAATGAATAATAAAGAGGAAGAATTCAATTGGAAATGGAACAACCTCCAGGAACTGATGCAGAGTCAAAGGAGCAGAACCAGAACACTGTACACAGAAACTTATAAACTGGTACAACAGAATATAATGGATTTCTCCTTTAGTGGCAATGCAGTGATCCTGAACAATTTGGTGAGATCTACAAGAAAGAATACTATCCACATTCAGAGGAAAAAAATATGGGAGTAAAAATACCAAAGAAAACAACTACTTGGTTACATGGGTAAAATCCAGTGAAATTGCCTCTTGGCTACAGAAAGGTATTGTGGAAGGGCAGGAAGAGAAAGAATATGATTCTTTTAACCAAGGAATAATGTTCTAAATTGACTAAATGATATTAAAATAAACAATTAAAAGAGGCTTAAGACAACTGGGAAAAGAACTTAAAAAGAAAAATAAGTCATCTGGAAACATGTCTTGAAAGTCAAAATAAATCAGGTTGAAAATCAGGTAATGCAGATGAAAGATCAGAATAAGGATGACCAAAAATCCAGGGATGAAATTCAGGTTTTCAAAACTAGAATTCAATAACTAGAAGCAAATGACTTCCCAAGGCAGAAGGAAGCTATAAAACTAAATTAAAAGAATGAAAAAAAATGAGGAAAATATGAAATACTTCCTCCACAAAACAGAGGATCTAGAAAACAGGTACAGGGGAGACAACTTAATAATTATTGATCTATCAAATCATTGGTCTATACAAAAAAAAATGATTCCTGAACATCGTTCTACAGGAAATCATCTAAGATAACTGTCCTGACATTTTAGAGCAAGATGGAAAAGTGGAGATTGAAAGAATCCACAGATCACCCCCTGTACTTAATCCTCAATTGACAATACACAGGAACGTCATAGCCAAATTCAAGAGCTACCAGACCAAGGAAAAAATATTACAAGCTGCTAAGAAGAAGTCACTCAGATACCATGTAACTACAGTTAGGATGGAAATGGGTTTTGATCAAGGACTCATAAAATCATGTGGAATTGCGCATTAGTTACGGAAAGGGGTGGGGTAAGGAGAGGGAAAGGATTTGATTCTTATAACTGAGGAATAATGTTCTAAATTGACTAAATACAATTTTAAACAAAAAAAAAACTGACTATAATCTTGCAGGGGAAAGTATGGTCATTTAATTAAATAGGAGACTTCCAAGCATTCATAAAGAAAAAACCAGACTTGAACAGAAAATTTGATACCCAAGAGAATTACCAAACAGTAATTAAAAAGGGGGAAAAAACAACAAGAAAGAAACCTTTTTTTAGGGACTCAATAAGTTAAAATTATTTGTATTCCTTCAAGAAAAGAGGATATTGGTAACTTTTTTTTTAGATCCTTACCTTCCTTCTTGAAGTCAATGCTATGTATTGGCTCCAAGGCAGAAGAGTGGTAAGGGCTAGGGAATGGTGGTCAAATGACTTGACCAGGGTCACATAGCTGATATTGGTAACTCTTAAAACTTGTTATTATCACCTGGGTAGCTAGAACAGTGTATCCTTCATCTAACACATATTACCATGGACACATATTAAATCACTCTGAACTTCACCTCTCTCATCTATAATTATTTCTAATGTCTATATAGCACTTAATATCTGCCTGGTACTCTGCTAAGCACTTTTCATTTATCATCTCATTTGATCCTCACAACAGCCCAATAAGATGTGCTATTATTATCTCCATTTTACAATTGAAGAAACTGACACAAACAGATTAAGTGACTTGCTCAGGGTCACAAAGCTAGTCAGTATGTGAGGCCGAATTTGAATTCAGGTATTCCTGATTTAAGGACTGATGTTTTGACCACTATGCTACTCCCTCACAGAGTTGTAGTGACTCTCATATGACCATATTATAAATGAGGAATTTCAATTATTATTCATTGGAAAATCACAAATTTGTGACATCACAAGTATTGGCATTAATATCTTTCATTACCTGTCGTAGTTATAACCTGTGGAATTTGGGAGATACAGTCTATGAACTGGCTTGCTTTTCTGTCTTTGTTTTTAAGTTATTTCTTTCTTTACTCTGTTTCTAAATGGCTTCAACTACCATTATACCATCCCCATTTTGGAGATTGCCTCCATCTGTTGCTGAGCAGATTATGGCTTTCTAACCAAGCATTTAACTAAAAACAGTAGCTTTTCTTGGCTATGTACTATCACCTCCTAAAGAGCTAGGGGCCTGATTAGCAATTCAGTTGTTAAATGCTCAGGCATTAAGTCTTTGCTAAAGCAATCTTTAATCTTGTTATGTTTAAGAAGTGGCTTAATTTCCCAATATCATTGCTTTCCAGAAAATAACTCTTTGGCTTTGTCTTACAAATTGTCCTTCTATTAGAAATGTAGGAAAGTTTTGGTGTCAGTCCATTTCCAAACAGATGTTCACAATTGCAAAGTATACCCTCTTTGGCAGCACTATCATAAGGGGCAAGGGATGAAAGGAGGATAAATTGTTCCTAGCTCTTTCTTTATCAGCATTCTAATACAAACAATGTGGAAATAAAACTTCTTAGGGCAAGATTATACAATAAGACAATCATAACAACTCCTCATATTAAGACATCTTTCCTCAAAATTAATCTGGGTAGTATAAGAATAATAAATCCAATTTTATAATTTAGAGAGTTATAGAAAAGATAATTCAATTGATGTACCAATTAGAATTCAACTAATAACTATAAGAATTGGAATTTTAATACTAATCTTCTGGCAAATTCATTATTCTTGCCATTCTTACATGGTGCTTACAGATCATTTTGTGTTGTCATTTTCCTCTAATGAATGAATGAATGAATTAAGGGATTAAATCATTGATTAAATTATTAAGCCCTGAGCTAAGTATTAGGTACACAAACAAATATAGAAGGAAAACAGTTTTTTGTTTTGTTTTATTTTTACTTCAAGGAGCTTACATTTTAATGGGAGAGACAATGCATATAGAGAGAAAGGTCAAAGAAGAAAGTTGTGGTCCAGGAAGTCAGAGATGGTAAATGGAATAATAAGGCAATTGAGGCAATGTCATGTTGATTTCATGATGATAGAGAGCCTGTACATTACACTGGTATCTTTGTGAGCTAAAAAAGAGCAGGAGTGCATGCAGTCTGAAGGTTGATTAGTGAATATCCTATGGCACACAAGGGATCTTAAGAAGATAGTCACATAGGGCAGACAGGTATGTGTGATATGCATATTTGAAAGGAACACCAATAGCAGCAAGATTACAGGATCATTGGAATATTGAAAATATTGAATACCAGGCTCTCAACCCATATTGTTTTTTGGAAACTATTGTCAGTTTGTCATTTTGCTTTTACTAATTCACATAAAAAACTATAAAAGAGATTATTGATAAACTTACCCAAATAGTAAGATGTTTTGTTGTTATTGTTGTGTGTGTGTTTTTTTCGATCTTGAGAAAAAAATATTATGTTCACTATAATTATGTTTTCCCATCTTACACAGTGGAGAGTCAGTTTTGAACAGGTGAAAATTATATTTCATCTCTTCAAATGATTTGTTTCTATTTCTGACATCAAAAAAAGATGTTGTTAATGTTGAAATAAAGGAACTGGCCAGGAGGGGGAAAATAGAATCTAGGCATAATTTATAAAATCCATGTTGTTTGAAAACAAAAGTGGCAAAGATTAAAATGAATATGTTTATTATTATAATGTGTATATCTTTCTATTTTTTTTTCTTGAACTGTTTTCAAATCATCAAAAACAGCAAAAAAAAATGTGAATCCTTACAGAAAAATTGATAGAGAATTTTTATCTTAAGGGTATTTAAATCCTGATTACCAACATGATATAATGGAATGTGACAGACCCAGAAGGAGAAAATGTAAGTTTCAATTCTGGCTCAGTCAGGTGGTAGTCTGGTAGCCTAGGAAAATTCTGTAAGTTCCTTAAATCTTTGTTTTCTCATATGTAAATCAGAAATAAATCTAGAAGCTCATTGAAAGGGTTGTCAAAAGGTGAGTTTTTTATAATCTTTACAGCATTATAAAAACATTTTCCATTTTCATCAGACAGTTGTTCTCAGTAGTTTAAAGAATTCACTATAGACACACTGATTTGAAAGATTTACTTCCTACTTTATTAGATACTGATATAAATTTAATATAATAAAAGATATGGTTCCATCCTTGAACAATTTACATCCCAATAGGAAGATGATTCATTCATAAATATAGTATATATGATTTACATGATGAATGAATGTTTCAATTTATGGATGGATTAATGAAAAAAAGCTGTTAAACATTTCTTGCGTGCAAAACATTGTTTTAAAAAATTGGGCATACAAATTAAAAAGGAAAACATTTCCTGCTTTCAGGAATCTTGAATTCCATTAGGAAGAGACAAGAAATTTGAGATTTCAACTGAATATCAGATGTAAAGTCACTGAGGTTGTTAGGATAACAGAAAGTTAATTGGTAAATTATCTCCTTTTATACATAAAAACTATATCCCTTTCATATTTCATTTGATGTAGTGGAGCCATTTGGCAATGCCAAGTATTTTATTGGAAAAAATCTTCTTTTCCAGCTCTTCTGTAGCAGTGGTAGGAATAGAAGAGAGTTTTAGCACCTGCTGAAACATTTGACAAGTCAAGTCTTCTAGGGTCTACTTTCCTGGACCATAGTTACAAAGGATTTAGAAATGTGAAAATGTTATTTGTGTTCTCTCTGAGAAAATAGATGCTGATTGGGAATGCCAGGGAATTTAGAGAATTGGTAATCATCACTGTTTTACTAATAGCGGTAGCATTTATATAATGCCTCATGGCATTGTGAAGGAACATTTTGGTGGAAATATTCAATTTGACAAAGGAGACATTCATATGAGTTGGTTTACAAATGATGTATTTATAAGAAATTTAGATCAAATTCAGGCCTCTGCATAGTATCTAGTAATTTTACCAATTTCACGTAAGATATATGTTTAGGAGCACAACATTTCTGTGATAACAAACTTTATTAAAATCACCAAACTTTATCATGAAAGGCAAGGAGAAATATATAGGTCCTCAGGCCTACTATAAAAATGGAATTAGGGGGAATTCCCTACTTAAGGTAAAGAATTGAAGTAAGTCATTTGTTTTCTTGCATAATACAAATACTTTTTTTCAATTATCTTTCACTAATATAACCCTTTGGTGGAGACACTTAGAAAAATGGCTTACAAAAATAGAATATAGTGTCCTTTTCTCCATTAAAAAAATCTCCAATATTTATTCTCCCTACTATTTAAATCAGTTGTACTCTCCTAAGTTGGCAAAATTATCACAAAAGTCTAGACTCACATTAGATTTAAATATGTGCATGAAAACCAGATATTTTTAAAAAGCTAATAGATGACTTATTAAAAATTATGGATATTTACTTAGTGATTTTCTTTAAGGAATCAAAGTACTTCAGAAAGTATAAACTAATAATTTTTCCAATGTGTAGTAGTGTGACTGAGAGGGCCTAAAGTATTGAATTAAGGCTTCAGTCTCCTCAAGGGCATGGATTCATATCCTACTGTTGCCATTCAAAACTTTTTTGGGGGGTCAGCTATGTGGTGCAAAGGAAAGAGTGCTAGGCCTGGAGTAGGAAAGACTCATCCTGCATTCAAATCTCACCTCAGATATTTACTAGCTGCATGACCTCAGGCAAGTCACTTAATTGCAGTTTGTCTGAGTTTTCTTATCTGTAAAATGCGGACACACTGAAATGAAAAACTATTTCAGTATCTCCACCAAGAAAACCCCAAATGGGGTCATAAAGTGTCAGACATAACTGAAAATGCCAACAATAAGAATGAAAATTGTAAGTTTTTGAAAAGTATAATTTTTAACTTTTTTTATTCCTTCCATTTTTAGTGCTTATGAAATAAAAATGGAGATCTTATTCTTGATTGAATTCTGTCATGTTTCCAAACATACAAATTCTGTTAAATTAATCTTTTATAATAGTCATCTTTGTTCTTCACACAAATGGAAGCTAGTGGTCTTAAAGGGCAAAACAATAGTATACTAATGTCTCAGAACACACACACACACAAAAAAAATAAACAAGCCAACAAAAGACCTTCCACTGAAAGAATCATCAAAATGAATATCATACTGAAGGTGTGGTATATTTGTAGAAAATTTTCTGAATTTTTTCTCTCAATTTTTATTTGGATTAGCCACCTGGGTTCCTAGAAGGCACCTTTTATTTTTCCTTAGGATATTAGGTTTAACACGAAAAGGGTGAGGAAGAAATTTTATTTATTTTTTCTTTTTTTTTTTCCTTTGGAATATTTTCCCATGGTTATGTGATTCATCATCCTCCCCCCCCCCCCCCATTTTCCCCTCTTCCCTCACAGAGTTGAAAAGCAGTTCCACTGGGTTATGTATGTATCACTGTTCAAAGCCAAGTTCCATATTAGTCATATTCACAGTAGAGTGATTTTTTACCATTAAAACCCCAATCATATCTCTATTGAAGTACGTGATCTATCATGTTTTTCCTTCTGTGTTTCTGCTCCTAATGTTCTTTCTCTAGATGTGTATAGTATTCTTTCTCATAAGTCCCTCAGAATTGTCCTGAGTCATTGCATTGCTGCTAGTAGAGAAGTCCATTACATTTGATTGTACCACAGTGTATCAATCTCTGTGTACAATGTTCTCCTGGTTCTGCTCCTTTCACTCTGCATCAATTCCTAGAGGTCATTCCAGTTCACATGGAATTCCTTCATCTTTCCTTTCAGCACAAGAGTATTCCATCACCATTAGATACCACAATTTGCTCAGTCATTCCTCAATCAATGGACACTCCCTCATTTTCCAATTTTTTGCCAGCACAAAAATCACAGCTATAAATATTCTTATAGAAGTCTTTTTCCTTATTATGTCTTTGGGGTACAAACCCAGCAGTGCTATGGCTGGATTAAAGGGCAGACAGTCTTTTAAAGCCCTTTTAGCATAATTCCAAATTGCCCTCCAGAATGGTTGGAGCAATTCACAACTCCACCAGCAGTGTATTAGTGTCCCAATTTTGCCACATCCCCCAGGACAGGATTTTCTAATATTATACCCTAGGAGCTTCCATTGGCATGTTTCTTCCATTGGTTATTATGTATTATCAAATGGTCAGTCAGACAATATTAGCTTTTAGAAAGAAATATTTGCCAAGATGGTAGAACTAGAAAATCTAGTACAAAATATTTCCTCCCAACTCACTATTGTCATACATTCCCCTTTAGTATATGCAGAATCTTGGGGAAATTGTATTCAGGAAGATTCCTCTAAGATTTCTGAAATTGACTTTACTAAATGCCTGATTGTAATTGTCTCCTGAAACAGATACTGTTGCTCTCCACTACTATTCAAGAAACTCTCTTAGGACACCTATAAGAATTTCCTTATAATCTCTCCACCTTAAATTCAGAAGGTCATTCACTGAGTGGGAAGAGAAAACAAGTCTCATTCTGATATTCCACAATGTTTCCTTTCCAACAGCTTTGTTTGGTAATTATCATTTAGCTTGCAATTTTATCCAAAATAACTGACTCAAACATCCTGAATATACTTTAGGTGAAGTATCACTCCTTTTCATTCAATGGCTTTCAAGGACTTCAAAATTGTTTAAGAACTTTCCCCACACAATTTAAGTCTATATTGATTTATTGGTTATCTAGGCTTTATCCCTATCTACTCTAGACCTCTTATTGATTTAATTGACAGGGTTATTTTTTTTTCTTAACAAAAGCATCAGAACCTTGAAGGTTATTTTGGATGGGTTAGGGATGATTTGAATAACTGATTCAATCAACCTCTCCAACATCCCTAAATTTTTATTTCTATAAAAATGACAGAGAATGAGTGAATGGCTATTTTTCATAATGTACCTGATAAATAGCAAGGGGCTTCCTAATACTATATCAGTGCCCACATAATAGCCTTCCACGTGAGTGAGGAGTAACAATTCTTTTTTTCACTAGATGTAGCTACAAAGACTAATAACAGCAAAGTTTCGTAATATAATATATTATAGCTAATTTTTATAATATAATGGAACCCACACTTAATGCACAATTCTCCTCAGTGTCACAGTCACTTGCTTTTTCCTTGGTATGAAAATGAGATTATTAAAAAGGTATATAAATTCATATACTTAGAGGATATCATTATACCATTTACTGTTGCTTTTGAAATAAGCATACAACATGCCTATTAGATACTAGATACTGTTCTGAAGATACAAAGACAAAATTTAAGGAAAAATAGTTCCAGCCCTCACAACATTTTGTTTCTACTGAAATATTATGCTAATACCAAATGGCAGGCAATGGGGAAACAGAAGGCATTAAGTTGTTTTTTTTTTGGTATGTATTCATATAAACACTTAAAAAAAAAAGGAAGTAGTCAATATTATTAAGTATTAGAGCAGTGACCTGGGAGGTAGGAAGACTTGGTTTAGATCCAGCTCCTAATATTTATTAGTTGTGTTCCATTGCAAAGGCACTTAATTTCTCCATGCTTCAGATTCTTTACATGTACAATGGGGACAATAATTGAAGTACCTACCCTTCAGAGCTCTTAGAAGGCTCAAATAAATTAATGTATCCAAACAAATTTGTCAGATTCTTTTTTTTTTCTTTAAAAAAGTTTATTTTCAACACTCCTCAATGCTTTCTTATTCAGGCTACTACCAAAAAAAAATATCCTATAATAAAATATAGAATAAGAAGTTAAAAGAAAGAAAGAGAAGCTAAAAATAACTAATACACTGATTAATTCAGTATATTATGCTGTTTTCCTAATCTCCACTATTTCAAAGAACAGAAGGAGATGTATTGCTCACGTGTCTTCAAAGGGGCATAACTTTATTACAATTGCTGAATTTCAATTTCTTGTTCTTATTATGGTTTCTTTTTTAAATTTAAAATACTTTTACACATTGATACAACTTTTAATAATTGTTTTTCAACATTTTGTTATCAGTATTCTCTCCCTCCTTCCCTTCTCTCCAAGAAAGCAGGTAATATGGTATGGGTTATACATGGATTATCATGCAATACATACTTCTGTTCTCAACACATGGTGAAAAAAATCACATATCACTTACTCTAGAGTAAAATTAATGGAGAAAATAAAGTGAAGAATGGTATGTTTCAATTCTTGTTATTTGTTTCCATTAACCTTGTTGGATAATTTTGAACATTGTTCTGTATACTTTAATTTATATCCATTCCCTTAAATCCCTCAATGCCTCCCTCTACTCTCATATTCATTGTTTATGACCTGTAATATTCTATCATATTCCTGTGAAGTTTCAACCAATAAATCAGCATTTATTAAGCAACTTCTATGTGTCAGGCATCATACAAAGCTCTGAAGATACAAAGATAAAATGCACTTATATTGTTTGACCATTCTTCAATCAATGAGCATCTCTTTTGTTTCCTGTTCTCTGCTAGTACAAAAGCCAAAGCACTTTGTCAGCCTTAAAACACTGAATAAATGTCTGTTGTTATTGTTATATGCATTCTTGAACTTGGAAGTAGATTTACATCAAATATCATTTTGTCTAAAGGTTTCAAATACTCAAATGTGAACTAATCAGTCATTCTAAGTGCTTAAACTTTCAAATGTGCTTTTAAAAAACTGTGGAGGGGTGAGTTCAGGGGGAACTATATAATATGTGATAAATGTTCATGGTCATAAACAATCTGGTGTAGGTCCTTGAAGATGAAATGGATCTTTTCATTAGTTCTATTATGGTTTCAACTTGTAACTTCTCTATTCTTAGTCATGTAAAAGGCCAGACTTCCTTCTTCACATTGGGATCATAATCTAACCTCTAGCTTCTTCTTCCCACTAGAGAATTTAGTGTGTCTTCTAGTCAAGATTATTATTATGCTATTGATATGGTTTCCCTTTTCTTATTTAGTTGCTAATGATATAGGAAGTGTTTAGCTGACATTAGATAATAGAGATGAAAGATGGCAATGACAGAGTTGGGATTAAAATTGCAATTCTATACCTCTCATTTTATCACTGAATAATACTTTGTCAGTTGGGTTTCATTTAATTTGTGTCATGGGTAGGTTTTATTTCCACAATAAGCAATCCCTTTCTGATGACAAGGATTTTTTTTTACTTATCTTCTCCAACCCTCTTTTATAGTAAGCATATCCTGAGTCCAGAGGAAATAGCTACATTCTGGTACTCTTCCTTTCCCTTCTTGCAATCAAAACATAAAATTCACTAGAGACCAAGGAGGGTAACAAATACATACTATCTGTATTCATTTCATTTGTTGATCCAGAATATAATGCATCCCATAGAGAAGGAAGCAGAGGTCTATGGGTAACCCAGCTAAAAGCATGACTGAATTGTATTTCTTCAGCTTTCTTTGAGGGAACTACTAAGATTTTGCTTAATAGTGAATATCCTTATATTAAATATATCCTACCATATATTCTGAATGACCTATAGATCTTCCTTCAAGGTGATGCTAAAACTTATTAATGGCTACTGGGAACAGTTACTAGAACTGAGATTTAGCTTAATTAATACAAGAATTTGGAATAGATGATTGGACAAATGGAATGTAATGACCTTGGAATTGCATTTTTCCAGAAGGAAATGTTTGAAGTTCAATGATTAGAAAGAAATTTGAGGTCAGTCAGTGAGAGGAATATGTAAGGAGAACAAACAAGTTAGGTAGTCCTAGAGAGAAGTACACTTAGAGAATGGAAAAGAGAAATAATCTTTCTCCCCTAAGCCTCATTCTTATGATTTTATGGAGAACATTGATGGGAATGGGTGATAAAGAAGTAGTGAGGGAGACTTATATCAATAGAATCACAGGGAAATGTATAAGATTCCTGGTGCAAATCCCCTAAAGATAACTAAATTTCATCTTTTCATATAATGCCTAGGGTAATCCCATGATAAATTAGGAAAATATGTATTTTACTTCTTAAACTATTTTACTATTAAATAAGTTGCTATCTTTTCAGAACAGCACAGAATTTCAGAGGTGGAAGGAAATTGAGAGGTCATCTATTTCAATTCATACCTGAGATTTCTTTCTACAATATTCCTAACAAATGATGACCTATCCCAGTCTTTATCTGAGAACCTGCAGTAAGAGTTCATACTTACTTCGGAGAGGGATGGAGCCAAGATGAGGGCTTAGTAGCACTGACTGCCTAAAACTACTCTGAATAGCCTTGCAAACCCACCTTTAAAAGGCACCTCAAAAGGACAGGAGTCAAAGCAGGATGAGTGAGGGGGCTCTCCTACTGAATACAATATGAAAAGTAGACAGAGAGTGGATTTCCACAAAATATGGAGGAATTGAGAGCAAAACTGAAAACAGAAATGGGCAGGTGTACCACTCCCCTATCTAAGGTGCCAGACTCAGAACCAGTGTGTAGGCAACTTCAGGATCCCAGGTGGAAGGCTATACCAACAAAGGAGCTCCTCAGATCTGCCCCTCAAAGTCCCAGGCCATGGCACTGAGATCTGGAGGTCCATAGCACTGGGCACTTTCAAGTCTCTGCTGCTGAAGTAAATACAGTCATAGGGAAAAACCCTGTATACCAGAAGCTATGACAGGAATGGCCAACAATGTGTCTATTTCCCAGTGCATTGGCAGGAAAATGAGCAAACAGCAGCAAAAACAAACAAATTCAACCCTCCAAAAGTTTCTATAGGGAAAAAGAACAAAGAACACAAGTAACAGGAGATGGTAAGATCCAAGAAAACACATAAAAAATCTCTAAAAAAAATGGGCAATTGGTCACAAACTCTGGAAGAATTCAAAAAGGAATTAAAAAATCAAATAATACTAGTTGATAAAAAATGGTAAAAAGAAATGAAAGTAATGCAAAAATAAAATAACAGCTTAAAAAGCAAAAATGGTCAAATGGAAAAAGAGGCACAAATAGCCAATAAAGAAATTAGCTATCTAAAAATATGAATTGGCCTACTAGAAAAAGAGTGCATAACATATCTGTCAAGAAAGCACTTATTAGGACACCTCTGATTTCTTCATATCTAGACATAATTTTCCTCTTTTCAAATGTCTATTACTTCTTGCAAAAAAATCATTTAGATAACTGAGGAAAGTTATCAAGAAGGAGAAGGGGAGACAGATAACCTTAGTTTAAAAAAAAAGTAGGAATAGTAATAGAAGTCTCTATAACAATCAGATGAGAATTGGTTGGAAGTTTTTTGAATATGGAGATAAATATTTATAATATTGCTATAATCATTTTATGAAAACATTTTACTATATTATTAGAAAATACTAGATAATGTATTTTCTTAGACTTGGGAAGAAAAGGATGTTAATCATTAAAATATAGATTTAGAGTTTGAAGTTAAATTAAGAGAACATGGAGTCAATTCCTTTTGCTTTACAGGAGAAGAAGAAAACTATGGAAGAGATATCCTTACCTAGGGGATATACAAAAAATGATCTTACTATTTATTTCAAACAATTGATAAAGTTTAATTCTGAGATGTTTCAGATTTATTTTTTCTCAATAAGTTTCCTATCTAGTAAAACCAAATAACTAATAATAAATTGTGAATCTTAAAAATTTTCAGACCCTACTTCAGAACACTTGGTTAAGACCATTCCCCATTTTAAACAATGAAGGGACTTAGATCAGGAATGTGGGAACTCTACTTGACCCATACTTAAGCATGCCTTAGGGGAAGATAAAGTTGTAAACTTCTTGCTTAACAATGAAAAAGTACTTAACTTATACTTATAGTAAAGCAAAAGCCTTAAACTAAGTCTATTTTTAGGAAGGTGCTAAGTACCCATGAAGGTCAGGCAACTTGTAAACTTACAAGTGGCAAAGAGGTGAGAACTTACTCAGAGGTTTTTTCAGGTGTGAATTACTCAAAAGTTAAGTCTACTCAGGTGTGAATTAAGAATGGTCTGTCATTTGGAAAATGTCTACTGTGATTGGTAGATGTGAGTACTTGGGGGAGGTGACATAGGAGAAAATTCTCTTTAAAAGGAGATGAGAAGCTGAGAGCAAGGAACTCTCTCAGAGAACTCTCTCTGGAGATTGAGCTGGCCAAAGCTGAACTGGTGGGTCTCTGAACACTAGAGTCTTGCTTGGACAAATCTTGTGGTGAGTTGATAAAAGACTGACTGATCTCTCTCTTAAGGCTTAAGCCTTAAGGCTGGACTATGCTGGTCTAGCCCTTTTCCTACTATTCCCTCTTACTCTGTTTCTCTCCCTTTTCTTTAATTCCTTCATTTGTATTAATTAAATCTCCATAAAATCCAGCTGATTTGGGTATATTTCATATTTGGAAATTTTTCCCTGGCGACCACTTTATATTTGATTTAATTCAAGACAATATCTTGAAACTATATTTCTGTGGTCACAATTTAAGACAACAACTCATAAACTTACGGCTTATGGCTCCACTATTTTAATTGTTACAAAATCCTCTACTTACTAAAAAAAAAAACTCAAAATTCATCATTGATCATTTCACTATCTAAAGGTTTGTAGGACAGGGTTTCTGAATATTGATTTAAATGAATGAGATTGAGCATGAATTTGTCATTCCATAGCCCTTTTTATACTATTATTGAAACACAATGAACATATTTTGATGGTGGTTAAACTGTATTTAACAGGGGGAATCTACAATATTATATATAGAAATGTATACTTTTCTTTTCCAACCTTCAGCTTCCCTTTTCTAAAATCCCAAAGTTAACCAACACATGGACCAGCAGCTTTTACTGCCACAGAGAACTCAGTAACTGACAGAGCAAGAGTACTGCTGACAATTGACCTGTATTCCTATCACCTGGAGATTCCTTGGAGGAGTTCCCCAATCATATGACTTATACAGACAGCACTGCTGTTAGACCAGTATTTATGGACTTTCAAAATGATAACTAAATCTAAGTTCCATATGCCAAGTATAACCCAGTACCAGCTGGTATTAAATCTGTTTGCATCCCTCTTGGGATGTTCTGGTTAAAATTCATGGTTTAAAGAATTACTTGTACAGGACTTATTTCATTCTATTTTAAAGGAAAGAATAGTTTGGGGTTGGATGGAAAGAAAGTCACATCAAGCATAGGATACATTTTTTCTTAAAAATGTAAACTTTCATATTTGACTTTTTAAATATCAGGAAGCATTCTATGCAACATAAGGTCTCCTCATTACCTATGCTTTGCTTATATCATCAAGTTTCATTTCTTCTAGTCAGAGATACATGAATATGCAATTTTTAAAAATAAGATCATGTTCAGTGACTTTATTGTATTCGTCTTTGTGAGATGACTTGCTGTAGAGGAATTATATGAGCAGATAGAATTGCTTCAACATATATTTGTGGTTTTGAAAAAAAATCAAAACTTCCTCTTATAATATAGTAACATTCTTTAAAAAGTGAAAATTGAATCTAAAAAACTGGACTTTGAGGATATTTTAAAATTAATTAAAATAACTCTTCTTCCAGAAATATTACTTAAAATGTTTATGAAAAGTACTAGACTTCCTTAAAAAATATCAGTAGTGCAAAATGCAAATATTGATATAGAAATATAGTGACTAAAATGGGCTTAACTTGTAAAATTTAAAGTTTGATTATGCCTATCCTGTATGATTTTTTTTAAATTAAAGCCTACCCCAAATCTAATAGTTGTGATGTCTATTTATGTCTATACTGAAGAGTTGTTTTATATCCTGAGTTATGGTTACAATGTCTTTTAATTTCTGATTCCTCCTGTTAGTAGTGCCTTCTTCAACTACTTTGCATTCATTTTTTTATGAATCTTGTATATACTTATCTGTAAATAGCATGTATTCTCCCAGCAGAATGGAAGGTCCTTGAAAACAAAGACTTTTCACTTTTTTATTTAGCACCACTTAGCACAATTGCTGATATATGAGAGGATCTTAGTAGTAATATAAATGCTTGTAGTAGTGGTGGTGATTGTTGCTATAATACTCTATAAGTTGCAACCTTATTTATGATCTATATGAAATGTCTTCAAAATTGGAGCCTTTAGCTTTAACTACTCTCCCAATTCTTTACTCACAATTTTTTTGGACTATAAAATTTCTATAGACCTGACGCCTGGGCCTCAATCATTTTAATAGCCCCCACACTGGTCTTGCTACCTTCAAACTCTCCTTTCCATATAAACCATCATAGCATTTCAGCCATAGCATTTTTTTCCTGCTCAAATGTCCTTATTATTGTCAGATTAAGATAAAAATTATATATTGTTTTACTTATATGCCTTGATGTACTGATTCCAAGACACTAATTCAGTTCCCCATAATTCTTCAGATATCCACTCTTCTCTTCCTATACTCCCTACATATATACAAACAAAATTTGATTTCCTTTACTCTGTCAAACAAATCTCATAGTTCCTTCTCTTTTTATTTCGACTCAGGTTAGCCCTTCTATATGAAATATCCTTCCTTGCCATATCTGACTATTGTTTTTGTGGTCATTCATGAACAATGTCAAATGTTACCTTCTTCATAAAGCCTTTCATCATCCTTATTAATAAAATTAGTATTCTTCCTGCATTTCTATGGCACTTGGTAGTTTTCTGTTTTCACTTGTCAGGATATTTCCTACAACATAGCAACTCTTGACTATTTAAGAAAGTGGAGAGGGGTTGCTTTCTGTATTGATGGATATAATAACCACAATAATCCTTAAACTATCAAATATTTTATCTGTAACTATTTGAGTTCACATCTATTCTCTACTTTAACACTATGAGATCCTCGAGGAAAACTAAAATGAATAACAATATGCTCTTTTGAGCATGTGACACAATAGTCTTCTTTCTTCTCTCTTGTGTTCTTATCATATTATTTTGTAGTTATTTGCATTTTCCAAATCATCATATCAGATTTCAACTACCTTAAGACCAAGGAGAGGGTCTTATATTTCTATCTTGTCCAGTTATAATCCAAATGCATTTATTGAACTCTTGCTATGTGTAAGCTACTTGTACAAGGTCCTGGGAATACAAAGTCAAACTAGAAAGAAAACAATGGAGCACCTAACCTCAGGAGTTTCCTAAATGTACATTGTTGGAAAGCTTTTAAAATTAATAATATCAATAATGAAAACAATTAAAATTTCTATACCACTTTCAGTTTTAGAAAGCACTTTTTGTACAACTATATAAGATATTTCCTACAAGTGTTACTATACACATTTTATTTAGGCAAGGGACTTAATCGCATTTGCCTCAGTTTCCTCATCTGTAAAATGAGCTGGAGTAGTAAATGGCATACTACTCTAATATGTTTGCCAAGAAAACTTCAAGTGGGGTTATGAAAAGCCAGACACTATTAAAATGACTTAATAATAGCAGATCTAATGATGAAACAACTGAGACTCACAGAGATAAAATTACTTGCTCAATGGTTCTATGGATAGGAGACAATCAATCAATCAGCAAGCATTTATTAAGCTACTCATTTTTACTGGGTCCTGTGATAAACTTTAAAACAATTTAGTTCCTGATCTCAAAGAGCTTATGTTTTAGTCAACGTTAATTTTAATAGACCCTCAAATATTTTTTTATTTGAATTATAAGGAAATTGAAGGATGTGGATAGTTTTCTATGCCCCCACCACAATCTTTTGAATGATTTCTTCTTCCATAAAAGAAAACACAATGTAACAATCTACCACTAATCCACTTGGATTCCACGGAGTCTCATTCAGCTGAAGGTTTACAGATTATACATCAGAATCCTCTCAATTTCTCACTGCATCAAGTTGAAAGAGAATTGTTTGTTTTTCTCTTTAAATGGCAGGTGCCTTTATGGTTGTTTGCTTGGGTAAATCACTGAAGAGATTTTATTCTTGCTGTTTTGCAAAATTCCCTTGAGAGAGAAAGTGATGAGGTTTTTCTTTTCTCTCTCAAAATATCAAAGTAGTCCAGAAGACACAAAAATATTACCTTTGCACCCAAGTACCACCTGGTGTTATGTATTTTTCCAGTTCTCAGTCTCTGGCTGCATTAGTTCCGTGCCCTGATGTCATGTATTTGACTAGCTGCCTGCATAGCCCTCCTTTTGCTGTCTTCAACAAATCTTTTCCTTTTCCCATGTGGGCTTCTTTGGTTAATAACACCCTCTAAGTACTTAATGTGGCATTATGATTTGTTGCAAAGAGGCAGACTGAACAGTGCTTGACCTCACATGGTCCTGTAGATCACTATTGATTTAAAGTGGCAGTCTAAATTCTGCACATTAGTCTGCAGCACAACATTTTTAATATACCAATAAAACAGAATTACTCCAAAGGAAACAATTTTGTCAGTGGCACTGAAAGCACTATGCAGAATACAAATGGAAGGGTAGTTTTTTAAAGTTATGTTGCAAATACTTTTAAAAGTCACACTGTGGATCACCAAAAGGCATGATATCGCCTAATATTTTATGGAAAAGCCAGGCCATTAACTGTCACATCAGGAAAATAGTCAAGGCTGACAAATAAATCTGTTATTTTTAATCAATCAGAAATAAGAATCTTAGTATAAAATGAAGGGCAGAGAAGGGGGAAGGGGCTGACTGATTCTGTGATCTACATTTCATAGGAAGTTCTCATCTTTGAAAATGCCTAAAAGACTCTGCATGAGTTTGTTGCGCTAGCTACAACTATTTTCATGTTTAATATGAAAGAACACCTAACACAAATGTAAGTCATGTTTGTTGCCTTCCATATATATACAAGAAATACAAGAAAATGGTTATACAGGAGGAAGACAATGTCACTTCTCCTCGGGGATTAATCTTTCTTTTACCTTTGTGTCCTCAAGGCAGCACAGTGAGAAGTCTGGAGCAAATGTTTAATAAATGCTGATTAATTGATTATTCCTCTTCCTTTCTTCTTTCCTAATTACTTTCATGGAAAAGCAAATGAATTTTAGAATTGAGTAAATGGGAGCCTTCAGTCTCTAAGAGTGTTTGATCTTTTTATGGAAGATTAAATCAGGGGTTCTTAACCTGAATCCATAGATATTGAGGATAGGGGGTTAGAAATTTCAGGGACTCCATGAAGTTGGGTGGGAAAACAATTACATCCTTATTTTCACTCACTTGGGTTTCCTTTGTAGTCCTTTGTGTTTCATTTTATGCATTTAAAGACATTATTCTGAACAAGGGTTCATAGGTTTTGCCAGACTATTTAAGGGGTCCATGGCATGCCCCCCAAAAGGTGAAGAATATATAATGGAATTTAAATATTTTCATTTCATTTTATTAATATTTGTAGCTCAAGGCCATTCCTTTTGCAACTTTTGATTAAAAGAAAGCCTCTCTTCTATTAGTATTGATATTACCTGACTAAAAACTGTTCCCTGCATTGGGTATGAACATTTACTGAAGATGTTAAACATTCTTAAATGAGAAAACAAATGAAGACTACCATCTTTATCTTTGTCAATATCAAGTTGTCTTTGACTACATGAAACATTTAAATCTTCCCTTTCAAATAGCCTATTTCTGAACTTTCTAAATAAAGTTTGACTTATAATCTGACAATTTACCTATAAAGGCTATTTAAGAAGGTTTGTTTATGTATGAGGTTATGATTCCATTTAATTAAGACTATTCAACTTTTATGACATTGAAGGAAGAATGGGATTGATAGACTGTCTTTTCTTTATTTCTTATGGACTAAGAAGAATGTACAAGATAGCAGTATGTAAAAGAATCATTTTTATCACTATGATGTAATTTTGCCAATAGCCAACATCATTAGAATTCTAAGGATTGATCAGTTTTACCCTTTTCCCTGGTTTCTAAAACTAAACTAAAACCTTGGTTCCTATCACTATAATTTCCATGTTGTGGAAATTTTATTTTGGCAGGAGTTATCTACTATATGAACTCAGAGAGGAAATGTTTCTCCCATAACAAATCCCTGCTCTAAGTGGAAACTGATAGCAATTTATCACCTAGAAATTAAACTTTGAGTTCCTTGAGCTTTCTGAGCCTATGAATGAAAGAAACATTACAAAGATTCAACCATGGCAAAAGGAAGTAGGTGTACAAGTAGAAACTGAGGACATAAATGGTAGTTCTGACTGTTCCAAAGAACTTGGTTTTAGGTGAGAAATGTGATTTGACAGAGGGAATACCTTTCTGAACCTAGATTCAGAGAAATAGACAAATGTTCTTACAGGGACAATCCGCTAAAGGATGTTTTGATATATTTTGTTTTCTATTGCCTAATCTGATTAGATGAGTTGAGTTGTATGGCTTTCTAAAAGACCTGCCTGAGACACATCAGAGGTTTAAAGAGTAAAATGGAACCCTAAATGAGTTTCCAATATTAGAAACAGAGAGAAACTTGAAAATCTTATGTCTAATTACTCTTCAACCCCACTTGTAGTCATCAAAGTCGTCCTGGGAATAGCAGCTATGTGACACTAGCAGACAAGATTGTCCAACTGAGACTAGATCAGGAAAAGTCTAGAAACTACATAATTAATAGAGACCAAATACCTTGGGAGACTAGTGTGGAGTAAACCCAAGGAAATACTATTGCCAGAAAATATTGGTAGTTTTGCACCTCATCATCAGAGGTGAATAGCCCTTTCACACCCATAAGACTTGGTCACTTATACTCTCTAAATGCATGCCTCTTCAAGAATGGCACCCTAACTAGATTGTAGCTCACATATATTTATCAGCCACAAGGGTTTTTTATATGCACTCATTTCTACATCTGTTCCCTACCTGTGTTCACTCTTTCCAGCAATGTACATTTATTTGTGAAAGGTTTAACCTAAGATTGGGAAGAAATACACCTTTGCTACTTTTGTTCCTTTTATGTTTCTAAATATTTTTTTCTTACATGTTGCCTTATGAGTAAAAGTAGATATATGGTTTGGGGGCTTGGAAGCTATGATTTTGAGTGACAACATATCCTAAACCGGGCAGCTAGTAGGTGCAGCAGTGGATAGAATACCAAGTCTGGAATCAGGAGGACTCATTTTCCTGACTTCAAATCTGGTCTCAGACCCTTACTAGTCATGTCACTCTGGTCAAGTTACTTAATCTTCTTGGTCTCAGTTCCTTACCTGTAAAATGAGCTGGAGAAAGAAATGATGAATTACTCAGTGTCTTTGCCAAGAAAACCCCAAATGGAGGAGTCAGACATGACTGAAATGACTGAATAGAAATAACGTAGACTAAAGTAGAGAATAATGGTAAGGTTAGTTAGAGAGATTATTCTCATTTGTAGTGTTTATCATAGATAAGATGGTAACTAATCAACTATTTAGAATTTTAATAATTAAACAAGTATTTTTGAAACTTAGCATGACTGACCCAGGCTTTCAATGTGATAATTTGATATGTGCTAACACTATATTTTTGCAGGTTTCACACTGTGTTTTTGTTGGAAGTGGAGTAAACCATAAAAATTTTCATGAATATAGAGTCTATGTAAGCAAGCAGAATTTGTAATCTTCATTAGAGGAGACATTGCCTGAACTGATAAAATTACAGATGTTTTGAAATAAAAAGTGTATATTATATTATATATGAAAATGATATATTTTGGTCCCTTATCACATGATTCCCCAAAAGATGTCCCCCTCTACCCCTTTACTTCCCAGGAAGCCATCTTCTTGAATAAAGTATATAAAAAATAAAAATATATAATTCACTAAAACCAATCAAAATGTTGACTAAACCTGGCAACATAAGCAATATTCCACATCCACAGTGCCGCACTTCTGCAAAGAAGGCAGAGAAATGATTTGTTCTTCTCTTCTTCAAAGTCAAGCTTAGTTATTACAATTATTCAGTGCTATTTCCCTTTTTTATTAGAACTACACATTTTCAAAGTACCAGAAGTTTATCCAAAGAGTATATTTTTTCTAGAAAGCCTGTGCAGAAGTTAAAATTTAAAATACCTTTTAGACTTAAAGACTATTTCTAAAACACTATAGTATATTAGATGGTGAAATTTTTTCCCAAATGAAATGGTGAACGATTCGCAGCTGGATTCATTTAAAAATAGATGAGTGCAGCAGGGAAGAAAACTTGCATTGGCAGAAGGTGTCCATCATGACCCAATTCAATGCCTAACATCCATAATACTTATGCATAAGAAAGAACACGACATGAAATATTTGTTTACTACAAGGAGATCTAATGCAGCTTATTCTGATGAAAACAGACATTTTCACTTGTTTTGTAATGTTATCTCTGCAAGATATAGATAAGTATATTTACATTTCTGAAAGCATCATAAAGCATTCCATCTCATATCTGAGGTCAGAGAGAGTGTTAAAAAGATGAGACTCCAAATGCCTCAATAACTTCAGAAATATTTTCTTATTCTATTAGACTTTTCTACTATGCTATATATGGAATATACTAAGCAGTATATTGAAATACCAGAAAAAGGTATCCATACTTACATATCATATCCAAAGTGTCACTATTTACAAATTAATACATTTTTCTGTAAATTACTAATTCTTTTTTTTTTGTTTCTTCCTATGCTTATAATTCTCAGGGATAGCACTGACTATATAACTTCTATGAATATTGTTACCAATTAATATGAAACACAGCAATATGCAAAGAATTTGAGATTTCATCAGTGAAAAGACCAACCAGTCAGAGAACTCAACCCATCAATTTAGATAAGCAAATATTAATTCCTTCTGTCTCTAACATCCTTAAATATCCTATAATAAATAATCTTGCATTGATCTTGTATTTGTTCTTTATAAAAGTGTGTATATATACATATATTGTCTTCTCTGATGGAATGAAAATCTCTTGAGTGTAAGAATTAATTCAATTTTTGTAATAATATCTATCTTATCTGTAACATATTATTATTTTATATTTTAACTAATAATAATTATTATAATCAAAAGTATTTTTATTATTACCATCATAGGCACCATGATTTTGTGGCTAGAGAAATAAATTTAGTATCTAGAAGATTTTGTTCAAATTGTTCCCTTGACATTTACTAATTGTGTCCCTGGGCAATTCATTTAATCACATTTGTCCTAGCAAATTCAGCAAGATTTACTGTATTCAGTATATAATATATGTGTGTGTGTATATATATATATATGTACATATACATATATATATATATATTATAAAATAGAGAGAGGGCGAGAGAGTAGTATGAGAGTATGATTCTTCAAGAAGTACTATTATCTCTGGTGTGAAGGCATTGTATTCAGGGCATTTCTCAAACCCTGGAAGGTCCTCTTCTGTACCAATTCTAATGGAGTGTAGAAAATTAAGAAGGCAGATCACTATAAAAAGCTTGCAATCTGGCTGGGATGCTATAGAGGTTAGAAACTCAGATAAACACAATGAATCAGTCAAAGACCAGTGAACAGAAGGGTGCCTATGCTATGCTACTTATTATAATTTCAGATAAATTATTTAAGAGAATGTTATTTAATTAACAAGAAACTCAAAACTACTTGAATAGACGTATTCTTGCATTTGTAGGCATATAGCTTCACTGAGAGTCAGTGTTTCTTGCAAACTAGTCAATAGAATCATTATTGCTACCCTAATGTCTTTTGGTCAAATTTTCTGAACAAAGTATAGTCAAAGGACAAGAACAGGAATTTTCATATGAAGAAATTAAAACTACCTTTAGTCATATGAAAAAATATGAAAAAAATTATCTAAATCACTATTAATTAGATCAATATAAATTAAAACAACTCTGAGCTACCACCTCACACCTCTTACTTTGGCTACTATGACAAAAAAAGGAAAATTATAAATGTTGGATGGGATATGGAAATATTGTGACAGTAATACACTTAGGGGAGCTGTGAATTGATAAAACCATTTTGAAGAGGAATTTGGAACTATACCCCAACAGTCATAAAACTGTACATATCCTTTGATTCAGTAACACCATTCTAGATCTGTATCCCAAAGAGATCAAATACAGGGGTAAAAGACCTACTTGTACAAAAATATTTGTTTTGGGTCTTTTTGTGGCAAAGAACTAGAATCTGAAGAAATATTCTTCAAATGGGGAATGTCTGAACAAGCTGTGATATATGATTGTAATGGAATTTATCCTCAGAATATCCTCAGAAATGACAAAGAAGATGATCACAAAAAACCTGGAAAGACTTATATGAAGTTATGTAAAATGAAGTGAGCAGAACAGAACTTTATAACCAATAATAAAAATAAAGCACAATGATCAACTGTGAATGACAACTGTTTTCAGCAATCCAGGACAACTCAAGGAACTCATGAAGAAAAAAGGCTATACCATAGAAGGAACTGATGGACACTGAATTCAAATTGAAGCATACCATTCTTCATTTTATTTCTTCTGTGAATTTTTCTGTAGTGTAAATGATATATGTCTCCTTTCACAATATGACAAACATGGAAATATGTACTCTATGATAACACATGTACAACCTATATAATTTTACCTGCAGGTAATATGGAAAGGCATGGGAGATAGGGAGAGAACAAGAATAACAAAATTTTAGGAAACAGTTATCAAAATTTTTAACAATATTAAATCCGGAAAAAATAGAAAATATATAATAATTTCAATAGCAACAACATTGTCACATTTCTTCAGCTTTCAAAAGCTTACCCTTTCAGCAATCCCAGGAGGTAGTTATTATAGGTAGTCTCTTTTCCTTCCTATTGATCATAGTCTATAGAACTGGAGGGAGTTCTAAGGATTATTTCTGGTCTAATCTATACAATTTAAAGAAGAGGGAACTGAGAGCCAGAAAGGGCAAGTGTCTTCAACAACTCCAATGCAGTAAGTAGCAAAGTTAAAAGTCAAGCCTGTGTTCTTTTGATTCTAAATTGAGAGGATAAGAGCTTGTTAAGGATGATTTAACTTTTAAGCTTCAGGGCCAGAACTCAAAACCAGGTTTTCTAAATTTGACCTTTCTACCTTTGGGACTTTGGACAAAATACTTCATTATGGCTCATTAGTCTCATCTGTAAAAATGAAGAGGTTGGACTAAATGATCTTCAGTGATTCTTCCAAGATCTAAATTCTTTGATTTTTCATTTTAGATCCCCACACCTTCTCTGCACCAGGCCAAAGATACAAGATACAGCTTTAAAGATACAGAGAAGAGAAGCATAACAACCTACAGGAGGAATGAAGACAAAAGTGGAAACCATAATAAAGCTAGTTTGGAGTAACTGAAAAATATTTGTGTTACCCTTTATATATGTATATGACAATAGAATATAAAATATGAATCAATTAATCAGAAAGCACAATAAAGATTACAAACCAAAGCAGAATATTTATTTTTAGTGATTAATTTCAGTTATGAATTATATGGAAATGAGTAACTGTTTACATCTCTGTTCTGACTGCCAGTTGCCTTATCTATCACACCTGATTCAGTCTCTTGTTCCTTCCCAATTTTGGTCCTTTTGACTTTTTTTCTATTTTTTCAAACCCTTACCTTACATATTAGAAGAATAAATACTATGTATTGGTTTCAAGACAGAAGAATAGTAAGGACTAGTCAATGAGGGTTAAGCAACTTATCCAGAGTCACATAGCTGGGAAGTGTCTCAGGTCAGATTTTAACCCAGGATCTCTTGTCTCTGGACCTGGGTCAATCTCCTGAGTCACCTCACTCCTCCTGCTCCTTTCAATTACATATTTTTTTCTTATCTTCAATTTCCTTCTCCCTTCTCCATGCCTTTGCAAGACTCTCTCTTCCTTTCATTCTAACAATATACTTTCTCCTCATTTCCATCTCTCAGCTTCTCTTATTTAACTCATATACTAATATATACAACATATCTTAGATAACTTCACCTATTGGGACTTCCATGTATTTATTTTATATGCATTTTACATATACTTCTATATGTCCATATATCTTCTCATGAAAAAAGTTTCTTTAGGGAAAAGACCCTCTTTTATATCCTTTATACTTCATACATATCTGTTGATTGTCTGATCAATTCTACAGCTATTCTCAACCTACCTTTCCTCCAACCTATTTGTCTACTTATCTCCATCTTCTTCGCTGCTGCCAAATATTTTAGATGGATGACATGCACTTGAGTCCACTTCAAAATTCATGTTGACTAATATTGACAGGACACTGTTGCATAGCAATCTTTTTTTTTAATTTTTTACTATGTCATATTTCTATCATAGTCACCACATCATCTATTACAATCATATTCTAGTGTCCTCAAAATCACTTCAAAGCCATCCCTCATTCTCCACATAATTTCATATCATCCCACTTATTATCTATGGTCTTCTTCTACTGCTTCTTAGTTGTTTCCCATAGTCATCCTTTCATATTACTGTTCTAAGTATCCAAACAAGCCTTTATGATTGCTTAAGTTTTCCTCTTCCCTTGTCCCTGCCTCTTTGAAAAGTCATTGTATCCAGGAATAGAGAGGGCTGATCCCCAAATACTCTGCCTTTGCCAGAGCTCTCTTAGTATGTTTGATTCTGGATTGCACAGTTTAAGAAGGTAATTGAGTGTCCAGATGAAAAGGTACCTGGGATGATAGCAAGCTTTGAGTCTTTAATATAAAAAAACCCATTCAAGGAAATGGGAGCATTTAGCCTGGAGAAAACATGATTTAGTAGGGATATAAAAGCTATATTCAAGTTTTTGAAGTGCTGTCATATGGACGGTGGGTTAGATTGTTTGCCGCTAGTGAACAGAGCCAGAAGTAACAGGTAAGAGTTACAAAGAGCTCAATTTGGTCTCAACGTAATGAGAAGTAGCATGGTACAACTGAAAGAACTTACGTCTTTTAACCAATAATAGAATGTAATGGGAAAATGAAGGAATCTCTCTTTAATAAGCTGCCCTGTGGAAGAGGGATTGAGTTGGTTTTGTCTGAGGCCAGAAGACAGACCTGGAATCCATGAATAGAAACAGCAATGAGGGAAGTTTAAGCTTGATATCAGAAAAAAAATAGAACAATTTTATCGCAGCTAAAACCATTCAGAAATTGAATAACTTCAAGAGATCAATCAATCAAAACACGTTTATTAAGCACTTACTATATGCCAGGCACTCTGCCAAGCACTGAGAATACAAAAAGAGGCAAAAGACAGTCCCTGAACTCAAATCCTTATGATCTAATAGAGAGATAAAATGCAAAAAAAATTACACAATGAAAACTATATACAGAAAAAATGAAAATAATTAAGAGTAGGCATTAGAATTAAGAGTGGTCAGGGAAGACTTTTCTTCAAAGCTGAGTTTTTTTTTTTTAATGGGACTTAAAGGAAACCAGGGAGTTCAGTAGTCCTTCTCCCACTAGAGAGTGGAGGAAAGAGAATGTTCCAGATAATGGGGAGATCTAGGGAAAATTCTATAGCTAAGAAATATAGTGTCCTATTCATAAAACAGCCAAAAGACCAAAGGTGCTAAATCAGAGAATACATTTGGTGAGTAAAATGTAAGAAGTCTGGAAAATCTAGATTATAATGAGCTTTGACTGCCAAGTAGAGTATTTTCTACTTTATCTCAAAGTCACTGGAAGTAATTGAATTTTAATAGTTAAAGGGATGATATTTTTATGCTGAATGTATGTGGCTGAATGGAGTGGAGAGAGACTTGAGACCAGAAAACTATTGCAATAATCTAGCCATAAGGTATTGATATCTCACCTAGAGTAGTATCTATATTAAAGGTGAGAAAAAAAGTATATAGGAGAGATAATGGATTCTCATACTTTAGAGATGTCCCAGCAGCACCTTGATATTTGTTGGTTATATTATAATGGGGATTCCTTTGTCTATGCACTAGATATTCACTGAGACTTTACAACTTTGAAATTCTGGGATCTTTTGAATTAAAAATGTTTTTTCATAATTAAATTTTATCTTAGTTTGTTTTTCTCCAATTATGTGTAACTATAGTTTCAAACATTTTAAAAGAATATTGAGTTTCAAATTCTCACCCTTCCTCCCTCTTCTACCATCCCCAACACCAATGTTGAAATGATATTTGTTCATAGATATTTAACATGTACATTCATATAAAACATTTTCCCATATTAATATTTTTGTTGAAGGAACCAAAAAATAAAATAAGAAAGACTATTCCACAAAAGATTCTAAAATTACTACTTGTGGAAATAATAAATAGCATCATAAACTATATCCCTGTTCATATCTCAAAAGTCAGGAAACTGAAAAGTATGATAAACAAACTAAGTTTGATAATGCTCTGATTATGAAAATAAAACAAGGCCTGAAATAGTCACCAAAATGTTAGACATTTGCATTAAAGATATCAAATGGATAAGGTAAAGTAGAAGAGACATTATCTATAGATATTGAAGTCTCTCAGATCGGCCTCCTCATTAGCTGATGATATTCTAATTTTATCAAAAAAATGTATAATCACTCAAAACAGTTAGACCTATATATCCACATAAGAGGTTGCAGGATGGGGAAAAGGGTGGAAATTCTATTCTGCAAAATTGTATACATAGTTAAGGGATAGTCTATAGAACTAATTCTTTGGGACATAATTTCAAACATACATTGCAAATTTCTAATACTCTTAATTCTGAAATGTGCATGTAAATCTATGAGTTCATTGATTTGGAAGTTTTCTTAGTGATATAAATTGAAATTATGTAGCCAGTCATGCCTGTCCATCATCTGAAACTATATATATATATGTCAGTCCATAAGTAATTTACATTGTAGCTACCCAATATTCTAGAAACCTTCTTGTTTTCTCATGGCATTAGAAGAACATCAAGAGAGTATGACAACATTCCATTTCTCGTCTCTTACTCTCAACAAAAATATAGTTCATCTCACCACACCCCTAACTACCTGTATGGCATCATTTATTTGTGTTATTCTAAGATCCTCATTGATTATATATTGTAGCCTCATATCTACAATTTATAATTCTGTGGAATACTCAGTTTTACAACTCCAGTTTTAAACTGTGTATTATATTCAGAATGTTAGCAATTAAAAAAACAAACAAACAAACAATGTTCCCCTGGGAAGAATGAAATCAATCAAGAAACATTTATTAAACACACTATATGCTAGAGTATACCATATAGTTGGTCAGTAATGGTAAAACTTTTAGAGACAGATTGCTTGGCCCTGCCCCCAACCCACCACCCAGTCTGAGTGCTTTGCCCACTCCCACCCCCTCAGAGACAAAGTGCCATGTACCTCCCCTCCACCAAGTACCTGGGTATGCCCTTCCTGCTCCCCCTCCTGTTACCTCACACCAGGGTGCAAGAAAGCATTCCCATGGGCTGCTGGGTGGAGGGGTGGGTGAAATGAGGAATGTCCTTAGCAAGTGGCCCTAATGCTCTGCTCATCTCCAGTTCTGCTGCCTGTGAGCCACCCATCTTACCCCCTGTGTGTTCCCATTGGTCTACTGGGCAGAGGGGCGGAGGATATGAAAAAAATGTCATCAGGCACAGTGGAGAGAGGGAAGGGAGGAGCTCCACCTGAGTCCCTTTGCTTCTCTAGTAACAAACTTAGGGGAGTTGGAGTGGGGGAAAGAGGGTCACCACATGTCCACCAAGAACACTTTATGTGTCATCTTTGGCACCCGTGCCATAGGTTCCTCATTACTGTGCTAGATATTGAGGAAAAAGATAGTCACTGCCCTTTGTTGTGAAATAGAAACCCACAGACCCCATATAGACAATTTAGGTAAATAAAGTCAAAAAGCCAAATTTCTCCAAGTGAAGGTAGAAAGTTATATTTTATTGGAAGAGGGCCAAGTCCTCCAATAAAAGCATTCTCTTGCATGTATTACATTGTTGGACCCCGGCAAGAGACCATGCCCAGAGGTTGAGACCTGGTTTTTATAACAAAATGAATACTTCCGTACAAGATCACAAGACATAACATCATATAGACCTTATTTTAGAAACAGTTATCCAATTACAAAGCTGATTGGTTACTTCATTTCGGAAAGCCCATATTAATCCTTTGACTAATTACTTAGTCAAGTCAAGTGACCGTTACCCCTCTCTCATATGATCTAGGTGAAGAGATGACTATTTCCAAACAGGAAAGGGGGCATGCTATTTGTGCCATCTTTGGACATGAGATCCGAATAGTCAGCATCTTATGATAAAGGGAATACAATCTTAGGGAGGGGTTAGATATCCTGTTAGAAGCAGCTTTTATGCGTTAGTTAGAAATCCTTGTAAAATTATGAATTTTACTGATTGTATTAAGATTATAATGGAATTTATACTAATCACTTTAGAATCACAATACTGATTATCTTAAACCTATCATATCATTAAAATCCAATGAAGTATAAGGAGGTAGGGGTCTTTATTCCCCACACCTTAAAGAGTTCACAATCTAATGTGAGAGACAACATGAAAACAAGCGAATAGTAAGAATCTCTATATATAGGATAAATAGGAAATAATTAATAAAGAAAGTCACTAGAACTAAGAGAGGTTAGCATATATTAGAAATTTTACAATTTCCTGAAGGGAAACCAGCCTTCTCCTTTTCTCAGTTTTAGGTTCATTTAAACCTTCCATCTATATTATCTGTTGCAGATATGCATACTTGATCAAGGTCTATAAATTTAACATCCAAATTTCAGCAATAAAATTATTTCACTTATGTGGTCTATATAGCCCTTTTGATGTTCCAGAGAAATTCTTTGAATGTTTTTTTCGAGGGGTTCTTTGTCATTGCAATATTCTGGGACTTAATATAATTACTATCATATCATCTATAAGTAGGAGTATTTTGACTAATATCCACAGAGAATCCTTCTTTTACATGAATTTTATGTTGCACCCTCAGTTGTCTCTCCTCTCTGGATAGTTGGAGGGAGGAGTCATAAATTCTCAAAAGCTCCATTTTATTAAGAGCTCAGAATATTTCAATTAACTTCCTTTTCTATCAGCACCTCCTCTTGATTTGGGTTCCATGACTTCATGCCCTCTGGCCAGATACTCTCACCCCACTTCTATTTCCCTTTTGTCTATTGTCTTCCCCCTTTAGAGAGTACAATCCTTGAATACAGGAGTAATATTTTTTCTTATATGTACCCCTACAATCTAGCATGATATCTGGTCATTGTAAATGCCTAATAAATTTTTGAATGAATAACTGATAATGCTCCTCCAATTTTTTCTATACAATTTCTATATGTTGTATACTTATTTATCAATTTATATGATGTTTTCCCACATTAAAATGTAGAATCCTTTCATTTGAGAATATATTTATATTTGTTTTTGTAATCCCTTTGGACCAATGACAATAATATAGCAAGCACTTTATAAATACCATTGTATTTTGTTTGTTTCTTAAGGGAAAAAATTGAGAAAAACTGATACATAAAAATCATATAATATTATAACAAACATTTATTTCTAACTATGCTTCATCAAATAAATCATAACAGGCAGTATAAATAATCATCAGTCAGTTCAAACACCCACCTTACCACTACGAAGCTCAGGACAGCAAGTAAAAAGGTGGGACTCTCAAAAAGAATTTAAACTTTGCAACTTAAAATAATTATACATTCCCTCCTGAAGAGGGTGTTGAAAAACACAGGGATCCCATAGAAATGCATGGCTAAGTTATGAGGTGTATCAATTCATTAGCAAGTGAAATCAAAAACATCCAAAAAATCCAAATTAAAAAAAGGTAATTTCTGGATGAAATATAGACCATCAAAGTCTTATGTGTAAAAATTCTAAGTAAAGGAAAAATAAATCTATAACAGGTCCTTGAATCAGGGCCCAATTAAAGTGATTTAAGCAATTATGCATTTACCCAATCAATAGCCAGGACTATAGAAAGTTTGCCACATCATGAAAGATAGAAAATGGACTAGATTATAGGAGCTAGGTAGGAGCCAAATTTGAGATACTTGGTAGAATGTGGGACAAGGAAGATCTTCCTTTAACACATGTTAAACAGCCACAACCTTCAACCTCAAACAAGTTCAAGTCCTCTTGTCTTGGCTCAAAATTGTCTTCAATTTCTTTAGGCTGCCATCAATGTAAAAGTTAAAATTAAATAGCAATAATAAAAATATTATACTTTAAGAGATTTATTAATGATCATTAGAAATCAATGAATAAAGAAGATACAAATTAAAGACCACATGCCCATGGCTGATTAGTCAGTTCAAACACCTGCCTTACCACCACCAAGCTCAGGCCCGGAAATAAAGAGGTGGGACCCTTCACATCTTTGCCTAATATCCCCTGTCTACAGGAAGAATGTAAGGACAGGAAGTCAGTAGGCTCCTAGGAAATATAGTTCTTTTTTTTTAGGGTAACAAATTTTCTATTGTACAGTATCAAGTAAGATAAAACATGGAAAATACTATGTAAATGTTGATAATTAATATTTATATATCACTTTAATGTTAACAAAAATGGCTATAATTTAATATACTGAATGTGCATTTATGTAAACAAATATTTATATACAGAGTTCTTCCATAATTTTGGCTTATATCAAAATCTCATTTTGACTTATGTTCAAGTATCTCAATTTATTAGATATTTTATTAAAATATTATTTTCTGATAAAATATTTTTCTTTCTTCTGAAAATGATTAGCTATTGTGGGTGCCTAACATTTCCTTCTTTTTTTATTTGCTGTTTCATCTTTTTTCTCTGCTCAACAAATATGCTTTCATTCCTACAATATCTTGGCAAAATAATTTTCCTTGGTGGAATAGTTTCTGTAATCTGAAAATATGGACAGAGATTTAAGACAAAGGGAAAAAAATAGAAAATATACTCCAGGGCATTAAAGTATGCCTGCATGATTCTAATATACATAGCTCTTTTAAGCTGTATTGATAGAATAGTATGCCCATGTTTCCTTGAAGATCATATAGAACAGTTTTAATCCTTTGCTTTACAGAATCTGACTTCCAGATCACAACAATATGGATAACCAAATTGCCCAAGACATGGGCCATTCCTCTCATCTTCACAAGAGAGCATGATTTGATCATTTAAAGTAAAATCTGATCTAGATTAATTATTTGATAGGATGGTCAAAATGACTGTATTTTAAAGTCTACCCCCAATGTAATAAGCCTGCAGAAGTTACTTTCTGTTTGCCTCTCTTTTTATCTATTACATAAGAGTAATAACACCTATCTTCAAAGATTATTTTGAGGACAAAATTAGAATAATTATAAAATTCTTACCCCAGAATAAACACTACATAAATGTTGTTATTATTAAAAAGTTTGAAAGAATGAGAGTCGAATGTGTCAGAGATTAAATCACCAATTTTAGTCCTATCATCTTCATTTTTGTTGTATTTATCATTTTGAAGAATTCATTGTACAATTTCTAAAAATATTGAAATATCAACTTTTCTGCCTTATCCTTGAGCATCACAGAAAAGTAAGTGCTTTTTTCATGCATACATCTTTCACATTTGACTTTAGATGATATAACACTAACCTGATTAATTTCACTGATTAGTGGAAAGTAATGAAGAAAAATTTCATAGTTAAATATTAATTTTATGCCATGAAGAAGTTTTAAGTGACTTTTAAAAATATTTATTCTTTCTTCTTCTACCTATTGGCTAGCACTAAATACAAATTACCATTCAATTTGAATAAATAGTACAGGATCCTTAAACCATGAATCCTATTTTTCATGATTTTCCTAAGATCCCAGGAAAGCATCTGGATACCTTAACAGAAATGCACAGTCATCAATTTTCCAAATCAGAATAAAATTCTACCTCTGACTGATGAGAATCTAAGCTACATGACATTTTCTAAATGGCCTCAACCTAGCTAATTTAGGTCACATAGTCTTCCAAACAGCTGAATGGAATTTTAAGGAATGAAAAATTCATGTCCTTTAATATTGGTTTGGGGACTTTGGGGAGAAAGCATATCATGGAGCTTTGTTAAAGTAGAAGGCAATTTAATTAAGCAAGTGGAGCCCTTATGTAATGTCCTCTCAGAAGAAAATGAAAACATTTTGTGGTTCCTTCCATTTAATGTATTCATTGGTTGTATGTGTTTTCCACTGGGAACTGAAATAAAATAGTTTTTAAGGGGTCACTGGGATTAACAATTTTGAGCTTGACTGAACTGCACTTTGTTTGAGGATTTCGTATTAACTAGAATGGATATAACAATAGCTAAAATCAAGACATATAAATGGGCCTTTTCTATAATACATTTTAATTGCCTAAAGGAGAAAGCTTGACCAAATGTTGATTTATGTTTCTGTGTGAAGCACAAACATATTATGTGTACCAACACACAGATACATAAACTTCAAGTTTCAGGTTTGTCCCAGTGATGAACTGATAAGGACCCAGACATAGTAAACAATGTAGCACTTGAGAATAATAATAACTCAGCATGGAATAGTGGGTACAGAACCAACCTTAGAATCAGGAAAAAAAAATTAGTTACGTTAAAGTCCAATGTTTGCAGTATATAGAAGGTGTCATTCTGTGCAAATTATTTAATCTATCAGTGTCCAAGGAAACTTTTAAGATTATATTTGCAGAACAATTACTGACCTGTATTAGTAGAGGGAATTTCCTTACTGGGAGTTCCCTATATTATTTAATCAACCAAAAAGTATTTATTGAGATCTACTCTGGGATCATGCATGGAGAGAAATCAAAACATCCATATGGATATGATGACATAACAATTAATAATAATTATAATAGATAAAAGACTTGATAGTATATCTCATTTATATAGCATTTTCATTTTTTAAAAGTGCTATTTATATATCTATGTAGATATCATTTAATACTGATAAAAATCCTAGAAAATAGGCAATAACTTTGATCCAAATTGATATATGACATTCAAAAAAATTAAATAACTTGTATAGCATCCCATAACTGGCAAGTATAAGGTAGAATTTGGATTTAAGTCTTTTTCACTTCAAGTTCCAGATTTGATCCAGTATATCATACTATCTGTCCAAAAGAAAGCAATTCTAATAATTTTCTGTCATTGTTTCTATGTTTAATTAATTAACACTAGAGGAAAAAGAAGTTAGAAAGATATAGTAAAAGATAATTCATTTAAATAACCACAGATTAAATAAAATCAAAGGAGTATATCTACAAAAACAAACCCAGAAACTAAATGAACAGATTTATATAACTTTTTTGTGTAAAGTCTGATTTAAATATGAGTTTTTTTCTTTTCTAATTTATATAACCTTTTTTTATTGCTAGCTTCCCTCATTAAACCATCACTACCTACATGGCTTTGGGTTTCGGTTTTGGATCAATTCAGCTATCTTTATCATTTCTTTTATATGGATGAATTCATCCCATTCACATTCTAAGTTAGGAATATTTGTAGTGTATTTCCTTCATTCTTTTTTCTCTGTTTGTCCTATCGTTTTTTATTATATTCCTCCTCATATCTTTAATTTTCTTTTAACTACTATCTCCCTGATTTTTACTCTTTCTTCACTCTATTCTTTATTTGCTTCATCTATCCACTTAATTTTATTTTATTTTTTTAAACTATCCACTTAATTTTAAATCAACATCCTTCTGAGGTTCCTTCCCTAGTCTTTATCTCTTATTCTTGTCATAGTTGTTACTTTATTAACTCTTAAGATTATCTCCCTTATCCATCCTCTTTTCCTCTTATTTCTTAAAATAAATGATTCCTCCCTTATCTTATATCTTTGCTCTTTTTTCTTAATTTATATGCTCTTCTAAGAAGCTCTCTAATTTTTATCCCTCACTCTCCTATCTCCTTGTATATAAAAAAATTACTTTTTGATAGGTATGTATTATTCTCTTTTACCCAGATCTGATTAGAATAAGGCATAGTATTACCATGCCTCCTCCAACTCTTCCTTCCCATCATTAGAACATTTCTTTAATTTATTTCTCTTCTATGTGAGATAATGATTCCATTTTATCCCTTCTCATCCAATTTTATTTAATTTTTGACTCATTCAATTACATTAGACTGGCTTTCAAAACTTCTATTTGAATATGTCCTTTCAAACAAGAAAGTTAATGATATCACTTATAAGGTTATATATATATATATATATATATATATACATATATATATATATATATATATACTTTTTCTATATGAAAAGTAGACATTTGGTTGTCACCAAATCCTTTAAAATTATTTTTTTCATGTTATCTTCTTTTGTTTCTTCTCATTCTTGTAGATCAAATTTCCCATTCAGTTCTGGTCTTTTCTTCAAGAATATTGAAAGTCTTTTATTTCATTAAATGACTATTTTTTCTTTCGTGAAGATACTCATACCTACTGTGAAGATGAGATTAGCTCTCCCATGCCCCTTTTTAGATTCAATCACCAGAAGCATATATACTCCACTTACACTTGAGTGGGGGAGGTCTGTGACCCATATGTGCAACAGTGGGTGACATATCAGAATTGACTGACTGCCCCCTGGGCAGTCCTAAGCAAAGCTTTAGCTGTAATCTGTACATGTAAAGTGGAAGGAAGTCACAGGAAGTGAAGAAAAGTTATGGTCTTTAAAAATGCCAAGAACTTCCTGTGAAGAGGTCTTTCACCTTGAATTTGACCTTGAAGGAACTCCAGCGTGAGACCTTGGACTGCTCTTGGATTACTCTCTTTGAAATATCACATGGGTGAGAGAAAAAGGCTGACTTCTTTCCTGGATCTTCTAAAAGGACTAGTCTCAGGAGAGGCCTCCCCTCTTGAGAGAGGCTTTGTGACTGAAGCTCTTCCTTTCATTCATCCCTGGGCCCTGGGCTCAAGGCTGAGGCCCCTCCAGCTGAGGACTAATTAGCCCTGCCTGGGTTGGGCCAGGGGCTGGAGCAAAATACTTAGTGTGTTAGGTTAGATATCTTACCTATCCTCTCTCTAATTTTCTTACTTTCACTCTTTCTATATTTTATAAATAAATTGCTAAAAATCATTTGAAATTTAATTAAATTCCTGGCAACCACACTCTGATCAATTTATTTGAACCATTTATAATTTTACCTCTTACATTCTGGCCCTTATACTACCCAGAAAAATAGGCATCATTCCCTCAGCCAATAGTGTACTGAGATATAGAATTATATATATTTTAAACCCTTGATACAGTACAGACATGATAAGTGAACCAGCATATAGCGAGGGATGACTGTACTACTATTTGGCCTCTAACCTGAAGAGTTTAAAGAAAGAAGAAAGAGATTCTTATGGGGTAATGGGTAAGCACTTACAGAAGCTCTCTGCTGTTTTGAAGAACTATAAATTAAAGGTGTTCACATCCTTAATGGAAAAGTTTGAAAAATTATTTTATAAGAATATAATGAAATATTATCTTGCTCTAAATCGGTGATGGCAAACCTTTTAGAGAATGAGTACCCAAACTGTGACCCTCACACTCATGTGTGTCTTGACATTAATAAAAACCCTAGAAAATAAAATAACTGGGAATCTACCTGCCAAGACAAACCCAGGAACTATGTGATTTTAACTAAAAAAAAAAAACACTTTCTCACTAGTATTTTGTTTAAAAATTTTACACCAATATTCATTAGGGACATTGTTCTATAGTTTTATTTCTCTGTTTTTATTCTTTCTGATTTAGGGATAAGCATCACATTTATGTAATGAGAGAAAAATGGGAGAGTTTCTTATTTTTTATATAGTTTATGTAGCTTTTGAATTAATTATTCCTTAAGTGTTTGGTAGAATTTACTTGTGAATCCATTTGGCTCAAGGGATTATGTCTTAGGGAGTTCATTAATGCCTTACTCAATTTCTTTTTTTTTTTAGAGAATTGTTTAAATATTACATTTCATCTCCTTTTTATCTGGCAAATTAATATTTATTTAAATATTCATTGATTTCATTTTGGTTTTCTGATTTATTGTCATATAATTGGACAAAATAATTCCTGATGATTGTTTTAATTTCCTCTTCATTGGTTATTTTACCTTTTAAATTTTTAATACTTGTAATTTAGCTTTCTTCTTTATATTTTGATCAAATGAATGAATTTTTTTCTTTTTATTGATTTTTTTCATTAAATTAATTCCTTCCCTTATTCATTAGTTCAAAATTTTTCTTACTTTCAGTTTTATTCATCTCTCCTTTGATTTTCAAGGTTCTCATTTGGTATTTAATTAGGAGGTTTTAATTTGTTCCTTCTTTTTAGTTGCACACCCAATTCACTGATATGGTATTGATGGAAGAAATTTTTTTTCTCCATTATGTCACTTTGTATTACCTGGAGGTCAAAAAGAACCACTGACTAATTTGGGTAAAGACAGGCCCTCAAAGAAAGGAAGTTAGAAAACCAGAGAACCAATGAGACAGGAAGCTGATCCCCTAGGCACTGCCCCCTCTTGGGTGGCTGAGGAAATTTACAAAATTCTGGTTAGTTCCTGAGATGTGATGTGTGAGAGCTAGTGGGTGGAGAAAAGAACTTATAAGTGGAAGACCAGGAGGTCTTCTGGGTCTTCTGGCTGGGGTGTGGAACATGAAGGAACCCTTGTTGGTGGAGAGTTTCAATCCATCATGGAGGCCAATAGAGTAGTGAGCTAAATAACTCTACCTCGTTTCTACAGTTCCCTCTCTTTACTATTACTACATTGATGCAATAAAGTTATTAAAGCTACTGGCTGGCTCATAATTTAATTTTAATTATTATACTCTTTTCTTTATTGAAATAAGCATTTAGAATTTTAAATTATTCCCTGAGTACTGCTTTGCCTACATCCCATGCTTTAAGATTTTTGAAGCATGGTCCTCATAAGATCATAGTGAAAATGAATAGTTTATGTAGTCATAATATACATTGCATTGAAAGTTGTGGAATAATTGTGAAAATAATGACAATAGTAATAATTAAAGCATTAAAATATTTTACATTTTTTCATGCAGGTTTTTAATGAGAACTAATTTTAAGAAAATGAAGATAAAAAGAGAGGTAGAATTTCATATGGACCTTCCAAAAGGTTTGTTTTTGTTGGTCTAAATTTCAAAGGCTTTAGAGATTAATAGAATGTCATTATATATTATTTCCCTTAAAGAATTTATGAAAAAATGTGGATTATATATATATATGTATATATATATATATAGAGAGAGAGAATTAGCACTCTTGTGTTTATGAATCATAAATAGGATTATACTTTTTGGTTCACAAATGGAACAAGGAAAGTGATAGAAAAATTTAATATATATTAAAATTTTTTGGTTGTTAAAAGTTAAATGTTACAAGAGAGAAGGAAGTATATATTATGGAAAATCTTCCAATAGATACAATTAAATGATCTCCTTGAGAAAGAAGAAAAGAAGTGCTAGTGATATTATTCCTTATATAGCCCTCCATAACATCAACTAAATGATATCATTGATGAGATTATTTTGGATGATACTTATAGTAATGAGAACAAAAATCACGAATTTATAGGCACCCGTGTATTATGGGTATGTTAAGTACAATTTAAATTTCAAATGAGTGTTCCTGGGACTTCTTATGCTATACATTTAAACAAAATAGGGCATTCTAAAAGGAAATGTGATATTCAAATATAGCATCTGAAGTAATTTTAATATATCTGAAGTTACTTCAGATGACAAAATTTAGAACACCAGGACACTGTAGGAGTATGAGGGAAGGAAAAATGCAGTTGTGACTTACATGAAACAACAAGGTTATACAATTTTTAAAGATAAAATTATGTTAGCATGTCACTGACCTTTTCTTATGTGGACTTCTGTGTTTTTTTTTTATTAAAAAGGGAACAAATAGATTTATTCAACGTATTTGATTTCTATCTTCTATACTAAGGAGAATGAACTTTGGTTGGGAAAGACAGGACAAAAATGATAGCCAAGGAAATTGAAAGGAAATTGAAAAAGATAAAAACAAGTTAGACCTTGCACAAAGAGTAATCAGCAACATCAACAAGTCCAAATCACGTAACCCTGGCAAACTATATCCCAGGGTACTTAAATATCTTATAGAAGAATTTCTGAACTTCATTTAAAAAATAAATTAGTTATTTATTTTAAATATACATTTAGAAAATAATCATTAAGAATCCTCTCTGTAGCTCTGCAGTCATTCTACCACCTACTAAGAAGACAAAGAATGTGACATCAATTATATGTCCCAAATCACACAAAATATATTTATATATTAGTACTGTTGCCAAAAGAGCAAGAAAAATAAAGTGGAAAATTATGCTTTGATTTGCATTCAAGACTCTCTCTGGAGGTATATAGCATTTTTCTTCATAAGTCCTTTAAATTAACTTGGATCATTGTATTTATCAGGATAACTTATGTCATTCAAAATTGATCATTGTAAAAAAGTGTTCTTACTGTGTCCAGTGCTCTATTTTTTCTATTCTTCACTTTTCATTGGTTCATATAAGATTTGCCAGGTTTTGCTGAAACATCTTGCTTGTTGATTCTTTTATTTTTACTGCATCTTAATTACTTTTATTTTTATTAGATTTTTTTATTTAAATAAAAAATTTCCACATAAGTTTTCTGCAGTTATATGATTCATATCGTCTCCCTCCTTTCTTCTTTCCTTCATCCCAGAGCCAACATTGCTTGTCATTTCTTTTAGCAATATAGTATTTCATCACAATCACTTACAGTATCTTGTTCAGTCATTCCCAGTATATGTTAGGTCCTCAATTTCAAATTTTTTTCCACTAAAAATAGTAAGTATACATATTTTTGCACATATAAATCTTTTTCCTTTTTCCCTGATCTCTTTGGGATATATTCCTAGTAGTGGTATTCAGGTCTGAAAAGGTATGTATAGTTGTATATCACTATGTGCATGGTTTCAAATTGTTATCAAGGATAGTTGAATCAGTTCACAGCTCCACCAAAGGTGCATTAATGTTCCAGTTTTTGCACAGTGCATCAATATTTTCATTTTCATTTTCTGTCATAATAGGAAATCTGATAGATACGAGTTAAGAATGTCAGAGTTGTGACATTTTACATTAATCACCTTGCTATTTAATGTAAATTTTGCATAAATATGCATTAGAGAAATTGTTGCATAGCTTTTTTTTTCTCTGTTTTTGCTCTTCTAAGGTTAGGTATCATAACCATATTTTTATCACAAAATAAATCTCATTTTTGCCTATTTTTCCAAATATTTTATAGTAATGTAATTAATTAATGGTTCTTTAAATTTTTGGGGAGAATTCATTTGTAAATCCATCTCATTCTAGGGATTTTTTCTTAAGAAGCTCATTTGTGGCTTGTTCAATTTCCTTTTCGAAGATAGGGCTATTTCAGCATTCTATTTCCTCTTCAGTCAATCAGGGCAATTCATATTTTTCTAAACATTCATCCATTTCACTTAGATTGTTTGATTTAATGGCATATGACTTGGCAAAATAACTCACTACAATTTCCTTAATTTAATCTCACTGATATTGTATCCACTCTTTTATTTCTGATACTGGTAATTTGATTATCTTCTTTCTTTTTTGGGCCCCTTATTTTAACTATGGATGTATCTGCTTCATGTATGTTACGTGTTGGATTTGTGTTTTAATCTACTGTACTATCTGATTTTGTTTTGTGAGTGAGCTCACATTCCTATTCACAGTTGTTATTACTGAGGATATCTCTCCATCTTATTTTTTCCCCCTCTTTATACTTCTCTCTCTCTTTTTTCCCCCTTATTCTCTTAAAAATTTTCTTTTGCTTCTACAAACTGCTTTTCTTAATTTGCCTTCTTTTATACCTTTTCCTCTCCCCAACCTGCTCTTATTTTTCCCCCTCCTAATTCCCTATATGGCAGGATAGGTGTTTATTTAAAAAAACCTATATATGTTATTATATATTTGAATCATCTATCCCATCACAATCAACTCACACTAATGTTATCTATGAATACTCCTTTGAACTGCCCTAATAATGATAAAGTTCATCAGAGTTACAACTAACATCTTTGCATATAGGTATTTCAACAGTTTAACCATATTAAGGCCCTTATGAATTTCCTTTCATGTTTACCTTTTTATGCATCTCTTAAATCTTGTGCTTGAATGTCAAATTTTCTATTCAGCTTTGCTTTTTTTTTCCCACCAAGAATGCTTGGAAAATATCTATTTTATTAAAGATCTACCCCATACTGCCAGGTTTATACTCAGTTGATTTTGTTTTTGTTTTAGTAGATGGTTGCTAGTTATGATCCTAGTTATTTTGCCTACTGATATTAAAAAATAAATAAACAAATAAACAAAAAAGCCTCTGATACTTTTACATAGAAATTGTCAAACTTTGTGTTATCATGATTGTGATTAGCCTCTGCTTATAGGTTAGAAGGGAAGTTTTACTTGATAATTATTTTTACATGATTTCTAGTCTATTTTTTATCTTTGTTTTCAGATAGTTCAATAACTCTTATTATTGTTATTTAAAATCTCTACATTCACTCTTAACATAAATACTATATATTGATTCTAAGGAAGAAGAACAGTAAAGTTTAGATGATGGCAATTAAGTGAAAGGCCCGGGATCACACAGTTAGGAAGTATGTGAGTGATTAGATTTGAACTCAGCACTTCCTGTCTCCAGGTCTAAGTCTCTAACCATTGAGTGCCAAAGCTGTTCCCCCCACCAATATCTTAAATTACTTCTTTTTGATCTCTTTTTCAGGTCATTTTTTTCTAATGATCCATTTCACATTTTCTTCTAGTTTTTAATTCTTTTGAATTTGTTTTATTGTTTCTTGATACTTAGAGGAGTCAGCTTTCACTTCCCTAATTCTAATTTTTTAAATAATTATTTTCTTCTGTGAGCTTGTGTACCTCTTTTTCCATCTGACTAATTCTACTTAACAGTTTTCTTCAGTCCCATTTTTTCCCCTTTACCATTTGGCCAATTTTGTTTTTTAAAGTGTCATTTTTTTTAGTATTTTAATATTTCCTGTCACCATAGAAACTTCCTATTATCAGGTTCTTTTTTGTTGTTGTTGTTTGCTCATTTTTCTGAACTTTTTGTTTTGTTTTGTTTTTTACTTTTTACTGTGTGTTAAAGTTGGGGGTTCTCTTCTTGAATGGGGAGGCCATTATCTCTAGCTTCCCTTTTGTGTCTGTGTGCTGCTGCTTTCAGAACTAATTCTGTTAGTTATTGGTGCTTCCAATATAGTATGATCAAAGAGAGGTTTGGTCACTGCTTTCCTAGCCTATCTTATGGTGTTTAACCAAGAAGAAACCAATGTCCCAAGTAGAAGCATTCCTCTTGGCCCCTGAAATGTCATAGCAGACAGAAAACATGAAAGATATTTGGGAAGAGAATTTCTGGTCACAAGTCCACATTATAAATACTATAATGGCTTTTGTGGCAATGATGGATTTTATGAATGGTATATTTGAGATTTTTTGTTTGCATTGATTTCTAAGTTTTTCCATGAACATATGTGGAAAGGGAAAAAAAATTACTACAACCAATAAAACAGAAAAATGTAGAAATTTAAATGATTTTCAAATTGACCTTTATAAAAGATATATCTTACTGGATCATGAGACATCATAATGCTAAGTTGGATTACATAATGATTCATTACATTAGGACTTCATAGAGAAAGAGATTTTTGAAATTATGAAAACAATTTAATATTAGGCAAGCTAATAGAACCTATAATAAAGGATTAGATTAGAATTTTTAAAATAAATATTACCTAAAGCTGGAAAGGAACTTAAGTCATATAATCCAATTCCTTTATTTTACAGATTAGGAAATCAAGACTCCAAATTGATAAAATGAAAATCTGAAAAAAAAATTTCTTCCATTTTATAGGAAGAAGGGTATAAATGGTTATAAAATGTTTACTATGTGTCAACCACAGTGCAAACTATTGTTGTTCTTCATTCATTTTGGTCATATCTGAGCTTTCTTGACTCCTTTTGTGAATTGAATGGTAGAGATATTGGAGTGGTTTGCCATTTCCTTCTCTAGCTCATTTTACAGATGAATAACTAAGGCAAATAGATACAGGACTTGCCTGGGATCGTAAAACAAGTAAATTTGTGAAGCTAGATTTGAACTAACAAAGATAAATCTCCCTGACTTAAAGTCTTGAACTATATCAATTGTGCCACTTAGCTACCCAAGTAGTACCCCAAATACTTTACCAATAATATTTCATTTGATCTTCACAACAATCTGTGAAGTAGGTGCTACTATTTTCTCTATTTTATAGTTGAGAAAACTGAGAACACTGAAAAAAGTAACTTGCAGGTTCATTTAACTAATAAGGGTCTAAAACTAAAACAAAATTTGAACTGAGATCTTCCTGTCTCTACATTGCATGTTCTATGCACTGTCCCAACAACTATTTTCATGGCACTTTATATGGATCCATTCTTTATTCTCATCATTTTCTATCATTTTTAAGTCTTACTCACTCCTTGATTGTGTTATTTTCTACTTTTGTGTACTCAGTCCTTAGAATAGTATTTTGATATTTTTATTAATGTAGTTGGGAGCAGGATGAGAAGAAAGAAAATCTTGTAATTTCATCAGAATAATAAGGTTCTCCTGTTTTGGAATATCTCTCTACCATTGGATATAAGCAAATTATCTATAACTTACATTATTCATATTGCTTGGAAACACAGAGAGATTAAGAAAATTGTCCAGCATCGCACAACTAGTCTCAATTAAATTAGACAAATATATGTATATGTATATATTCTCATCTATGTTAATATATTTATATAAATAGGTATGTGTGAAAACACAAATATATATATAACAAATGCATGCATATGTGTGTATATATGTACATATGTATATATGGGCATATTTGTATATATATATGTATATACAAGTATATAAATATACTTTTGCTTATATACATATAGAGTTATATTTATTTATACTTTCATATCACTCTCACTAGCATACACATATGAATTTGACCATCCAACTGGATAAATTCTCATTAAATCTATGCAATATTAGATGATTCCCTACCATTTTCTCATTAAAGTGTTTTCAGTTACTCTATATAAATAGAAATCAGAAAAAAATAGCACATAAAATAGACTTTAAATTTATTGAGGCTTTGATCAGATGTAAAAATAATTATTTAACCTCTAACATACATATATGTGTATATATTTTTCTACTTCTCCCTGCAGTCTATTCCATGAATGGCAGATCACACTGCAATATTTTGGTAATTTCACACCCATCCCATTGGGACATTCAAGCACATGACTTAAGGTCATATGAAAAGATATGATGTGCTGTGACAATTTAACAGAATGGAAACTCATGACCAGATTGGCCTCTCATTAATTGCCACTATCTGATCTGTAATCAAGCTGGAAAATTGAGAACCTGCAAATCCATGGTTCATCAACAATTCTAATTAATTTGAAGAGTTTGGCATACCTCTAGGAATCAATGGAACACCTCCTTTTGGCGAGACTTTCATTTATGTATCCAAATATCAAAAGTGACAGCTGATGGCATCAATATTTCTGTTTATATTGTTTATAACATTAGCATAATTAGCAGCAGCATTTATAATAAATAGGCCCAACATCAAATGGTGACATTTATGTCATTAAACATCAATTAGCGCATAATGTAACATTAGGCAAAACATGAAGAACTGAATATATAAAGGGGCTGTAAAGTCAAACAGAACTGTAAGCTTTTAGTCTGCACACCCTTGTAATGCATTTATAATACAACAAGACAGGGACACAGGGACAAAGCTCCTGCATCTGGCTCCATGATGTAGTATCCTATGTAGATTGATGGGAAGTTTCTGAATTACAATCAAAAGGAAAATTCAGTCTTATGTGATTTTACTGGAGAGCTTTATTGTTAAAGTTGGTCTAACTCACAGGCAGAAATATATGCTAGAAAGAACATTGGAATCAGAATCAGAGGATTTCTGTTCAAATCTCACTACCTCAACTTCCTGCCTATGTAACTGGGCAAATCACTTTAAAATCTGGACCTAAATACATCTATTTGTAAAATAAGGGCTGTGAACCAGACATTGTCTAAAGAAATGTTTTCTTCTTACCTTACATTTAAATTATAATTGAATATATATCAGGAAGGTCACCCTGACCCCAAATCTATTTTCTTCTGGTACCCCTAACATTCATCATTCACAACCACACAACCTATGGCATCTGAAATTCTATTTTTAGCAAACTATTATGTTAGTTTCAGCATTCTCTTTCCAGGAATCCTTACTTAACATAGTAATACTCCAGGGTGAAGACTCTTAGGTCACTTACTTCTTAAGGTGAGTTAATTAGATTTCTTTTCTCCTTTAGGAAGCTCCAGTCCATGGCACTGAAAACAATTTCAAAAATTATGCAAATTTGCATGACATCCATAAGTCTGACTGGCATATCAGACATAGTTAAATAGATATCCTCTTCTACTTCAAATTTCCTCATTGAACCCTAGCTTCAGATCCTAACTTCCATGGAATTTCTAAAAGCTTCCTCAGAGTGAGAAGGCAAACCTAGAACTTGGCTGCTAAAAGCCTTGGAATTAAAATTTAAAAAGCAAAAAGAGTCATCGATATGTTGCAGCATCCCTCTAGGATTACAATAAAACCTATTTCTGTATTCTTACTGATTGAAATTGCTTTACTAAAATCTCATTTTACCCTCATAATAGCCCTGTTAATGAATGAATGGAAAAAATTAAGTTCTTGAAATACAATTCATCAAACAATGTTGGGGATACAAATAAAAAAATGAAGACAATTCCTTCATTAATGGAAGTTACATACATTCCAGAGAGAAATGAAACACATATTCATAAAAAAAATCCTATTGCTAAGTACTTGCTGGCTGAGACAATGAGGAAGGTTTGACTAGGTTTCCACCAAGGATGAAAAGGTGACTTCAATATGAATGTGGCTAGACAAAATAACAGTCACTATGGTTTCCTAGTAGTGAAATACTGCAAGCACATAGCCTGTTCTCAGCCATTCAACTTCACTTAGCAACATATACCAAATTTTTTTGTTTGTAGACTAACAAGGAGTTGTGTTCCTGCCAACTCACTGTATGAGCTTGGGTTCCAATCTGTCAACCAAACATGAAGGTTGGAAAACATCAAAGTCTTTTTTTTCCCCCTCCTTGGACTCTGTGCTTCCTTCCTATGCCTATGCCTATGCCTATGTCTATGTCTATGCCTATGCCTATGCCTATGCCTATGCCTATATATATATATTTCTGAAAAGGGGTGACCAGGAAATGGTACTTATGTCCAGAAATTACTTGGTTGGTGAGTGAAGCCACTTGGGAATAAATCAATATATCCCATCCAGAAACATTAATTAGAAGTGATTTGATTATGGTCTATAGCAATGATGGTGAACCTTTTAGAGATAGTGTTCTGGGTCCCTTTCCCATTTCATCCCCAGACTAAGTACTATGCCATCCTCCCCCCAGAGATTGCATGCTATTCCCCTCTCCCCAACTGAGTATTAGGTGTGCTCTGTCCCCACCCTTATCCCACAAAGGGGAGGGAAGAAGAGCTCCCTTGGCTTCTGGGCATAGCGGTGGATGAAGTGAGGAATGTCTTCAGCTAGTATATAGCAGGGGAGGTCAATTGCCTGAATGCTCTGCTCCCTTCCACCTCTGCAGCCTGTGAGCTGCCCACCTTACCCCCATATGTTCCCATTGGACTGCTGGACAGAGAGGAGGGTTATGTGAAAATATGTCCTTAGGCACAATGAAGAGAGGCAGGGGAACAGCTCTGCCCAAGTGCTTTTTTAGTAATGAACTATGGGCAGGGGAGGGAGGTGATGTGCCCAAAGAGAACACTCTGTGTGCCATCTTTGGAGCCAGTGCCATAGGTTCACCATCATTGGTCTGTAGTTTGAGAAATGAATTGAGGGATGAGACTGGAACACAGATGAAAAGGGTGCCTGATGGAATCAATAATTAGCATATAGGGAATGAAAGAAAGCATGCAGTGGATTTTATAAGTTAATGTTATAGTAAAGATTTTCTGATACATTTGGCAATGGTCAGGGTCAGTGTACAATTTTCTCCAGAGTGGCAAGGCATTTTGTGAGGCTGTGAAGGAAATGGCCAGTCAAGCAGAATTACTATTATCTCTGTTTTAAAGATAAGAAGAACAAAGCTTAGAAAACTTCTATGGGTTATCCATGGTTATGTATATTGAAACAGGATTTGAATATCAGAAGTTGCTTTAATTATATCTGGAAATTAGGACCAGACAATTAATTTCATGATGACAGAAGTTGAGGATTAGGACTAGGCAGTTCTTCCCCCTAACCTACACTTCACTAACCTTTACTTCCACAAGGCTCTTTCCAAAATAAGTAATTTAGATATAGTCACCACTCAAGTCCTAAACCCCAGTTAAGTATTTGAAAGAATGCTGCCATTATAATGCATATCTAAAGCTATGTTTGATGTTTGTTTTCTTGAATAGCAAAGGCATTTCAAAAGTAGAATATTTACATTTCAAATAGAACTCTTCTATCCTCCAACTTTCTTAAGGCTTTTAAAATTCAATCAGCTGGTTCTGAAGGACTGATGCTGAAATGTGGGAACCCCAAATTTTCAGATAATTCTCTCAACTCAAAAAGTTACTAAATTAAATCTGATCCTGGTCAGTAATGAAAGCGCAGAATCCCTGAAGGCTGCCCACATGCAAAAAGAGGAGGAGTTTAGAATGGATTGATACATATAACAAAAGACAATATCAATTCCCTTAGCAGAAAAATGACTTTTTTTTTCCTTACCAACATTTGACTAAGAGATGTATCCACTTTCAGTGGTAGAATTGATGTGAAATATTGGGGAATAATGATATAGAATTTATCGATTTTTTTTCTTCTCAGTTATTCTGGGGAAAGGGAATTTTCCATTTTGTGAGCTGCCATTTACCACCTATAACAAAGAATAAAATTAGCTTAAAGTCAGACTCTACTACATGCTGCCTTATTGGTCATTTATCTGGGCCTTATTTTTCCTTATCTATAAAGTGAGTTACACTAAGTGATTATTCAAGTCCCCTTCTGCCCTAAAATCAGTAATATAGTGAAAAAAAGATATGAATTTTGAATTAAGGAATCTTTGCTTTAGAATCAAAGAATCCAGGTTTTAATTCTAACTCTACTACTTATTATCTTTGCAAATGAATGAATGAAAAATTATTTAACTAGCCTAATATGCCTAGCTACCAAGAATGACAATACAAACCTCAAAGTGAGACAATTCTTGCTTTCATAGAAATTCTAACAGGGTAAGTTGAAATGAAGAGTAGAGTGAAAGTCAGTAAAAGTGTTTTAATTTGGGAAATCACCATGATGGAGAACTGAACCTTAAGAAAGTTGAATGGTATGATCTTTTGAGGAGCAATGTCAGTAGCTGTTTCTGAGCTAGAGGTATGGTAGGGGGTGTATGCATATAATGTTGTATCACATTACAAAAAATGATCAGGGTGGTTTGGTAGGAACTTCTTAGTGCAGGTTCCATGAGTGCCTAGTGTGAATTTTAAAACTACTCCACCCTACTCAAGCCATACTTTATTAAATCTGATTTAGCTATTTCCTGATTAGTAACAATGGAGATACTTGGTTTTCAAGTCATGGGAACTATACATTTCTCCATCCTACTCAGTTTAACAAGGTCAGGATGCCTGCACCATACTCAGAGATTTAATTATCTGAGGAAATGGCCTCAACAGACATGCATAGAAAACGCAAATAGACCCCTGGGCTGTCCTAAGTCAAGCTAAGCTGTCATTGTTGCAGATGAGACTCAAGAAAGTGATGTAAAACCGTCTATATAAGGCACATTACTTGCTCTCTCTCCCTCTTTCCCTGGAGAGGCGACTCTGGCTGGCAGCAAGCTAGGCATTCCAACATCTTGGATTGGTGGCAGTTATTTGTCTGGGTTTGGTGGTGAGTTTGCCCTTGAGCTGATTCAGGTTTGGGCATCTTGGCTGAGTCCTTTTGGAGTTCAGGTTGATTCCTTCCTCTTTCACACTCCAAAACCTTACGTTCTAGATCTCCTAATCTTCCCACCCGGTACTAGCCAGGCTGGAGAAACCTACTCTTTTCCCTTCTTCCTTCTTCTTAGTCCCCTCCCCTATATCAATGAAATCACCATGAATTTCCAGCTGACTTGGGTATTTTATTATTTGGGATTTTCACTGGTAACCAATTAAATTTTAGATATTAAGTCACAATGCTAAAATTATCCTTTACACTAGGAAGAGTCACATTCATTATTAGATTTTCTTTTTTTATGTCCAATTTTTTTTATTATATACTTAATAACCACCAACAACAATAGAAAGGCCATTTAAATAAACAAATGCATAAAAAGGGCTACAAACTCCACACTGTTCATGATTTATTTTAAATATGTAAATTATATGTATATTTTAATATAAAAATCCTCTGCTTTTGAGTTATCTTTGGATTTGTTTTACTTGGATACTTTTTTCTCTTGAGTCTCATGTTTTTTGTGTTTTTTTTAAATGATATTATACTGTGTATTATTCCAACTCTCTTATCTTTTCATCTCTTCATATATATTCCCTTATTTTGTTTATATTTCCAATATTTGACATTACTAATGATATAATACAAAACATTACATTCAAATGTCATAATCTATTCTGCCATTTCTCTAAATCATTGCATTTGTGATGATTCTAGTTCTTTTGCCATTACAAATTTTCCATGAATATTTTGATACATATACAGATTTTTACACTCTCAATAATACCTTTTCATCTTAAGCCTAGTAATAAGATCTCTTGATTAATGAGCACAGATAATGTAGCAACTCTTACTGCATAATTCCATCTTGGTTTCTAAAAAAGAAATTATAACTCTTCTAGAAGTATATTAGTCCTTTTTTTCCATGTTCCTATCAGCATTTAATTTGAACAATTCATTCCACCTGGTTGTCATTTTTTTTTACTTTTATTTTTATAAATTTGATGTAGCACTCTACATGTTTGATAAATGAGGCCTTTATCAGAGACAATTGCTATATTTTTTGTTTCCTATTTTTTTTTTGCTAATCTTGGCAGCATTGATTTTGTTAATACAAATCAATTTTAATTTAATGTAATAATCAACATTCTCTATTTTATATCCTGAAATACTCTATCTTGTTTGTTCATAAAATTTTCTCTTATCAATAGATCTATCTATAATTATATTTTAATAGCTTTTGGGATTGCTCGTCATAAAATCAATTCAATAGCATTCCATGGCAGAAATAAAATGAAGGACTTTCTATTTTTATCCTTCCTTGCTTTTTTCTTCCTTCTTTCCTTGTTTCTTTCTTTCCTTCCTTTCTTCCTTCTTTCTCAAATAGTTATTTTATCAAATAGCACAGCAATATAATGTGTAAAGAGTATTGTAATCAAAGACATGATGATCAGCTTTTCATCATTGATCTGATTCTTGATAAAAAGCTATACATGATCTTGGAAAATTCCTTTCAACTTTAACATCGTATGATTAATTGCTAACACTGTGCCATAAATTAACTAGAAGTATTTTTGCTTTTTTTATGATATAATATTATCATGCATTTGTTTGAATTAGTTTAGCAGTAGAAGACAGGAGAAATGACTGGTCTCAGCAAAAAGAAAAAAATTTGGCTAAATAAAAATAAATAAATATATATATATATATATATAATTCTTCAGGGTGGTGAGTTTCCTGTAACTTGATTGCTCCTAGGAAATATTAGAAAAAGCAGGAAACTTTGAAAGAAATTAGGCATTGAAATATACCATCAGTTCTGTAACATTAAGTGAGCCGATAAAATTATCTACAGTGAGCTTTTTGGTTTTGATTATATTGTAGATTGTGAGCAGTTTGTTGAGCTTTTTTACAAATAGCAATTGATTTCCCCTCCTACCAACTAGCCTAATTTATGGTGCAAGTAGCAGAGGAAGTTATGTCAGAGCAGACTTCAGAGCAGAATCAGAAAACTAGCATCAACACATCTGCCTCAGCTATCTTAGACTGGTCATTTGACCAAAAAAAAAATAGCCAATTGAAATGAAATGAAATCTTACCTACCTTTTGGCAGGGAGGCTCTTTTAGGTTCTGGAAATTTTGAGAGGAAAATTTAACCTCATCATAGTATCTTAATTAATTCTTCATATTTATGAAGCAAATTGTACAAAGCAATTTCTTCACAACAGTACTGTGACATATATGTATATACATAATGGAAGTATCTGTAAATCACATATATGTATGCCTTTTGGTATATATATATACATATATATGTGTGCATATATATATATATATATATATTACCTAAATATGTTATGTGCATATCTACATGGATTTGTTTACTTTGGCTTAAAGAAGGCAGGAATAGATTGCTTGGAATACCATCTATTCCTCTCTCCTTGCTGCTCTGATATCTATGAACCAGAATTATATTTATATGTTCCCCTAAATATTACTAGTCTGAGGCAATTGATTTAATTCTTAGATTCAAGCTAGTCTCTTTTTCACAACTTTTTTTTTTAATTTTACCTTTTTTTACAGTAATTTTCTGATATTTTGTGATCTTTTCTTCCTCCCTCTTTGCCTTCCCCCTTCCCAAAACAGAAGGTAATTGTACACATGCTATCATACAATACATGTTTCCATTTTCATCCCATCTTGAAAGACATTCATCACTTAAACTAGAGAAGAAGTCATGGAGGAAATAAAGCAAAGAAGAGGTTCTTAAATCAGAATCTTAGTTCTTTCTATGGTCTATTCTTCATGAGACTCTTGGAGTTGTCCTGAATCCTTGCATTGCTGATAATAGTTACTCATTTGCAATTGATCATTGTCCATTATTGTTGTTACTGTGTGCCTGGTTGTCCTGGTTCTGGTTCAGCTCAGTTCTTATTGTATCACTTCATATAAAACTTTTTAGGGTTTTTTTTGTGATCATTTTTTGTCATTTCTCATGATACAACAATATTCCATTACAATCACATGCCAAACCTTGTTTAGCCATTTTCCAATTCATGGACATTCCTTCAGTTTCCATTGTTTTCCCATCACAAAAAGAGCTGCTATAAATATTTATAAATATTTTAGTGGGTTGGTAACTATTTTTTAATTCATTTTTTTTATTATCATGAAAAACACAGATTCATATTGAACATTGTTGTAGGAGCACACATTCAAAAACAAAACCTGAAACAAAGCTGTAAATACACTGATGTGAAAGACAATATGCTTCTGTCTGCATCCATCTGATTCCAAAAGTTCTTTCTCTGGAGATGGATAGTATTTCCTGGCATGTTTTTCAAGATTGTCCAAGATCATTATATTGCTGAGAGTATCCAAGTTTTCACAGTTGGTCATTGTACAGTATTATTGTTACTGAGTATAATGTTCTTCTGGTTCTACATTTTTTTTTTTTGCTCTGCATCAGTTTATGCAAATTCTTTCTACCTTTTTTCTGAAATCATCTTTTTTTTTTTATCATTTCTTATAGCACAATAGCATTCCATCATCATTATGTACTACGATGTATCAAGCCATCTCCCAGTTAATGAACATCCCTTCAATTTTTAATTCTTTGTCACCACAAAAGGAGTTATAAATATTTTTATAAAAGTTGGTCTTTTCCTCTTTTTATGATCTCTTTGTGATACAGATCCAGTAGTGATACTACAGGATCAAAAGGTATGCACAATTATATAATCCTTTAAAAATAGTTCCAAATTGCCTTGTAGAGTGGTTAATTAGTTCACAACTCCATCAACAATACATGTGTCCTAATTTTGCCACATCCACTATAACATTTATTGCTTTCCTTTACTGTAATCTTGGTTGATCTTATAGGTAGGAGGTGGTACCTCAGAATTGTTTTAATTTGTATTTCCATAATCAAACATTTTTATATAATTGTTGATAGCTTTGAGTTCTTCATCTGAAAATTACTTGTTCGTATCCTTTGATCGTTTGTCTTTTTAGGAATACCTTGTATTCTTATAAATTTGACATAGTTTTCTCTAGATGTGAGAAATTATACCATTATCAGAGAAACTTGTTATGAGAAAAGAATTTTCCCCATTTTAAAAATTTACCTCTTAATCTTGGTCACATTAGTTTTATTTATACAAAAGCTTTTTTAAAAAATTAATATAAGAAAAATACTCATTTTATGTCTTGTAATGTTTTCTATCTTTTGTTTGATCACAAATTCTGGGTTGTACATGTATTATCATGCAAAACGTTTTTCCTTATTATGCAATTTTATAAGTGAATAATTTTATAGAACCACAACCCCTATAACACATACCCAAATAAACAAGTGACAAATCATACATTTTCATCAGCATTTATACTCTAATGGTTCTTTCTCTGGAGGTATATAGCATTCTTTTTTTCATAAGTCCTCAAAATTGTCCTGGAATCATTGTATTACTATTAATAGCAAAGTCTACAATTGATTGTTCCACATAGGATATGTGTGTATGTATATAGATATAGATATAGATATAGATATAGATATAGATATAGATATAGATATAGACATAGACATAGACATAGATATATACACACACACCTATTCTGCTATTTTTCATCTTGCATTGCTTTCATTTCTCTACTCCATTTTTCCTCTAACTGTCTTACTTGATTTTTGAAATCTTTTTGGAGTTCTTCCAGAGGCTGAAACCAATTCAAATTTTTCTCTGAAGTTACTGTCCTTTTCTGTGTCTGTGGCTTGCTCATCTTTAGATCCACAGTTTAATTATTATAATGTTTTTCTTTCAACTGATCTGAAATCTTTTTTCTCTGCAACTTCCACTTCTATCTTGTGACATGGAAATCACTTTAAAAGACTGATATATATTAATTTAAGGTCACCAAGGAATTCAGCTATGTAGTTCCTAAATGAAAACTCAAGTCAGCAGTCAACCTTTTGGAGTTTTTAATTACAAACAGGAGGAAGAAAGGTATTAGAGAGAGAGAGAGAAAGAGAGAGAGAGAGAGAGAGAGAGAGAGAGAGAGAGAGAGAGAGAGAGAGAGAGAGAGAGAGAGAGAGAGAGAGAGAGAGAAAGGGGAGAAAAGGGAATAGGACTTAAATACCCCTCTCCTTAGGCTGGGCCAAAGGCCCAAGCCCTTAGATAGCTGAGGCAAAGAAAAAGAGATCAGTCCCTATCACTCAGGTGACCAAAATGGAGAAACAGTCTCAGGGGCCTCCATTTCCAGACTCCTTCAGAGCAAAACCTCTCAGAGCAAAACCTCCTCAGAGCAAAACCTCCTCAGAGCAAAACCTCTCAGAGCCAAAAAACTCTCCTCCCTCTGTCCTCAGACCCCGCTATCTTTAAGGAAACCATCTATATTCCCTCCCCTCAGTTCTCACATCTATCAATCAATGTCGATGTCTCCCCTGTGCCAATGGTGGCTCTAGTTTAACCCAGGGCCACCCAGAGGTCTGTAGCTTTGCACATGTCTGTTGAAGGTCATATTCTCAAATAATTAAATCTTGATCTTTGCTGCAGCCCTTCCTAAATCCTGTTACTCTAAGTAGGATGGAGATTGTATTTTCCAAGACTGGTTCTGTCATTCCAAGTATCTCTATTGTATCAATTCTAAAATCTATCATGACTCAAAGAACTTCCTGTTCTATGCTTAAGCATAGGTCAAAACCCTTTCCATTGTTTAGCAAAAGGTTTCTGTCCTAAAGTAGTCTTAAGTAGGGAGGAGAAGGATCCTCCCATGCCAAGGGGTTTCACATTCCAATAGAGTTCTTACTATCAGTAGGAAATTTTTTCCAGTATGAAATTTCCCAATGGGGAAATTTCCAACATTCATAAGTCTAAGAAATTTAAAGGTTTAAAATCTCCAACATCTTGCATTAAGGAGTCAATTAGGGAAAGATACAATCCTTCCATAAGATAAATTGTTAAATATTTGAAAATTATTATCAAGATTCCTATCAAGTTTTTCCTAATTGGGGGTAAATATCCTCAGGTGGTTGAGAAAGTGGATGAAATAGCAATCTTGGAATTAAAAAGATGTAGGTTTAAATCATATTCTTAATTATAAATGAAATAATATTCTTAATATTAATTCCACCTGGTCAGAGTGTATGATCCTGGTGACATATCACTGTAATCTCTTTTGTAGTGTTTTATTTAAAATTTGTGCATCAATTTTTGTGAAGGAAATTGGTATGTAGTTTTCTTTTTCTGATTTTTTTCCCTGGTTTAGGTATCAGCACCATATTTATGTCATAAAAGGAACATTGTAGGAATACTTCTTTACCTATTTTTCCAGGTAGTTTATATATTATTGGGATTCATTTTTCTTTAAATGTTTGGTAGCATTCACTTCTTAATCCATTTGGCTCTGTTTTTTTTTGTTTTTTTTTGTTTGTTGTTGTTTGTTTGTTATTGTTTTTTTCCTTAGAGAGTTCATTGATTGCTTCTCTCATTTTTTTCCCATGATGATATTAAGTATTCTCTTCCCTTTTGTATTCATCTCAACAGTTTACATTTTTGTAAATGTTCCTCTATTTCACTTATATTATCAAAGTTTTGGGTATGTATTTGGATAAAATAATTCCTTATATTTACTTTAATTTTGCCTTCATCTGTGGTGAATTCACCTGTTTCATTTTTTGATACCAGCAATCTGATTTTCCTCTTTCCCTTTTTAATCAAATTAACCAATCCTTATCCATTTTATTGCTTCCCTCCTCCCCCCATAAAAGCAACAGCTTTAAGTTTTATTTTGACACTGTTTCCTTCTATGTTTATCCTCCTTGTGACTATAACAACATTGTATCATTAGTCTTTTTTTAATTTGGTTTTGTTTTCTGCTCATTTTTCCAGTTTATTCTGTAACTTGGAGAAAGTACTGTCCCACAGCTTGTTCTGGTGCTCAAGTCTTTGTGTCTGGTTTACAGGGCTGGTGGCCAACCTGCTGGCTTTCACCCATAATGAGGCCTCACCCCTAATTTGTACCATGTAGGGTCTTAGTTGTTGTTTTGCACAGTGTGTAGGAGCTCAGTTAGTGGCTTGGGACAGTTCTGGGTCCCTGCTGACTAAGCTCAGGGTCACATTGGTAGCTTGTGCAGGGTACAGGCCTTGCTGCTGGCCTTTATTGGGGTTTAAACCTCACTCTAGACCTTTCCCAGGTCCAGGGTCTCATAGAGGAGTGCTTTGGGGGGGGGTGAGATCAATCTGTGGTGGGGGAGGGGCATTACCCTTCCCCCACTGGGGTGTGGCCTGCCTTGCTCTGACTGGATGCCTCAGGCTATGCTCTGTTCCAAAGTTAGGGAGTCAGACTTTTCCCTGCTTTCTCCCCAAGGTATCCTGGGAAGGAAGACAAATTCACTGCTCCAAAATTGGGTAAAATAATTTTTTTTAAAGTGTTTGGGAAGGGAATTTGGAGGAAATCAGGGAGATTCCTTCCTTACCCTGCCATCTTGGCGTGCATAAACTTCACTTTCTTACTTTAATTATAATTTGATGAATATAGTTGTTCAAAAACCATATAGTTTGGAAGCAAAGTATATTTTCAATTACTTCACCCTTAGCTAACAAAATACAAAGAGTTTTAAAGTTAAACTTAGCTAATTAATATGAAAGATGTCCTGGAATAGTGGGCAGGAGCCTGGCCTCAGAGTCAGCAAGGCCTAAACTCCATTCCCACCATTGACAGGAGAGATGGCTTGACAGGGAACTCTCAGAGCCTAAAGCAACTGATTCCCCTGCCAGAGCAGTTGCTAAAATGATTTGGTGAAGGGGATTTCTATACTTGGACTTTACTGTAGCAATAAAGTCATATAATTAGACCAAAACATACACAAGAATTTATCTTGAACAAAAATGAAAGAAAGCTTATTTGAAATCTCTCATTTAGAATAATATTCTGATTCTTAGTAAATAGTTTGGGAAATTAACATTCGTGGCTTAATACCTATTGACAGGTAAATAGATTAGATTAGAGGGTGTCTACGACTTTTTAAATGATATAGCCTGCATATAAGCACATTTTTCTTTTCAGTACTACAAAGGGGTTTATCAGGTGACAGTTTCTCAAGAATACTTTGACTAGATTTGTCATTGGACATCATTTAATGATTTTGAGATTAAGTTTCTTGACCTATAAAAGGAGGGATTTCAACTATAAGATATGCAGAAAATCTTTATTCTGGAATTAAAAATAATTAAATAAGTTTATAACGAATTACCTTGTAGCAGGTAATTGGCTAATGAGATCACTCTCTCTGAGTATACTCAGAGTGCCACTGATGCAATTTCCCCACGTGAAAGAGATTGGATAGTTTGCTTCTTTCTGGAAGAATCATTATGATAAGAAATTGGAAGGATCTTGGAAAAGCTTTAGTGCACAGGCAAATAGTCTGTGACTAGTACCTAGTGGCTAAAGAATTATTCATAATTGTATAGAGAATTTTTTGCCTCAGAAAAACGAGTTTTCAGATGTTGTCTTCTTTAATGGTTAAGAGTTATAGAGCTGAAGTTTCTAGCAGATTTTGTTAATTATATTTAGCTTAATATACAGTTAACTGAGTAACAATTACAGTTTTTAGTGAGAGAAATATTTGAAAGTACCTTCATTATTTTAGTACATGCCTCATAAACAAGTCCTAAACATAGTAAGAAGAGGAGACCCAAATAGAATGGAAGTAGGCCATAATAAAAATTTTATGATATATTACTTTTGTAAGGTGGAAAAGGGGTTTAATTTTCAAAGGATTGGACTTGATTATTTGAGTGTAGTTGCCAAAAATTAAATTAATTCCAAAGAGATCTATATTTACAATTTATTTACAAAATGTAGAAGAGTGAAGCAAGAAATCACAGAGAAGATAAGGTAAGATATCTAGCCTGTTCACTAAGTATTTTACTCCTGGCCCTTCCAGGCAGGGAGAATTAGTTTCAACCACCCTCAGCAAAGCCAGGAACTGGGCAGTTTCTCAAGAGGATAGGCCTTTACTGAGGCAGGTCTCTTCAGAGAAAAGCCAGAAGTTAAGAGTTAGCTTTTTCATTCACCATGTGTCATTCCAGTCAGCAGATCCTTCTGCCACTCTTCACCAGCCTCAACTTGAAAGCATGAAGAATAGCCCTCCAGCAGAAATGGAAGTCCAAGTTGAACTCTGCTCCAAGAACCCACCCAAACTCTGTGTAGCACTCACTCTTTTAAAGGCATTTTCTTTTGCATCACTTCCCCTAATTCCATGTCTACTGATCACAGCCAATGCTCTACTCTAGTACTGCCCAGAAGGCAGTTAGTCAATTCTGATTCATTACGCACTATTGCACACATGGGTCACAGACCTCCCACTTCCTGATTAAGTGAGATATCCACACTTTTGGTGATTAGATCTAAATGGGCATTTCTTCATACTTAACTTTTAAGTGACGTGTTTGCACTTTCTGTGATTGAATCTAAAAATAGGCAGGTTTCCATATTTAACTTTTAAGTAGGGTGTTTACACTTATGGGGATTAAAATCTAAAAATAGACATGAGTTACAATTTAAATCTTCACAATCTGGGAAGAGCTAAGTACCTTCATTGTTATAATCAGGAGAGAGCCAAATCCAATCTAAACACATTACAGAAACAGAAAGATAGAAAAAGAGATTATGGAGTCCATTCTAATTCATTTAAAGACGAGGAAGCAGAGACCTAGAGAGGTTATTATTTATTTGGAGTGATAGAATTTTTTTAAAAATGTAGAACTGAAACTTGAAAGCAACACTCATTCCATGAGACTGAGCTAAAACTTCTACATGGCCCAATTTCTGTAGGTAAATGAAATCACTTAGCAGGAAAGATTTCTGACAATATGTTATATTCTATCCAATTAAAGTTCATTTATAGTGGGACATGGAGATTAAATGATAAGAGAAGGCATTTTTTACATCTATAAGTCTAATAATATATACAGTATGATTAACTAGAATAACAAAAAGTACACCTCAGAAACAAAATTATTCCACACTGTAATTTTCACAGCTCAGTGCTATCTAAACTAATATTGATCATAGAACATGTCATAGAAGATTTTACATACACATGTTTGTATAAATTCCTTGATGTGAACTTGTACTGAAGAAGCTGTGGGAACTAGTGAGGAATGCAATCTTAGAATTCATTATATAGAAAGTGAGAAAAGTCAGGTAATGTCTGATATATACCCTACTGGTAGAGTCTATTTCAAGGATCCAGAGAAAAGCCCTTAACTTGTATTAATATAACTTCAACTGACTTTTCCAAACTTATTTTAGGTTTCTTACCATAATTTGCTGTCTCAAAATCTGACATCTGTTCATACTAGCAACACTATAATTGATCTCTGTGCCTTTTGCATAATTGATTCCCATTCCTAGAATGTTCCCTCACTTCTCAGCTTTTAAGAATTCTTAACTTCTGGGGGCAGCTGGGTAGCTCAGTGGATGGATAGCCAGGCCTAGAGATGGGAGCTCCTCGGTTCAAATCTATCCTCAGACACTTCCCAGCTGTATGACCCGGGGCAAGTCACTTGACCCCCATTGCCTAGCCCTTACCACTCTTCTGCCTTTGAGCCAATACACAGTATTGACTCCAAGACAGAAGGTAAGGGTTTAAAAAAATAATTCTTAACTTCCTTCAAGGTATATAGACAGAAAGGCCATAAATACTGGAACATGGTTACTACATTGAGTCAGAAACACAAATGAGAAGGGAATGAAACATAGCTGACTTGGGTCTGGTCCTAATTAGAGACCCTAAGAAGGAATGCACCAATGGGAGAAGAGGGTCAACATGGTGGAACAAATCAGTATCACAACTGGGAGGAAAATGATCAAACAGTGACATTTCTTAAGTGGCCTTTCTTGACACCACAGTTAATGTTTCCTTCCTCCTCACATGGTTTGTTTGTATCTGTGTGTGTACTATATCCCCTTCAGCAAACTTCATGAAGACAAGTACTGTTTCTTTCTGTTTTTGTTTCGTATCTCAGTACCTTGCATATAACAGTTGCTTAATAAGTGTCTATTTTTATTATATTTAATTTAATTGGAGGTAAATGAATCATTATAGTTAACTGATATTTCATTTTTTTCTTTTTTTCCATTTGAATTAGCTTATTTAGTCAATTTAGAACATTATTCCTTGGTTACAATAATCACATTATTTCTCTCCCTCCCCTCCACCCACCCTTCCCGCAGCCAACATGCAATTTCATTGGGTATTACTTGTGTCCTTGATCAGAACCTATTTCCATGTTGTTGATGTTTGTACTAGGATGTTCATTTAGAGTCTACATCCCCAACCATATCCCTTCGACCCATGTATTCAAGCAGTTGTTTTCCTTCGGTGTTTCTACTCCCACAGTGTTTCCTCTGAATGTGGATAGTGGGTTTTCTCGTAGATTCCTCCAAGTTGTTCAGGGTCACTGCATTGCCACTAATGGAGAAGTCCATTACATTCGATTGTACCACAGTGTATCAGTCTCTGTGTATAATGTTCTCCTAGTTCTGCTCCTTCCACTCTGCATCAATTCCTGGAGGTTGTTCCAGTTCCCATGGAATTCCTCCACTATATTATTCCTTTGAGCACAATAGTATTCCATCACCAACATATAATGATATTTCTAATTAGTTGAGCTTCAATGATTTTTAAAAAGGAATCATTAGGACCTCTCTCTTTCCCCATCATACTGAAACAAATGTGGATCAATATCAATATTTTCATTAAAATCCAGACCTTATTGCAACTTGATTCCAACACTTTTAACTAAGATGCAATTAGAGCTATGTTTGTTCACTGAGAGAGGAGTAAGAGACCATCTTCATCTCCTTGAGACATGTCATAAATGTACACACCCTGTAGTATCATCAGTTGTTTGGAGAACTCATTAAACTGATCAGGGATTCCTCACAATCTGCTCTCAAATTCATAAGAAATTCTTTTTGGATTTCTCTTATATCTCATGTTTGGAATTCAAATTTTTTTTTAAATCTGACTTATTCCTCCTGACTTCCTGACTTATTCCAGGCATGCTTGGAAATCTTCTATCTATCTTATTGAATGTCAATTTTTTCCCTTGAAAGAATATACTCAGTTTTGCTGGATAGATGACTCTTGGTTTTAACCCCAAATCTTTTGCCTTCCTGAATATCCCATTTCATTCCTTTTGATCTTTTAAGGTAGAAGCCATAGCTCCTGTGTGATCCTGATTATAGCTCCATGGTATTTGAATGGTTTCTTTCTGGCTGTTTGAAGTATTTTTTCCTTGGCATAGTGACTCTTGAATTTAACTCTTACATTTCTGGAATTTGTCAATTGAGTATTTTGTTCTGGAGGTTATCTGTGAATTCTTTCCATTTCCATTTTATTTTATCTCTCAAGGATCTCTGGGAAGTTCGTTTGGATAATTTCTTTTAGTATTATGTCCATGATTTTGTCTTTTAGGTAGTCCAACAATTCTCAAATTATCTATCCCAGATATATTTTCTTGGTCAGTTTTTTTCCATAAGATATTTTGTGTTTTCCTCTTTTTTTTTCATTCATTTGATTCTGATTTATTGTTTTGTGATTTCATGAAATCATTAATTTCTAGATCGTCATTCTGATTTTTAAGGCTTGATTTTCCTCTGTCAGTTTTTGGTTCTCCCTTTTCAATTGGCCTATTTCTTCTTGCTTCACTTTCATTTCTTCTTGCATCTCTTTCATTTCTCTTCTCCACCTTTCCTCTTCCTCTCTTAATTGGTTTTTGAAGTCTTTTTGTGCTCTTTATGACTCTCTGTCTAATTTATATTTTTCTTTTGGACTTTATGTGTATTTCCTTTGCTTTCATTGTCCTCTGCACCTTGCTTTTCGTCTCTATAAAAATTCTTTATTATTAGGTTCTTTTTTTGTTGTTTGCTCATTTTTTCCTATTTAATTATAGGTATGCTCTGTTTTCTGGGAGATTGGGGTACCCTCTTAAACTTCATTCCTTTCTTACTGCTATTTTTGGCTTATTTTCTGTATTGTTACTAGTTTAGCAGAGGTCTCAGAGCTAATGACTCTGAGAGTCCCCTACCACTGCTGATTCAATTGACCCTTGAGATGCTGATAGCTTAAAGACTTTCCTTAGGCTTGAGTGTAAGCTTTTGGTCTCACTCTGAACTTGATCAAATCAGGGGCTGATCAAATTCTAGCCCCAGGCTTTTGCTTATGTTTTTGGTCTCAAGTTGTTCTTGATTCAATTAGGCACACCTTTGATTGCCCTGCACTACATCTCTGTCCTTAGTTTTGGCAAAAAAGATCCCAGGGAGCTTCCCCCTGAGAACTATATCCTCACTCCAAACCATGGATTATGTCCTCATCCCAAACCTAGACTGGGATTCCTGGCTTTGCTCTAGGCCCATGTAGATCAGTCCCCTTCAGGCTAGATTACCCTTCATTTCTAGTTCTTAGCTACCAAAATTTTGTTGATATAAGTATTTGTGAGGATGTGGGTCAAATATTTTTATATATAACCCCTTGGACTATATATTCCTAGCAATAAGAACTCTGGGTCAAAGAATATGGCCCTTTTATTTATTCTTTTTTTTTAAAGCAGAATTACCAATTTATTTCCACAAAGGCAACACATATATGGTGTCACCATCATTATTTTAGTGTGTCTGTCTTATATAAATTATCCCATATTAGAGATTCCTAAATTTAGTTATCTTTTTTTTTACAGTTTTCTTGGTTTGAGATGGAGTTATTTTAATTTATATTTAAAAAAAAACTTTCATATATTTGTTACTACTTTTCAATTCTTGTGAAATCTGTTTATTAATAACCTTTGACCACTTATTCTTTGAAGTGTCTTTTGGTTTTATACATTTTTCTAGTTCCCTATAGATATTTGAAATTAGATTCTTATCCAATATTTTAAAAGTAAGTACTCACTGAGGCTTTTTCCCCTAATTTAGATAGTTTGCTTTCACTTAAAAAAAACATATTAAAAATGAGAAGTAGCTTAATGTGGAAAGAGTAGACCACTTAAAACAAAGGAAATTATTTCTAGTCATGGGTCCTCTTGTTATTACCTCTTCCTGTTTTCAAAAAGTTGCCTCTTTCAGGATAAATTCATCTCTTTTCATTCATCACCATGAGGCTAACTCAAATCTTATTGATACCAGCTCCTTCAGTCACCTGTCTCCTCTGATTGAAGGGGTTGAAGGTGAAATAACAAACAACTCCCTTTTATAGAAGGCCAAAATTAGAGCTTTAGCTCCTCACTTCACTTAGTATCAGATGTGTTTTCTGATTTCAGTTCCATTAAAGATGATGCTCTATTGGCTATGCTCTGGTGTTCATCTCCCCAATGGTTCCTGTGTTCTACTCTGTGTTATTTCTTCCTGTATGCTCCTTCAGGGCAAAAGCTATCTCTCTTTTTAATAGAGAGAATCTGCAACATATGTGCTTAATAAATTTTTATTGAATTAGATTATTGAATTTTACCATTCTGAGCCCCAGTTTCTTCATCTAAAAATGGGAATAATATTTAACCTATTACCTAAAGTAATTAAGAACATCAAATGTTAGATTTAAAATAGTTTTGAGCATCAAATAGTTGTAGATAAGAGAGTGGGAGTCATAAACTGTGATAATTAAAATGTTTGGGAGCAAGGGAAATATATATATCAATTATGACAGCTGAAATATGTTTTCTACTGTGCTTTGGTTTTATATAAATATAAGATGGTCGCCAGGGAATATATTCCCAGTTTATGAATATTCCCAAGCCAACTGGGTTTATAGAGAAATTTAATTTATAATACACTGATTAATCAATAGAAAAATAGAGAAAGTAAGAAAGGAATAAGAATGAATAAATCAGTCAGTTGGTTTTATCACTCACCCAAGATCTCTCTAGGTAAGGCTTCTCATGCCAACCTCAGGCTCCACCTTCAAGAGAGTCTCCTTTCAAGAAATGTTTCCAGAGAATTCTCCTCCTTCAGAGCCAGCCTTCTCTCCTGGTCCTCCCACAGAGCAACCTCCTCAGTCCTCCTTCAGAGCCACCTCGCTCAGAGCAAAACCTCCTTCCTCTTTCCTCAGACCCCCACTATCTTTAAGGAAACCATCTAAGTCCCCTCCCCTCAGTTCTCACATCTACCAATCACTGTCGATGTCTTCCCTGTGCCAATGGTGGCTCTAGCTTAACCCAGGACCTCCCAGAGGTCTGTTTCCTTTGCACATGTCTGTTGTAGGTCATATTCTCAAATAATTAAATCTTGATCTATGCTACAGCCCTTCCTAAATCCTGTTAGACTGAGTAGGGTGGAGATTGTAAGTTCCAAGACCAGGTTCTGTCATTCTAAGTATCTCTATTGTATCAATTCTAAAATCAATCATGACTCAAAGAACTTCCTGTTCTATGCTTAAGCATAGGTCAAAGTCCTTTCCATTGTTTAGCAAAAGGTTTCTGTTCTAAAGTAGTCTTAGGTAGGGAGAAGGATCCTCCCATCCCAAGGGGTTTCACATTCCAATAGAGTTCTATCAGTAGGAAATTTTTTCCAGTATGAGATTTCCCAATGGGGAAATTTCCAACATTCCTAAGTCTAAGAAATTTTAAGGTTTACACAAAGTAGATAACATATGCATGTTTTGTACCCTCTAAAATAAATTTTAAAATGTAAGCTATTACTATTTTATAAGATAATAAAATGAAATGTAAAAATGAATTATGAAGGATTTTTTGTTCATGTAGGAATCCTAGGAATACATGCAACATTACTCATTATCTGAGGTTCTGAATCTTCCCTTATTCAAATATTTCAAGAAAAAATATTTATCTGTTAGATCATTTATATTAAGCCTAAAATAACATATTTATTTCTATTTCCTGATTATAATTGTTAATGAAATTATATTATATGAATCTTAAATGATATCATCAATCATGATTTAACAGTATTAACCATAGATGAATGACCAAAGATAAATTTTAAAAATGATGTTTATTAATACACTCTAAAATAATTCACTTGAGAGTTTTTCTTTTGCATTTATTAATTCATAAAATATTTTTCTATATTTACTGCTTAGTAAACCCCACTATCTCTAAAGCTTGAGAAAGGACAAAAGTAATAGCTCTCTCTTACTGTCCTATCTACAGTCTCTTCCAATTTCCTTGAATGGAGACCTCAATACCTTCTTTAATTATACCTTAAATTATCACTTGACAAATATTTGTGCCAAGAGCTTTTCCCTTTGATGCTGATTGGTGTGAAATGTAGAATTTACAATCCATTAAGAAGCCATTTTGTGGCATGCCCTGCAATTAATTAGAAGCCAAGTAATAAAAAAATGCAATTAACTCAATGTCTACATGTAAAAGGGAAAAAATGCATCTTGTGGAAAAAAGAAAAAGAACATAAAACCAGATGGAAGAACCAGTTTCATTCCAGCAAAGAGTGCTGAAAAGCAATCCTTGGCCTCACTCAATACATCAATTCTTATCTTCTTTAACCATTTTAATTAACATGTTGATAAATTTCCTGATAGATTTGATAGTAAGTGGCAGTGAGGAAGTAGAGGCTGAAATAAAATCTAATGCAGCAAATTTGTAACTTGTAAAAAGAATCATTATTGTCTACTCAACCATAGTACAACTCTTCCCCCACCTACCACTGCTTTTAAGAGGAAGATTGCCATTTAGAAGATTTAAACTTTAGCCCCCACATATTAAATAAAATTAATGATCTATTTGCTTAGATCTCATATATTACCTCCAGTTTATCCTTCCACTGGGTAAACGATAGACATTACTTGGTCACTATGATAGATTTGAATGTGGGAAGGAACATCAATCAGTGTCCTCACCTGATTAGTTGTTTGTGTCTTTGACAGGCTATTCCATCTCACTGAATGAAAGCTTGCTGATTGCTCACAGTTCTCCTGCATCCATTGCCCTCCATGACTACTATATTATATGGCTAATGCTGATGATGGAAGTTTTTCCTTGACTGTTAATGGTGAATGTCTCTTATTCCTTTATCAGTACATATATGCTACTCCAATGCCTTGAATTCTGGTGATGTTGGTCAACAATGAGAAGAAATGTAAAGAAATATGTAGTAAACACCTACAGGTTAAGGTGGCTATGTTTGGAAAAAACAAAGCAAAACAGGGTTCCTTAAGAGTGAAAGTGGCTTGAAATGCTGCTCCTTAGATATACTGAGAATTAGATAAATCAAAAATAAAATTAACAGTGGAAAAGAAAAGAATGATTATGGGAAATTATATGTGATTACTTCAGGACAAAGTAAAACTGTAAGAATTTTTAAGAAGAAGAATACATTAAATTGTGGGGTTTCTCCCTCTAAATTTTGCATATATATATATATATATATATATATATATATATATATATGGACTGACATTATTCTATGACCATAGTTTGGATAAGGAGAGGGAATTGATTAATAGAAATATTTGAGCAAATCAAGAAGATATGAATTTTGATTTTACTGTCAGCATTGTCTGGCATATATGTAACTTCTGTGATTAAACAGAGTCAGAAGGAACAAATCTTTAGTGATGAAGATCAAAGAAGTCTTAATCAATTTCTGCTTGTGTATAGAAGACTTGATAGGAGCAAGCCTTTAAAAGTCATTAAGTCGTGTTGTGGAGTACTATAGTAGATTAAGCAGAAATGCCTTGTAGCTCTCTTTGCTAAACTTTCCCTCCTTTGAATTTAAATAATATTTAATTTAAAAGTTATTTAATTGATTCATTTAATTAATTAATGCTTAATTTAAAATATTAAATAATATTTAAATAATCCATCAATGAACAACAACTTTGATGATGATGGTACATCTACAGCACCTACTACATGCCATGAACTGTGCAAAGAACTTTAGAAATATTTTTTCTTTTGATCATCATAACCATCCTAGGAGACAGTTGCTGTCATTGGCTCCCACTGTATAGTTGGAAAAAATGAGGCAAACAAAGGTTAAATAAATAGGGTAACCCAAATAGCAAGTATCTGGATTTGAATTCACTCTGTCCTGCCTCCAGGCACAGTATTCTATTCATTGATCCAACTAGCTACTGCCTCAAACATAATTGGCCACAAAATCCAAAGGTTCACTATTTGACAAGTCAATTACAAGATTTCTCATCTCTGTAAAAAAAAAAATTCTATAATTCCTCTAAGTGTGATTAATCCTTTTTAAGTAACTCTGAGAGCTTCAGTCAGCCAAAAAAAAATTAAATGCCTTTGGGGGAGTGGAGTAAAAATGACAATGAGAAGAAGCACTTTTGCCCAGCTCACTCAGCATATTTCCTCTACAACCTAGAAAACTGGCCAGACTGAACTCTGATGAAGAAAGTCAATAAAAAGTCACAGTGAGTCATTTTTCCAGCCCACATCAACTAAGAGAGAGAGAAAAAAAGTCCATGAATATGGGAGTGAAAGCTAACCAGAAGTGCAAAAAGGACTAGTGGTAACAGGGAGCACTTTGTTGCCCAAGAATGGAAGCAAAGCTGAGGCAGAGAACGAAGGTAGAAGAAGCACCAAGACTGAAAGAGAACCCTGTGTGTATCACTGAACTAACACTGGGTATTGGAACAAATGCTATCTCATAACTTTGTTGTCAGTTAGTTCTAATTCATTAATCTGGACAGAGAGAAATGATCATAAGTGGAGGGCCAGTTGAGTACTAGCACAGTATAAGATTTGAAAATGTAGCTATGTTTCTGAGCTCAGGAGCAGAGCAGTAACTCATCTAGCCTTTATAGTCCACCACATTAACCTCCAATAGAATAAAAAACGTAGGAAGAGAGAGCAAAACATATTCTGTAGTAGTTCAGTCACTCTGAACTTGCGAAATATTTCCAAAAACTAAAGGTGACTAAGTTGATCAGCATTTTATGAAATAGAAGCATACATGAGTGAACAAACCCAAACCTGGGTCAGGAACTTGTAGACTAATTGGGCAGTGAACACATCTCTCCTTGGGTCATACCACTTTGAGAGCACGAAAAATGCATAGGTTCCAAAACTGAACTATGAAAACAGAAAACAATAAAGAGACAGAAGCCCAGGTCAGAAATCTACCCCCTCCTCTGAAATGCACAGAACCCAGCACTAACTTGAAGTTTAATGTCAAGAAGTAGACTGAAAAAGCAAATGAACAATAAGAACTCAACTCTAAAGAAGTAAAATGGTGACAAGGAACTTCAGGATATAAGCACACAAGATCATGAACTGAAAACATCTTCAAGCAAAGTAATGAAGAAAAATGTGCATTTTGAACCCAAGCCTAGGAAAAATTCTTATGATTTTTTAAAAAAAGTTAAGAAAAATAAGCCAAAAAAATTAAATGCCATTTACATACCATGTGTTATGCTAAACACAGGGTATACAAAGAAAGACAAAAGACAATTCCCATTCTCAATGCTCGTATAGTATAATTCAGGATATCAACATTTCTGTATAGGATATATTGGAAATAATTGACAGAGGGAAGGCATTAGAAAAAGAAATCACATAATAATTTGCATTAACATCTTATTTTGTTAAAGTTTCTGAATTCAGCATATTTCAAATTCACTAAATGTTTGATCTTAGATAAGGCAAGAACAATCATGACCAACTTCTTATGTGTCTATTAGGAAATAATATTAGGGAATATTTGACTGCAGAAAAATATCTTGCATTCTAAATATACCTGTACTTAGAATTATTTTTATAAATGTTTTAAACCCAGTTAATGCTGAATTTAAATGGGTCAATTATATTTTATGTTCTATAGAATTTGATACAAAATTTATTTTAAAAATTTGTGTTTTATAAAAGTAGTATCAGATTATAAGATTTATAGCTATGCTAAAAAAAGTATGGAAAAAATTATATTCAGATCGATATCTCACACACTATACCAAGATAAAGTCAAAATGTATATGATTTAAACATAAAGATTTAGCAATTATTTTGTTTACCCTTTAATTTTGCATTTAAGTAAACTGAGGTCCAGATAAATTGAGTAATCTATCCAGGAAAGTAAAAGAAGTAAGGAAAGTAATTATTGGAATGCGGGTCTTCTGATTTCATCAAGTGTTCTTTCCATGAGTAGGAAAGTTATAACTTAATTTTTTTCATATTATTCATTTTTGTATTCATTTTGTATTCATTTTGAATAATCTTATGAAACCAAAACCCCCAAACATATACCCAAACAAGTAATAAATCATATGTTTTCATCTATATTCCTACTCAAAGAGTACTTTCTTTGGAGGTGGATAACATTCTTTTTCTTAAAGCCCTCAGAATTGTTCTGGATCATTGTATTGCTTTTAGTAGCAATATCTATCACATCTGATGGCTCCACAATATCACAGTTACCATGTATAATGCTCTCCCGATTCTGTTTATTTCACTCGGCATCAGTTCCCATAGGTCTTTCCAGCTCTTTCTGAAACCATATTATTCATCATTCCTTGTAGCACAATAGTATTTCATCACCATCATATACTGCAATTTGTTCAGCCATTCCCCAGTTGAAGTACATCCCTTTAGTTTCAAATTCTTTGTCATCACAAAAAGTGCAGCTATAAATATTTTGTACAAACAGAACCTTTCCCATTTTTTTTTATCTCTTTGGGATACAATACTAGTAGTGATATTACTGGATCAAAGGCTATGAATTAATTCCAAATTGCCTTCCAAAATGGTTGGATCATTCCACAACTCCAGTAGCAGCGCATTAGTGTCCCAATTTTGCCACACCCTCTCCAATATTTATCATTTTCTTTTACTGACATATTGACCAATCTGAGAGATGTGCGGTGATACGTCACTGTTGTTTTAATTTTCATTTCTCTAATCAAGCTGAATTTAGAACATTTTTTTCATGATTGTTGATAACTTTTATTTCTTCATCTGAAAATTGCCTATTTGCATCCTTTGACCACTTATCAATTTGGAAATTATTTGGATTCTTATGAAATTTACTTATTTCTTTATATATTTGAGAAATATGATCTTTATCAGAGAAATTTTTTATAAAAATATTCCCAGATTGCTGTTTCCCTTTAATCTTGGTTGCATTGGTTCTGTTTACAAGTTTTTAAATTTAATATGTTCAAAATTATTCATTTTATATCCTATAATGTTATATATCTCTTATTTGGTCATAAATTCTTCCCTTCTCCATATATATGACATGTAAAATATTCTGTTCCCTAATTTACTAATAATATAATTCTTTATGTTTAAATCATATATACATTTTTACTTTATCTTGGTATAGTGTGTGAGATATCGATCTAAATATAATTTTTGCCATACTTTTTTTTTCCAATTATTCTAGTAGTTTTTGCTTAATGGGGAATTCTTATCCCAAAAGCTGGGATCTTTGGGTTTATCAAACTCTAGATTGTTGAAGAAATTTTTCCCTAATCTATTCCTTTGATTCACCTTTCTGTTTATTAGCCAGTACCAGATTGTTTTGATGAAGGATGCTTTATATTTCAGTTTAAGATGTGGTACCACTAAGACACCATACTTCACCTTTTTTTAATAGTTCTCTTGAGATTCTTCATCTTTTGTTATTATATTTACTAGTTCTATAAATTTTTTGGTAATTTGGTTTTTGATATCTCTACTTTGCTGTAATAAAGCTATTAAAGCTACTAAAAGCCTTTCCACTTAATTTTTAATTATTACAAAAGGCAACCACAACTTAAAAAAAATCTTATATTTGTCAAACTCATTTTAATTATTACAAATGGTAGTCAGTTACTCATCACCACAACACCAAAGTGTTCTTTCCTTCAGCATATTTACACTTCAGAGGAACTAGCATGTTCCTATAAGCCAATTGAATGCCCCTTCATAGTAGTAATCTGGCTTCATGTATTGAGAAATTAACCTAAACCACTGAAGAACATTGACACTTTTCCTAGAGTGATTTATCACAACAATCCCACACATTTGGGTACATACTCTTTGCCTATGATGCTAGAGGCATAATTTTTAGATCATTGTAACAGTTTTCAATATATCCCCCAAATATTCTAAGTACATATCAGGGTCCTATATCAGTACACACTGTCACTTCAATTTGCTTTTCTTCTGTGATATCCTTACTTTATTTTAAAAATGAATTAAGCCATTAAATCATTGTGAAGCTTTTCTCTCAGGGCCCAGGCCTGAAAGTCAGGTCATTTCAATAATTCAGGCTTAGGGTTAGAATACAAAGAGATCTTTGTATAATACAAAATACTATGAAAAGGCTATCCATAATAAATGATAAAAGGATGTTAAGAATAAAAATGTAGTAATTCAGAATAAATTATTACTTGACTATAATCCTTCATTCAATAAGACAACTAATATTTAATCAGTTATTATTAATAAAAGTTAATCAGTACTTATTAATAGAGATTGATATAATTTGAAAGAAATATTAAGCAAATAATTAAATTGAGAGAAATAAACTTGTTTTATCTTCCAGTTTCAAAGTATTAAAGCTGTTTATTCACATACTGAGAAATCATTTATGTTAAAGGCATGACAATTCATAAAATGTTTAAAAATAGTTTTACTTAAATTTGATGGGAGAGCTTCACTGATAATTGTAACTAAATGATCAAAATTCTTTAACATATGTTATAAAGAATGTAACAATGTTAACATTATTTTATATGTTCTTATGTGTTTTATTTAAAACCTTTATTATTACTTATTTTTAAATCACAAAGTAGTAGAAAAGGATAATTGTAAATATACTATATGAGTTAACCATATCTATGTAAAATTTTGCTGTTTGTACCATGATGATGTAATATTGAAAAATTAATATCATACCAAATGAAATATGTTAAAAGTAATATTTAGAAATTTGTTTGGAAATATAATATTAGTTAAAAAAGATTATTGTGGTCACTGTTTGTAAAAAATAATAAACCCGGACTTCTGGTCAAGATGGTGGCTTAGAGAAAGCTAAAGTCCAGATCTCCTGAAACTCTTCCTTACCGATCTCAAACTGAATGCTCCTAGGGCACCGAAATTCAAACGATCAACAGCATAGACCCTGGGAGTCCTCCTCCTGGACCTGGACCTGGATCAAAAGGTATGGCCCACCCCAAAAGCCAGAACCCGAGATCATTTGGACCTAAGGGGTAGGCAGAAGGAAGGTCCTAGGACCCATCTCCCCCCAACCCAGAGCGCCAAGTCCGAGTCCAAGGCCAAGGCAGCAGAGGCAACCTCAGAGTCCCACGGCCTGCTACTAGGAAGGCCACATCCTGAAAACAACCTAACCCAGTCAAGGGGGCACACAGGCAGCAGGGAAACAGAGAGGGACGGGGGAGCGCATAACCACCTGGGAGGAACCCTCAGAGCTCCGGGAAGCCGCGGCCCCTCCCCCTCAGAGACCAGGGTCGTCTGGAACAACAGCAACCCTCAGGGCTGGCAAAAGGGCCTCGGGAGCTGACTATTCTGAAGATCACATCCTGAAAACAACCTGACCCAGTCGAGGGGGCACCCAGACAGCAGGGAAACAGAGAGAGAGGGGGGGAGCTTGTATCCCCCTGGCTGGATCCTTCCATCGGGAGTCTGACGAAAAAAGTCCCTGCCTCAAGGCATACTAAATTCAACCCAGGAAAAGCTAATCTCATTAGGAGCCCTCTAAGCTCTGGGAAGCCTCGGCCCTTCCCTCCCACAGAGTGCAGGAGCTGGCCAGCTAAGGCACAGGAACAAGGGCCAAGCTAGGCTTAGAGCGTGGAAGTAAGGCAATGGAGAAACATCAGGGGGGTGCTGAGGAGAGGAAGGAAGTAACAGGGACACACCAGCAACTCCTGGCTTCCCAGGGAAGACAGAACAACAACTGCATAGAACGGACAATCGGCCTAGGGCTAAAACCTATGAACGCCAGACAGAGATAATAAAAGCTAGTACCCCCCACGCAGATAGAGATGGCAAACTCCACAGAAGCACAAAAGTCCCAAAATTCAAAAAGAAACAAGAAGAAGGAGGTGACTTTGGACACATTTTATGGAGCAAAAATACAAAACACAGAGGAGATAGAAGAGGAAACACAAGCAAATGCTCTGAAACCTTCCAAAAGAAATGGAAACTTTCCATAAACCCAAGAAGAATTTGAATCTGAAATATACAAAAAGATGGAAGCCTTCTGGGAGGAAAAGTGGGAAATAATGCAAAAGAAATTCACACATCTACAAAACCAGTTTGACGAAATTGTAAAAGAAAACCAGGCTTTAAATCAAGAACTAATAAAGCAAAGCCAAAAGAGCAAGAAATTAGAAGAGAACATAAAATATCTCACTGACAAGGTGACAGATTTGGAAAATAGAGGGAGAAGAGATAATTTAAGAATAATTGGACTTCCAGAAAAGTCAGAAATAAACAGCAAACTTGACATTGTAATACAAGAGATAATCAAAGAAAATTGCCCAGAGATTCTGGAACAAGGGGGCAATACAGCCACTGACAGAGATCGCAGAAAACCCTCTACACTAAACCCCCAAAAGACAACTCCCAGGAATGTAATTGCCAAATTCCAAAACTCTCAAACAAAAGAAAAAATCCTACAAGAAGCCAGAAAAAGACAATTTAGATATAAAGGAATGCCAATCAGGGTCACACAAGACCTTGCAAGTTCTACTCTAAATGATCTTAAGGCATGGAACATGATCTTCAGAAAGGCAAGAGAGCTGGATCTTCAACCAAGAATCATCTATCCAGCAAAACTGACTATATACTTCCAAGGGAAAGTATGGGCATTCAACAAAATAGAAGATTTCCAACTTTTTACAATGAAAAGACCAGAGCTCTGTGGAAAGTTCGATATCAAAAATCAAAGAGCATGGAATACCTGAAAAGGTAAATATGAAGGAAAGGGAAAAGGAGAAAAATGTTATCTTCTTCTTTTACTCAAACTCTCTTCTATAAGGACTACATTTATATCAATCTATGTATACTAACATGTGGGGAAAATGTAATGTGTAAATAGGGGGAAAAGAAAGACCAAATAGAATAATTGTTCTCACACAAAGATTCACATGGGAAGGGGAGGGGAAGAAAACTCCTATGAGAAGGAGAGGAAGAGAGTTTTTACTTAAACCTTAATCTCAGGGAAATCAACTCTGAGAGGGAAAAACATCCAGATCCATTGGGATCTTGAATTCTTACCCAACAAAGGTAGGGAGAAGGGAAAACCAAGGGGGGGGAGGGGAAGAGGGAAAACACAAGGGGAGGGAAAGAGGGGGGGGAAGGGGAGGGAACAAAAAGGGAGGGACTAAAAAGGGAAACATATCAAGGGAGGGGACAAGGGGTACCAATTTAAAGTAAATCACTGGACTAAAAGGTAGAGCCAAAGAAGAAAAGGTTAAAACCAGGGAAGGATATCAACATCCCAGGGAGTCCACAAATGACAGTCATAACTTTGAACATGAATGGGAAGAAATCACCCATAAAAAGTAGACGAATAGCAGAATGGATTAGAATCCAAAACCCTACCATATGTTGTCTTCAAGAAACACACATGAGGTGGGTTGACACCCACAAGGTCAGAATTAAAGGATGGAGTAAGACATTCTGGGCCTCAACTGACAGAAAGAATGCAGGAGTGGTAATCATGTTATCTGATAAAGCCAAAGCAAAAATAGACCTGATCAAAAGGGATAGGGAAGGTAATTATATTTTCTTAAAAGGGACTTTAGATAATGATGAAATATCACTAATCAACATGTATGCACCAAATAATATAGCACCCAAATTTCTAATGGAGAAACGAGGAGAATTGAAGGAAGAAATAGACAGTAAAACCATATCAGCGGGAGACTTACCAACCATTATCAAATTTAGATAAATCAAAACAAAAAATAAATAAGAAAGGTGAAAGAAGTGAATGAAATCTTAGAAAAATTAGAATTAATAGACATATGGAGAAAAATAAATAGGGATAAAAAGGAATACATCTTCTTCTCAGCACCACATGGCACATTCACAAAAATTGACAATACATTAGGTCACAGAAACATAGCACACAAATGCAGAAATAATAAATGCAGCATTCTCAGATCACAAGGCAATAAAAATAATGATCAGTAAAGGTACATGGAAAACCAAATCAAAAACTAATTGGAAATTAAACAATATGATATTACAAAATCATTTAGTTAGAGAAGAAATCATAGAAACAATTAAAAATTTTTTTGAGGAAAATGAAAATGGCGAGAAATCGTTTCAAACCTTTTGGGATGCAGCCAAAGCGGTAATCAGAGGTAAATTCATATCCCTGAGTGCATATATCAACAAACTAGAGAGAGCAGAGATCAATCAATTGGAAATGCAAATAAAAAAACTCAAAAGCGATCAAATTAAAAACCCCCAGCAGAAAACCAAACTTGAAATGCTAAAAATTAAGGGAGAAATTAATAAAATCGAAAATGTTAGAACTATTGATTTAATAAATAAGACAAGAAGCTGGTACTTTGAAAAAACAAACAAAATAGACAAAGTACTGGTCAATCTAATTTAAAAAAGGAAGGAAGAAAAGCAAATTAACAGCATCAAAGATGAAAAGGGGGACAGCACCTCCAATGAAGATGAAATTAAGGCAATCATTAGAAATTACTTTGCCCAATTATATGGCAAAAAGTACACCAACTTAGGTGATATGGATGAATATATACAACAATACAAACTGCCTAGACTAACAGAAGAGGAAATAGAATTCTTAAATAATCCCATATCAGAAAATGAAATCAAACAAGCCATCAAAGAACTTCCTAAGAAAAAATCCCCAGGGCCTCATGGATTCACCAGTGAATTCTATCAAACATTCAGAGAACAGTTAATCCCAATACTATACAAACTATTTGACGTAATAAGCAAAGAGGGAGTTCTACCAAACTCCTTTTATGACACAAACATGGTACTGATTCCAAAACCAGGCAGGTCAAAAACAGAGAAAGAAAACTATAGACCAATCTCCCTAATTAATATAGATGCAAGAATCTTAAATAGGATATTAGCAAACAGACTCCAGCAAGTGATCAGAAGGGTCATCCACCATGATCAAGTAGGATTTATACCAGGGATGCAGGGCTGGTTCCATATTAGGAAAACTATCCACATAATTGACCACATCAACAAACAAACCAACAAGAACCACATGATTATCTCAATAGACGCAGAAAAAGCCTTTGATAAAATACAACACCCATTCCTATTAAAAACACTAGAAAGCATAGGAATAGAAGGGTCATTCCTAAAAATAATAAAAAGTATATACCTAAAACCATCAGCTAATATCATCTGCAATGGGAATACACTAGATGCATTCCCAATAAGATCTGGAGTGAAACAAGGATGCCCATTATCACCTCTACTATTTGACATTGTACTAGAAACACTAGCAGTAGCAATTAGAGAAGAAAAGAAATTGAAGGCATCAAAATAGGCAAGGAGGAGACCAAGTTATCACTCTTTGTAGATGACATGATGGTCTACTTAAAGAATCCTAGAGATTCAACCAAAAAGCTAATTGAAATAATCAACAACTTTAGCAAAGTTGCAGGATACAAAATAAACCCACATAAATCATCAGCTTTTCTATATATCTCCAACACAGCTCAGCAGCAAGAACTAGAAAGAGAAATCCCATTCAAAATCACCTTAGACAAAATAAAATACCTAGGAATCTATCTCCCAAGACAAACACAGGAACTATATGAACACAACTACAAAACACTCGCCACACAACTAAAACTAGACTTGAACAATTGGAAAAACATTAACTGCTCATGGATAGGACGAGCCAATATAATAAAAATGACCATCCTACCCAAACTTATTTATCTATTTAGTGCCATACCCATTGAACTACCAAAATATTTCTTTACTGATTTAGAAAAAACCATAACAAAATTCATTTGGAAGAACAAAAGATCAAGGATATCCAGGGAAATAATGAAAAAAAAAAACACATATGATGGGGGCCTTGCAGTCCCTGACCTTAAACTATATTACAAAGCAGCAGTCATCAAAACAATTTGGTACTGGCTAAGAAACAGAAAAGAAGATCAGTGGGATAGACTGGGGGTAAGCGACCTCAGCAAGACAGTATACGATAAACCCAAAGATACCATCTTTGGGGACAAAAATCCACTACTCGATAAAAACTGCTGGGAAAATTGGAAGACAGTGTGGGAGAGACTAGGAATAGATCAACACCTCACACCCTACACCAAGATAAATTCAAAATGGGTGAATGACTTAAATATAAAGAAGGAAACCATAAGTAAATTGGGTAAACACAGAATAATATACACGTCAGACCTTTGGGAGGGGAAAGGCTTTAAAACAAAGCAAGACATAGAAAGAATCACAAAATGTAAAATAAATAATTTTGACTACATCAAATTAAAAAGCTTTTGTACAAACAAAACCAATGTAACTATAATCAGAAGGGAAACAACAAATTGTGAAAAAATCTTCATAAAAACCTCTGACAAAGGTTTAATTACTCAAATTTATAAAGAGCTAAGTCAATTGTACAAAAAATCAAGCCATTCTCCAATTAATAAATGGGTAAGGGACGTGGATAAGCAATTCTCAGATAAAGAAATCAAAACTATTAATAATCACATGAAGAAGTGTTCTAAATCTCTTATAATCACAGAGATTCAAATCAAAACAACTCTGAGGTATCACCTCACAGCGAGCAGATTGGCTAACATGATAGGAAAGGAAAGTTTTGAATGCTGGATGGGATGTGGCAAAGTAGGGACATTAATTCATTGTTGGTGGAGTTGTGAACTGATCCAACCATTCTGGAGGGCAATTTGGAACTATGCCCAAAGGGCAACAAAAGAATGTCTACCCTTTGATCCAGCCATAGCACTGCTGGGTCTGTACCCCAAAGAGATAATAAGGAAAAAGACTTGTACAAAAATATTCATAGCTGTGCTCTTTGTGGTAGCCAAAAACTGGAAAACAAGGGGATGCCCATCAATTGGGGAATGGCTGAGTAAATTGTGGTATATGTTGGTGATGGAATACTATTGTGCAAAAAGGAATAATAAAGTGGAGGAATTCCATTGAGACTGGAACAACCTCCAGGAAGTGATGCAGAGTGAAAGGAGCATAATCAGGAGAACATTGTACCCAGAGACTAATACACGGTGGTATAATCGAATGTAATGGACTTCTCCATTGGTGGTGGTGTAATGTCCCTGAACAATCTGCAGGGATCTAGGAGAAAAACACCATTCATAATCAAAGGATAAACTATGGGACTGGAAACACCAAGGAAAAGCAACTGCCTGACTACAGCAGTTGAGGGGACATGACAGAGGAGAGACTCTAAATGAACACTCTAATGCAAATATTATAAACATAGCAATGAGTTCAAATCAAGAAAACATGTGACACCCAGTGGAATCACGCGTCGGCTATGGGGACTGAGGGGGGAGGAAAAGAAAATGATCTTTGTCTTTAATGAATAATGATTGGAAATGATCAAATAAATATTATTTAAAAAAATAATAAACCCTTAAACCACAAGAATGATAGTAACTTTTAACAATTAAATGTTACTATAAGTATAGTCTAAGAAATAACTAAAGAGAGAAAGAAATAAAAAAAAAATGTTTCCTAGCCTACCAGTCCACAATAGTCTCTTCAATCTGAGTCACCAACCTCTAGAGAAAATGCCCAGCCTTCTTTATGACCTCATTTGTATAGTCCTCTTTGTCATGTTCTTTCCCAATACATTGGTATATTACATATCAGGAACCAATCAAAGTCTCTCTGATCTGGACTTGCAACCCTTAGTTCTGGGTCATGCTCCTAGGGCTGGCTTAGACAAGCAGAAATTTCCTGGGAGGAAGTAATTCCCCTTACATAATGCTATACCCAATCATTTACACCAACCTGGCAACTATTTTCCTGAAGTACATGAAAAGCACTAAGTGTGAATAAATAACTTTTGAAGTACTACTCTTGTAAACCAAACCTTTCTAGAATAAGATGGTGATATTTCAATATTCTATAAGAAATGCTAAAAAGAAAGAAAGGAAGGAAGGAAGGAAGAAAGGAAGGAAAGGTGAAAGGAAGGAAGGAAGGAAGGAAGAAAGGAAGGAAGAAAGGAAGGAAGAAAGGAAGGAAGGAAGGGAGGGAGGAAGGGAGGAAGGAAGGAAAGAAGGAAGGAAGGAAGGAAGGAAGGAAGGAAGGAAGGAAGGAAGGAAGGAAGGAAGGAAGGAAGGAAGGAAGGAAGGAAGGAAGGAAGGGAGGGAGGAAGGGAGGAAGGAAGGAAAGAAGGAAGGAAGGAAGGAAGGAAGGAAGGAAGGAAGGAAGGAAGGAAGGAAGGAAGGAAGGAAGGAAGGAAGGAAGGAAGGGAGGGAGGGAGGAAGGAAGGAAGGGAGGAAGGAAGGAAGGAAGTGTGACAAGGGAATCACTTTAAAAAGACTGATATATATTAATTTAAGGTCGCCAAGGAATTCAGCTATGTAATTCCTAAATGAAAAACTCAAGTCAGCCGTCAGCCTTTTTTGGAGTTTAATTACAATAGGAGCAAGAAAGGAATTAGAGATAGAGAGAGAGAAAAAAGGGAGAGAAGGGAATAGGGCTTAAATACCCCTTCTGTTTAGGCTGGGCCAAAAGGCCCAAGCCCTTAGATAGCTGGGGCAAAGAAAAGAGATCAGTCCCTATCACTCACGTGACCAAAATGGAGAAACAGTCTCAGAGGCCCCCACCTTCAGCTTCCTTCAGCACAAGCTTCTCCCAGTCCACCGCAATCACCCCGACCAAACTCCTCCTATCGGAATCAATACGTGCTGGTAGGCCAAAGCGAGGAATAATTTCTTTTAAAAGCACCTTAGCAACAAAAGCTGCTGTGGCTCGGGCTGTAGGAAATGCTTCCGGCCATCTGGTCAGTTGGTCTACTATGACCAAACAAAATTTATATTGTCCAGCCTTTTGCATTGTTATAAAATCTATCTGCAGGTGCTCAAATGGTGTGTAAGCCAGAGGACGTCCACCAAAGGCTTTACCATGAAAGGCATGTTGGTTATATGCCTGGCAGGTAGAGCAGGATGAACACACTTTAGAGGCTATGGTAGTTATGCCAGGGGCTATCCATACTCTCTTAACAGAGTCCACGATGCCCTGGGTACCAAAGTGGCCATTATTATGAACAGATTGGCAAATTTGGTGATAGAAACTTCTAGGGAGCAGGGGTTTTCCTTCAGATGACACCCAGACTCCATTGATCTGTTTTGCTTTGAATTTCTGTTTCCATTTTTCCACTTCCTTCTCATCATAGGAAAGTGATAAATTTGAGTCATCAGTAGTTGTTAATGTTAGAAGTAATTCAGGCCCTTCTATGGCTGCTAGCTTTGCAGCAGCATCTGCTCGGTCATTTCCCCTAGAGACAGGGTCAGTGCCACCTGTATGGGCTGAGCAATGAACTACAGCTAGGGCTTCAGGCAGCTGAAGAGCAGAAAGGACTTCATTAATAATTTCTTCCAAACATCTTAAGAAAGGTTCTACAATCCATCATATTGTGGCTGACCACACGGGAGTCTAAAGAATCCTCTCAAATAACTTTTGAAATTCCTTGCCTTTTTTACTATACAGTCTCACCACTTAGTCCCTCTTTTTTTTTTTTAACAAAAAACTTGGCTTAAAGACACAGCTGCTAGAACACATGAGTATAAAAAACTTTTTCTCTTTTCTCCTTAAGTTAAATTGGAATCAGCAGTTTTTTTTTCTTTTTCTTCCCTTTAATCTTAAGGGACAGCTGGGTAGCTCAGCGGATTGAGAGCCAGCCCTAGAGGCAGAAGGTCCTGGGTTCAAATCGGACCTCAGATACTTCCCAGCTGTGTGACTCTGATAGACAGAAAACAGCTGTTTTAAATCTCAGCAACAGGACTCTAAACTCCTGGCTGGAAGAGCTGTTTCTAAATATCCTTTCCCTTAAGGAACAACTTCCTGGATTTAAAAAAAGAAAAAAACCTGTGGAAAGTTTGTTGCTTTGCCCTGCTCCCCACGTGTTTTGTGAAATTACAAAATATACATATAAAAATGAGTACTACATTCTTTGACAGTTATATGGCAGCTGAAGAAGTAGGGGCATTGAGGAATGAAGGATACCTCCAAATTTTTATATTAATAGGTACTGTCATTTTTGTAATCCTCAATACTATATTTAGAGATGATAAAATAAGAAAAATTGAGGATAAAATGCAAGCCCAATTAGAAGATCTAAAAAGTTTCTTACAGGATCAATTGGCAAACAACCACTCTACCAGTAGGGTAAAACTAACCTGTCTCACGACGGTCTAATCCCAGCTCACGTTCCCTTATCGTCACGCTTAGGGGGGATTCTGACTTAGAGGCGTTCAGTCATAATCCCACAGATGGTAGCTTCGCCCCATTGGCTCCTCAGCCAAGCACATACACCAAATGTCTGAACCTGCGGTTCCTCTCGTACTGAGCAGGATTACTATGGCGACAACCCCTCAGAAGGAAGGAAGGAAGGAAGGAAGGAAGGAAGGAAGGAAGGAAGGAAGGAAGGAAGGAAGGAAGGAAGGAAGGAAGGAAGGAAGGAAGGAAGCAAGGAAGGAAGGAAGGAAGCAAGGAAGGAAGGAAGGAAGGAAGGAAAAAAAGAAAGAAAGAAAAACTTTTGCCTTCTTAGGAACCCTGAAGTCAACAGTAATCTTCAACTTGCAAGAAAAAAATAACCACACATTTATTGTCCAATTGTGGGTCATATTGTTTATATATCTATACGGTTTTCCCAGATAAAGGAAATAATGGACAAGTTTTATATACTGTCCATCCAAATGTATGTTGCAATATGGAAAATAAAGAATATTTAGTCTTTTGTCAAATGTTATTAATTAAAGTATCTTCTCAGAACTCCTCCTTTTCTCCAGAGGCTCAATAATTTTTTTTTAATATGGACATTTAGGAAATCTTATGGGAAAAATGCCTCTAAAGTGGAATTTTTATCTATTGAAAGAAAAACTGAGGAATTGATAAACAGTAAGTACATGAATGTGTCATATTCTCAACATATTTTAATCTATTAGATTTTACTGAATACAGGATAAAATGGTCAGATATATACTCTAAGTAAACCGCTTTGCTATATCGAGTAGAGATGGCATAAAAGAGATACTTCAGTTGGAGAGAGAATTTATTAGTGAAAATAAATGTAAAAGGATAGCTAAGAATTGATGAGGTCCTTAACTAGGGCAGTTATGATATGAGTATAGGGAATGAGATAGGTGTAAAAGACATTGCAAGTATCTTTTAATAATAAAATAATTTAAAATTTAAATGTAATGAAGTTATATTTTGTTTTTAATAAAAATAATAAAAAAATATAAAAGTCCAGATTTGGTAAATGATTGGAAATGTGGGATGAGAATGAAGAATTGAGTGTGAAACCAAGGTTATAAATCTAGGTAATTTAAAGGATGTTATAACCTTAATAGTAGTAATAAAGTAGAGAATACTGGGGGAAAGAGCTGGGAAAAGATACCTGTAAAATATTCAGTTTAAGAAACTCATAAGCAATTAGCATTTAGGAACAGAATGAAGAAACAGATACTATGGCTAGAAATATGGATGTGGGAAACATCAATTTAGATATGATAACTGAAACTTTGGAGGCTGATAAGATCACCAAGTGTAATAATGAAAGAGAAAAATAAATTTAAAAAGAAGTGGCTGGAGTTAGTAGAAGAATTAAGAGAAAGCAGTATTTTGAGGGCCAAATGAAGAGAAAGAATGCAATAAATAGAATGGTCCACAATGTCAGATTCTGAAGAAAGAATGGGGATGATGGGGGGAAAAAACCATGTGAAGATTAAGAGATGATTGGTAAATGTTTTTAAAAAATTATTTAAGTTGAGTGATACAGTTGAAAGTAGATAGGACAGATTAAAGGTTTTAGAAACAGGAAAGATAGTTTTAGAAATAATCTGCTATAAACATGGAAGCAGATGTGATGAAAGTACAAGAAAAACATTGACCTTAACTGGGAAATTGGTGATCTCTTTGGTAGAGACTGAGGTAAATAAGGAAATAATAAAGACATGGAGCCATAAATAAATGAGGGGAATGGGGGAGGGAAACAAACTTGAACCAGATGGCTTATAAGTGAATTTGATCAGATATTTAAAGAGCAATTAATACCTGTGAAACAAAAAAAAATTCTCAAAAATTGAAAAAGAAAGCAATCTGACAAAATATATTAATATGACAAATATAGACTTCATATCCAAATGTGAGAAGAAGAATGTTGAATTCTCAGTAATGAAAATAAAACCACAATGAAGATTCTAGAGATGATATCAGGAAATATAATTCTATCCTTATAGAAGAGATAGGAGAAAATCCTATGACAGACTGCTGTATGTGGTTAAATATGTTTTCTATATCAGTGATTGTTTTTTCTTCATCATGTGGGATGGTTAAAACTGAAGGCCTTTTTTTATTAGGTACTAGCATAACATCTTGCAACCTCACAATACAGATGGAAGGTTTATCAAGATATTGAACTTCCTCTCTGTGTTCAAGAGGGCTGATTGCTCTATGTTTAGATGTTTTGAAAGCCACCAGAGGATCATACTGAGAGAGAAATGATCATTAAATAGAATTAGGAATTTTCAAATATCCCTAATGAAAAGACCATAACTGCATAGAAATTTTGACATTAAACAAAATATACAAGAGAAGCATAATGTTAAACAAAAAAGAATTTCTAATAAGGTTAAACTATTTATATTCTTACATGGAAAGATAATATTTATAGCTATTAGGTGTTTTTTCAATATTAGAGCAAGTGGAAGGAATATACATAGACAAAGGATATGGGTGTGAATAAATACAATGGAATGATAAAAAATAATAAGTGATAGGGAACAAGGGAAGAGAGGAATAGAGTGAGGTAAAGTGTCTAAATAAAAAGGTACAAAGAGCTATTACAATGGAAGACAAGATAGGGGATAACAGGCAATTATTGAACATTACTCTCATCATATTTGACTCAAGGAGATAATAATATGAATACTCATTTGGATATAGAGATATATCTTACCCAATAGAAAAGTAAAAAGGGAAGGTATATAAGAAGAAGAGAGAAGATAACTGATAGAAGGGAGGACAGTTTTAGGGAGATCATATTTGATATTAAATCTCTTGTAAGGAGAAACAGAATTAATGGAGAGAGAAAGGAAAGTATAATCAGGGTATACTTAGGAGTTGAAAATAAGGAGTTATTTGCCACAATGTTAAATATGAGGGTGGTGAATTCATCCATAAAACAGAAGCAGATAGCATAATGGGTCAAAAGTCAGAATTGTACAATATGCTATTTAGAAGAAACACATTTGAAACAGGGAGACACATAGAATAAAAGCATAAAAAATATGCTTGAGATGAAATAAAAAAAGGAGTAGCAATCAGGATTTCCAATAATGCTAGAGAAAAAAAGTACATCTAATTAAAATAGACAGGGAAAGAGTTTATATTTTGCTAAAAGGCAGCATGGACAATAAGGAAATAGTAATACAAAATATATAGGTATGATATGGCATATCAAAAATTTTAAAGGAAAAGTTAAAATATTTACAAGAAGAATTAAACAATAAAATTATAGTGGAATCCTGCAACTTTTTTCTCTTGGGATTAGGTAAATCTAATATAAAAATAGAGCAGTTAAAGAGGTGAATAGAATTTTAGAAATTTTATATGTTAGACCTATAGAGAAAATTGAATGGAAAAAGGAAGTAATATATCTTTTTCTCAACAATGCATGGTAACAATACATAAACTGATTATGGATTAAGGTATACAACCTCACAAAAATGAAGGAAACAAATTATATTTCAATAAAAGTCATTAAAACACATTAAATTATTTGGAAATTAAGTAATTAATTTTAAAGAATATGTGGATCAAAGAACAATTCATAGGAACAATCAGTAATTTCACTGAAGAGAATATCAAAAATGAGACAATATGTACATATCTCTTTGCTTAATCTAATACTATTCATGGTGCAGGGAGGAGTTGGAAGAGTTGATATACTTGTATATAAATTCTATTAATATTTTTTTAAAAAAGGAAACATAATATTTGAACAATCTCATTTTAGAAAAAGAATTTAAACAATCCATCAATAAACTCCCCAAGGGGAAAAAACCCAAGGATACATCAATTCACAAATTAATTCTACCAAACATTTAAAGAAAAAAAATAATCCTAATAATATATATTTTTAAAAAGGCAAAAAATGAATTCTATCAACTTTTTATGAGAAAAAATAGAGTGCTGATACCTGAGTTAGGAAGAGCAAAATCAAAGGAAAAAAACTATTGACTAATTTTCCTAATGAATATTGATACACACATTTTAAATTAATACTAGTAAGAAGATTACAGCAATATTCATTATCCCCTATGGCCAGGTAAGCCTTTTAAAGGAATGCAGTTCTAGTTCAATATTATTAAAACCACTAGAATAATTGACCATATAAATAAGAAAATCAACAGAAATTAAGTGATTATCTCAATCAATGCAGAAGATGCTTTTGACAAAATATAAACTCTTCTTCCTATTAAAAAGAATAAAGGTCCTAGGAATTGTGAGAAGGGAATTAAGCTGTATTTGTTTTAATTTAATCAATCAGTGACCTTTGATGTAATCAATCAGTGTTTACTATTCAGATGTACAAATACAGACATGTCCTCAGAAAAAGGAAGTTGAAACCAATAGGCAGGAAATTGATCCCAATAATCACTGCCCCTTGGGCAGTGCCAGATAAATTAAGGAACTACTATTGGTTCCTGATACATGATGTGGGAGAACTAGCAGATGGAGAAAACTGTTTATAATAGGAGACCCAGCAGGAATAGGGAGTCAAATTCAGACTCAGGTGCTAGTGATTCTTTCTGAAGGGACTCTCTGGATCTGGTGACTGACTGAAGACACATTTGTGCAATCCTGACACTGTTGCTGGAGACACTCTTGCTCCGGTGACTCTTGCTGAAGAGACTGTTGTGGATTTCTTGTTGGAGATTAGACCCTTGTCAGTGGTGAACTTCGATTTCATCAGAACAGTACATTGTTGGTAGGCTAGGCAACTCCTTGCCCCTTTCCTACATTTCCCTCTCATTAGTATCTCTACTTTGATTTAATAAAGCTACTAACAGCCTCATAATTTAATTTTCATTACTAAAATTTGACGACCTTTCAGTTATTGCAATTTGGTGACCCTTTTTGCCTATTACAGAATAAATGCAGTTTTCCTAAAATAATAACTATTATCTTTCTAAAACCATCAGCAAGCTTTATTTGTAATGGGGATAAACTAGCATTTGAGAATATCATAAGATTCAGGTGAAAAAAGAATGTTCACTACCACTACTATTATTCAATATTGTACTAGAATTGATAGCAATAGCAATCAAATAAAAGGAAGTAGAAGAAATTAGATTGGGCTATGAAGAAGAAACTATGAAGTAGAAGATATGATGACATACTTTGAAAAATCCTAGAGAATCAATTAAATTTATTGAAATAATCAATAATTTTAGCAAAGTTGAAAGATATAAAATAAACATGAATAAATCATTGGCATTTCTATTTATTATCAACAGTTAAACAGTAGAATTAAGAAAAAAATTCATTCAAATTAGTTGTAGGTAATGTAAATTTCTTAGGATTTTACCTTTAGGACAAACTCAGGAACTATGTGAACTCAATTACAAAGCAGTTTCACAAAAGGAAATTCAAATCTAAACAATTGGGAAAATATCAATTACCCATGGGTAGGCCAAACAAATATAGTAAAAATGACACTTTTACCTCAATTAATTAACTTATTCAATACCATACCAATTAAACTGCTCAAAATTATTTAAAGAGCTAGAGAAAGTAATAATAAAATTCACCTGAAGAACAAAAGGTAAAGAATAGCAAGGGGATCAGTTAAAAAATTTGAAGAAAACTGCCCTAGCAATACCAGATCTCAAACTATTACAAAATGGTAATTATCAAAACAATATGCTCCTGGCTAAGGAATATAGAGGTATATCAATGGAATTGATTAGATATTACAATGCCAGTTTTCTGGATTGTCATATACAATTGAATGGACAACCAAAGAACCAATGTATTGATGGCCAAAAATACAAAATAACTATCCCAACATAAACTTAAATCAGGTTTGAAGAGGAACAAAAGAACTTGTTAAGAAAATAAAAAAAATGTGAAAAATATTGATTTTTCAAACAAGAAATAGGTAGAATGCTAAGCAGGGTAAAGAAAAGTTATCAAGAAAAGGTTAGTACAAAAATGAAAAGTAAGAATGATGAATATATACTGGCAGGGAAACATTTTAAATCTTATAGTTACACTACTCAGTTTCTTTCTATTAAGATCTTGTTGCACACAAAAAATCAAAGTAGGTCCTAAAGGGCTTTAAAATAATAGTTGTTGTTATTGTTCACTTGTTTCAGTTATTTCTGATTCTTAGTGACCCCATTTGGGGATTTTTTGGGCAAAATACTGAATTGATATGCCAGTTCCTTCTCCAATATATTTTACATATGTAATAACAAGGCAAGCAGGTTTAAGTGTCTTGTTCACATTCACCCATCTAGTCATTGTCTGAAGTCATATTTGAATGCAAAAGGACAAGCCTTCTTGAATTCAGATGTAGCATATGATATGTCTATTGCACAACCTAGCTTCCCCAGAACATAGACAGTTTCCCATTTATGCAATAGTCGTATAGTAAATCACCTGTGAATCATTTGTTTAGAACTTAGAGTGCATTTGCTTGAGAAAAGATATAAGAGGCCAGGAGAATATTGAAATCTTTCCAATTTTTAAAATTCTATGATCTTTTGATCATTATTTCCCCAAAATAACTTAGAAAACTATTTTTAAAATATTCTATTTCATGCAGAATGAATAGTATGGTGGAGTTCTCTTAAGCTGACCAAATTTGAAGCTCTACCTCTAATTCTGAATTCTGAGTTCCTTAATTCTGAATTTCCTTCCTTAAGGACTTTGAGACATTCTGACCTCTATGAACTAAGATGGTACAGGGAAAAAAATGATACCAATGTTAAGAAGTCTTAAAGATTAGAAACTTCTGTTTTTTTAATTGAAAAGCTTTATTTATTAATTAATTTAGAATATTTTTCCATGGTCACATGATTCATGTTCCTTCCTTTCCCTTCTTCCACCCCCCTCCCCCAACACGATGTGCAATTCCACTGGGTTTTACTTGTATCATTCATCAAGCCCTATTTCCATATTTTTAATATTTGGACTAGAGTGATTGTTTAGAGTCAATATCCCCAATCATAGCCCCATTGACCCATGTGATGAAACAATTGTTTTTCTTCTGTGTTTCTACTCCCATAGGTCTCCTTCTGGATATGGATGGCAATATTTCTCATAAGTCCCTCAGAATTGTCCTGGATCATTGTATTGCCACTAATGGAGAAGTCCATTACATTTGATTGTGCCACAGTGTATCTGTCTCTGTGTATAATGTTCTCCTGGTTCTGCTCCTTTCACTCTGCATCAATTCCTGGAGGTTGTTCCAGTTCACTTGGAATTCCTCCAGTTCATTATTCCTTTGAGCACCATAGTATTCCATCACCAACAGATACCACAATTTGTTCAGCCATTCCCCAACTGAAGGGTTTCCCCTCATTTTCCAATTTTTTTTTTGCCACCACAAAGAGCACAGCTATGAATATTTTTGTACAATTTTTTTTCCTTATTGTCTCTTTGGGGTACAAACCCAACAGTGGTATGATTCAATCAAAGGGCAATTAGAAACTTCTGAGTCTAGAGATAGAGCAGATCGTTGGCAGATTTTATTTCAAAACAGGGAAATCGTGGAGGCAGGCCTCAAAAAAAATATTTTTTTTCTTTTTTTAAGTCAATTCTCCATTTGTAAATGCCCATAAAGTTGTTTTTTCTCATATTACTAGACACAAGGTGACATTTTACCTGTACTCACATTCTTTTGAGGAAACTTTCCTGAAAGCAAAATAGTAGAAGTAGCTTGAAAGTTTTGTTTGTACTTATGGCTAACTTCCTCATGTGAGATTTAAAATAGTGAAGCCCGTAAACTGTAGTGAGTTAAAATGGTGGAAGATATAAATTTTGATAGATATAAGGGAGGGTGAGTAAATTTGACCACAGAAAATGTTTCACTACAGTGTCTTGGTTTTTCAATCAAATATAAGGTGGTCACCAGGGAAATATTCCCAATTATTCAAATACCCAAGTCAACTGGGTTTTATAGAGATTTTAATTAATACAAATGTGGAATTAAAGAAAAGAGAGAAAGAGAGAAAAAGGAAATAAGTATGAAGGGCCTTAAGCCAACATGGCCTAGACCTAAGTCTTAAGAGAGAGATCAGTCAGTCAGTCTTTTAACACTCACCACAAGGTCTGCCTAAGCAAGGATTCTAGTGACACCAGGCCAGCTCCATCTCAGCTGACTTCACCAGAGAGCCTTCCAGCCAGAGACTGTTCCAAAGGACCTCTCTCCAGAGCCTCCAGAGGGACAGAGTCCCCTTAGAGGAGCTCCAGTGAGACCTCCTTAGAGATTGTCCTCCAAGAGCTTCCCTTCTCCAGAGCCACTCTCAAGAGATTCTTCCCAAACGATCCTCATCAGAGATCCTCCAAAAGGATTTCTCCAAAATATATCTCCTCAAGAGATTCTGCTTTTTCTTATATAGAGGTTGTTCTCCCATTTCACCTCCCCTACACCCCTACATCTACCAATCACTGTAGATGCTTTCCAAAGGACTGCCCATCTAAATTCCTGCTAGGTCGACCAATCTCCTCAGTAAGTCTGAATCAGAGAAAACACAGCTGAGTCAACTAATCTCATCAAGAGAAAACTTGCCAGACCCTTTTAGGTACCTAGCATCCCATTGTATCAATTCTAAAACCAGGCCTGGCTCAAAGAACTCCTTGCCTTATTATAAGCATGGGTCCAAGTACTTTCATTGTTTAGCAAGGAGTTTTCTCTCCTAATGCAGTCTTAACTACGGGTAGAGTAGGGGTCCTCCCATACCAAGGAGTTTTCTCCCCTAAAGCAGTCTTAAGTACAGTTGGAGTAGAGGTCCTCCCATTTCTGATCCTGGCGAGTTCTCACATCAAAATGGGGAATGTTTCTCAGTAGGGAATTTGTTCCAATTAAGAATTCCCCGATGGGGAAATTTTTAACATTCACAAGTCTGAGAGATTTCAAGATTTACACTCATAAACAGCTGGACACGTTTAATAGGTATAATTCCACATTGAAGCCACTGTCCCCAAGGACTGTTAGAATACAACTTGACTATTTTTTACTTATTTAAACCAGATTTAAAAGGTCAAGGATCTAATTAGAAGGCACATAAAGCATCTTCCCAAATCTTCAATACTTCAGTGACAGAAAGGAACCATGTCCCATTTGCCAAGGTGAGTCTCAACTGCTATAGCTAATTGGTATCACCAGGACGATATCTGCACAAAACAAACCAAGTGCCCTTTGTACAAAGAGATTGGGTATCCAGAGATTTCTGTCTGTTATTTCAAGCACCTGTCCAAATATTTCTTTTTTAACAATGACTTATTTTGGCTTTAAAAGGAAGTGATATATTAAGCAGAGAATAGTCCCACATGAGTCTGATCTGAGTTCAAGTCTCACATCTGACACAGAGCAATTGTGTGACTCAGGGCTAGTTAATCCATCATTAGTATGCTCAGACAACTTGTTAACTTTCTAACATTCTCTAGATTGAAAGACAGTGGCTAATATCTATTGACAGTAATTCAATAATCATTTATTAAGCACTTACTATGTATCAGGCACAAAGTGCAGAGGAGAGAATCTCCCAGACAGAGCTTCTCAGAACAATAAAATCAATAAGTCCAGATCAAAGAAAAAATGACAAAATTCTTGACTTCAGAAGCATATACAAATGTAACTCTTTTAAAGTCAGCCAATAAAACAATAAGTATATCTTACTACTCTAATTCTTCTCATTTGAATCCCTTATATCATTGGGGTTAAACATATTTTACAGAGTTAGCTTAAACATTCTTTAAGAATATGAACAGAAAGTTATACCATACCTAAAGGGAACATCATAAAGAACCAAAGAAGAGAAAATGATTTTTCATCATCTGTGTTAAATCTTTCCCTCCCTTTGCCATGTGTGTCCTGTCACTGATCTCAGTTTTCTTTTTTTTTAAATTAATTTATTTACTCAAATTAAAACATTAAGCCGTGGTTACATGAATCACATTCTTTCCTTCCCTCCCCTGACCCCACCTTTCCCGCAGCCGACATGTAATTTCATTGGGTATTACATGTGTCCTTGATGAGAACCAATTTCTTGGTTGTTGGTGTTTGCATTAGGATGTTCATTTAGAGTCTACATCCCCAACCAATTTCCTTGACCCATGTATTCAAGCCATTGTTTTTATTCTATGTTTCTACTCCCACAGATTTTCATCTGAATGTGGAGAAGGTTTTTTCTCGTAGATTCCTCCAGTTTGTTCAGGATCACTGCAATGCCACTAATGGTGAAGTCCATTACATTCAATTGTACCACAGTGTATTAGTCTCTGTGTACAATATTCTCCTGATTCTGCTCCATTCGCTCTGCATCAATTCCTGGAGGTTGTTCCATTTCCCATGGAATTCCTCCACTTTATTATTCCTTTGAGCACAATAGTATTCCATCACCAACATATACCACAATTTGTTCAGCCATTCCCCAATTAGAGGGCATCCCCTCATTTTCCAATTTTTTCCACCACAAAGAGCGCAACTATGAATATTCTTGTACAAGTCTTTTTCCTTATTATCTCTTTGGGGTTCAAACCCAGCAGTGCTGTGGCTGGATCAAAGGGCAGTCTTTTAGCAACCTTTTGGCATAGTTCCAAATTGCCCTCCAGAATGGTTGGATCAATTCACAACTCCACCAGAAATGTATCAATGTCACAATTATGCCACATCTCCTCCAACATTTATTACTTTCCGTTGCTGTCATGTTAGCCAGTCTTCTAGGTGTGAGGTGATACCTCAGAGATTTTTTGATTTGCATTATCTGATTATAAGAGATTTAGAACACTTTTTCATGTGCTTGTTCATAGTTTTGATTTCTTTAACTGAAAATTGCCTATTCATGTCCCTTGCCCATTTATCAATTGGAGAATAGCTTGATTTTTTGTACAATTGGTTTATTTCTTTATAAATTTTAGTAAATAGACTGTTGTCAGAGGTTTTTGTTATGAAGATTGTTTCCCAATTTGTTGCTTCTTTTGTTTGTAGAAAAATGTTTTAATTGATGTAATCAAAATTATTGATTTTTAACTTTTGTGATTTTTTTCTAGCTATTGCTTGATTTTAACGTCTTTCCTTTCATAGTGAATAACTCTTGTGAAGACTTGCTGGTGTCTTTTTGCTAGTATCCCTTTTAACATTTTCACATCTATATTCATTAGGAAATTGTTCTACAGTTTTCTTTCTCTGTTTTTGACCTGCCTTGCTTTGGAATCAGTACCATATTTGTGTCATAAAATGAATTTAGTAAAACTCCGTCTTTGCTTATTCTGTCAAATACTTTGTATAATATTGGGATTACTTTTTCTTTGAATGTTTGATAAAATTCATTTGTGAATCCATCTGGACCTGGAGATTTTTTTCTTAGAGAGTTCTTTGATGGCTTGTTCAATTTAATTTTCTGATATGGGGTTGTTTAGGTAGTGTATTTCTCCCTCTCTTAGTCTAAGCAATTTATATTTTTGTTAATATTCATTCATATCAACTAAATTGCCATATTGGTTGCCATATAATTGGGCATAATAGTTTTTAATGACTGTCTTAATTTCCTCTTCATTAGAGGTGAGGTCTCCCTTTTCATCTTGGATGCTTTCAATTTAGTTTTCTTCTTTTATTTTTTTAAGTTTGACCAGTACTTTGTTTTTTCAAAGTACCAGCTTCTAATCTCATTTATTAAATCAATAGCTCTTTGACTTGCAAGTTTATTAATTTATCCTTTGATTTTTAGGATCTCTATTTTAGTCTTCATCTGAGGATTTCTAATTTATTTACTTTCTAGTTATTTTAATTTTCATGCCCAATTCATTGACCCTTGCCCTCCCTAATTCATTAATATATGAACTCACAGATATAAATTTCCCACTATACTGCTTTGGCTGAATCCCATAGGTTTTGAAAGGATGTCTCATCATTGTCATTTTCTTCAATGAAATTATTAATTGTTTCTATGATTTGTTCTTTAACTAACCTGTTTTGGAGAATCATATTGTTTAATTTCCAATTAATTTTTGATTTGCCTCTTTATGTACCCTTGCTAATTATTATTTTCATTACATTGTGATATGAGAAGGTTGCATTTATTATTTCTGATCTTTTGCACTTGTTTGCAATGTTTTTATGCCCTAATACATGGTCAATCTTTGTGAATATACCATGTGCTGCTGAAAAGTAGGTGTATTCCTTTTTGTCCCTATTTAGTTTTCTCCACATATCTACTATGTCTAATTTTTTCTAAGATTTCATTCACTTCTCTTACCTCTTTAATATTCATTTTTTGGTTTGATTTGTCTAGTTCTGATAGAGGAAGGTTCAGGTCTCCCACTAGGATAGTTTTTCTATCTATTTCATCATTGAGCTCCACTAGTTCCTCCTTTAGAAATTTGGATGCTATGCCATTTGTTGCATACATGTTGAGTACTGATACTTCCTCATTGTCTATACTTCCTTTTATCAGGATGTAATTACCTTCCCTATCTCTTTTAACTAGATTTATTTTTACTTTGGCTTTTTCAGATATCATGATTGTGTTTCCTGCCTTCTTTTTATCAGTTGATGACCAATAGATTTGGTTCTATCCTCTTACTTTCACACTAAGCATGTCTCCCTTCCTCATGTGTGTTTTTTGTAGACAGCATATGGTAGGGTTTTGGATTCTAATCCACTCTGCCATTCACTTGCTTTTTATGGGTGAGTTCATTCCATTCACATTCAGAGTTATCATTACTAGCTGTATATTTCACAGCATTTTGATTTTCTCTCCTAGTCCTGCCTTTTCTTCTTTCACTATTTCCTTCTACACAAATGTTTGTTTCTAAACAATCTTCATAGTTCCCACCCTTATTTTACTTCCCTTTTTTCTCCATCCCTTCTTATTCCCCCCTCATTTTCTTTTGCAATCTTTTTAAAACTACCCCCCACTCTCTCCCTCCCTTGTACTGCTTCCCCCCCACCAGTCAATTTGTTAAGCTTCTACTTCCCTTTAGGGCACAAATCTATTCTCTGCCCCATTGGTTTAGATTGTTCTTCCCTCTTTGGGTCAATTTCAATGCATATATGAGTTAAGTATTTCCTATCTCCAACCTCTTTACCCTTCCTGTGTGTTGATGTTTGCTCCCCCTACCCCATGAACTTCTTTGTGACATATAAATTTACCCCCTTTTGTTCCTTTTCCCATTTCTTTTAGTATTAGGCTCTTTTTAGGTCTATTTGTATATATATATATATATATATATATATATATATATATATACATATATACATATATATGTATTTATGCATCCATATATCTATATGCATATTCATGTCTTGGCATTTCATCCTATACACTTTGTCACTGTTCCCGCTAAAGTATAATTCTTCTAGCTGCCCAGGTGATATTAACAATTTTTAAGAGTTACCAATAACCTCTTTTCTTATATGGATACATATCATTTTTACTTATTGTGTCTCTTTAAAAAAAAAAAGGTTCCTTTGTTTTTTGTTTGTTTTGTTCTGTTTTCTTTTTCCCTCTTTTAAAAATACCTTTTGATGATTCTCTTGAGTTCTGTGCTTGGGAATCAAATTTTTCTGTTCATGTCTGGTTTTCTCCTTAAATTTGCTTGGAATTCTTCTATTTTGTTGAATGACCATACTTTCCCCTGTAAGAATATAGTCAGTTTTCCTGGGTGGTTGGTTCTTGGTTGTAGACCTAGTTACCTTATTTTTCAGAATATCATGTTCCATGCCTTTTGGTCCTTCAGTGTAGATGCAGCCATATCCTGTGTTATCCTCACTGTGGTTCCATGGTATCTGAATGACTTCTTCGCAGCTTGTAATCTTTTTTTTCCCTTGGTCTGATAGTTCTAGAATTTGGCTATAATGTGTTGTCAGTTGGGGATTAAGTATAGGAGATGATCTGTGGATTCTTTCAATCTCCACTTTTCCCTATTGTTCTAGAATATTGGGTGAGTTTTCTTGGATAATTTCCTGTAGTATGATGTCCAGGCTTTTTCTTTTGTCATGGGCTTCTGGTAGACCAATGATTCTTAATTTGTCTCTCCTGGAATGATGTTCTAAATCTTCTGTTTTGTGAATGAGATACTCCATATTTTCCTCAATTTTTTTCATTCTTTTGATTTTGTTTTATAGTGTCCTGCTGCCTTATGAAGTCACTTGCTTCTAATTGTTGTATTCTGGTTCTTAAAGATTGGATTTCATCCCTGGCTTTTTGGTCATCCTTCTCCTGGTCTGATTTTCTTTGGAGGTCATCTTTCATAAACTTTGCCTCTTTTTTAAGCTGATTAATTTTGGCTTTCTAGATACTGTTTTCTGTTTCCAATTGATTTATCTTGCTTTTAAAGTTGTCTTCAGCCACTCTTAGTTGTTTTTTGAATTGTATTTTGAGTTTTTCCATAGCCTGTATCCAATTTACTGGGTTTCCCGTTTTTTGTTTGGAGTTCCCTCATCCCTGTCTGTTCTGTTTGCTCTTTGTTCATTGCCTGTAGAGAAGCTGTTGATTGAAATTTCTTTTTCCTTTTTCTGTTGTTTATTCATATTTACACATTCTTTACTCCCTGCTATTGCCTGAGCTCTAGGGTCTCTCATTTTTTTGTGGTTTTTGGGCTTTTCTTTCTCCCTTCACCCTTGAAATTTTGTCAGTAAATCTCTCAGTGTAGTCTGTGGGGGAAGGGTGTTGGATATTGAGCTTCCCTGTCCTCTGCAGGTTTTGATGGGATTAAGTCCAGCTGAGTTGCTGGATTTGTCCTTGGGCTAAAATCTCAGGAAGGAGGGGGGCATATGCAGTGTCTCTGCTGCTGCAAATATTCCTCTCTCTCTGGGCTCTGTTTCTCTCCTCTATCTGTTTCCCCACTGCCTGTGTTGGATGCTCTGAGCCTGGCACAGCTTTGCCTGCAAGGTACTCCCTCCAAACCATCACCTTTTCCCACCCAGAGGTTCCAGCTGCCTCTGGAGGATTAGCGGTTTAGGTGGGTGAGGGGTCCTTTGACCTTCCTTCTTCCTTCTCCTTAAACCAGAGTTTCTCGAATTCTGGCTTTGAGGTGCGTAACTTTAATGTTGAGTTCAGCAGGAGAGTTCCTTGGCTCTGTCTTTTTGTTAAGTTTGATTTTCAGTCCCCTATAAGCATTTAGTTTGCACTCTGTAAGGAAGGGTTTTCAGAGGTCTGAACATTTTTTGCCTCTACCCCGCCGTCTTGACTCTGCCTCTCACTAATCTCAGTTTTCTAAGAAGCTATGTAAATATTGTTGAGTGCAACCCTAGTTTAGGAGAATATTTTGAATCTCATTCCTAAGAGCTATTGAAGTCTAGCTAGAGAATTGATATCAATTAATACTCATAGGGGAAAGGGAAACACACACAGAGTGAGAAAGTAACCCTCTAAACTTAATGTCCATTAGAGCTCTGAATGGAGAAGCAACAGTTGCCCTCTGGGCACCTGACGTGCCAGTGTGAGTAGAATTTGGGAGTATACATATCCATGGTATCTTATATTAATCACAAGCTGATTTAATCATTTTTCTTTCTTTGAATTTTTTTATTTCTTTCAACAAACAAAATTCTCACATATGAAAACAATTGTAACTTAATTTCATATTAATCATTTTAGGTACCTTACTACAGTTATTGGGTAAAAAGATATTTCATATTTAGTAGATTTTTTATTTGACCTTGACTCAACTCTTAATTATTCTTTCTTAAATTCATTTTTCTGGAGGTTTTTCTTAGTTGCTCTCAGTTTTATATTTTTTTGGAGATATCAAGGTTTGATACAAGATTTAGTATTTAAATGGCCTGTAATGATGATGATGATAAGCAATTTACACATCCAAGACACTTTAAGGTATAAATAACTTGACTACTAATAATCCTTAGAGATAAGCATTTCAGTCTTTTGTATAACCATTTTATAAAGGATTAAACTGAAATTTAGAGTATAACATTATTTGTCTGGTCACATAATTAGCAATTTTTCCACATGACATTCAAAACCATATATGTTGACACCAAATTCATTTTTTTCCGTTATACTATTAAATTATTTTATTATAAAATAATTGAACAAAATAATTGTTTTCTTCAGGACTAGGTCATTCATTTATTTGTTATTAGTTATTAGAACTGTAATTTTGCTAATATGGTTATTATTTCTACTAATGGTAATTTCAAACCACTCCTGAACATGATACCTGACCTTTGAGAGTTGCTATGGTAGAAAAAATCATGAGAAAAAATCAACATAGTAGTATGAATCTCTAATTTTTGATATATTAGATTTTAAGAATAGTTGTCAGAACTTTTTTATAGTCACATTTGATTCTTGGTGATCCTTTTTGGGATGATCTTGGTAAGGACACCAAATAGGTTGACCGTTTTATTTGTCAATTCATTATACAGATGACTAAAAGGAGGCCAATAGGGATGATGAATTATCTAGGGTTGCAAAGCTTATAAATGTCTGAGAAAATATTTGAGCTCAAATCCTCCTGATTCTGGACTGGCACTCTAACCACTGCATTACCTAGTTGCTCCTCAGGAACAGATACACTGTTTATTACTGAATCTTGCATGCTTCCCAGGTTGTACAGTTTTTTAGGCAATCTTTAGTATTTCAGGGTTAATTTTGACTCCTTGATGAGTCATCAAAAGAAAATGTAAGTGAAGTTTAAGCTTCTTTCTAAGTTCTTTGAATGATTGTCTACCTATAAACAGCCTTATTTTCACATGATGGGATTATGGGAAAGAAACTATTGAAAAATGTTGAATTAATTAATATTGTTAGATCAATGACATTTTATAACAATAAAATTATATGTTAATTTGTGATGTCTATATATTGTTTCCAATTGATAGCCCATTTTGAAATAACCTAAATTAATTATTTTTGTATTAAGCAAAACACACATGAATATTTCTATTTCATAATAATAAAATATTTCTCATTAGCAGTCAGGGATACAGATTCCACTTCAAATCAAAGACTTTTAAGATGAAAAAACTATGAAAACTTTCACATGAATGAGGTATTTTAATGGATTAAATGCTCTCCTACTATTCATAAATGCGATAGTATAAATGTTGAGGATGACTATATTGTCAAATTGCTAGCAGAGCAATTAATGTGTCTATATATAAAAACAGATGTCACAGTAATTGTTAGAGTATTACTTTTCCTGCATAAAAAACATTTTGTTATTCAAAATAGTCAAATACATCTATTATATTATCCATATAAATATAATAATAGTTAATGACATTTAAAATAATAGCTAACATTTATATGTTGTGTACCGTGTTAATATTGTATACTTTGTAAAGATCAACTCACTTGATCCTTATAACAACCTTGGTGCCATTATGATTTCTATTTTATCATTATATTTTATCATCAAAGAAATTAGGCAAGGGAAGTTTAATTGAGACATCTAAGATCACACATGTAGTAAAACATATGAAGTAAAATTTGTACTCAGGACTTCCTGACTCTAAGCTCAGCACTCATGTGCTTTGCAGATGTTAAATTAAAAGCAAAATATCTTCAAATGTTACACATTGCAACACATCTATGCCTGCCCATTCTATGAATCTTATGAATGAATCTTATATTTGTCCTCATATTCTTCTTATAGCTTGAAGATACCAGTGTTGGGGCAAGTACAAAGGCTTTCCATCACTTATCCTATAATACACTTAATTGGGTCATAATTTTTACTGTAATAAAAGTCTATATTGTTGTATTTCTTCTTTTAAAAATTATTTAATTAGATAATTTGGAATATTTTTCCATGGTTACAAGACCTATATTCTTTCCCACTCCTCCCCCACACCCTTCCTGTATCTGACACACAGTTCCAGTGGGTTCAACATGTGTCATTGATCAAAATCAATTTCCATATTATTATTATTTGCACTAGGGTGATCTTTTTGAGTCTACTTTCTCAGTCATAGCCCCATCGAAACATGTGATCCAGCAGTTGTTTTTCTACTGTGTTTCTTTTCCCACAGTTCTTCCTCTGGTTGTGGATAATGTTCTTACTCATATATCCCTTTGAATAGTTCTGGATCACTGTACTGCCACTAATGGAGAAGTCCATTACATTTGATTTTACCACAGTGTGTTAGTCTCTGTGTACAATGTCCTCCCGGTTCACCTACTTTCACTCTGCATCAATTACTGGAGGTCATTCCAGTTCCCATGGAATTCATCTACTTCATTATTCCATTGAACACAATAGTATTCCATCACCAACATATACCACAATTTGTTCAGCCATTCCCCAATTAGAGGGCATCCCCTCATTTTCCAATTTTTTGCCACCACAAACAGTGCAGCTATGAATATTCTTGTACATGTCTTTTTCCTTATTATCTCTTTGGGGTACAAACCCAGCAGTGTCATGGCTAGATGAAAGAATAGACAGTCTTTTAGTGCCCTTAGGGCATAGTTCCAAATTGCCCTCCAGAATGGTTGGATCAATTCACAACTCCACCAGCAATGCATCAATGTCACAATTATGCCACATCCTCTCCAACATTCATTACTTTGCTTTGCTATCATATTAGCCAATAGGTTAGGTGTGAAGTGATACCTCAGAGTTGTTTTGATTTGTATTTCTTTGATTATAAGAGATTTAGAACATTTTTTCATGCATTTATTAATAATTTTTATTTCTTTATCTCAAAAATGACTATTCATGTCCCTTGCCCATTTATCAATTGGGGAATGGATTGAATTTTTGTATAATTTATTTAGTTCCTTATAAATTTGAGTCATTAAACCTTTGTCAGAGGTTTTGGTTATAATAATTGTTTCCCATTTTGTTGTTTTTCATCTAATTTTGGTTACAATTGTTTTGTTTGTACAAACATTTTTTAATTTGATGTAATCAAAATTATTGATTTTGCATTTTGTAATTTTTCTAACTCTTTCTTGGTCTTAAAATCTTTCCTTTCCCAAAGATCTGACAAATATGCTATTCTGTGTTCACCTAATTTATTTATTATTTCCTTCTTTACTTTCAAGTCATTCACCTATTCTGAGTTTGCTTTGGTGTAGGGCAGCGGTTCTCAACCTCTAAATTTGTAGCAATGAGAAAACATAATGCATATCAGGTATTTACATTCCGAATCATAACTAGCAAAATCACAGTTTTGAAGTAGCCACCAAAATAATTTTTTGGTTTGGGGTCACTGCAACATGAGGAACTGTATTGCAGGGTCACAGCATTAGAAAGGTTGAGAACCACTGGTGTAGGGTGTTAGATGTTGATCCAAACCTAGTCTCTCCCCTACTGTTTTCCAAATTCCCCAGCAGGTTTTGTCAAAAAGAGGATTTTTGTCTCAAAAGCTGGGATCTTTGGGTTTATCATGGACTGTCTTACTGAGGTGACTTGCCCCAAGTCTATTCCACTGATCCTACCTTCTGTCTTTTAGCCAATACTATATGGTTTTGAAAATCACTGCTTTATATAGTACAATTTAAGATCTGGTACTGCTAGGCCACCTTCTTTTGCTTTATTTTCCCCATTATTTCCATTGATATTCTTAATTGTTTTGTTCTTCCAAATAAACTTTGTTATTTTTTTTTCTATTTATGTAAAAAAGTTTTTTGGTAGTTTGATGGGTATAGCAACAATTAAATAAATTAGTTTGGGTAGGATTGTCATTTTTATTACGTTAGCTTGTCCTACCCATGAGCAATTAATGTTTTTCCAATTATTTAGATCTAGTTTCAATTGTGTAGAGAGTGTTTTGTTGTTGTGTTCATATAGTTCCTGTGTTTGTCTTGGCAGATAGATTCCTAAGTATTTTATATTGTCTATGGTGATTTTAAAGGGAATTTCACTTTCTAACTCTTGCTGCTGGGATGAATTGGAAGTATATAGAAATGCTAATGATTTATTTGGGTTTATTTTGTATCCTGCAACTTTGCTAAAGTTGTTGATTATTTCGACTAGCTTTTTAGTTGATGCTCTAGGATTCTTTATGTAGGCCATCATATCATCTGCAAAGAGTGATATCTTGGACACCTCATTACCTATTTTAATGCCTTCAATTTCTTTTTCTTCTCTAATTGCTACTGTTAGTGTTTCTAGTACAATGTTGAATAATAAAGGTGAAAATGGGCATCCTTGTTTCACTCCTGATCTTATTGGGAATGCTTCTAATTTATCCCCATTGCAGATGATGTTGTGGGTTTTAAATATATGCTGTTTATTGTTTTTAGAAAAGACCCTTCTATTCCTATGCTTTCTAGTGTTTTCAATAGGAATCAATGTTATATTTTGTCAAAGGCTTTTTCTGTATCTGTTTAGACAATCATGTGATTTTTGTTCGTTTGCTTGTTGATATGGTCAATTATGTGAATATTGAACCATCCTTGCATTCCTGGTATAAATCCTACCTGATCATAATGAATAACCCTCATCATCACTTGCTGGAATCTTTTTGCTAGTATTCTTTTTAAGATTTTTACATCTATGTTCATTAAAGAGATTGGTCTATAGTTTTCTTTCTCTGTTTTTAATCTACATGGCTTTGGAATTAGTACCATATTTGTGTCATAAAAGGACTTTGTTAGAACTCCTTCTTTGCTTATTATGTCAAATAGTTTTTTATAATATTGGGAGTAGTGTTTTCTTTTTAATATTTGATAGAATTCACTTGTGAATCCATCAGGCCCTGGGGATTTTTTCTTAAGTAGTTCTTTGATGGCTTGTTCAATTTCTTTTTCTGATATGGTATCATTTAATTATTCTATTTCTTTTTCTGTTAATATAGGCAATTTAAATTTTTGTAAATATTCATCCATATCAACTAGATTGCCATATTTATTGCCACATAATTGGGCAAAGGAGTTCTTAATAATTACCTTAATTTCCTCTTCATTAAAGGTGACATTTCCCTTTTCATCTTGGATACTGTCAATTTGGTTTTCACCTTTCCCCCTAAGTACTGCTTTGACTACATCCCATAGATTTTGAAAGTATGCCTCATCATTGCCATATTCTTCAATGAAATTACTAATTATTTCTATGATTTGTTCTTTAACTAACAAATTTTGGAGAATCATGTTATTTAATTTACAACTAATTTTTATTTGCCTCTCCACATAACCTTACTAATTATTATTTTTATTGCATTATGATCTTAAAACTTTGCATTTACTATTTCTTCTCTTTTGCAATTGTTTGCAATGTTTTTATACCCCAATACATATTTGTGAATGTACCATGTCTTGCTGAGGTGCATTCCTTTTTGTCCCTATTTATTTTTTCCCACATAACTGCTAACTCTAATTTTCCCAAGATTTCATTCACTTCTCTTACCTCTTTCTCATTTATTTTTTTGGTTTGATTTATCTAGTTCTGATAGAGGAAGGTTCAGATCTCCCACTAGTATAGTTTTTCTATCTGTTGCATCCTTAAGATCCACTATCTGCATGAGAGGCCATTTTGTGCAGATATGTTAAGTACTCAGATTTCCTCATTGTCTATACTGCCTTTTATCAGGATGTAATCACCTTCCCAATCTCTTTTAACTATAACTATTTTTAATTTGTTTTTGTCAGATATCATGATTGCAACTCTTGCCTTCTTTTTCTCAGTTGATGACCAATAAATTTTGGCTCCATCCTCTTACCTTTACCCTATGTGTATCTACCTTCCTCATGTGTGTTTCTTGTAAACAACATATGGTAGGATTTTGGTTTCTAATTCACTCTGTTATTTCCTTTCTCTTTATGATTGAATTAATTCCATTCACTTTCAAAGTTATGATTATTACCTGTGTATTTCCCCATCATTTTGATTTTTTCTCCTTGTCTTGCCATTTCCTCTCTTATTATTTCCTTCTACACCAGTGTTCTATTTTAATCAGTCCCCCTAATCTCTACTCTTATTTTACTTTACTTTCTTCTCCCTCCCTTCTTATTCCTCTCTTATTTTTCTTTTGGGGTCTTTTTTAAGGTACCCCATATACTTTCCCTCCCCCTTTTTTATTAACTCCCCATCCCCCCAACCCTTCCACTTAGTTTTCCCCTCTCAGCTTACCTATGAGGTATGATAGAATTCAATACCCCAGTGGATCTAGATGCTCATCCCTCTCACTTGGGGATTCTCTCAGGAACTGATGCCACTGAGAGTAAGGTTTGAGTATTACCTTTAAGCACTCTCTTCCTCTCCTTCTCATAGTTGTATTCTTCTCTTCCCACTCCTCTGTGCTTTTTTTGTGTAATAGAAATTATGCTAATTTTATTATTCCTTCAAGTTTCTCTTTGAACCATGCCCCCCCTTCTTTCTTCTTCTTTTTTATATATGATTTTAAACCATTTAGTAACCCAATCTCTACCTATGGGTAATTCTAACTACTATAATAGTGTATACAATTTTTGACAGTTACAAATAACATTTTTTCCATATAGGAATATAAACAATTTGGCTTTATTGGGGCCCTTAAATAAGAAGAAAAAAATAAGATACCTCTCTTTCTTGTTTACCTCTTCATGTTTCTCTTGAATTTTGTATTTCTATGTCAAATTTTCTGTTTAATTCTGGTCTTTTCATTATAAATATTTGGAAGTCTTCTTTTTTTTGTTGAATGCCCATGTTTTCCCCTAGATGTATATAATCAATTTTGATGGGTAGGGCATCCTTGGTTGTAGACCCAATTCACTTACCTTTCTGAATATTGTATTCCAAGCCTTGGGATCTTTTAGTGTGAAGGCTGCCAGATCCTATGTAATCCTGATTGGTACATCTTGATATCTGATTTATCTCTTTCTAGTTTATTGTAATATTTTCTCCTTAACTTGGAAGCTCTTGAATTTGGCAATTACATTCCTGGGGGTTGTATTTTGAGAATAAGTGTAACAGGGAATCTATGGATTCCTTCAATGTCTGTTTTGCCCTCTTGTTGCAGAACCTTCGGGAAATTTTCTTGGATAATTTTTTGTAGTATGGTGTCAGGATTTCTGTTTGTTTCCAGGTTTTCAGGCAGGCCTATGATTCTCAAATTATCTCTCTGAGATCTATTTTCAAGGTCAACTACCCTGTCAATGAGATATTTTGTGTTCCCTTCTAATCTGTCATTCTTTTGACTTTGCTTTATTAATTCTTGCTGTCTTGTGAGATCATTGGCTTCTACTTGCCCAATTCTAATTTTTAATGTCTGGTTTTCAGCTAAGATATTTTGATTTTTCCTTTTTGGTTTGATTTATCCTGCTTTTCTTGGCTTCCAACAGGTCATTTCTGGTCTTCAATTTGCTTATTATTTCTTTTGATGTCTGGGCTTTCATTTCCAAGAGGGAGATCCTATCTTTTAAACTGTTATTTTTCTTTTTGAACTATTTCCCACTTTTCTTGCCACATCTTGTCCATTTATCTGACAATCTTGGATTTAAAGTCTTCAAGAACTTGTGGCCAATTTCCATTATTTTTTGAAGGTTTAGGTACATTTAAGTGTTTGTCATATTCTGCTGTCTCGTCTTTAGTCTGGGTTTTTTCTGCATAAAAATTCTCAAGGGTCAAAGTTTTCTTCTTGTTTTTTTTTTATTTATTTGTTTGTTTGTGGATTTTAATCACTGGGAATTAGTGGCTATTGACTTGTTCCTTCCTGGTCACAAGTCAAAGTGAGGAATAAGGGTGATCTTTGTATTGGGCTCTGGAGAGGATTTTGCCCTAAGGATATTTTTCCCAGTTCTCAGCAATGTTCAACTTCTCTTAGTGGAAAGTTCAGCCCCTAAGAACTTATATATTACCTTGCAGAGGTCTGGGTGTGAAGTGTAGGAAAGTCTCTGTATTGAGCCCTTCAGAGTTTTAACCCACAGGCTATTTTTTCTGGTCTCTGTGGCATTTTGCTTTGAGTTACTTCTCTTTGCCTAAGCTCCAAGCCCTATCTCCATGTTTCCTCAGCCTCCTGGGGTCCCTAGTCTTGCTGTACTTATGGGCAGGTCCAGTCTCTGAGAACTTAAAGATTGCCTGGGAAGAGGTCTGGGTGTGGAGTGTAGGGAAGTCTCTGTGTTGAGCACTGGAGAGGTTTTAGCCTGAGGATTTTTTTGATTCTCTGTGGTGTTTTGCTGTGAGTTCCCCCTTTTCCCCAAGCTACGCAGCCTATCTCAACATTTCCTCAGCCTCCCAATTTTCTGAGTCTAGTTTCCCTTAGGGATAAGTCTGTGTTGACCTCAGCCAACCTCCCTTCTAGAACTTAGAAGTTGATCCAATGCTCACTAAGACTCCAGAAAGATGGTAAAGTGGAGGAGGGGTGATGAGCTCACCTGTTGGAGGGGGAAATTTTGCCCCCTTTTAGCATGGAAATGCCTTATATTTGCCTACCTTCTGTGCTATACCCTGCCGTGGAACTTCTTTGTTCTTTGATTTTAGTTTTGTTGTTTTGAGGCACTCAGTACCAATCAGTGGAGAGAAGAAGAGCTCTGCTTCTACTATGGAGCCATTTTGACCCAGAAGTCTATTGTATTCCTTCTTAATTTCTTATTTGTACTTTGTGGTAGCTTGCTGAATTCCTCACAACCACCCCCTCCCCCCCCCACAACCCACCATCTATTTCTTCATTTCCCTCTGAATGCTACACATTTTTAACTTTTGCGAGGCATTAGTATTCCATGATATATTGATATTTAAAAGTAATATCTCCTGTTCAGAAAGAATACTTTGGCAAATAAAATAATATTACAATATCTAAAAGGCAAACCATCTATTCTCCTATTCAGTTCTTGTCTATTCATCCTGAGGTACATAATTTCATTTCGTACAACTCTAATTGTTCACAATTCTTGCAATATGTGTTTTCTACTTCACCATTTCCTCCCTTAAAAGATACTAGATCTGCCTTATTCTAAATTCTGCCTAGCACATCAATTTATATTATGTGGATTAAAATGAAATCTAATTTCTCTTCGACAGTATAACCTAGGGATACTTAAATAAAATTATTATCTTTACTCTGCCATAGTTTCCCCAGGCAAAGCTTCACCCAGTCACTTCAACCAATCCCTCTTTTATTCCATCATTAGGTCAAAAAACATTTATTAGGGACCTACTGTGTGAAGGGCACTATGTTAAATCCTGGACATACAAAAAAGAGAATCCATGGTGTCTAGTCATCTCATTAAACTGGTCACAATCTGTAGCCTTTTGCAACTTACTTGTCTTCTAATATAGTCTTTTCTACTTTTCCTGCCATAAACAAAATGTAATAAACTAGATATGTTCAGGTCAGAGTAAAATAGGACTATTACCTCCTTTTTTAAAAACACTTTCCTTTGCATATACCTGTTAGTCTAAATCCAGGACAATGCTTTTGACTAATGTATCAAATAAGTTAATATTGAATTTATAGTCTCAAAAATTATCAGATTTTTTTCACCAGAATATTTTCTCCTTGATTCTAACTTCCCATTCTTTCTTTATGAAAGCTAACAACTAAGCATAATATAGGAATGAGTATATACACATTCATAATAAAATTGAAATTTTTAACCTGCTTTTCTGGTTGTTGAAAATATTTTGGATGGGAATTTTATCATCTAGTTATATTATTTATTTTTCTTATCTACATATCATTTACAGAGTTGTTTTACATTCTATATTAACATTTGAACTTTTAATTTCATTACTCTTCTAACAAAAACCTTCAGGAAGTTTCCAGTATTGAATGAATAATGTCAATTTCTTAAACTTCCTGACATTCAATGATCAACACCATCTGAACCAATTTATTTATCCATCATTTTCTTTCCACATTGTCCTTCAGACATTCTATATTCAGTCATATTTAAACTATTCTCTAGCTCCCTATTCTCATTTTTACTCTCTAATCTTAATTATAATGCTTACATAATCCCTCATGCTTGAATTATTAAAATCTCAATTCATAACCAATCTGTATTGATACAAGTCTCAATGATTTCAAAGAGCTATTTAATGGCTATTCCCTTCATAATGTATTTCATACAAAATAATTTAATTCCATAAATTATTTCTCCTTCCTCAAATTTCCTGTAACACAACTTCATTCTCTGTGGTCCAATCAGTTTATAACACACATAATAATTTCATATATAGATATAATATAATAATATATGATATGAGAGTATATATTTACATATTATCTTTTATCACCATTCTCCACTTATAGGAAGTCTATTAATTACCTAAAAGCAGATATTGTATCATATTCAACTTATGTCATCAAACACAAGCATATTGGCTAATAACTCCATGACAAATTATTGATTTTTATAAACTGAAAGACTAGATGAGAAGTGTAATAAATTTATAAGTTGTCTACCACATGGAATTGTGGCATATAGTATTTCATACATTTTGGAAGATATCAGTTGCTTGATTAATAAAGTTAAATTAAGTTTAGCTTCATTTTGCATCCCATTCTCATATTCTGAGAAAATTCTGAAACCTAGACAGCAGAAACTGGAAAGAACAGACACAAGGAATTCAAATCAATCATTGAATATTATTTACTTATTCAAAGGTGAATATAACAAATTCATAATTATCTGTACATGAAACTAAGTGATATACAGAAAGCTTATACAAAACTCATATCCAAACCATAAGAAAATTATGCTTATTTAATTTTTTAGATTAACAGGAATAGGCATCTTTAATATTCTGAGAATACATAAGACCTTAAATAAAGTTATGAAATCATATGTATTTTAAGAATTCAATGTTATCCTCTACATAATTATTCCTTTTTCAATCTTTTCTGCTCCTTTTGTTTACTCCCTTTGGGTACATGACCTTATTTTTAGAATGATGCAAGGTATAACTATAATATTAGGGTAAATGAAATGTTTTGATTTTAAAATAGTTTACATATGTACACAATTCAGTTCTATAGAAGAGGAAAGGAATTTATCTAGTAATTCAATCATATTACCACTTGGCTTTGAATATTTGGTGTAAACATGATTGATCCAAATGTAGTATGAACACAGTGTTCACACAGAGAAATTAATTGATACTTCAATCTTTCCTAAAACTCTATCCAGTAGGAAATCACAAAATAAAATAAAACTCAGAAAAGAAAAATAGGAATCAATTGCAAATATTTTACCATGCTAAGAATTTTTTTTTATTTTGATGAAAAACAAATTACAAAAGAGATGAGAATTTATTATTTGGATTATATTTATCTTAAATTATTGATATCATATATTCTTATTTTCACTATCACATTATTCATAGTCATATAAATAGAGGTTGAATGTAAATGTATAATATGTAAACTTTTTTTGAAAACTTAAGAGTGTTACATCAAGCTGAATTATCATCACCATCATGAAGGGTTGCTTATGGCAATTTTCAGAAATACTGTAACCTGGGTGATATGAGTTTAATAACTGCTCATATATAAATAATGTAATACATATATGAAAAATAGAAGATAAGATAGATAAGAAGACTATAGAAGCTGGTGGAAACTGGAAAGGCCTTGTACAGAATGTAGCATTTTAATTGAGATTTGAAAGAAGTCAAAGATTCCAGTAAGCAGAAGTAAGACCATTTCAGATATAGAGAAAAATTATTTCAAAATTATTTCAAAGGCATAGAGATAGGACATGATGCACTATGTACAAGAGACAAAAAAAAAATTTGACTTGATTCTAAAGAACCTGGAAAGAAGAAATATGTGAATATAAAAAGTAGGAAGGAATCAGGTTGTGAAGAACTTTAAATGCCAAACAAAGTAGTTTTTATTTGACCTTGGACATAAAAGATAGTCACTGGAGATTACTGAGTAACAGATTAATATAATAAGAATCGAAATTAGGGAAATAACTTATATAGTTCTTTATAAGATGAATTGGAATGAGGAGAGAAATGGAGAACAATTATAAAATTATTGAAATAGCAAAATAAGAGAATATGATTCCTGAATTAGAATGGTAGTTGAGTGTGTATAGGACAGAGGATTTACTCAAGAGATGCTATGGAAGAGGAAACAATTGGTAACAGCTCAGATATATTATATGAGACTAAAGAGTTAAAGAATACAGAAAAGTTGTAAACCTAGAAGACTGGTACAATGGTGTCACGTTAATAACATCAACAATAATAGGAAAGTTCAGAATATGTATTAGTTTAGAAAAAAAGAAAATAAATTATATCTTATACATATTGAGGTGACTAAGCACATGTGGTATCAAATATGTTCTAGTGAGCTGATGACCTGAGACCAGATCTAAGGAAAGAAAAGGAAGGGAAGGTAGAAACAAGGAAGAAAGGAAATAAGCATTATGGACTTACTATGTTTCAGGCATTGTACTAAGGAATTCACAAATATTATCTCATGTTATGCTCACAACAACCCTTTGAGAAGGATAACTTTATGATCTTCATTAAATATTGAGGAAAGTAAGAAAGATTAGCTGACTTAATTAATGTCACAAAATTAATAAGTATCTGAGGCCAAGTTTGAATCTAAGTTTTCCTGACTCTAGGCCCAACACTCTTTCCACTATGCATGCTACTTGAATAAAAATGACAATTTTACCAATGAGATGTGATAACATTACCAAGTAATATAAGGGGAAGTTAGAAGAAGAAGACACAGGGTAAAACCTTAGGATACACCCAAATTTTGTGAATATTATATGGAGTTAGAGTGCTCAAATGATAATAAAAAAGATAGTCATGTATATATTAAGAGAAACAAAAGTAATAGTATAGACCCCCCAAAAAAACAACAACAACCTGCAGTGCCAATTAACTTGCTTCTTCCCTCTCATGAACCTGTGGACTGTAGCAACTATTCTGGTAAGTGAGATAGAGATTTAAGTAGAAAGGAATAGGATGATTTCCTTATTGAAAAGAGGATCCTTTTGATATTAGATGATATAAAGCTGTAGTGGACCCAGTCAGCATGTTTCACAATTTCTTATAGCTATAAAAGCTTTGAAAGTTGACTCTAGAGTATCATTTTCAAAATCACATAAAATACAGCACAATATTTGAAACCTCTGATTTAAACCAATAGCAGAAAAAATCTGTATTACCAGAAATAATTCCATGTAAAATCTTTAATTTTAATAAAGTTCAACTTTAATAAAGTTGAAAGTTAGTAATTATTGAAGTTCTATCAATTCACATCAAAATAAGTATGTTCTTTAACATGAGAAATTCAATGCCCCAACATAAAATCCACAGTGAAAAGTAAGGAAGACTATAGACAGTAATATGTACAGTAAAGGTCTATTTAACATGGTGACACTGGCAATCACCAATCATTTAGCTCAGCTTGGGTTGAAATAAAGTATGTTTTCTTCAGGGCTTACAAACAAACATGCAAACCAGTATTCTAAAATATAGTAAGTATATGAAAAAGATAACCACTGGGAGCTTGTAGGTTATAGAACTAACAAGATAGAAAACTAAACATTTTTGCTAATGTTCACAACTTCTCAAGTCTCTTTAAAACAGGAATATTTTTTATAAAGGATAAAGCAATTTCATCTCACTCAGTCATCTAGGAAATCAAGAAGCCTAACAAAGTAAAAACCCAATGAACTAATAACAGAGAAGCCTAATCTTGAACCCCTAAAGCACTCACATAGTACCCTTTTGCTTATCAGCCTCAGTGATCTGGTTTGGCTGCCTGAATCTATTCATGAATTTACCAATTAACTCAACTCTATCCACTCCTCTACACAGTGATGCAGAGCCTCAAAATGCAGAGATTTTTCTAGAAAAGAAGACAAGTGTGACAGCAGTCTATGTTGCAATGGAGCCTGGCCAGACAAATCAGGAAGGGAATAAAATGAAGTCTTACTCTAGCTAGAGTGACTCTGGAGTACTGCATATAAACTGAACAGAAGAGCTTAAGATCCATCTCTGGTTAGTTCTATCCCCTTGCAAATACTTGGTGCAGAAACCAAGCCAGTGAAACAAATTTTCCAGTGTGGAAGATTTAAAGTCTTCTCTAGACTTTTAATGTTTAGCACTTCACCCTCAAACTTCAATTAAAGAGGAAAGAATACAAAAAACAATTGAATGTCACAGGAATAAAAAGGAAAACGACTGAAATTATTAAAAAATATTTTGGAGGAAGAAAGCTCAAAGACCTTCAACATATGTAGATAAAACAAGAAGAAAGATATCAGTAACAAAAGAGGGTATGAACCTCAGATCAACCAAATGAGTCCAGTCATCTATTAACAAATATTGTAAGACAGAAGAAAAGAAATCAACAGCTGATTCAGGAATAGAACTCTGCAGATTCCCAAGAGAACATGTAGTCATAATACAACATTCCCTAAAGGTTTTAAAGATAAATAAATGCAAAAGTTGAGTTTGTAACCTATTCAATCAGAATACAAAAACTTGAATCCCAAGTTTTGTGGTTTAAGGATTATTACTCTCTCAGAAGAACACAAAAAGTAAAAAAATAAAATAAAAGCAACAAGAAAAAAAGCAGTCTTAAAACCATAATGCAAGAAAATTACAAGAAAACAGCCTAGGATATAAGAATACAGAAACAGAAAACTAAGCACAAATGGAACTCAATCCACATATTGCCTGAAAAAAAAATCACCCATCAAAACAAAGAAAAAACCTTCTGCAAATGAGTAGGAACTAGACCTTCAAATATAAAGGAAAGGAAATTTAAAAAGAAGACTATCCTATACTCACCAGAAAAATGCAGAAGGCAATAAATAATTTGTTCTAAAGATAAAAGGTATTCAAGATGCCACAACTGTGACATGTCTTGCAAATCCAATACTAACTACTAATGAAAAAAATAAAATTTTTCAATAAAAGTGGTATTTGAAGTATTACTAGAAAGAAAATCATACCCAAATAAATTGTTTGCTTTTCAAACACCACAGACAACAGAAATACAAGGATGATAAAGAAAGCAAACATGGACAACAATAAAATAAAGAAAGTCATTAAATGATTTTTTAAAATAAAATTATACAAGGAAACAAGGGCAAGAGTATGTAAGGCAAATAATACTGATAGAGAAACAACACTGAAAAATTATGGACTGTACTTAATAAATCCTGCTTGGTGGTAAATAAATGTTTCTGTAGTTCTAACTTACAAAACATGATGGAGCATAAAAAAAAGAGTGGAAGAAGATAGAGGACATTATGTACACAATCAAGACAAAGGTTAAAATTGAAAAGAAAAAGTCTTGAAGTGTCTCAGGAATATACTCAGTTGTAATCTATTTTAGGCAGCTAAATGATTCAAAGATTAAAGTATTGGACTCAGAATGATGAGCTAAAAATCCTCAGGTACTTTATTAGCTATATGACTAGAAAACTCTCTTAAGTTATCTTCACCTCAATTTCTTTATCTATAAAATGGAGATATAGCAATAGCAACTATAGTTGTTAGTGTAAAATTATATATTTGAAAAGTATTTTGTGAACATTAAAGTATTATAGGAATGCTAGCTATTGCTATTAGTTAAGTACATTATCTATCCTAAATGGGCCTTATGGCTGCATCAACTTTATAACGCTCAACTCAATAGTATTAAAATAATTTTTTGTTTACCAAAAGGAAATCAATATCATATTCAGAACTGTAGTTGACTCATTGATTATTATTTCTTGAAGCAATGATCAGTCTTTTGGTTATACTACATGATTGTGACACACTGAACATTATAGTCTCCAAACAAATGAAAATGAGTTGTCAATCAAAGTCCAGAGTAGAGCCCATGGTAGTTACGAAAGTGTTCAAGGCATTACAAGATATTGCAAACAATGAATTTCAAAAGAAAACCATAATAAGACATTAACAAAATTAACAAAATATGTGACTGAAAAATGGAGATTTTTAAACTGAGATATATTGCTCTTTTTTTCCATAAAGATCAAGAGAAAGCAATGATGGTCTATATAATACTGCATGAATCCCTTGAAGGAGAGTAAAAGGAAAATATGGGAACAAAGACATTGCTTGGGCAGTCATGAATGAATTATGATCTACATCACTTGAGGAAATGTCCACATCAGTAATAACCAATTCATTTGAGAATTTGAATACCCCGCTATATAGTTTTTGACTGTTCTATGAATTTTTTGTAGTTTTGGGACTTTTAGGAAAGTCAGAAATATCCATTTAGATTTTTAATAGAAAAATATTTATTTTTACCAGGCAGTTAAAAAATCACCATCAGTGGCTTTTAGGATAAAACCATTGAGCTAAATATTCAGGAATAAAATATAATAATAATAATGATATAGCTAACATTTATATAGTGCTTACTATGTATTTGAAACTTTTCTAAGTGCTTTAGAAATACATAATTTGATTCTCACAATAACTCTGGGAGGTAGGTATTTTTTATTCTCATTTTACAGATGAAGGAATTGAGTAAAAGAGAATTTAAGTGACTTTTACAGGATCATGCAACTAGGAATCTTAAGCTGCATTTGAATTTAGTTCTTCCTAACTCCAGACCTCTGTGCTCTTTCCGTTAGAGAGTCTAATGGATTTGAATGGATTCAAATAATAAGATTACATTCTTTTGGTTGTGTTTTCAGAAACATCTTCAACTTGACCTCTTTATTCTGCTAGATTTTTCTGACATTTTTCCAGCTAATTTATTTTAAAAACAGTTCACAGAATGTTACATTTGGATAGTATCTGAGAGTTCTTTTTGTTACTTACATTGGAGGGAATTAGAGACACAGAAAAGTCACTCTTTAAATTCTAGCTCTTCCAAGTCAAATTATTCTTAGTCTTTTAGGAGTTATCTTTGTTTTCTTCCTCTTTGAAAATAAGAATCCAAAAAAGAAGAACCTTCCCTGTTTGGGGGTTCTTAAACCATGTGTGTGTGAATGAGAGAGAGAGAGAGAGAAGGGGGGTAAGACTCCTTTAGCAGTCTGGTAGAGCCTATGGACAGCTCAAATAATGTTTTTTATCAATTAAATTAAATACTTAGGATAAAAATTAAATACCTAGAATAAAAATGGTAAGATATGTATACATACACAAACATTCATACATACACAAACACATTTTCACAGACCCCACATTTAGGACACCTGGTAAACTTAGTATAAGTATCAGAACTGGATTTGTACTCAGGTCATTCTGACTCTTAAGTTTTATATGCTATCCACTGCATCATCAAGTGACTTAAAATAGATTTTGAACAATGGATAAAATGCTGGACCTGGAGGCAGGAAGATCTGATCTCAAAACCAACATTTGTCTATGTGTTGGACTAATTACTTAGCTTCTGTTTGCCACCCTTTTCTTATCTCTAAAATTAGCATAATAATAATACCTTCCCTTCCCAGATTATTGTGAAGACAAAATTGTAAAATAATTGTAAAGCACTTAGCAAAGTACCTGGTCAAAAGTGCTATATAAATAAAGATCAGTTGCTTATTAATATTATTATAAATTTTGGAATGAGACCCTGACAGTTGATCTTTGAAATGTAAATATGCTGGAGGTTTTCAAAAAATCAACCAAATACCCTAAATATTTCAATATAGGAGCCATTAGCAGGATCACCTTGGGTAGAATGAACTCAGTTACTTTTCTATATAAATTTGTTCCCACCAAGTTTGTGTCCAGATATTGCATGACTTCCAAGTCAGCCATTGTCTCAGCTATGGCTAAATTGGATCTCACAGATAACCCTTAAAGTTACTCCATAATACATTGTATAAATGCTGATGACCTCTCTGCAAAACCTGGAATCTAGCATGCCAGAATGACAAGAATCTCACTCTACTAACTTTTTGAAACTCCAGAGTCGGCATCTCCAATTTTTTCACTTAAAATTTAGGAATAAAAGAAAGAAAGGATCACGTCCCAATTCCTGGAGCCACATGTAAGACTTACGGCAGAGAAAATCCAAGGCCTCTCCTTTAACAACAATATTTTTCACTGAACACTGTGACTGAAGGAGTTAGTCTAAGTGATAGCATCCAAATGGCAATGGTTGTGGCCAAAGGCTTTTGAAGGCACTCTCAGTTATGCATATGGAACCAATCCAAGAAGCTTCTATTCTTCATGCACTTAGAAGATCAGAACCAGTTATAGAATGTTTACATATTCCATATTTTCTCCAAAATATTTCGTTTAGAAACCATAAGGTCTCTCCTGGGAGTACGCTCCCTAGCCTCTTATTCTTAAAGAAATGCCTTTTGAGAAGTTCTGTACACATGCCAAACTCTGTTATATGGGTGTATGCAACGTGCCATGCACTTATAGTGGCTCATGCCTATGATTCTGTCAATTCCATACCAATTCCATACAAGAATGGATTTGTTTTTTGGTCTTGCTGATTTCCATTATCATAGTCAGTGTATATATAGTTCTCCTAGTTCTGATTATTCTTCTTGAACTTCATATCCATTTCCCAAAGCTTCTTTGAATAAAGTAGTTTGTTCACAGGGGAAACAAATATACATAATCAAGGTCAATGCTTTCCCATTCTCCCTTTCTGAAATGAAAAGAAATGAAAAAGTTTTTTTTTTTCCAGTAGGACAGGGAAGCAGGAACATGATCTGTTGAAAAGGTGACTACATCAATGACACTAAAGTTTCATTGTTTTATGGAGCACAAGATTATAAAGATTTTCAGGGTTATAAAGAATCAGGTTACTAACATTTATGAGTAACTGGTTGACATATAATTTCCACCATTTTTAAGTAGACCTGTCAATAGCTATAATGCAGGTTACACAGATTTTGAAGACAAAAATTAGAATATCACATGAAACTTTGACAGAATCAAGTTAGCATGGACATTATTGCAATTTTACACGACTCTGAGAAATAAAGGATAGAAAACAAAGAATAAAGTATAAGTAAACTTGAGTAACCTAACCAAAGATGATTTCTTAAAGATGAATCTATGAGTAATTGGGGTACATCTAATTCTTCACTTTCTAGATTAGGCTCTCTTAGTTTTTGTAATCTGATTCATGATAAGGTAATTATAAAACGGTGTGAATGATAATATTTCACAGCTATATAATAACTCAAATTTGCATGACTTACAGAGAATAACAGCCATTCAAAGTAAGTAGAACAGGCATTACTATCTCCCTTGACAGATAACAATACATATCTTGGTACTTCATTTTATTTCCTGATTGGAAATGACAATAACTGTAATAATGAACATAATATCTGGAGACCAAATTCCATTTCAATCTGCAGTATGTTCTAGACTACCTGGGTCATTGTAATCAACTTGCACAATATCTCTAGTACTACCTTTTTTTTTTTAACATTAAAGGAGAAACCTATATCAGATGACCTCTAAGATCTCTTCCAGGAAGAACTCCTATATCTGAAATACTCTGAACTATTCAATGATAATTTATTCATATAAATAATTTAAAGATGATTCTAGAAAAGCATATTTCTGACCTAGTATGTTGCAACGTAGAGTACAGTATGTGGAGTCAGAGGACACTGATTCATATCCTTACTCTTCCATTCAATGATTCTATAACTATGGATAAGAATCTTTATCTTTTGAAGCCTCATTCTCCTCCCTGTAATTTGAGGGGTTACACTGACTTATATGATCTCATGATGCTCTAAATATATGATCCTCTAAATCTGCTACTATTTTATAAAACTGAGACAGAAAAATATATCAAGCATAATAAGATACATGAGGCAGAATGGCTTAATAGAGAAAGGGCTAGCCATGAAGCCATGAACTTCTGAATTTAAATCCTGATGCTATAATATAATAGCTGAAAGAATATGAACAATTGTTCCAGTTAATTCTCTAAAAATGGAATTTATAGACAAGTTGCTGATTTGGAAGAATGAAGGATTTTTCAAATCAAGGAGTTCCTTATACCGATGAAATCATATATCCATGGCAATATATATATATATATATATATATATTAAACCAAGTTAAATCTCTTTCCTCCTCTGTCTTGACTATTTATTGGACTAAACAAACTACACTATAGCCTCTAATGCCTCAGACCTTATTCCACTGATAATCACACCTTCCCTAAATCCAACCTTGAATGACTCAGTTTCTGTCTACTTTGTTACTGTTCATTTGCTACTGAATGGCACTATGAAAAACCAAAAACCATACTGACTGAGTCCACTTAAATTTTATATTATGTAACTGGAACTGGGATATCACTTTTACCAGGCAAAATTTCTCATCCTTCTGCATCATTTTACTGTTTGGCTCACCTCAATTGCAAGTAAGTGACAGTAAGTTAAAAATGTGCATAGTTTTAGTCATGGCTTAAGTGTGACTGTATTTTAATTGACTGGACTTATTTTTGTTCTAAGTGAGAATTTTTTAGAAGAGGGAGGTACAGTGTGTGTGTGTGTGTGTGTGTATGTGTGTGAGAGAGAGAGAGAGAGAGAGAGAGAGAGAGAGAGAGAGAAAGAGAAAGAGAGAGAGAGAGAAAGAGAGAGAGAGAGAGAAAGAGAGAGAGAGAGAGACAAGTAGAAAATGTGAGAAATGCTAAATACTAAAAAAGGAATAAACTTAGAATGAATGTCAATGAACCATTTAGAAAATCCATACGGGAAAGAAGAAGAAAGTCAAATGAACAGAAGTTCATTTTATGATATTTAATATAATAATAGCTAGCAATCATATAATGTTATCATGTGCCAGACACTGTACTAAGTACTTTACAATTATTATCTCATTTCATCCTCACAGCAAGCCTAGGAGAAATGTGCTATCACTATACCTATGTTATAAATTAAGAAATGGAGGCAAAAGAACACAAGTAACATGCTGAGTATCAGATAGCTAGTAAATATCTGAGCCTAGATTTGAGCTCAGATCTTTTGGACTTCAGATCTGACATTACATTCCCTGTTCCATCTATGTGCTCCTTATAATAGAATAATTACATACTTTATAAAGAAGGTAGAGGTAATAGATATAAATGGATTTATATACAATTGCCTTTTCCTTTACTTTTCTTATACTTTGTATACTTTCTCTATTATATGAAAAGTTAAATATTGTTAATTTTTTAAAAGTTAGTAACTTTTCAAATATGACCAAAATATAAAAGAAAAATCTCAAAGAAAGCAGTTTGAAATAATATTTTAAAGACTAACAACATGATATTCTATGAAATTGTTAGAACATTAGTATTATAAATAGCATAAAGAGGAATTCCTCTGAAATTGAGAGAGAAGAGAATGTGCCAGAAGGATCCAGGAAATAAAACTTAAGAGAGGAGAGGAATGAGATATTTCAATTTCTTCTCCTTCTTATTTCTTTGGTGGTAGAAAAGTAAGGCTATAATCTTCAGAGAGCTGTTCAAAGATGTAGAAATGAAAGTTGCATGTGAATTTGATCCCCCCAGAGGCAGGAGAGGGAAAGAAAAGGGGTCTTAATGACTTGCCCAGGTTGACACAATTAGTAAGTGTCTGTGGTGTGATTTCAGTCCTGAACATCCATCAAATATCTGTTTTAAAAATTGGGGGAATATAAAATAAATTGAAATTCATCATTTCAGACTATAAAATATATTTACAGTGTATGTTTAAATAGGCAAAGCTATTCAAAGCAAATGAGCTAATGCTGCTGTACATAGGACTGTTTCATAATGGGTTGCTTACAATAGAAAATTTTGCTTGGTTGTTGGGAGACACTGGCCAAAATTGCTGGGAAATTCATCACAGCAAAATTGTTAAGCAGGTTTGTGAGAAACAAACTACATCCTCCTAAGTGTCTCTCTGTGGTTCAAATGGCCTAAATCAAACCATTGAAAGAGCTACTATTTATATTCCTGGCTTAACTTTCCCATTCAGAAACTAGTCACACGGGCAACCACTTCCCTATTGTGTTGCACCTAAAGACATTTAACACCATTTCCAGCTTGTAGTGTCATTAGCTAATGTGCTAGAAATGATTCTGATGTTATTAGGATCATAAAATTAGCTTTTTCCCAGCCTGAAAAAGATGAATACCCTGAGCTGCCTGAATTTGATTCAGTAGCTACAGCTATAATGTACATTGTTTTAGGACAGTGACTTATCTCTTTGGGGAAGTAGTTTTCAAATTTAGCTCAGAAGGATTTTTTTTAAGTAGACCATCTGTTGGCTGAAGATCCCAGAGGGAAAGAAAAAAAAGAAAGAAAGAAAGAAAGAAAGAAAGAAAGAAAGAAAGAAAGAAAGAAAGAAAGAAAGAAAGAAAGAAAGAAAGAAAGAAAGAAAGAAAGAAAGAAAGAAAGAAAGAAAGAAAGAAAGAAAGAAAGAAAGAAAGAAAGAAAGAAAGAAAGAAAGAAAGAAAGAAAGAAAGAAAGAAAGAAAGAAAGAAAGAAAATGAGAAACAGTGGAACTAAGTGAGTTTCCTGAAATAAATTAAAATTGCACTGATTTTATACTGTGAAATATTGAAAGATTTTTAAAGACAAGATAAGAAAAAATACCAAAAATTTGAAGAACAAATTAAATTCAGAGGATAGATATATTTGTTCTTTTTTTACATCTTGATACAATAAAACAAAAATACTATTTTTCTTTTTCTCTTTCTTTGTTTCTTCTCTTCTTTCCTTCCTTTCCTTCCTCTGTTCATTTGTGTCTCCCATTCTTCCTTCCTTTACAAAAAAATTTTTGAATAGAATATTATTAAGAAATAAAAATCAGAATTTATACTACTAAAGATCTAATTAAATAAAATAAATATATTTACTAAGTTCTTAGAAATAATTGAGTGTGTTGACTTTGGAACCAAAATGAATTACATTAAAAATGAAATGCTGTTCACTAATTGTGTGACTCTGATAGTTTCAACCATTTTTAGCATATTTTTCTTGTTTTTATAAGGAGAATAATAATACCTACTCTACCTATCCCACAGCAAGGCTCAGATAATCTAATATATGTGTAATCAATCAAAGCCTTAAAGTACTATATAAATTTCTGTTATCATTATTGTGATGATGACAATAACAATGAGTTAATTTCTAGATATTATACCAAGCATAGTTTTAATGTATTGCAGAAATTACAGTTATCTATCAAAGAAAGGACATCAAAAATTATTCACAATTCATGCACTCATCTAATTCAGTCCTCTAGTTTTAGAGATCAGGAAGCTGTATTTGAGAGAGGTTAAATGATTTGCCCAATGTCATATAGCAAGTAAGTTTCAAAATATTAACAAATAAGTATTTGACTCCAAATCTGAAGGTCTTTTTACTACATCAAATTTTATATCAATGGATTACAGAATTAAATCCATTGTTAAAAATGATTCCTCTAAAACTTTAATATCAGTCATGGCAACTCAGGTAAATGCAAAAAAATTGCTTTCAAAACATTTCGTGTGTATTTTTCCAAAGTTATCCTGACAACTAAGCATTTTAGTATTCAGTTGAAATCTTATGTGAATGAGTCTGACACTAGAATAATGAAAAAAGATAACACTCCAAAGAACACAAAACTAGGGGAAAGGTCCATGTTAGTTATATGATTTCAACTTGGTTAAAGTCATGCATGCATCTCAATTAGGCAATGAAATGGTGTCCACATTTTAATCTTCAATTAGAATATTTCATCATTTCTTCACTGGAAGATGGTATATTTTGTCAGGCATCACATGTAGTGTAAATCACCAAACAATCAAATATTAAGCATGTATTTGGCACCTATTTTGTATCAGATGCAGTATGAGATTCTGAGGCTACAAAGAAAAAATGGAACAGTTTTGGCCCTTTCGGAACTTTTCTTAATAAAATCAAAAGAAACAACACATGCACACATGCTTAATCTTAAAAAACAGACAAAGTGACAAAAAATAGAAAAGGAAAGGGAATAAAGCAGTAATTTAACATCTATGTTGTGCCATGCATACTTTAAAATGGTTTTTGTTTCTTTTTATTGTTTTACATTATGTAATTTTTGTGAATGGTTATAATAAGATTGATTGTTCAGGGATGTTATGAAACACAATAATTCTGTGAGGTATATGCTATAATTATTCTCATTTTACCCTTGAAGAAGCTGGTACAAATAAATAGTAGAAGGTGAAATGAGGAAGAAATGTTTTCTAGGAATCTAATTTCTGTGAAGATTAACCTTTAACTTTATTTATTTATTCATTTATTATTTTTTTAAACCCTTACTTTCAGTCTTAGAATCAGTATTGTATATTTGTTCTAAAGCAGAAGAGCAGTATGGGTTAGGCAATGGGGGTTAAGTAACTTGCTCAGGATCACATAGCTAGGAAGTATCTGAGGCCAGATTTGAATGCAGGACCTCCCATCTCTAGGCCTGGCTCTCACTCCATTGATCCACCTAGCTGCCCCCAGGGTTAAATATTTACAAAGGAACAAGATATATGTTGGAATGTTGTTTACTGGCAATATAAGTTTGGTCAATTTTCTTGGAATGTAGAATTCATTTGATAAGTACTATGTAAAAAACTTGGAAACTCAAGTTAGATCTAAATTCTAAAAAATCAGTTTGTATTTTATCCTAGAGCTAATAGAGAGGTAATAAAGCTTTTTGTGAAAGAGATGGATACAATTAGACCAGTGCTTTAGAAATAGTATTTTGATTATTTCATGGAAGATGAATTGGAGAGAAGAGAGATTGGAAGCGAAGAAATCAAGTAGATTACTTAAATAGTCTATACACAGGGTTCAGTGGAAAGGTAATTGGGCCTAGAAACAGGAGGTCCTGGGCTCAAACACTTCCTAACTATTTAACCCTGGGCAAGTCACTTAACCCCAGTTGTCTAACCCTTACCAATCCTGCAATGAAATCAATACTTAGTATTGCTTCTAAGATGAAAGCTAAGGGTTAAAAAAGTGAGTCTACATGAAAGATGATGACAGTATGAATTGGGGTAGTATATCTGAGTGTAGAGAAGGGAACAGATTATGAAAGAGGCTATGGAAGAAGAATTGTCAAATCTTGGCAATTGACCAACTGTTCAATGTGAGAAAATGAAGAGAGAGGGGTTTGTTCAAATCTTGTGAACCTGAGTAACTGGAAGTATAGCAATGATCTTTATAGAAATAGAAAAAAATAAGAATAAGGATAAGTTTATAGGGGGAAAATGAGTTCTGATATTTAAATCTTGAGTTTGAGTTACCTACTGGGCATATAATTGGAAACAGGAATTAGGCCACCAATTAAGACTTGAACTCATAAGAGAAATGAGTACTATACATATTTGAGAGTCGTTCTACATAAATATAATAATTGAATTAGTTGGAGCTAAGGAGGTCACTAAGACATAATATAGAAAGAGAAAAGTAGGAGGCCCAGGCACAGGCATAGATTGGTTAAAGAATGAATAGCAAAGGTGACCAAGGAAGAAACATCTATCAGTAATATTGAATTATGTTAGGAAAAGTGAGGCAAATACATTTCTGGGACCTTCCTGGAATGAATTGTCCTCCAATTTTGCCTTAATTGGCTGTGCAAAATGTTCCAACTGGATTTTGTGGCTTAAAATTATAGTACCCCACAGAGAATTAGAGGGGGATAAGACAAGGGAAGTGGAAAATAATTGGAAGGAGGGGGAAAAGAGAGAGTGACAAAAAGCAAAATACTGGTGAGGAGGAATGGAGAGAAAGGGAATAGAGAAGGATTTAAAGGGGATAATATTATGGAGGACAATACAAAGTAATTATAATGCTGAATGTAAATGGGATGAACTCACCCACCAAATGAAAGCAGATAGCAGAGTGGATTAAAAACCAGAATCCTACTATATGTTGTTTACAAGAAACACATTTTAGGAAGGTAGACACACACATGTTCCAGGTAAAAGTCTGGAGCAGAGTTTATTATGTGTTCTCTAAAGTAAAACAAGCAGAAGTAGAAATCATGATAGCAGAGAAATATAAAGTAGAAATTAATCTGATTAAAAGAAATGAGCAAGGAAATTACATTGTCTTAAAAGATACTGATACCATAAACAATGAAGTAATATCACTACTAAATATTTATGTACTAAATGGCATAGCATTGTTAGATTTATGGTTGGACTTCAATATTTTAAATTTGTGGTTACCAGGGATTTAATTTCTAAATCTGAAAATGAATTACTAACGTAAAATGGAATTTATGATAGTTTATTTACAATAGAGGGAAAATATTAAGGAAGAGATAAAGGGGAGAGAGATATAGCTCTGGCTTCCTCTGAACCAGTTAGAAATTCTAAGACCCAGCCAGGGGAAAGGAGCTTCAAGACCATGGGCCTTTCTCGGAGGTTCACATCTCCAGTAAGGACAAAGAATTAAGTTAGCCTTTAGACTCACGAGGGTGACCATCTAAAAGGAAAGCAATCTGAGGTTTCCTGCACAAGCTTCTACAGGGGTCCAGTTCCCCAGCCAAGTGTCTTCACTCCAAGTCTAAGTGCCTGTCTTCCAGTCTTTCCTCAAGTGTCTGTCTTCTGGTATAACTCTGAGTTACTTCTTCCAGTATCTCCTCAGAGTGACTCTTCTTCACTCCAAGCGCAAGTGACTGATCTATTCCAGTCCAACTCTGAGTGACTGAATGATCTATTGATCCATCCCATGTGCCTCTGTTTCCTCTATTTAAAGATCTTTTTCTCTTGTGTCACCTCCCCTAAATTTTACCTCTACCAATCACAGCAGATGCTCCTATCCAGGACTTCCCACTTAGTGTATAAAATGGGTATTCACACCTTTTGTAGTTAGTTAACACCTTTTTTGGTTAGTTAACACCTTTTTGTAGTTAAAATGGGTAGATTAAATACCGAGTTAACAATTTGGGGATTAAAATCTAAAGGTAGACAGGGGATTACAATTTAATCTTCACAATTTAAGGAAAAGCTAAGTACCTTCATTGTTATAGCATCTAGATTTCTAAAGGAAAAATTGAAAGAGCTCAAGGAGGAAATAGATAGTAAGACCATGTTGGTAGGGGATTGCAAGCTTCTCTCTGAGAACTGTATAAAATAAACAAAAAATAAAGAAGAAAAAAGCAAGGAAGTGAATGAAATCCTAGAAAAATTAGAGTGAATAATTATCTGGAGAAAACTGAATAGTAATAAAAAGGAATATAATACCTTAGCCAAATGGTCAATATGGCAGCAAAGGAAAGTGGAGGGAATGTGGCAAAATTGGGACACTAATACATTGCTGGTGGAGTTGTGAACTGCTCCAATCATTCTGGAGGGCAATTTGGAATTATGCACAAAGGGCTTTAAAATAATGCCTTCCCTTTGACCCAACCATACCACTATTTGGTTTGTCCCCCAAAGAAATAATAAGGAAAAAAGTCTTGTACAAAAATATTTATAGCTGTGTTTTTTGTGGTGACAAAAAATTATAAAATTAGGGGATGTCCTTTGACTGAGGAATGGCTGAACAAATTGTGGTTTCTGTCAGTGATGGAATATTATTGTGCTGAAAAAATAATGAACTGGAGCAATGCCATGTGACCTGAAAAGATCTCCAGGATTTGACGCAAAGTGAAAGGAGCAGAACCAGGAGAACATTGTACACAGAGAATGATACATTATGGCACACACTAATGTAATAGACTTTTCTACTAGCAACAATGCAATGATCCAAGACAATCCAGAGGAACTTATGAGAAAGAATGCTATCCACATCTAGAGAAAGAACTGTGGGAGTAGAAAGGCAGAATAAAGACATTTGATTGATTAAATAGTTCTATGGGGATATGATTAGGGTTTTGTTGTTACTAAAAGATTGCTCTACTACAAATTTGAATAACACAGAAATAAGTTTTGAACAATGATATGTGTATAACCCAGGGGGACTGTTTGTCAGCCCCAGGAGGGGGAAAGAAGGAGTTGGAGGGATCTTGAATCATGTACATATGGAAAAATTTTCTAAATTAAAAAAAAAGGAGGAAAAATCAGAGTTGAATTGGGAAGACATTTTAGGAAGAAGGAAGAGCATGAATGAATAAATTCACAGGATATATTTAGGAATAAAAGACTAGAATAACTTGAATTACAAAATGAGTTAATTGTACAGTTGTATCCAACTCTTCATGTCTCAATTTGGAATTTCTTGGCAAAGATAATGGTTTTTCATTCCTTCTCTATCTCATTTTATAGATGAAACAATTGAGTCAAATAATGTCAAATGACTTTCCCTAGGTCACATATTTAGTGTCTTAGGTTATATATGAACTCATAAAAATGAATTTTCTTGATTATAGGCCCTGTTCTCTATCCACTCTGTTACCTAGCTGCCACAAAATGCAAAGAGTTATTTAATAAAAGCTAACTCTTTATGGACAAGGTGACACTATGTTGTGAAAGGCCTTAAACATGATGCAAAAGCCCTAGATTTATCTATTTGCAAACCATTGCTTGTTCCAGAATTTTGGTTATATTCATATTGAGCACAGGGAATAAACTCTTTCTACCAGTGAGTTTTAATAATTGTTCTATAACTTAGAGATTTAGAGAATTGTCTAGAGGTAATTAGAGGTTATATGACTTGCTCAAAATGAGACAGTTAGTGTTTTTCATTGGTCTAAAATAAAATATCATTAATCAATTTCATCTTCAACACCCGATCAAGCCTTTTTGCCAAGTCTTTACACCTCAAACCTCAGCCTTCATAACTCTTAATAAATAACTGTGATATAACCAAAATCTAGTCTTTCAGCTGGGTAGGACAGAGATCCCAAATGGATAATTGAGGAAGACTTCTATACTAGGACCAATATCTGAGGATCCACTAATCCTGAATCTAGATCACCTCCCACATTCAAGTGAGGAAGATGCAGTGAAACATTTGAAGGAAACAAAACAAAGAAATTAGTTATACATAAAGACAAAGGCTCACATTCAAGTTAACCAGCATCCTATATCAGAAGCAGATATTAATCATAGGAAACCAAAAGTTGTGCTTTATAAAAATTATTCTTTTTCTACTTCTCCTGCTTAGAGAGTGGTTTTATTTTAAATATCTTTTCAAAATACAATTTGAGTTCTAAATTTTCCTCCACTCTCTAGCACCTGCAAACTCATTGAGGAAGCAACCAATAAAATCTCAGTTATACATGTGAAATCATGCAAAACTCCTTTCTGTATTAGCCAGTTTTAAAAAATGAAGTAAAAATGTTTCAATATGCACTGAGTTTGTCATTTTTCACTCTGAAGGTAGAAAACATTTTTCATGAGTTCTTTGGAATTTTCTTAGATCATTATATTAATCTGTTTAGCTAAACTTTCATACTTGATCATCATGACAATATTATTGTTACTCTGTACAATGCTATCCTGGTTTTTCTCATTTCATTCTATATCAATTTATACGCATATTTCCAGTGTTTTATGAGACCATAGCTATTATCTTATTTATTTTATAATTATTTTATAATTATCACACACTCCAACTTTTTCAGTCATTTCCCAAATGACAAACATATCCTCACTTTCTAAACTTTGGCAAATACAAAAATCTTCTATAAATATGTTTGTATATATATCCTTTTTCTTTTGATTTCATTGGTATACAAACCTCTGCTACTTGGTCATAGGGTATGCAAAGTTTCATAGACCTTTGGATAATTTCTAATTGTTATCAAGAATATTTGGATTAGTATAAACTCTACAATCAGTGCATTAGTGTCTCAATTTTTCCACACATCACATCCCCCCTGGCATTTGTCATTTTCCTTTTCCTTAATATTATCCTATCTAAGAGATTTGAAGTGGGACATGAGATGTTGTCATTTGTATTGCTATAACTAATAGTGGTTTAAAACATTCTTTCATTTTATTTTAGATATACTGATTTCTTCTGAAAACTGTGATCATATGTTTTTACTACATATTAATTGGGGAATAAAATTTGTTCAATTTTATTACCATAATCTTTTCAATATCTTGCTTTATCACAAACTCTTCCTTTATCCATCAATTTGGTAGATAGAATTTTTTATGTTTATTTAATTTGGATACTATATCTAGTTGTCTGCTGAAATTATATACCAATTTTGACAATATTTTGATATATATAGTGCAAGACTTTGGTTTTTGTACATTTTCTACCAATCTGTTTTCAAGTTTTCCTCATAATTTTTTTTATCAAGTAGTCAGTTTTTCTGAAAGCCTTGCTGACTAAGCTCCTAGGGCAAAGAATGCAACAAACTACAGGCAATGCCTTTGACAACAGAATGAAGTCCCCCTCCTTTTCAGCTTTTGCTGTCAACTGTGGAAGATATGACTAACCTAAAAAATCAACAGAACAGGGAAGAAGCCCCTTCAGGACATAATATCCCAAACCAAAAGAACCAGCATGTAATGAGAGGAGCAAGACTGCAAGTAGATTTGGGGAGGTGGTGAAGGAAAGGGAAAATATGAGTAAACAACAGAAAAATAAAATAAGAAATTACAAACAAAGAGCAAATGGAACAGAGGAGGATAAAGGAACACCAAGCAAAAACACCGAAACTCCAACAAATTGGACACTGACTTTGGAAGAACTCAAAATACAATTTAAAGAACAGTTCAGAGAGACTAGAGACAACTGGGAAAATAATTTAAAAAGTAAAATAAACCATCTGGAAACAAAACAGGGTCTTGAAGGCCAAAATCAATCAGCTTGAAAATGAGGCAAAGGAGATGAAAGATAACTTCCAAAGAAAATCATACCAGAAGGAGAAGGATGACCAAAAAGCCAGGGATGAAATTCAGTCTTTAAAAACTAGAATATACAATTAGAAGCAAATGACTTCACAAGGCAGCAGGAAACTATAAAACAAAATCAAAAGAATGAAAAAATTGAGGAAAATATGAAACACTTCATCCACAAAACAGAAGAACTAGAAAATAGATCTATAAGAGACAACTTAAGAATTATTGGACTACCAGAAGATCACAACAAAAGAAAAAGCCTAGACATCATTCTATAAGAAATTATCTAAGAAAACTGCCCCAACATTCTAGAGCAATAGGGAAAAGTGGAGATTGAAAGAATCCACAAATCACCCCTTGTCCTTAATCCTGAATTGACAATACCCAGTAATGTTATAGTTAAATTCAAGGACTATCCAACAAAGGAAAAATATTGAAAGCTGTTAAGAAGAAGTTATTCAGATAATATGGAATTACAGTTAAGAAAACACTGGATCTGGCCTCATCTACACTGAAGGACTGAAAGGCATGGACTATAATATTCTGGAAAGCAAGGGAACTAGGTCTACAACCAAGAATCAACTACCCAGAAAAACTGACTATATTCTTTCAGGGAAAAGTGTGGTCATTTAATATAAAAGAAGACTTCAAAGCATTCATGAAGAAAAAATAGGATCTGAACAGAAAATTTGAGGCCCAAACATGGAAATCAAGAGAATAATTAAAAAGAAAGGAGAAAAAACAAAACAAAAAACAAAAACAAACAAAAAAAATTTTTAATGACCCAATAAGTTAAAATGGTTTATATCCCTACAAGAACACTTATAACTCGTAAAAATTGTTATTAACACCTTGGTAGCTAGAAGAACTATACTTATAGGGAACAGTGACAGACTGTATAGGATGAAAGGACAAGACATATATATGTGTATATATACATATGTGTGTATGCATATAACTAGAGGTAAAAAAGAAGTTATACTAAGAGAAATTAGAAAGGAAATAAAATAGGGTAAATTTATATGTCATAGAAGCACATGGCAAGAGTGGGGGAGAACACCAAAACACTGGAAGGATAAAGAGGATGGAGACAGGAAATAATTATTACGTGCATTGAAATTGACTCAAAGAAGGAAGAACAATCAAACACATTGGGGCAGAGAATTGATTTGTGCCCTATAGGAAAGTAAAAAGGTAATAACCAGACTGGTAGGGAGGGAAGCAATACAAAGGAGGGGGGGATAGCTTAAAAAGACTGTAAAGGAAAATGAAAGGGGAATAAGAAGGGAGGGGGTAGAAAGGGAAGTAAAATGAGGATGGGAATTATGGGGGCAAATTAAAAACGAAACACTGGAGTAGAAGGAAATAGGGAAAGAAGAAAGGGCAGGACTAGGAGTGGGAATCAAAATTTTGGGAAATACACAGCTGGTAATCATAACTCTGAATGTGAATGGAATGAACTCACCCATAAAAAGTGAATAAATAGCACAATGGATTAGAAACCAAAATCCTACCATATGTTGTCTACAAGAAACACACATGAGGAAGGTAGACACACATAGGGTAAAACTAAGAGGATGGAGCCAAATCTATTGGGCATCAACTGATTAAAAGAAGGCAGGAGTCTCAATCATGATATCTGACAAAGCCAAAGTAAAAATAGATCTATTCAAAAGAGATAGGTAAGGTAATTGCATCCTGATAAAAGGCAGTATAGACAATGAGGAAATATCAGTACTTAATATGTATGTACAAGAAACAAATATGAGGAAGGTATACACACAGTGTAAATGTATGCAGATGGAAGAAAATTTATTGGGCATGGACTAAGAAAAACAAGCAGTTTTTAGTCTATTTGGTTAAAGTATCAAAACCACATTGATGTCATAGAAGGAATTTGATGGAATTCTTTTCCTATTTTTTAATAGTTTGTATAGTATTGGAATTTATTGTTCTTTAAGTGTCTGATGGAAATCACATCTAAAACCATCTAGTCCTAGGATTTTTTTTTTTACTTTTAAACATTATTTTTATTTGGTCAGTTTCAAACATTATTCATTGGACACAAAAATCATTTTGTTTTCCTCCCTCCCCTCCCATCAACCCTCCCATAGCCAACACGTGATTCCACTGGGTATCACATGTGTCCTTGATCTGGACCCATTTCCATATTGTTGGTATTTGCACTAGGATGTTAATTTAGAGCCTACATCCCCAATCATATCCCCTTGGCCCCTGTTGTCAAGCAGTTGCCTTTCCTCGGTGTTTTTACTCCCACAGTTGTCCTCTGCTTGTGGATAGTGTTTTTTCTCATAGATTCCTGAAGATTGTTCAGGGACATTGCATTGACACTAATGGAGAACTCCATTACATTCGATTGTACCACAGTGTATCAGTCTCTGTGTACAATGTTCTCCTTCTCCTTTCGCTCTACATCACTTCCTGGAGGTTGTTCCAGTCCCCATGGAATTCCTCCACTTTATTATTCGTTTGAGCACAATAGTATTCCATCACCAACATATACCACAATTTGTTCAGTCATTCCCCAATTGAAGGGTATCCCCTCACTTTCCATTTTTTTGTCACCACAAAGAGCGCAGCTATGAATATTCTTGTACAAGTCTTTTCCTTATTATCTCTTTGGGGTACAAACACAGCAATACTATGGCTGGGTCAAAAGGTAGGCAGTCTATTACCGCCCTTTGGGCATAGTTCCAATTGCCCTCCAGAATGTTTGGATCAATTCACAAGTCCACCAGCAATGAATTAATGTCCTGAATTTGCCACATCTGCTCCAGCATTCATTACTTTCTATGGCTGTCATGTTAGCCAATCTGCTAGGTGTGAGGTTATATCTCAGAGTTGTTTTGATTTACATCTCTCTGATTATCAGAGATTTAGAACACTTTTTCATGTGCTTATTAATAGTTTTAATTTCTTTAACTGAAAACTGCCTATTCATGTCCCTTGCCCATTTATTAATTGGAGAATGACATGATTTTTTGTACAATTGATGTAGCTCTTCATTAATTTGAGTAATTAAACCTTTGTCAGAGGCTTTTGTTATGAAGATTGTTTCCAAATTTGTTGCTTCCCTTATGATTTTAGTTATATTGGTATTTTTTTTTGTACAAAAGCCTTTTAATTTGATGTAGTCCAAATTATTTATTTTGCATTTTGTGACTCTTTCTAAGTCTTGCTTTGTTTTAAAATCTTTCCCGTCCCAAAGGTCTGACATGTATACTATTCTTTGTTCACATAATTTACTTATTGTTTCCTTCTTTACTCTCAAGTCATTCACACATTCTGAGTTTATCTTGGTGTAGGGTGTGAGGTATTGATCCAAACCTAATCTCTCCCACACTGTCTTCCAATTTTCCCAGCAGTTTTTAATCCAATAGTGGATTTTTGTCCCAAAAGCTGGAGTCTTTGGGTTTGTCATAGACTGTCTTGCTGAGATCACTTGCCCCTAGTCTATTCCACTGATCCTCCTTTCTGTCTCTTAGCCAGTACCAAATTGTTTTGATGTCCACTACTTTACAATATAGTTTGAGATCTGGGTCTGCAAGGCCACCTTCTTTTGTATTTTTTTTTTTAATTATTTCCCTGGATATCCGTGATCTTTTGTTCTTCCAAATGAATTTTGTTATGTTTTTTTTTTCTAATTCAGTAAAAAACGTTTTTTGGAAGTTCAATGGGTACGGCATTAAATAGATAGATAAGGTTGGGTAGGATGGTCATTTTTATTATATTAGTTCATCCTACTAATGAACAGTTAATGTTTTTCCAATTGCTCAAATCTAGTTTTAGTTGTGTGGAAAGTGTTTTGTAGTTGTCTTCATATAATTTGTTTGTTTGTCTCAGGAGATAATTTCCTATGTATTTTATATTGTCTAAAGTGATTTTGAATGGAATTTCTCTTTCTAATTCCTGCTACTGAGATGTGTTGAAGATATATAGAAATGCTGATGAGTTATGTGGGTTTATTTTGTATCATGCAACTTTGCTAAAGTTATTGATTATTTCAACTAGCATTTTGGTTGATTCTCTAGGATTCTTTAAGCAGACCATCATATCATAAACAAAGAGTGATAGCTTCATCTCCTCATTGCCAATTTTAATACCATTGATTTATTTTTCTTCTCTAATTGCTACCACTAGTGTTTCTATTATAATGTTGAATAATAAAGGTGATAATGGGCATCCTTGTTTCACTCCTGATCTTATTGGGAATGCATCTAGTTTATCTCCATTGCAGATGAGGTTGGCTGATGGTTTTAGATAGATACTGTTTATTATTTTTAGGAAAGACCCTTCTATTCCTATACTTTTTAGTGTTTTCAATAGGAATCTTGTTGTATTTTGGCAAAGGCTTTTTCTGAGTCTATTGAGATAATCATGTGATTTTTATTGGTTTGCTTGTTCATATGGTCAATTATGTGAATGGTTTTCCTGATATTGAACCATCCTTGCATTACTGGTATAAATCCCATCTGATCATAGTGAATAACCCTTGTGATGACTTTCTGAAGTCTTTTTGCTAGTATCCTATTTAAGATTTTTGCATCTATGTTCATTAAGGAGATTGGACTATAGTTTTCTTTTTCCTTTTTTGGCCTGCCTGGTTTTGGGATCAGTACCATATTTGTGTGGTAAAATGAATTTGGTAGAACTCCCTCTTTGTTCATTTTGTCAGATAGTTTGTATAGTATTGGGTTAGCTGTTCTTTGAATGTTTGATAGAATTCACTTGTGAATCTATCAGGCCCTAGAGATTTTTTTGGGGGGAGTCCTTTGATGGCCTTTTCAATTTCTTTTTCTTATATTGGGGTTATTTAAGAATCCTATTTCTTCTTCTGTTAATCTAGGCAATTTAAATTTTTGTAAATATTCATCAATTTCACCCAGATTGGCATATTTATTGCCATATATTTGGGCAAAATAGTTTTTAATAATTGCCTTAATTTCCTCTTCATTGGAGGTGAGTTCTCCCTTTCCATCCCTGATACAGTTAATTTGATTTTCTTCTTTCTTCTTTTTTATTAGATTGACCAATATTTTGTCTATTTTGTTTTTTTAAAATACTAGCTTCTAGTCTTATTTATTAATTCAATAGTTCTATCACTTTTGATTTTATTAATTTCTCCCTTAATTTTTAGGATCTCTTATTTGGTTTTCTTCTAGGGGGTTTTAATTTGTTTACTTTCAAGTTTTTTGATTGGCATGTCCAATTCATTGATCTCTGCCCTCCCTAATTTGTTAATATATGCACTCAAGGATATAAATTTTCCCCTGAGTGCTGCTTTGGCTGCATCCCATAGAGTTCAAAAGAATGTCTCATCATTGTCATTTTCTTCAGTGAAATTATTAATTGTTTCTATGATTTGTTCTCTGACTAGTTGATTTTGGAGAATCATATTATTTAATTTCCAATTAATTTTTTACTTGGCTCTTCATATCTCCTTACTGATCATTATTTTTATTGCCTTATGATCTGAAAAGTTTGCATTTATTATTTCTGCTTTTCTGTAGTTGTATGCTATGTTTTTTATGACTTAGTATATGGTCAATCTTTATGAATATGCCATGTGCTTCTGAAAAGGTATATTTCTTTTTGTCCCTATTTATTTTTCTCTATATATCTAGTAACTCTAATTTTTCTAAGCTTTCATTCACCTCTTTTACCTTTTTCTTATTTATTTATTTTATTTTATTCATCTAAATTTGACAGTGTTAGGTTCAGGTCTCCCACTAGTATAGTTTTAGTCATGTGTGTTTCTTTTAGAAAACGTGGTAGGATTCTGGATTCTAATGCACTCTCATAGTCGTCTACATTTTATGGGTTTTCCCTTTTTCCTTATCCTGTAAGATAAGATAGACTTCAAGATCCCAATGGATCTAGATGATCTTCCCCCTCAGAATTTATTTCACTTAGAGTAATATTCAAGTATTACCTATTAGCACTCTCTTCCTCTCTATCTTAAAAGAGTATTCTTCCCCTCCCCTTCCCATGTGTATCTTTGTGTGAAAAATATTATTCAACTTATTTTATTTCTTCAAGTATCTCTTAGTACAATCATTGATTCCCCCAACCCCTTTTTTTGCATATCATTTTATAGCCTTTAATGCCCCAATCTTTTCCTATGAATGATTCTTCTATTTACTACAATAATGAAAACATTTTTGAGAGTTACAAATAACATTTCCCAATATATATATAATTTGATCTAATTGTAGTCCTTAAAGAACAGATTTTGAATTAAAAAAAAAACATTTTTCTCCTTTTACCTTTTCATGTTTCTTTTGATCTTTGTGTTTGAATATCAAACTTTCCACTTAGTTCTGGTCTTTTCCTTACAAATACTTGGAAATCTATTTTGTTGAATGCCCATACTTTCCCTTGGAAATATATAGTCAGTTTTGATGGATAGGTGATTCTTGGTTCAAGATCCAGTTCTCTTGATTTTCTGAATATCTTGTTCCAGGCCTTGTGGTCCTTTAGTGTGGAAGCTTCCAGGTTTTGTGTGATCCTGATTGGTGCTCCTTTGTATCTGAATTGTCTCTTTTTGGCTTCTTGTAGGATTTCCTCCTTAGCTTGAAAGCTCTGGAATTTGGCAATTACATTTCTGGGAATTGTTTTTGGGGGTTTAGTGTAGAGTATGCTCTATGAACTCTTTCAATCTCTATTTCCCCCCCTTGTTCAAGAACTTCAGGGCAGTTTTTTTGGATGATCTCTTTTGTATGGTGTGAAGGTTTTTGTTAATTTCTGACTTTTTGGGAGACCAGTGATTCTAAAATTGTCTCTCCTTCCTCTGTTTTCCTGTTCTGTCACTTTGTCAGTGAGATCTTTTGTGTTTTCTTCTATTTTGTCAGTCTTTTGACTTTGCTTTATTAATTCTTGATGTTTTGCAAAATCATTGGTTTCCAGTTGCTCAATTCTGGTCCTTAAGGCCTGATTTACTCTCATAATCTTTTGGTTTTCTGCTTTAACCTTTTGGTATTCAGTTATGGTTTCTTCATTTTTTTTAACTATTTCCCTCTTCTCTTTCCAGAAGGCTTCCATCTTTTTGATAAGCTCCAATTGAGATTCTTCTAAGGCTTGTGGACAATTTCCATATTTTTTAGGTTTTGCCTTTGTTTGAGTTTCAGTATTTCCTCTGAAGCCTGGGTTTTTCCTCCTTAAAAATTCTTGAGGGAAATAGCCTTCTTTTTTTTTTTTTTGGAAGGATTTTGAGGCTCTTGTGCACAATTAGCCATTTTCCTGGGTGTTTTCCCTTCCCTCTTTAGTCGGAAAATCGAGTCAGCTGGGCAGGTTCTCTGTGTATGGAGTTAAGGAGCAAGGGTTTTTTCCTGAGGCAAGCTCTCGAATCTCTGCAGCCCTTGCAGCTCTTCTCAGTGCTACCTTCCCAGGGGAGCTCAAGGTCTGCAATCTCTTGCCCACCTGGTTTTCTGGTCTAGCTGCTTTCAGGGGTAGTTCTCCAATGGTCCTTGTCAGCTGCCAAGGACCTAGAAGTGTCCCTTGCTCACTCTAGAAGTACTCCTCACTCCCTCCCTGGTTCTGGTGGGCATGCTGGCTCCAGTCACCCATGGTCTGCACTCTCTCTCCTGCTGGGGTTTCCCGCCTAGCTGCTTTCATTGGTGTGTCCCCTGAAGTCCTAGTCAGCTCCCAAGGACCCAGAGGTGCCCCTTGCTTGTTCGTCTTGGCGTGCGCTGGTTCTAGCTCTGGCTCTATAGGTGGGGGTGGGGGAGGGTGGATCAGTTTGCATTTGGGTGGAAGCCCTTTCACCCTCTTATAGACTGGAAAAGCCCCAATCCCTTGTACCTTCAATGCTGAACCCTACTGTACAGCTCCTCCACTCCTCTGAAAATGATTCTTAAGGTCTTTTGGGGTAGTCTTTGTTGGTGTGTGCTGGGGAGAGGAAGTGACCTGCGTTTAGACTGTCACCATGCTTACCTCGAAGTCCTTGGGATTTTTTTTTTTGAGCAACACATTCAATGTCTACTTTTTTTTTTCTAATATAGGGCTACTTAAGTATTTTGTTATCTCTTAATGTTAATTTGGACAACTTTTACATATATATAATAAATATGCATTCATTTCATTTGTTAGTCTTAGCATATAATTTGGCAAAATATTTCCTAATAATTTCCTTAGTTTCATTTCCATTGATGATGCCCTTAGCTTTTTAAAATATCTATACTAGCAATTTGGTTTTCTTTTTTCTTTAAATCAAATTAACCAATTGTTTATCAATTTAATGGTTTTCCCTATGAAACCAACTCCTAATTTTATTTTTTATTTCAATGTATTTTAATTACCAATTTTATTAATTTCTCTGATATTTAGGGTTTTAAATTTTCTTGTTTAATGAAATAAATTTAATTTTTAATATTTAATTTTAAATATATTTTTATTAATTTAATTGTGGCAAATAAGTGTTGCAGAGAACAGAGTGCTGGACATGGAGTCAGAAAGACTCATATTCCTGACATGTTACTCAGGGTCATATTTGGTACACAGTGTTTTTCTGATTCTGTTCACTTAGTTTTTAATGAGTTCCTATGTTTTCCCAGGGTTCCCTGCTCATTTTTCTTATACCACAATAGTATTTTATGATAAGCATTTACCATAATTTATTCTGCCATTCCCCAATTGAAGGGCATCCTTTGATTTTCAATTTTTGACACCCCCAAAAGAGTTGGTAAAAACATTTTTGTACAATTGGATTCCTTTCCCCTTATCTTTGATATTTTTATTATAAAGAACTTGTGGTAATATTGTTGTGTGAAAGGGTATGCACAGATTTACAGCACGGTGGACATGCTTTCAAATTATTCTCTCTAAACTAGTTTACACCACCAACAATAATGCATTAGTTTCCCATTTTCCCACATCCTCTCTATGATTTATTATTTTCTTTTTCTGTCCTGGTAATTGATCTAATAGGTATGAGGTAGTGTCTGAGAAATGTTTTAACTACATTCTATAAACAGTAGTGATTTAGAGCATTTTAATGTTATTGTTGATAATTTTAATTTCTTCTTATGAAATATGTCTACTCAAATCATTTTAATGATTTAACTCGTTGAATGACTTTTATTTTTATAAATTTGGCCCAGTTCCCTACATATTTTAAAAATAAGCTATTTATTAGAAAAACTTCCTTGTAAAAATGTTCCTACAACCTCCTGATTGTCTCCAAATTTTCCTATCATTAGTTTTGTTTCTGTGAGAGATTTTTAATAATTTCATGCAACTGAAATTATTTATTTTACTTTCAATAATCTTTTCTATCTCTTTTTTCATCTGAAATTCTTACCCTACTCAAAATTTTGAAAGGTACATTTTTCCATACTCTTCCAATTCATATATGACTTCACCATTAATGTCTAAATTATTCATCTATTTTAATTTTACCTTGTTAAATTGTGTGAGATTTTGGGCCATGACTAGTTTCAGTCAAGGTGGTTTCTGGTTTTCCCAGAAATTTTTGTCAAATACTGTGTTCTTGTCTTTAAAGTTTGAATATTTGTGTTTTACCATAATTATATTACTATGCTTATTTACTACTAATCTACCACACTATTTCTAGCCATTACCAGATTTTTTGATTATTACCACTTTAGTGCTGACAGACTAAATTCATTCACATTAAAAAAAAACTGATTCCTTTGATATTCTGGTTTCTTTTAATATACAAGTTTTGGGATTATTTTTTCTATCTCCTTAAAATAGTTCTTTGGTTAGTTAATTGGAATTGCACTGAATTAAATATATTTGATAAAATTTTCATTTTTATTATATGGTCTTAATCTATCAGCAATTATATTTATTTTTATATTCATATGCATTATATATTTACATATTACATATAATTATATTTTATAAATACAATTTATATTATATGATTATAAATAGTTAATATTTCTCCTTTTATTTAGATATTTCTTTGTATGGGAAACACTGTAATTGTGTTCATATTATTCCTGAATTAGTCTTAACAAGTAGATGCTGAGGAATTTTTCTGTAGTTATTTTAAGTACAATTTCTACTAAAAACTTGCTTCTGAGTTTTGTTAGCAATACATATACATATGATGATTTTTATGCATTTATTTTAGGTACTCGAACTTCGCTAAAGTTTTTAATTGCTTAATTAGATTTTTTATTCCCTAGGATTATTTTTTTAATTTCAAAATATTTTAAAAGAGTTATAGTATTGTTTCTTCTCAATGCACTGAACCACATAATTGCTCTCAATTCATTCATTCTTTAGGATTAGATTATTTAGTTTCCAATTTTCTTTTTAATATATGCTTCCATGATCCTTTATTAAGTGTACTTTTTATTTAAATATGGTCTGAATTGTCAAGTCATTTTTCATAATTTTCTGGCAACCTTTACTTTCCCAAATTTTCTTCCACCAAACTCTCAAGCTGCTCTCTACCCTGAAAATATGAACAGTGATCAGGAAGAGTTCTCTTATTATTCCTTTCCCCTCTGAAACTATGACCCTGAACTGGATTTTGGCCATAAAGTTGTGAAACAGAACCCTGTGCTGATAATCAGTGCCAGCATAGAGACCCCTGTGATTTTTATCTAAGCCATTGCCTGCCCTCCATTTAGCTAAGAAGTTGCTATTGATGTTGATGTTGCTATGTCCATGGCATACTGCTGATACCTAGGAATATGTGAGTATAAACAATTATATAGAAAATACCTTGCCCAAACCACAATGTTTACCTAATAAGCACCATTGTAAAGCCATATAAATTAATTGATTTTACATACACATATGTCACTAATAATTCTTGAAGAGAGAAGTGATATGGTTAGATGTGATTTAAGGAACTAGTTCTGGTAACATTGTGGAAGATGAAGAAAATCTAGAAACATGTAGTGAATTTAGAAATGTATTACAAAAATGAACTAAGAGAAATGGGAAGATAACATAAACAATGTCTACACTGTAATAAATGAAAATAATATAAAAACTTAAAAATTTTATCTAATTATAATGATATTTTCAGTTCTGGATGATATATGAGAAAATTCATCTCACTTTATTTTGGAAGTTAAAGATTAGGTTGGGATTGGGGAGAGACTATGTTTCTAGAATGTTATTTACTTTTTTAAACCTCATTGATGTGTTAATTGTTTTTATTTAAATATTTTGAAGTGTTGCTACTGGAGGCTCACTATTTGAGGAATCAGGGCTTAATCTGGAAATAATTATAAAAATAAAAGAAGATATAAAAATAGGAATGATACTGAAGGTAAGAAATATGAAAAATAATGAATATGGAAGCACAGACAAATGGAAGATAACATTAAAATAGTTCTGATAGGAGGTGATGAGGACCTTATCTGGGCTAACAGTTATGTGAGTGGAGACAATGATGGAAATAAAAATGTTGGGAAAGTAAAAAAAATGGCAATTGATTTCATTGTGGAGTGTGATGCAGAATGAATGTTAGAGCATAACTCTAAAATTGTGAATTTGAGTGATGGGAAGGACCATGGTAATTTCAAGAAAAAATAAGGAGATTTAGAGAATTTTTTTAGAAATCATAATAAATTATTTTTAAAATGTATTCATTTTGAAGTGCAACATCCCAGTGTGGGAAAAAGAACTGGTTATAAGCCAAAAAGACCTAGGCTCAATGCTCACCTATGACCTATGGTGACTGTGATCCTGAGAAAGTCCCTTACATTTTTGGTTTTCTAGGAAATCCTCACAGATTATAAATTATAGAGAAGATGCTGACCTGGATTGTTAGAAGTTTTATCTCCAGAGAATATGATATCTCAGTAAAATCACAGATTTTGTCTCTATCTCAGGTTGAAATAACTACAATATCTAGTTAGAGATATCAAATAAGCTGTTGATGCTACAAAGACTTAGAAAAGAATTTAGAGTTAGATTTAAATATTTGTAAAGAATAACCTTAGATATAATGATTGATCTAATGGAAAATGATGTCAAATCACTGTCATATATTTTCTCACTACTAAGTAATATGGAATCCAAGAGTGATATAAATAAGATATATTATTAAAATCATCAATAAAATCTATGATTAAACATTTATATATAAGATGCATATATATTTGCAATTTGATTACATATACAATATGATTAAAACAAGTTACTTAGCCTGTATATAAATAAAATTCATTTTCTAAGAAAATCATATACCCTAGGAAAATAAATTTGTTATATAACCTAGATGTGGGATAATATATGAAAATCTCTGTCCTGAGAAACTGTAGCTGTTTCTGTGTCTGAGGGATTTAAAAGGATGACAGTATTAACACTTTCAACTGAGAATTGTTTTTTGGTACCCAAATGCTCATCATCTTTCATATACTACACTTTGGGGCTTTATCTTCTTCATCAAACATGATAATATTTCCATCTCTAGCTATTAGTGCATGGCTTCAGAGGAATCCTATACAGGAAACAGATAGATTTACCTCCTAATGTACTGATGTGACTCATTGTTGAGGATAACCTTATTAAAAAATTCATTTTTTCTTTTTTTTTCCATTAGCTACTACTGCTCTCACACAATCTGACTTGAGCTCCTGCTAATAATGAAAGGCCCCTGGAAACATAATTTACAATAGGAGTATTTACATTTCCAGACAGTGAAGCCTTAAGAGCATTTAGATGAAATTAATTTCCATTGATGTGCATGATAAAGCATTTATTCCCAATAAATGAAAGTGAAAATGTTGTCAGGGGCTATGGAAAATTCACCCATTAGAGTTAGAAAAGCCAAAGTAGATAAGGCAATGATTACATTAAAAATGAAAAGGAGATGAAAAGGGATTTGGTAAGATCCAGAGAAGGCAAAAGACACAATAAGGCTTAACTACAGAAGTATAGATGTTTGTTTATTATTTTTTTTAATCTCACTGTCTCATTTCAACCCTGGAAAACAATGAAGTGAGAATATTAAATATTTTGTGGCTTTTGAATTAAACTTCACTTCCTTAGTTTGTTCTTTTACAAATTCCTTTAAATCTTAGATTATTGAGAATGTCTCTCTATCTCTTCTAGACTGCAATGGTAATTGATGGAATCACTTACAACCCTAATAATCCATGAATTTTGACCTCTATTTCCCAAGCTTGGCCAGTTTATACTTCCTTTCTCTGAAGCTATTCCAAAGAGTTCACCACACTGATGACAGACTTAGTATGGAAGCAAAATAAACTTTGTTTCTACTGTATCTCAGAACCCCTGGCTTCACCACTGAAATGATCCAACATTAGACTCTTTCAGCTTCATATATTACCTGTGAGTGATATCATATGAGACCTTTAATTCCTTATAAGGGAAAATTTCAAGCCTGACTTGATTTTATTTGGCTTAAGGAGCTACGAAAGAACATGACTCCTTTAGTTTTATCTTTTTTTTCCCCAGTAAGTAACATATTGCCTTAGATATAGTAAGGGATTGATATATTTTATTATATGAATGCAATTTGCAGGTAAGTTCCAAGGAATTTACTGAAGGAAACAGAGACAAAGTGATTTGCTAAGGTTATGACTAGGACTTGTGAGAGTAAGGATTTAAACCCAGATCTTCCACACTCTAAAGTCAATCATACTACTTACTATCCATGTTTTTCTTTGCAAACAGGTATTCATTTTAAAAGACAGTTTCAAATCAAAAAGCACTGATTTAGTATCTACTATGCATCAAGTTCTGTGCTAAGTGTTGAGGACATAAGGAAAGATGAACATTCCTGATTCTCAAGAACCTAGCAGGTTATTCAGGAAGATAACATGAAACCAATTGTGTAAAAAAGGCATTTAGAGGATAAATTGAAGATAATCTTAAAAGGAACATAACAAGATTACGGAAGATCAGAAAATTAGTTATGTCTATCAATAAATGGATTCCTTTCTTTTAATATAAATTAAATGAGAATCTCTTTTTGGTTCCTATTTAACCTTAGGAAATGTGTTTTTTTTTTTCTTTCTCTAAGGACAGCACCTTCTTGGGAGCCCAAAGTGAGTTCATTAGAGTCTCTTTTGCTTCTCTAAGTACAATGATTTTCATCACTTGGACAACAGTTATGCCCTTTTCCCCTTTCCCTTGTTTGCCTCTACATATACTTTAGTCAGAATGACATACAGTGATCTCTCACCTGTACCTGGAGTTACATTCCAGAGACTCCAGCCATAGGTGAAAATGCTCAAAGTAGTGGCACTACACTTATTTTATTATGTACATATTAATATATAGATATAGATATATAGATTAAGGTTTTATAAACCCTTCCCACTCTCCAATAAACTTTTCCCACACTCATAAACACTGAGCCAATCAGCACCCAGGATACAGAACAAAGCACTATGATTGGTTGCCTTTCATTCCATCAGCCAATACAGGAATGCCTGCTTTGCACTCAGCCATATACGATCTCACATTGGCAAATTGCACAAGTGGTAATGGCATACTGCATTTCCATTGTGTACACAATGGGATTCATCTGCAGATCCTGCATATAGAGAAAACTGCAATACAGAATTAGATTTTTTTAAACCTGATACAGTGGACTTGTTATAAGTGAACCACAATTTTCTGAAGGACCACTGTAATATCTTTGCCTAGCTTCATATTCAGATCTCTTTAAATTGCATTTCAAAATTTTGCATCTGATTGCATATCAGCATTGGGAGAACAATAGGAACAATTTCCCAAGTGTTAGCTTCCTATTGACATCTAATATAAAAGAAATGAACAAAAATACCAATCTAACAAATGAACAAAGCATATCATCAAATGTCAGTGTCAGTATTGAAAAACTGAAGTCTTATCTTCTGGTTCATCAATTCCACTCTCAAACAGGATGCCAGTATTTCTTACTTTTTGTGTTGTTCACTCAGTGATGGAGATGAAGACAAGGACACTTAGAAACTGGACCATCATTGTCTAAGAATGGGTTTAAAAATAAACATTAGTATAGGACTTTAGTTTGGAAAACATATTAAAGACTAATTTAAAGGCAAAATGGTATTGAAGAAACATTGAACCTAAGTTCATAAGATCAAAGATGAAAGATACATTAAAGGCCACCTAGTCTAATCCTTTCATTTAATAAAGATGAACAGTAAGGTTTGGAAAAGTCAAGTGTTTTGTCCAAAGACTGGATAGAGGATAAGTGGGAGAGCCTAGATTCCAACTCTAGTCTTAATTTTCTAAATTTATTACTCATTTTTCATTTTACAATGCCTCTTCTCTGGACATATGGCTTCTGGTCCCAAAACCATCATTTAACTTCATGGGTTTTTTGTTTCTTTTTCTATGAAGTAGGAAGAATAATTCAATTATTACATTCAGATAGTTTCTGTGAGCAGACTGTTTTGTAACTCATAGAAAAATATGTGTTTTTGGTCTATTTTTTTCCTTAAAAAATCTCTCAATACAAGCTATTTTCAATTATAACCTGAAAGTTCAGAACAATTTCCATCTAAAAGACACAAGACAAATACAAATAATGAATTTTCTGTTAGTCTTTGAAGAAATATTTTATCATTATTCTTTTTTCAGGTGTTTAATGTAGATCTCGTGTCCTGGTTTTTTTGTCTTGCCACTTCTGAGCCAGTAGGTAAGATAAAATTCTGTGTTTTCCTATCTTGATGATTCCAACAAGAAATATATGGTCTGGTCTTCTCTGAGGGATTTCAGTTACCAGAGCTTAAGGATAAATAAGGTGAATCCCAAGGAATGGAATTTTTGGAATAGCAATACTTGGTATTGGAATGCAGGCAGGCATATTGCACATCCATAAAGGTAAGGAGAGTCAAACAAGGAAATCTCCAAAGGTCTTCTCTATATTAGAGGAAGTCCTATATGTGCCAACCTGTAATTCACTCTGCTCTTTAAAGACTGCATCTCCAAACCAGAGGTGGCATAAAGAATGTCTAACACTCTAGACCTCTGATTATGTTTCACCGTTATGATATGAATCAAATAACTATATGTTTGAGAACAACAATACATATGTATAGCCCTGTCTTTATATAAAGAATCTCAATAAGAGACTAATAATTGGTGCAAGTCAGAATATCACATATTTTCCACTGAAAAGAAAAAAAATGCAGAATAATATATTCAAAAAGGGAAGACATAAAATAGTTATTCCAACCCAGGAAACTATATTTTTTATAAATTAAATTGGAATATCAATCAAGTGATTGTAATTTATATGTGAGAAATTATTCATTTAAAGGCTAAAGTTTGAAATCTGGAGGAGAATAGCATTTTTACCCCATTCTCTAAGCTATTGATATATACCAACCTCCAAATGATTTTATTCTTGGGTAATTGAGAAAAGTATAAAAAAAAAATAAAAAGGTATCTCCAATACATTATTTATTTTTTTCCACTAAATACCATTTCCTAGTATATAGTGTTAGGACAAGAATTTTAGATTCAACAGAAAATACAGGATTAAAAATCTTTTCAAATTTTCTAATAATGACAAATTTACCCAATAAAATCATACAGAATGTGATGCTAAAATAAAGTAATTAGAAAAAATGCTTTTGAACATCCAAAGGACACATGTTAAAGAAAAGGCCAGAGAAGAATAATGTGAGGAAGTAAAGCTTAATTTAGAAAGATGCACATTGAAAATAACTCCTACACCTGTATACCAGGAAACTCAAATTAAAAAAAAAAAAGCAATAATATATCACCAAAGATCCCAGGTAAAACCTAGTTGTAAGTTCGATTTTGTTCTTAAAATGAAAAAAAAAGTCTACAGTATTTGAAACTGGAAGATATTTTCCAGAAATCTTGAGATACAGGAAGTAGAATGGCAGAAAGCCACTGATTAAAGGAAGACAAAATGTTCCATTACATTTTGAGCTGCTATTAGACTAATGACATTTGTTTTTATTTGATCATTTCCAAACATTATTCATTGGAGACAGAGATCATTTTCTGTTCCTTCCCCCCACCTCTCCCTTAGCTGACACACGATTCCACTGGGTATCACATGTGTTCTTGATTCGAACCCATTTCCATGTTGTTGGTATTTGCATTAGAGTGTTCATTTAGAGTCTCACCTCAGACATGTCCCCTCAACCTCTGTAGTCAAGCAGTTGCTTTTCATCTGTGTTTTTACTCCCACAGTTTGTCTTCTGCTTGTGGATAGTGTTTTTTTTTTCCTAGATCCCTGCAGATTGTTTAGGGACATTGCATTGACACTAATGGAGAAGTCCATTACGTTCGATTGTACCACAGTGTATCAGTCTCTGTGTACAATGTTTTCCTGGTTCTGCTCTCACTCTGCATCACTTCTTGGAGGTTGTTCCAGTCTCCATGGAATTCCTCCACTTTATTATTCCTTTGAGCACAATAGTATTCCATCACCAACATATTCCACAATTTGTTCAGCCATTCCCCAATTGATGGGCATTCCCTCATTTTCCAATTTTTGGCCACCACAAAGAGCGCAGCTATGAATATTCTTGTACAAGTCTTTTCCTTATTATCTCTTTAGGGTACAGACCCAGTAGTGCTATAGCTGGATGAAAGGGCAGACAGTCTTTTATCACCCTTTGGGCATAGTTCCAAATTGCCTTCCAGAATGGTTGGATCAATTCACAACTCCACCAACAATGAATTAATGTCCCTACTTTGCCACATCCCCTCCAGCATTCACTATTTTCCTCTGTTGTCATGTTAGCCAATCTGCTAGGTGTGAGGTGATACCTCAGAGTTGTTTTGATTTGCATCTCTCTGATTATAAGAGATTTAGAACATTTTTTCATGTGCTTATTAATAGTTTTGATTTCTTTATCTGAAAACTGCCTATTTATGTCCCTTGCCCATTTATCCCATTCGAGAATGGCTTGGTTTTTTGTACAATTGATTTAGCTCTTTGTAAATTTGAGTAATTAAACCTTTGTCAGAGGTTTTTGTTATGAAGATTGTTTCCCAATTTGTTGCTTCCCTTCTGATTTTAGTTATATTGGTTTTGTTTGTACAAAACATTTTTTAATTTGATGTAGTCAAAAAGATTTATTTTACATTTTGTGACTCTTTCTATGTCTTGCTTGGTTTTAAAGTCTTTCCCTTCCCAAAGGTCTGACATGTATACTCTTCTGTGTTTGCCTAATTTACTTATAATTTCCTTCTTTATGTTCAATTCATTCACCCATTTTGAATTTATCTTCATGTAGTGTGTGAGGTGTTGATCCAAACCTAATCTCTCCCACACTGTCTTCCAATTTTCCCAGCAGTTTTTATCGAATAGTGGATTTTTGTCCCAAAAGCTAGGATCTTTGTGTTTATCATTAGACTAATGACATTTCTTTAACATATCTTAACAAAGGGAGAAAAAAAAAAGATTTCACCTTCATGAATAAAGAGACTAATAAACCATGATGACTTTTAAAGTACTTGGCCAGCTGTAAGGGCCAAAATGTAAGGGGTAAAAATAAAAAGTGTTAGACTAAATTATTTAAGAATATGGTTGCCAGGAATTTTTACTCAATTCTAAATTACTTTTATGGTAATTTATTTACAAAAGGAGAAAGAACTAGAATTGAAAAAATCAGAGAGTATAGGATAAGATATCTAACCTAACATATTAAGTATTTTGCTCCTGCCCCTGGCTCAACCCAGGCAGAGCTAATTAGTCCTCAGCCTGAGTGGCCAAAGCCTTGAGCCAAGGACCCAGGGATGAATAAAGCAAGGGCTTCAGCCATGAGGACTCTCCCAAGAGGTGGGCCTCTCCTGAAGCTAGTCCTTCCAGAAAGCCAGGAAAGGGAGAGATTTCAGAACAGTCTCACCAAGTCCAATGTCTCAAGTCCAGTAAGCAGATTCTTTACCAGCCTCCAACTCAATCTCCGAACTCTGAAGAATACAGAGGAACTGACTATCACAGGAAGTTGTAACTCCTTTTAAAGATACTTTTTTTTTTGCGTGACTTCCTGTGCCCTCCTCTACTTTATGTGCCTATAAATTTTCTTAAGACTGCCCAGGGGACAGTCAATGGTTTCTCATTCATCACCCAGTCACAGATCTTCCCCACTTAAAGATAAATGGGGTGTATACCTTCTGGTGGTTAAATCTAAGAATGGGCAGAGAAAAGTTAATCCCATCTTCACAAAGAATTTTGACAAATGTCATATTTCTGCTGTCTTTTATTATTATAAAGATATTTTATTTTACTAATATTTAATAACCAATTTCACCTAAGTTTTTTGAAGTTATGTGATTCAAATTGGCTCTCTTTCCTCTCCCCTCACAGAGCTGGCAAGCAAATTGCTCTGGATTGTACATCTATTATCATTCAAAGTATACTTCTATATTGTTCATTTTTGTAAGAGAACAATCATATAAAACTAAAACCCCAAAATAAAAACCCAAATAAATTAAATTAAAAATTGCATACTTTGATCTGTATTCCAACTCCAACAGTTTTTTTTTCCCTCTGGAGGTGGATAGCATTCTTTAGAATAAGTCCCCAGTATTGTCCTGGATCATTGAATTGCTGAGTAGCTAAGTTTATCACAGTTGATCATTCCATAATATTGTTGTTACTATATGTGATGTTTTCCTACTTCTGCTTATTTCACTCTGGATCATTTCATGTAAGTCTTTCCAGTTATTTCTGAAATCATTCTGTTGATTACTTCTTACTGGACAATAGTATTCCATCACCATAATACACTGCAATTTGTTCAGCCATTTCCCAAATGATGAATATTCCTTTAATTTCCATTTTTTTGCTACTACAATAAGAACAGGTATAACTATTTATGTACAAGTAGGTCCTTTCCTCACCCCTTTTTTAAAAAATCTCTTTGGGATACAGATTTAATAATGGTATTACTGGATCAATGGATATGCATTGTTTTATAGCCCATTGAACTCCAGAATGGTTGGAACAGTTCACACTCCACTAGCAATGAATTACTGTCCCATTTTTGCCACATCCCTTCCAATATTTATCACTTTATTAACCTTCCATATCAGCCAATATGATAGCTCTGATATAGTAACTCAGAGTTGTTTTGATCTGAATTTCCCTAATTATGAAGGATTTAGAACAATTTTTATGGATATCTTTGATTCTTCATCTGATAATTGCTTATTCATGTTCTTTGACCATTTGTCAATTGTGGAATGACTTGTATTCTTATAAATGTGATTTAGTTCTCTATATATTTGAGAAAAGAGAGAATTGTAACATGAATTTAATATAATTTTTCCCAGTTTCTTTGTTTTCTCCCTTCTAATCTTGGTTGCATTAGTGTTGTTTGCACAAAAAACTTTTTAACTTAATGTAATTGAAATGATTGATTTTACATCTTATAATGTTCATTATCTCATTTTGGTCATAAATTCTCTTCTCTATAGTTCTGACAGGTAAACTATTCTATAGTCACCTAATTTACTTCTATCACCCTTTATGTCTAAATCATATACCCATTTTGATCTCATCTTGGTAAATTTTTCTATACCTGATTTTTGCTGTATTATTTTCCAGTTTTCCCTGTAGTTTTTGTCACATCATAAGTCCTTATCCCCAGAGTTAGAGTCATTATGTTTATCAAAGAGTAGATTTTAGAGATATATCATTTATCTGGTACTGATAGGCTACTTAATTTTTCTGTGTAGGTGATTCTTGTTTCTAACCCTAGTACCTTTGTCCTTACAGAATATCATATTCCAAGCATACTAATCCCTAAATATAGAAGTTGCTAAATTCTATGTAATCCTGAGGGTGACTCCATGGTATATGAAATTTTTTTCTCTGGCTTTCTGTAATAATTTCTACTTGACCTGAAAGATTTTGAATTTGACTATAATATCCCTGGGAGTTGTAATTTGGGAATTTATTAGAGGAGTTGATCTATAGATTATTTTATTTTCTATTTTATACTCTTATCAAATAATGTAATTTTCCTTGAAAACTTCTTATAATATGATGTCTAAATTTTATTTTTTTACCATGACTTTTAGATAATCCAATAATTCTTATATTGTCTTTCCTTGATCTATTTTCTAGGTCAGTTGTTCATTCAATAAAATATTTAAATTTTTTCTATTTTTTATTTTATTTTGTTTTATTGTTTCTTGATGTCACATGAAGTCATTAGCTTCTTTTTGCCCAATTTTAATTTTTAAGTAGTAATATTCTTTTCTGAACTTTTGAACATCATTTTCATCTGACCAATTTTAGTTTTGTTTTGTTTTAATTTTTTTATTTGGTTTTGCTTTTTAAATCCTTACCTTCCAACTTATAATCAATACTGTATTTATTTTAAGACATAAGAGTGGTAAGGGCTAGGCAATGGGAGTTAAGTGATTTGCCCAGGGTCACACAGTTACGAAGTGTCTGATGCCAGATTTGGTCACTCTCCCATCACACTCAGGTGAAATAGACCTTCTCTGCCTACTTGTCAAGTTATTTTCTGCAGTACAGTTAATTCACTCATTTCCCTTGTTCATTCTGTTGAGAGATGCTATTTAAAGGTCAGTTAGATAGGATTTTGAGAGCTCCTACTTCATCATCTTAACTCTGACTCCAATTTTATGAACCTTAACTAGTAATTCTTAAATCATTTCCTTTTCTTCTTTTTTTAATTCATGAATATTTGCATATTTTTGTTCACTGTTTTTCTTTTTATTCTTAATACCATTAGATTATCATAGTAGGTTTTGATTTGTCTCTGTTAACTGCTGAAGTTCTAATCATGTGTTTTCTAATTCACACAAATATTCCTTCATTTTAAGAAGTTCAATATTTTTGACATTTCTTTCTTCATTTAGTTTTGTTATAAGATATTGCAAGGAGTTTGTGTAGGTTTTTTGATCTTCTATTTCTCATTCTTGTATTTCTAGGAGGTTCATCAGATATTTTTGAAAATTAGATGGAGTTTTAGTATTCTTTGGAAGTATATCCTATATGTATATATAGGATATATACTATATCCAATCTCCATCCACTAAATGGATGCAGATTCCATCACAAATTTTAGATGTGTCATTTTCAAACAATGTAAATTCTTTCTCTGATCGAATTCCTTATCTCTTTGGCTTAGCTGTTCCTGAATTTCAAGAATGAAAACTTCTTTATTTGCTAGTTCATCTTGGGAAGATTGAAATAACAATGAATGCCTTTTAGGAGCCTCTGATAATTTGTTTAGCTGGTCAGTGGCATAAGTAAAATCTTCAAACATGTCTTTCTGAATATAATCAGACAACTTTTTTACAAAATAAAGGCTTCTTTTATTTCTACTCTTTGTTCCCTAATTTTGTTTTAGTAAAAATATTGGGGGGAAAGTGATTTGTACAAGATAGCATAGTGGATTTTTAGTGAGGATGAGATTTCATAAGTTTATAGGATCACAGGTATACACCTGGAAAAAAATAACTTATTGTAGAGGCGTGTGGTCTAATCCCATTATTTTACAGAAAGGGAAACTAAGAGCCAAAGAGGCAGTGTGAATTGTCCAAGGTCACAGGGTTGAATTGATACCTAATGCTTCCTTCAACTTAATTTTATGTCTGGTATAATGTTCTAAAGCATTTTAGAATCAGGGGAATGTACATACCCTTCCTGACAATTTCAGAAAAATAATTATTTTTCCTGAGCTTCTAATGAGCTGTTCAATTTTAGAATGATAACTTATTTTTTGCTTTATTAATCAGTCAATATTTATTAAATTCCTACTATATGCCAGATAAAATATTAAGCACTTAGGAAGGGTAATGAAAAACAGTTCCTTTCTTCAAGGACCTTAAAATCTAATGGAGGAGACAGCATGCAAAAAACCTATATATACAAAGTGAAACATATATTGAATGAATAGGAAATAATTTACAGAGTAAAAGCACTAAAATTAAGAAAGATTGTTGAAGACTTCCTTTTAAAGATGAGATTTTGTAATGAACTTAATTATAGATAGGAGGTATAAAATACCAATCATTTGCTATATTTCTTTGAGGTTATTTGGTTTCATGTGTAAAAACACTACCTCTAGAATTGCAGATCACTACTGTGAGAGTTAAAATAGTTGGTTGTCATAAACTGTAATGAATTAAAATAATGGAAGACTTAAATTGTAGTAGATATAAGAGTGGATGGGTAAATTGTGACCACAGAAAATATGTTTTCAAGACAGTGTCTTGTTTTAAATCAAATATAAGGTGGTCGCCAGAGAAATATTCCCAATTATTAAAATGTACCCAAGTTAGCTGGGTTTTATAGAGATTTTAATTAATACAAATGAGGAATTAAGAAAGAGAGAGAGAAAAAAAGGAAATAATGAGAAAAGTGCTATACCAGCCTAGGCCGGCATGAGCCAGCCTAGGAGGAGAGGGATCAGTCAGTTTTTTTATCACTCACCACATGATCTGTCCAAGCAAGGATTCAGAGGGAAAGAATCTCCTCAGAGGGAGTTCCAGCCAGAGTCAGCCTCCCTCAGACTGTCTTCAAGAGCCTGTCTCAAGAGACTGTTTTCTGCTCTCAGATTCCTTAGTTCTCCCATCTACCAATCACAGTAGACATTTTTCAAAGAACAGACCATTCTTAGTTCACACCTGAGTAGACTAATCTTTGGAGTAATTCACACCTGAGTAGACTAGAATCTCTGAGTAAGTTCTCACCTCTTTGCTCCTTGTAAGTTCACAACTTGCCTGACCTTTATAGGTACTTAGCACCCCTTTGTGTTATATCCAAAAATAGGCACAGTTTAAGAACTTTTTGTCTTACTATAAGTATGGGTTTAAGGATCTTTTCATTGTTCAGCAAAGAGTATACAACTTTATCTTCCCCTAAGGCATGCTTAAGTATGGTGAAGTAGAGTTCTGACATTCCTGATCTAAGTAGAGTTCTCACATTCCTGATTTAAGTTACTTCATTGTTTAAAGTGGGGAATGGTCTTAACCCAACCTTATGAAGTAGGGTCTGGGAAATTTTAAGGTTCACAATCCAACCTTATGAAGTAGGGTCTGAGAATTTTTTTAAGGTTCACACTACCCTACTACAGAACTGGTTACAATTGTATAACAACCTTTGAAAATTTTATGTGCTAAATATCTCAATTGATATTAAGGGTTTTTTAAAGATGATTCTTGGAATTTTTCTTAACAATCTATGGTCATTTTTGCCTGCCCCTACCACGAAGTAAAGCCCATTCTATTAGCTGAAGTGAAATACATTTTATAAGCCCCAACCTTTCCACATTTATAAATATGTAAATGGAAGTTGGGGCAGTCAATCTAAGGGCATTTGTACCCCTAAAAAGCCTCCAAAAAAGGAGCATCTCTCATTTATAACTCTTCAGCTCACTACTTTGCTTCCAACTGAATGATATCTAGATTTGATTATGTTCTAAACCCAAAATGAGTTTTACTTTGTTTAAAAATGTGTTTATTACCAAGGTTGAAATATTTCTATGTTTGTAAAAAATTGTGACAAATATCCATCAATTCATAGGTTTTTTTAAATGCCATACAGCAACTTATGTGAAATATGATAGTGTGATTGTTTGCTATTGTAATTAATTGGCTATTGAGAATTTTGTGGATATTGATAACTACATATTCATACTATTGTTCTTTAAAAATGAAAAATGTTACCTTGTTCAATTCATTTGCTTTCACTCACAGTAGATCCTGGCCAGATATGAAGAGGAAATGGATCTCATTTTTGGTGAGAAAGCCTTGTATTCTATATTTTCTTAGCTGACACAGTGTGTCAATGATTATAAGCTATATTTTTGAATTTTTTAAAGCTCTTTTATCATTATATTTTTCTTGCATGTGCAATACACTATTTATTTTTCTCTCTTTTTTATATTTGAAGCACATGTTACCAGCATTAAGATTTTCTTTAACTTTTTGACTTTTTCAGTTATATAAGTTTAAAATACATTTGCTAATGCATGCCCTAAAAAGCTAGAGACTATAAAAATGATGCCACTAATTATTTAAAATAAATTATGGGACATTGTTTAATGATTCTGTTTGATTCTAGGACAAGATATACACAAAAGAACCATGGCATAGTGTCAATCAAGCAGAAGGTAAAAGAGAGCAACCAATCCTGGTGGGACTGATGTAATTTTGAGCCTAGACAAAGAAGATTTGAAGGTGTTTGGGGTTTGATGTTTTGGCTGTTTAATATGTGTTAAAGAACAATCTTCCTTGTTCCACATTCTACCAAGTATCTCAAACTTGGCTCCTACCTTGGCTTTTAAAATCTGGTCCCTTTTTTTTTTCCTGTCTTTCATAGTGTAGTAACTTTCTGTAGTCCCAGCTACTGACTGGGCAAATGCATCATTGCTTAGATCATTTTGATTGGGCCCTGATTCAAGGACCTGTTATAGATTTATTTTTCCTTTACTTAGAATTTTTACATATAAGACTTTGATAGTCTATATTTTCATGCAGAGGTTTTTCTTTTTTAATTGTATTTTTCTGGTATCTTTTTAATTTCTCTTACCAATTGATTCATATACCTCATAACTCAGCCATGCATCCCTAAGTGATTCTTCAATCACCCTTTTAACGGGGGAATGTAAAATATCATTATTTAAATTGCAAAGTTTAAATTCCTTTTGAAAAGAATTTTAGGTAAAGAAAGATGCTACTTCCCTGAATCCAGAAATTGAACTGTTGGAGAAAATACCATGAAGAAGCCTCCAGACCACAAGATGCACAAAAATGAACTTTGGGTGTAGTTGATTGAACATTTATTTGTATGTATACTTTCATGCCAAAGGGGACTGCCCCCTAACTGGCTTTTTGTCAATGCGTCCAGCAATTATTGGTTTTGTTCTTTTTTTTCTCTTATCCTCAAATTATTGTAATCTTTAAATTGATTATGTTTTTATGATCCTTTGGGGAAGTCCTTCTTCCCAGAGGATGAAATGGTGAAATGTAAAAATGGAGACTTGAATCCAGGACTTCAATCCCCAGAAGTCCTTGCTCCACTTCCCCAGAAAGTTTTTTAATATCACCTGGGCTGAGATGGAGATGGTGTATTTAACCTTATTGGAAAGGCTTTTGGCTCTCTCTGCTCTTCCTGTCTCCGCTGGCAAGCAGAGGTGTCTCATGATGTGAGTGAAATTGAATTGGGCCTCTTGGCCCACCTGGCACGTGCCTTTCTTACTTGTATTTTTCTTAAATTCTCAACCTTTAATAGACCTCTAAAAATATCATACTCCTTGCATAGAGAACATAATTTCTACCTGCCTCAGTTTCCCAAAATATTAACTCTTACACTAGTACCAGCTGGAAATGGTTTGGGTGACATTAACACCATGGAAAGACTTCAGGGGAAGACAAATGAAATTAAAAAACAAAGTATTCAAAAAACATTTTCTTCTCTTATTCATTCTCCCCATAATTGCCAAATTGATATTTCACAAGCACAGGCCTTAATCTGTAACTCTCCTGATTAAAAAGCAACAATGGGAAGTTCATTAAGTTGAGTTTAAAATATATTATTCTTTGTCATTTAAAGTCTCTTACACTCTGATTCAATTCTACATGTCTAAGCTTATTAAACATTGCTCTATGTCAAAATTAAATTCAGTTTTCTGGTCAAGCTCACTCTATAATTGTTTAAAGTATAAGAGTTTCCATTATTCATATTCCTATCACTTTTGAGCCAGAAATGTATTTTTTATTTTTTAGAATATAATTCATCTTTACTTTCTCTTAACATGATGGAAAACAAATTGGAGATTCCCCCATCTAAACACATGAGTAGCAAATGTTATTTTTTGATTACTTATTTTTTTGAAAGAAAATTAATTTTAGAAAATAGAGTAATTAAATTAGACAATCTTTTCACATTTGAATTAGTTTATTTAGTCAATTTAGAACATTATTCCTTGGTTACAATAATCACATTATTTCCCTCCATCCTCTCCACTCACCCTTCCCACAGCCAATGCAAAATTTCATTAGGTATAACTCATGTCCTTGATCAGAAACTATTTCCATGTTGTTGTTTACAATAGGATGTTCATTTAGAGACTACATCCCCAAAGATATTTCTTCGATCCATGTATTCAAGCAGTTGTTTTTCTTTAGTGTTTTTATTCCCACAGTGTTTCCTCTGAATGTGGATAGTGGATTTTTCTGTAGATTCCTCCAAGTTGTTCAGGGTTACTGCATTGCCACTGATGGAGAAGTCATTCGATTTTACCACAGTGTATCAGTCTCTGTGTACATTTCCCTTGTTCTCTCACTCTGCGAGAATTCTTGGACGTTGTTCCAGTTCCCATGGAATTCCTCCACTTTATTATTCCTTTGAGCAAAATAGTATTCCATCACCAACATATACCACAATTTGTTCAGCCATTCCCCAATTGAAGGGCATTCCCTCATTTTCCAATTATTTTTGTCATCACAAAGAGTGCAGCTATGAATATTTTTATACATGTCTTTCCTTATTATCTTTGCAGTACAAACCCAGCAGTCCTATGGCTGGATCAAAGGGCAGTCTTTTACCACCCTTTGGGCATAGTTCCAAATTGTCCTCCAGAATGGTTGGGTCAATTCACAACTCCACCAGCAATGAATTAATGTCCCAACTTTGCCACATCCCCTCCAGCATTCATTACTTTCCTTTGCTGTCATGTTTGCCAATCTGCTAGGTGTGAGGTAATACTTCAGAGTTGTTTTGATTTGCATTTCTCTGCTTATTAGAGATTTAGAACACTTTTCATGTGCTTATTAATAGTTTTGATTTCGTTAACTGAAAATTGCCTATTCATGTACCTTGCCCATTTATCAATTGGAGAATGGCTTGATTTTTTGTACAATTGGTTTAGCTCCTTATAAATTTGAGTGATTAGAACTTTGTCAGAAGTTTTTGTAATGAAGATTGTTTCCCAATTTGTTGCTTCTCTTCTAATTTTGAATGCATTAGTTTTGTTTGTACTAAAACGTTTTACTTTGATGTAATCCAAATAATTGATTTTACATTTTGTGATTTTTTTATAGCTCTTGCTTGGTTTTAAAGTCTTTCATTTCCCAAAGATCTGACAAGTATACTATTCTGTGTTCACCTAATTCGCTTATAATTTCCTTTTTATATTCGGTCATTCACCCATTCTGAGTTTATCTTGGAGTAGGGTGTGGGATGTTGATCCAAACCTCATTTCTCCCATACTATCATCCAATTTTCCCAGGAGTTTTTATCAAATAGTGGGTTTTGGTCACCATAACTGGTATCTTTGGGCTTACCATAAACTGTCTTGCTGAGGTCATTTACTCCAGGACTATTCCACTGATCCTCCTTTCTGTACCAAATTGTTTTGATGACTACTCCTTTATAGTATAGTTTGAGATCTGGGAATGCACGTCCTCCTTCCTTTGCATTTTTTTCATGATTTCTCTGGATATCCTTGATCTTTCGTTCTTTCAAATAAACTTTGTTTTGGTTTTTTCTAACTCAGTAAAAAAGTTTTTTGGTAGTTGAATGGGTATGGCACTAAATAAGTAAATTAATTTGGGTAGGATTGTCATTTTTGTCATTTTTATTATGTTAGCTCAACCCACCCATGAGCAATCAATGTTTTTCAGATTGTTTAGATCTAGTTTTAATTGTGTGGAGAGTGTTTTGTAGCTGTGTTCATATAGTCGCAGTGTTTCTCTTGGCAGTTAGATTCCTAAGTATTTTATATTGTCTAGGGTGATTTTAAATGGAATTTCTCTTTCTAATTCTTGCTGCTGAAATGGGTTGGAGATATATAGAAAAGCTGATGACTTAAGTGGGTTTATTTTATATTCTGCAACTTTGCTAAAGTTATTGATTATTTTGACTAGCTTTTTGGTTGATTCTCTAGGATTCTTTAAGTAGACTATCATATCATCCTCAAAGACTGATAGCTTGGTCTCCTCATTGGCAATTTTAATATCATCAATTTCTTTTTCTTCTCTAATAGCTACTGCTAGTGTTTCTAGTACAATGTTAAATAATAGAGGTGATAATGGGCATCCTTGTTTCACTCCTGATCTTATTGAGAAGGCTTCTATTTTATCCTCATTGCAGATGATGTTTACTGACAGTTTTAGATATATATTGTGTATTATTTTTAGGAAAGGCCCTTCTATTACTATACTTTCTAGTGTTTTCAATAGGAATGGATGTTGTATTTTATCAAAGGCTTTTTCTGCATCTATTGAGATAATCATGTGATTTTTGTTGGTTTGCTTGTTAATATGGTCAATTATGTGGATGGTTCTTCTGAATATTGAGCTATCCTTGCATTCCTACTATGAATCCTACCTGGTCATAGTAAATAACCTCATGATAATTTTCTGGAGACTTTTTGCTAGTATCCTATTAAAGAATTTTGCATCTATATTCATTAAGGTGATTGGTCTACAGATTTCTTTCTCTGTTTTTGATCTGCCTGGCTTTGGTATCAGTACCATATTTGTGTCATAAAATGAATTTGGTAGAACAGCTTCTTTGCTTATTTTGTAAAATACTTTGTATAATATTGGGATTAGTTTTTCTTTGAATGTTTGATAGAATTCATTTGTGAATCCTTTCAGAAACAATTTTTTCTTAGGGAGTTCTTGTTTAATTTCTTTTTCTGATATGAGTTTTTCTTAGGTAATCTATTTCTTCCTCTGTTAGTCTAGTCAATTTATATTTTTGTAAGTGTTCATCCATATCACCTAGATTGCCATATTTGTTGCCATATAATTGGACATAATAATTTTTAATGATTGCCTTAATTTCCTCTTCATCAGAAGTAAGGTCTCCCTTTTCATCTTGGATACTGTCAATTTGGTTTGCTTCTAACTTTTTTTAAATTAGACTGAACAGTACTTTGTCTTTTTTATTTGTTTTTTCAAAGTATCAGCTTCTAATCTTATTTATTAAATCAATAGTTCTTTGACTTACAAGTTTTTAATTTATCCTTTGATGTTTAGGATCTCTAATTTAGTCTTCTTCCAAGGATTTTTAATTTATTTACTTTCTAGTTTTTTAATTTTCATGCCCAATTCATTTACCCCTGCCCTCCCTAATTTGTTAATATATGATCTCAAGGATATATATTTCCCACTGAGTACTGCTTTTGCTGTATCCCATAGGTTTTGAAAGGATATCTAATCATTGTCATTTTCTTCAATGAAGTTAATAATTGTTTCTATGATTTGTTCTTTAACTAACAGGTTTTTAGAGAATCATATTGTTTAATTTCCAATTAATTTTTGTACTCCATGTACCCTTACTAATTATTATTTTCATTGCATTGTGATCTGAGAAGGTTGCCTTTATTATTTCTGCTCTTTTGCACTTGTTTGCAATGTTTTTATCTCCTAATACATGTTCAATTTTTGTGAATGTACCATGTGCTGCTGAAAAGAAGGTGTATCCCTTTCTGTCCCTATTTATTTTTCTCCACATATCTACTATTTTTATTAAGATTTCATTCACTTCTCTTTCCTCTTTCTCATTTATTTTTTGGTTTGACTTATCTTGTTCTTATAGAGGAAGTTTCAGGTCTTCCACTAGTATAGTTTTTCTATCTATTTTATCCTTGAGCTCCATTAGTTTCTCCTTTAGAAATTTGGATGCTATGCCATTTGTTGCATACATGTTGAGTACGGATATTTCCTCATTGTCTATACTGCCTTTTATCAGGATGTAATTACCTTCCCTATCTCTTTTAACTAAATTTATTTTTACTTTGGCTTTTTCAGATCTCATGATTGCAACTCCTGCCTCTTTTTATCAGTTGATGCCCAATAGATTTAGCTCCATCCTCTAACTTTCACCCTATATGTATCTGCCTTCCTCATGTGTGTTTCTTGTAGAAAGTATATGGTAGGGTTTTGGATTCTAATCAACTCTGATATTTGCTTGCGTTTGATGGGTGAGTTCATTCCATTCACAGTCAGCATTATAATACTAGCTGTGTATTTCCCAGCATTTTGATTTTTCCTCCTAGTCCTGCTTTTTCTTCTTTCACTATTTCCTTCTACACCAATGTTTGTTTTTAATCAGTCCCTCTAGTTCTCACCCTTATTTTACTTCCCCTTCTGCCCCCTCCCTTCCTATCCCCCCCTTATTTTCCCTGCAGTCTTTCTAAAACTATCCCACCCTCTCCCTCCCTTGTACTGCTTCCCTCCCCTCCAGTATATTTATTACCCTTCTATTCCCCAATAGGCTGCAAATCTATTCTCTGCCCCAATGGATTAGATTGTTCTTCCCTCTTTGGGTCAATTTCAATGCTCATAAGAGCTGAGTATTTCCTAACTCCAACCTCATTACCCTTCTAGTGTATTGATGTTCTTCCCCCTTCCTGCCATGAGCTTCTTTGTGACACATAAATTTACCCCTTTTTGTTTCTTTTCCCATTTCTTTCAATATTAACCTCTTTTTTAGCTCTATTTGTATATATATATATATATATATACATATATACACATGTATATGCATTCATGCATACATATATCTATATACCTATTTATGTCTTGTCATTTAATCCTATACAGTTTGTCTCTGTTCCCTCTAAGTGTAGTACTTCTAGCTGCCCAGGTGATAATAAGTTTTAAGAGTTACCAATGACCTCTTTTCTTATAGGGATACATATCATTTTAACTTATTGAGTCTCTCAATAAAAAAGGTTTTTTTTTCTGTTTTCCCTCTTTTTAAATGACCTTTTGATAATTTTCTTGATTTTCATGTTTGGGCATCAAATATTCTGTTCAGATCCTATTTTTTCTTTATGAATGCTTGGAATTCTTCTTTTATATTAAATGACCACACATTCCCCTGAAAGACTATAGTCAGTTTTGCTGGGTAGTTGATTCTTGTTTGTAGACCTAGTTCCCTTGCTTTCCGGAATATCATATTCCATGCCTTTCTGTCCTTCAGTCTGGATACAGCCAGATCCTGCATTATCCTCACTGTCGTTCAATGGTATCTGAATGACTTCTTCTTGGCAGCTTGTAATATTCCACATTCTTCTGGTTGTGCTCATTTCATTTTGTATCACTCAATATAAGTATTTAATATTAATTAAATTTAAATAAATAAATTAAATAAAATTAATTAATTAAATTTAATATTAATATAAGTATTTCCATATTTTGGGTTTTTTAAGTCATCGTATTTGTCATTTCTTATGACACAGTAAAATTTCATTATTTTAAATATATATTTTATTTTACCAATTACATGCTATTCCAATTTTCAACATGTTTTTAGAAATTATGAACCACAATGTGTCCCTCCATCCTTTTCTTCACCCCCTTAGAGAATGTAAGTCATTTGACATGTATTGTCATGAGAAGCATAGTTTGATATTCATCATTGTTATAAGAGAAGACTCATATGAAAGCAAAACTTCAAAATAAAAATCTAAATATATTAATGTGAAGAATGTTTGATATGCATTCTAACTCTAACAGCTCTATCTCTGGAGATAGATAGCATTCTTTGTCATAAATCTTTCAGAATTGTCTTGAATCATTGTATTGCTGAAAGTAACTAAGTCTTTCACAGTTTATCCTTCCACGATATTGCTATTAATGTATACAGTGTCCTGGTTCTGCCTATTTTCACTCTGAATCAGTTCATATAGATCTTTCCAAATTTTTCTGAAATCATCCTGTTGATCATTTCTTATGGCATTATAGTTTTCTATCACCATCTTAATCCCACAATTTGTTCAGCTATTCCCCAATTGATAGGCATCCTTTCAATTTCCAATTCTTTGCCACCACAAAAAGAGCAGGTATAAGTATTTTTGTATAAGTAGATCCTTTACACTTTTTCATGTTCTTTTAGAGGTAAAAATCTAGACCTGGTATTACAAGATCAATGGATATGCTTTGTTTTATAGACCTTTGGTCATAGTTCCAAAATGCCCTGCAGAAAGGTTGGGTTAGATTATAATACTAATAACAATATATTAGTATCCCAGTTTTGTCACATCTCCAACATTTATCACTTTCATTATTGTCATATTGGCTCATATATGAGTGAATTTTTCTAATCAAAAGTGATTTGAATATTTATTGATATGATTATAGATAGCTTTGATTTCTTCTGAACACTGCTTTTTCATATCCTGTGACCACTTGTCAATTAAGGAATGACTTGTGTGTGTGTGTATACATATATATATATATATATACATACATATATACGTATATATTAATTTGAGAAATTATACCTTTGTCAGAGAAATTTTCTATAATTTTTTTCATTCTGTTGTTTCCCTTCTAATCTTGGTTACATTGGTTTTATTTGTACAAAAGCTTTTTAATGCAATATAATAAAAATTATTTATTTTACATCTTGTAATGTCTCTTTCTCTTGCTTAGTCATAAATTCTTCCCTTCTGTTAGTTAAACCATTTTATGGTCCCCTAATTAACTTATGTTATCACCCTTAATGCCCAAATCACATACCCATTTTGGTCTTATCATAGAATAAAGTGTGAGATACTGGGTTTTTCCCCCAGTTTTCTTTGTAATTTTTTATTAAGTTGTGAGTTTTACCTCCCCAAATCCAGTATCTTTGGGCTTATCAAAACTTAGATTGCTAAATTCATTCCCCACCTCTCTATTGTGGGTGTAATATATTTCATTGACCCACCATTCTATTTCTTAGACATAATTAGACTATTTTGATTACTATGGCTTTATAGTCTAGTTTGAGATCTGGTACTGGGAAGCCACCTTCCTTCATAATTGTTGTGTTTTTTTTTTCATTAATTCCCTTGACATTGTATTCTATTGTAAACACATATTACAACTTTTTCAACCTTTCCCCAATTGATGAAAATGTCTTTACTTTTCTGTTCTTTGATGCTGCAAAAAGCTGCTATAAATATGGCCACTTTAGGAAATAAAACTAATAGTAGTATTACTGTGTCAAAAGGTTCACACAATTTTATAATTCCTTGAGTAAAATTTCAGATTTTTCTCCAAAATGGCTGTATTAGCTCATAGTTCCACAACTAATGTATCAGTATATCTATTTTTCCACAATTCCTCCAACATATTCATATTTTTGTATAAGCTTCCACTTTTTCCTCATATGTACTTCTTTCTCCCATATATCAAATTCTTTAAATTTTACTTCTACTCCATGTACTATTTTCTATTGGAGACCTTTCCTAGTTTCCTAATTTTATTTTTTAAATTTTTATTTTTTGAAAATTTTATTTAATTAGTCAATTTAGAATATTTTTCCTTGGTTACAAGAATGATGTTCTTTCCCTTCTTTTCCACCACCCCCTCACATAGCCAATGTGTAATTCCACTGGGTTTTACATGTGTCCTTGATCAAAGCCTATTTCCATATTATGTATGTTTGCACTAGTCTAGTCACCTAATTTTATGCTGCTCTCACCCACCCCACAAATGTTTTTATTGCTGTTCTGTAAAATGTATACAAAATATGTATTTTGGTTTGAGTTATATATTGCCTTTTCTCCAATAAAATATGTGGTCCTCATCAACAGGACTGTTAGGTTAATTTCTTTTCTTTTTCTTTTTACACCCTTATCTTCTGCTTGGAATCAATACATAGTATTGGTAGGGGCTAGGCATTAAGGGTTAAGTGACTTGCCCATGGACACACAGCTGGGAAATATCAGAGGCCAGATTTGAACCTAGGACCTTCCATTGCTAGAACTGGCCTTAATCCACTGAGCTACCCACCTGCCCCAGGTTAATTTCTTAATAAGTTGTTCACCTCACATAGTGTTCAAACAAGATAAGTACTTTATAAGAATTTGTTGAATGAATAAATATCTTCAAATCAACTTAAAAAAACAACTTTAACTTTTTCATTTTTATAAAGTTACTCGTTATGAGCATGACATATATATTTAAAAAAATTTAAATATAATTTGTTTCAAATATAATTTGTTAACTTTTAAGTTTGTTAATATATTTGTTTCTAAACAGTCAGTTCTGTGACTTCATAGCTATATTAATATAACAGTAATAATCATGACAATACAAGAATCTCAATTTGACCATAATGTTCACTGTTCAATACCTATTCTGATTTTTCTCAAGCCTATTTATTACAAATTGATTTGAGGATATAATTCCAATGCTGTTAGTCCTGAGATGAGAAAAATTCAACTTTTATCCTTTCACTTTTCATTTCAGAGGAACAAAGGCATTAAAGCAATTAACTCTAATCAAGGAAATAAATAGGTAAAGGAACCTTAGGTAGGTAATACAACATAATTAATAACATTCTGGACTTAAAGTCAAGAAAGAATTTATTTCAATTTCTTCCTCAGATACTAATAATATGATTCTGGAATAGGCTAACCTCTGAATTTCAGTTTTCTCATCTCAAATGTACAGACAGTAATCATATCATCCAGTTCACAAGGTTCTTGAGATCAAAATGAAATAATATTAAAAACACTGTAAATCTTGAATTTTAATATTCATGTAACACTTCACATTTTGCAAGTGCTTTTTTTTTCTTTTTTTAAATTTAGAATATTTCCCATGGACTTCCGGTTAAGATGGCAGCTTAGAGAAAGCTGAAGTTCAGATCTCCGGAAAACCCTTCCCGACCGATCTCAAACTAGAAGCTCCTAAGGCACCGAAATTCAAAACGATCAACAGCACAGACCCTGGGAACCCCCCTCCTGGACCTGGACCCGGTTCAAAAGGTACGGCTCCCCTTAAAAGCCAGAACCCGAGATCCCTCGGACCTCAGGGGTAGGAGCGCAGAGTCCAAGGCTCCCGGAAGCGGCAGCGCGCCGAGCTCAGAGAGCAGGGTCTGAGGAACAACAACCCTCAGGGTCTTCTACCCAAGTCCCAGTCCGGGTGAAAGTTACTGCCTGGGGCTTCCGCTGCAGAGAGCCTGTCGGTCCAGGTGATAGTTACTGCCTGGGGCCTCCGCTGAAAAGAGCTGGTCGGTCCGGGTGAAAGTTACTGCCTGGGGCCTCCGCTGCAGAGAGCAGGTCAAAACAACAGCAACCCTCAGGGCGGGCAAGACAGCCTCACGGGCTGGATCCTGCTATCCAAGTCTCAGTGAAAGTCTGTGCTCTCGGAGCTTGGGGAAGCGGCAGGCCATACCCCCGCAGGCCGACGAAACAGCCTCACGGCCAGGGATTCTGAAGGCAACTTCCAGAAATCGAGCCAGGGGGAGAGTGTGGCCTCGTGGTCCGACCCTTCCATTCCAGTTCCAGTGAGGCATATTCAGTTTAACCCAGGGAACGCTCATAGAACCAACATCTGCCCAGGACTAAAGCCTCTGATCACCAGACAAAGACAAGAAAAGCCAATCCTCCACGTTCAGAGATGACAAACTCCACAGAAGCACAGAAGCCCCAAAATACCAAGAAAAATAAGAAGAAAGGGGCGACTCTGGACACATTCTATGGAGCCAAAATACAAAATACAGAGCAGATAGAAGAAGATATACAAGAAAATTCTCCAAAATCTTCCAAAGGAAATAGAAACTCTCCACAAACCCATGAAGAATTTGAATCAGAAAGGACCAAAAAGATGGAAGCCCTCTGGGAGGAAAAGTGGGAAATGATGCAAAAGAAATTCACGCATCTACAAAACCAGTTTGACCAAACTGTAAAAGAAAACCAGGCTTTAAAGCAAGAACTAATAAAGCAAAGCCAAAACACCAAGAAATTAGAAGAGAACATAAAATATCTCACCGACAAGGTGATAGATCTGGAAAACAGGGGGAGAAGAGAAAATTTAAGAATAATTGGACTCCCAGAAAAGCCAGAAATAAACACCAAACTGGACATGGTGATACAAGATATAATCAAAGAAAATTGCCCAGAGATTCTAGAACAAGGGGGCAATACATCCACTGACAGAGCTCACAGAACACCTTCTACACTAAACCCCCAAAAGACAACTCCCAGGAATGTAATTGCCAAATTCCAAAGCTATCAAACAAAAGAAAAAATCCTACAGGAAGCCAGAAAAAGACAATTTAGATATAAAGGAATGCCAATCAGGGTCACACAAGACCTTGCAAGTTCTACGCTGAATGATCGTAAGGCATGGAACATGATCTTCAGAAAGGCAAGAGAGCTGGGTCTCCAACCAAGAATCAGCTACCCAGCAAAACTGACTATATACTTCCAAGGGAAAGTATGGGCATTCAACAAAATAGAAGACTTCCAACTTTTTGCAAAGAAAAGACCAGAGCTCTGTGGAAAGTTTGATACCGAAAATCAAAGAGCAAGGAATACCTGAAAAGGTAAATATTAAGGAAAGGGGAAAAATGTTATCTTCTTTTACTCAAACTCTCTTCTATAAGGACTACATTTATATCAACCTATGTATACTAATATGTGGGGAAAATGTAATGTATAAATAGGGGGTAAAGAAAGACCAAATAGAATAATGGTTCTCACACAAAGATTCACAGGGGAAGGGGAGGGGAAGAAAACTCCTATAAGAAGGAGAGGAAGAGAGGGGGGGGGGAGTTTACTTAAACCTCAATCTCAGGGAAATCAACTCTGAGAGGGAAAAACATCCAGATCCATTGGGATCTTGAATTCTATCTTACCCAACAAGGGTAAGGAGAAGGGAAAACCAAGGGGGGGAGGGGGAGAGGGAGAACAAAAAGGGAGGGAAAGAGAGGGGGGAGGGGAGGGAACAAAAAGGGAGGGACTAAAAAGGGAAACATCAAGGGAGGGGACAAGGGGGACTGATTCAAAGTAAATCACTGGACTAAAAGGTAGAGCCGAAGAAGAAAAGGTTAGAATTAGGGAAGGCAATCAAAATGCCAGGGAGTCCACAAATGACAATCATAACTTTGAACGTGAATGGGATGAACTCACCCATAAAACGTAGACGAATAGCAGAATGGATTAGAATCCAAAACCCTACCATATGTTGTCTTCAAGAAACACACATGAGGCGGGTTGACACCCACAAGGTCAGAATTAAAGGATGGAGTAAGACCTTCTGGGCCTCAACTGATAGAAAGAAGGCAGGAGTGGTAATCATGATATCTGATAAAGCCAATGCAAAAATAGACCTGATCAAAAGGGATAGGGAAGGTAATTATATTTTGTTAAAAGGGACTCTAGACAATGAGGAAATATCATTAATCAACATGTATGCACCAAATAATATAGCACCCAAATTTCTAATGGAGAAACTAGGAGAATTGAAGGAAGAAATAGACAATAAAACCATACTAGTGGGAGACTTAAACCAACCATTATCAAATTTAGATAAATCAAATCAAAAAATAAATAAGAAAGAGGTAAAAGAAGTGAATGAAATCTTAGAAAAATTAGAATTAATAGACATATGGAGAAAAATAAATAGGGATAAAAAGGAATACACCTTCTTCTCAGCACCACATGGCACATTCACAAAAATTGACCATATATTAGGTCACAGAAACATAGCACACAAATGCAAAAAAGCAGAAATAATGAATGCAGCCTTCTCAGATCACAAGGCAATAAAAATAATGATTAGTAATGGTACATGGAAAACCAAATCTAAAACCAATTGGAAATTAAACAATATGATACTCCAAAACCGTTTAGCTAAAGAAGAAATCATAGAAACAATTAATAATTTCATCAAGGAAAATGACAATGGCGAAACATCCTTTCAAACCTTTTGGGATGCAGCCAAAGCGGTAATCAGAGGCAAATTCATATCCCTGAAAGCTCATATTAACAAACAAGGGAGAGCAGAGATCAATCAATTGGAAATGCAATTGAAAAAACTCGAAAGCGATCAAATTAAAAACCCCCAGCAGAAAACCAAATTAGAAATCCTAAAAATTAAGGGAGAAATTAATAAAATCGAAAGTGATAGAACTATTGATTTAATAAATAAGACAAGAAGCTGGTACTTTGAAAAAACAAACAAAATAGACAAAGTACTGGTCAATCTAATTAAAAAAAGGAAGGAAGAAAAGCAAATTCACAGCATTAAAGATGAAAAGGGGGACAGCACCTCCAATGAGGAGGAAATTAAGGCAATCATTAGAAATTACTTTGCCCAATTATATGGCAATAAATACACCAATTTAGGAGAAATGGATGAATATATACAAAAATACAAACTGCCTAGACTAACAGAAGAGGAAATAGAATTCTTAAATAATCCCATATCAGAAATTGAAATCCATCAAGCCATCAAAGAACTTCCTAAGAAAAAATCCCCAGGGCCTGATGGATTCACCTGTGAATTCTATCAAACATTCGGAGAACAGTTAACCCCAATACTATACAAACTATTTGACATAATAAGCAAAGAGGGAGTTCTACCAAACTCCTTTTACGACACAAACATGGTACTGATTCCAAAACCAGGCAGGTCAAAAACAGAGAAAGAAAACTATAGACCAATCTCCCTAATGAATATAGATGCAAAAATTTTAAATAGGATACTAGCAAAAAGACTCCAGCAAGTGATCAGAAGGATCATTCACCATGATCAAGTAGGATTCATACCAGGGATGCAGGGCTGGTTCAACATTAGGAAAACCATCCACATAATTGACCACATCAACAAGCAAACTAGCAAGAACCACATGATTATCTCAATAGATGCAGAAAAAGCCTTTGATAAAGTACAACACCCATTCCTATTAAAAACACTAGAAAGCATAGGAATAGAAGGGTCATTCCTAAAAATAATAAACAGTATATATCTAAAACCAACAGCTAATATCATCTGCAATGGGGATAAACTAGATGCATTCCCAATAAGATCAGGAGTGAAACAAGGATGCCCATTATCACCTCTACTATTTGACATTGTACTAGAAACACTAGCAGTAGCAATTAGAGAAGATAAAGAAATTGCAGGCATCAGAATAGGCAAGGAGGAGACCAAGTTATCACTCTTTGCGGATGACATGATGGTCTACTTAAAGAATCCTAGAGATTCAACCAAAAAGCTAATTGAAATAATCAACAACTTTAGCAAAGTTGCAGGATACAAAATAAACCCACATAAATCATCAGCTTTTCTATATATCTCCAACACAGCTCAGCAGCAAGAACTAGAAAGAGAAATCCCATTCAAAATCACCTTAGACAAAATAAAATACCTAGGAATCTATCTCCCAAGACAAACACAGGAACTATATGAACACAACTACAAAACACTCGCCACACAACTAAAACTAGACTTGAACAATTGGAAAAACATTAACTGCTCATGGATAGGACGAGCCAATATAATAAAAATGACCATCCTACCCAAACTTATTTATCTATTTAGTGCCATACCCATTGAACTACCAAAATACTTCTTCACTGATTTAGAAAAAACCATAACAAAGTTCATTTGGAAGAACAAAAGATCAAGGATATCCAGGGAAATAATGAAAAAAAAACACATATGATGGGGGCCTTGCAGTCCCAGACCTCAAACTATATTACAAAGCAGCAGTCATCAAAACAATTTGGTACTGGCTAAGAAACAGAAAGGAAGATCAGTGGAATAGACTGGGGGAAAACGACCTCAGCAAGACAGTATACGATAAACCCAAAGATCCCAGCTTTTGGGACAAAAATCCACTATTCGATAAAAACTGCTGGGAAAATTGGAAGACAGTGTGGGAGAGACTAGGAATAGATCAACACCTCACACCCTACACCAAGATAAATTCAAAATGAGTGAGTGACTTAAACATAAAGAAGGAAACCATAAGTAAATTGGGTAAACACAGAATAGTATACATGTCAGACCTTTGGGAGGGGAAAGGCTTTAAAACCAAGCAAGATATAGAAAGAATCACAAAATGTAAAATAAATAATTTTGACTACATCAAACTAAAAAGCTTTTGTACAAACAAAACCAATATAACTAAAATCAGAAGGGAAACAACAAATTGGGAAAAAATCTTCATAGAAACCTCTGACAAAGGTTTAATTACTCATATTTATAATGAGCTAAATCAATTGTACAAAATATCAAGCCATTCTCCAATTGATAAATGGGCAAGGGAAATGGATAGGCAGTTCTCAGATAAAGAAATCAAAACTATTAACAAGCACATGAAGAAGTGTTCTACATCTCTTATAATCAGAGAGATGCAAATCAAAACAACTCTGAGGTATCACCTCACACCTAGCAGATTGGCTAACATAACAGCAAAGGAAAGTAATGAATGCTGGAGGGGATGTGGCAAAGTAGGGACATTAATTCATTGCTGGTGGAGTTGTGAACTGATCCAACCATTCTGGAGGGCAATTTGGAACTATGCCCAAAGGGCGACAAAAGAATATCTACCCTTTGACCCAGCCATAGCACTGCTGGGTCTGTACCCCAAAGAGATAATGGACACAAAGACTTGTACAAAAATATTCATAGCTGCGCTCTTTGTGGTGGCCCAAAACTGGAAAACGAGGGGATGCCCATCAATTGGGGAATGGCTGAACAAACTGTGGTATATGTTGGTGATGGAATACTATTGTGCTCAAAGGAATAATAAAGTGGAGAAGTTCCATGGAGACTGGAACAACCTCCAGGAAGTGATGCAGAGCGAGAGGAGCAGAACCAGGAGAACATTGTACACAGAGACTAATACACTGTGGTATCATCGAACGTAATGGACTTCTCCATTAGTGGCGGTGTAATGTCCCTGAACAACTTTCAGGGATCCAGGAGAAAAAAACACCATTCATAAGCAAAGGATAAACTATGGGAGTGGAAACACCGAGAAAAAGCAACTGCCTGAATACAGAGGTTGAGGGGATATGACAGAGGATAGACTTTAAATGAACACTCTAATGCAAATACTATCAACAAAGCAATGGGTTCAAATCAAGAAAACATCTAATGCCCAGTGGACTTACGCGTCGGCTATGGGGGGTGGGGGGGGAGGAAAAGAAAATGATCTATGTCTTTAACGAATAATGCTTGGAAATGATCAAATAAAATATATTAAAAAAAAAAGAATATTTCCCATGTTTACATGATTAATGATCTCCCCCTTCTTCCCTCCTCCACTCAGAGCTGACAAGCAATTCCACTGGGTTATACATGTATAATTGTTCAAATTCTATTTCCGTGTTATTCATATTGCAGAAGAGCAATCATTTAACATCAAAACACCAATCATATCCCCATCAAACCATATGCTTGATCAAATGTTTTTCTTCTGCGTTTTTGCTCCCACTGTTCTTTCTCTGGATGTGGATATTATTCTTTCTCATAATTTCCTTTGGGTTGTTCTGGGTCATTGCATTGCTGCTTGTAGAAAAGTCTTTTACATTCCTTTGTGCCACTATGTATCAGTCCACTTACAATGTTTTCCTGCTTTTGCTCATTTTGCTCTACATCAATTCCTGGAGGTCTTTCCAGTTCACATGGAATTCCTCCAGTACATTATTCTTTTCAGCCCAATAGTATTCCATCACCATCAAATACCACAATTTGTATAGCAATTCCCCAATCGATGGACACACCTTCATTTTCCAATTTTTTGCCTCCAGAAAGAGCATGGCTATAAATATCTTTGTACAAGACTTTTCCCTTATTATTTCTTTGAAGTATAAACCCAGCAAGTCAAAGGGTAGACATTCTTTTAAAGTCCTTTTAGCATAGTTCCAAATTGTCCTCCAGAATGGTTGGACCAATTCACAACTCCACCAGCAGTGTATTAGTGTCCAAATTGTTTTGCAAGTGATTTAAAACTATTATTATCATCTTTTCTAATAATGCTAGACAGGTATGATTTTGGAAGAGATATTTAGTTCATTTTTACATTTATTAATGTTAGAATGTCAATAGAGAATCTAAGAAGGGACCTAGGAGAACTTAATATTGAGTGGGAAAGGGTAAAAATGTAGATTAGTAATTTTTAAAAATTTCAGTCGGATATGCAGGAAGAGATCCCAAAACTAACAGTGCTATTAGGGGGAGAAAGGAAAGGCTATGAGATTTCAGGGAGTTGACAAGTAAGTGGATAATAAGCAAGGACAGAGTATTATTTCTAGTAGTTTAGTAGCAAAGGTGAGGAGAAACAGAAGGCTATAGCTTGAGGAGAGGGAAGATAGAGAAAGATATTGTTTTCATTGCTTTTTGTTTGGGAAAAGAGAAACTTAATATGTTTGTAGAGCAGAAGAGTCAGTAAAAAAAGAGAGTGAAGGTGAGTGGAGGGAAATAACTAACGCAACAAGGTTCTTGGAGAAAAAAGTGAAAGATATTCATAGCAAAGAAGAAAATAATTTTATATTCAAAATTTAAAAGGAAGTAGGAAATGATACACAGAATTGTTGAAGTATGCAAGAATGAAAATACATGAAATCAATTTCCACTGACAAAGAATGACCCAAGAAACAATATACAGAAATGGATCCTCTAAATATTTTTAGATTTAGGAAAATATACCTTCAGGAAATTGGATTAATTCTCACTAGGAATAGAAACTATTATATATATATATATATATATATATATATATATATATATATATATATATATATATATATATACACACACACATATATATGTATATATTGTGAATTGTGTTGCACATATTTTGTCTTAATATATTAATTTAGATAAAATATATAAAAATTACATAAATATATCACAATTAGGTGAATTAGGTGAATATTATCAGTGCAATAATTAATGTGAAGACTGCAGAGAAACTCCTTTTACTGATGAAAGATGGGCAACTTAGCTAATAGCATTAATATTACAGTGTTTCATTGTTCATTAAGAAGTTAAATGCCTTTCCTGTAATCACATGACTAGTGTGTATCGAGACCATAGATAGATCTATTATTTGTTATATTATGTTACAATATGTTACATTATATTACATTATATTATATTTTAGTATATTATATTAACTTATATCATGGCATATAATATATTGTGGTATATAATATATTACATCATATTATATCAGTTATATCTTATACTACTTTTCATTATATTGTAGTATACTATATTATAGTATAGTATATATCCTATATTTGCTATGCCATTTAGTTTCTAAATACTTTAATGTTTAAGAGAGATATATGAATCTCAATTCCATCAATAGATTAGGTTGCATTGTGGATAGAGCACTAGGCCTAGAGTTCAACAAAACTTGAATTTAAATATGACCTCAAACATTCTTGTGTGACATTGAGCAAGGCAATTGAATGCTTTTTCTCTCAATTTCCTTAGGTATACAATAATAATAAAAATATTAGTACCTATCTTCTAGGATTTTAATGATAAAATTATATGTTTACTGTAAACCTCAAAATTCCTTAGACTTATAAATGTTGGAAATTTCACCATTGGGATATTTCATACTTGGAAAATTTCTTACTGATAGTCTATTGGAATGGGAACCCCATTGGCATGGGAGGTTCTTTCTCTTCCCTTCTTAAGATTACTTTAGGACAGAAACCCTTTGCTGAACAATGGAAAGGACTTTGACCTATGCTTAAGCATAGAACAGGAATTTCTTTGAGTCTTGATTGATTTTAGAATTGATACAATGGAGATACTTGGAATAAATCTCCACCCTATTCAGTCCTAATAGGATTGAGTAAGGGCTGCAGCCTAGATCAAAATTTAATTATTCCAATCTCTACCATACTCAAGTTAACAGGATTTAGAAAGGGCTGTAACAAAAGAGTAAAGATTTAATCATTTGAAAAATATGACCTTCAACAGACATGTGCAAAAGCCAGAAACCTCTGGGCGGTCCTGGGTTAAGCGAGAGCCTCCATTGACAGGGAAATTGATGAAGAGTGATTGGTAGATGTGAGGACTGAGGGGAGGCAACTTGGATGGTTTCCTTAAAGATAGGAGGGTCTGGAGACTCGAGGAGGTGGTTGAGTTTTTTTTGGTCGGTGGTTCCTGGGCTCTGAGGAGGCTTGCTCTGAAGGAAGCTGAAGGTGGGGGCCTCTGAGACTGTTTCTCCATTTTGGACACGTGAGTAATAGAGACTGATCTCTTTTCTTTGCCCCAGCTATCTAAGGGCTTGGGCCTTTTGGCCCAGCCTAAACAGAAGGGGTATTTAAGCCCTATTCCCTTCTCTCCCCTTTCTCTCTCTCTCTATATCTCTAATTCCTTTCTTACTCCTATTGTAATTAAACTCCAAAAAAAAAGCTGACGGCTGACTTGAGTTTTTTCATTTAGGAATTACATAGCTGATTCCTTGGCGACCTTAAATTAATATATATCAGTCTTTTAAAGTGATTCCCTTGTAACATTACCAAGGTTCTTACAAATCTTAATTTAATAGAAATGTCAGTTTTAATCATCAGTCTATGGTACAATTTTGTTTAACTTCAACTCTCACACTTAGTCTCCAACATTGAAGATTTTGGTCCTGAACTAATGAAATTTCTTCTGACATCTGGGTTTTAGATATGGTGTAAAAGAAACTAGATAAGGGAAGCTTTGGTATAATTATGCTAATTTCTATTAAATAAAAATTTAAATATACATTAGTAAAGATTATATAGGAAAATACCAAATTTCAAGAGAATGTAATGATATTTTCTGCCTATACATTGAGAAATTTGAAGTAAGATACATTTATGTTATTTTTAATAAAATATTATTCTCGTAACTTATTGTTGACATAAGAAAATTGAAAAATAATTACTTAATGGAAGCATAAGGAGTTGAAGAAAGTCCACAGATGGGCAATTTAACTCATGAGTTTTAATATTTTCATATGACAAACTTTTTCAAAAGGTTTCTGGTATTTAGAAAGGAAAGGACTGTAGATTATAACAAATCTCTCTAACATGTATAGATGTAGGGATGAAAGTGAGTACTTTTCTTTTCTTTACCTTCATTAATCTCATTCTCTCCCATAGAATCAATATATATCATGCGTAGGACTCTAAAATTTCTAACAAGTTCTATCCTGACTTCCAAACCCCAGACCTGCATCTTCAACTTGCCTGATCGTCATCTCCAGTTGCAGAGGTCACTGTTATTTTAAATTCAATATGTCTCCTATTGAGTTTATACTTCTTCTGAAGTTCCTTAATGTTCCTATGTTCAACACTATAGCTTTATCTTTGAATCTTCCCTCTTTTTCAGCTTTCTAATACTAAATCAGTTACAAAATCCTACAGATTTTACTTTTGTAACATCTCTTGCATTAGACTTCATTTCATTGCCAATAAGTCTACTTCATGGAATACTATTGGGCCATAAGAAATAAAGATGCAAAATATTTAAAAAAGCCCTAAACAAACCTGTAAAAACTTATATGAAGTGGTGCAAAGTAAAGTGAATATAACCAGGAGAATATTGTACCCAGTAACAACAATAATGTATGATGATCAACTGTTAATGACTTAATTATTATCACCTAGGTAAGAAACCAACATAACCCCAAAAGGTTCATGAAGGAAAAGGTTATACAAAATCTTCTTTATTTCATAAATTAATCTGCTAAATAATTTTACTATATACAACCATTCAAGAAGAATTTATACAGATCAACCATCCATTTCTCTACTTATGAAGATACTTTTACATCAACAATGATGACAGACTGCAGGTTATAAATAGCTTGCCAAATCCAAAGAACTATGCTCTCTTTCTTAATACCAATTAATAGAAGATTCCCACCTCCAAAAAAAAAAAAAAGAAATTTAGACTATAGCTATTCTAGGTTTCCCTAAGGCTTATACATTGCTTAAAATCATTAATACCATGCAACTTATCAACTTCTTAAGGGCTAATCCCTAGACAAAATTAATAATACTTAATACATGCATACAAATGTCCATGTAACTCATCTCCTCAATAATATTGAATATTTTCCATTGATTACTGAATAAATGTAATATTCTTTTGCTTGACATTCAAAATCCTCCATTTTATGGGCTCAAACCATTTTTACATCTGTGTTTTATACTCTTATTTATAGACTCTAAGCCATGAAAAAATTGTAGTATTCTGTTTCATTTACTTTCTGACATTTATAAAAATAACTCTTGATTATTTCCTATGACTGGTTATGGCCCCAAATGTATTTCTCTCTCTGGATGTCAGGAGCAGATGCCCTGAGCAGGAGCCACTACTTAGCACCAACCTGTAAAGGAGAGCAATAACACTGAATTTATTAATTTGTGGAATCATGAAATAGAGACATACATCCTTGGTTTTTACCTGGAAAAAATATGATTGAAAATAATAAATCAGATGGCAATCACATTTGAGGGGAAAACTGTGTGAAGACAAATACAGAGTCAAATGGCAAAAACTGGGAAGGAATATGGAAGCCAACAGAGTTAGGGTGAAGGAAGTGGTAGTTGAGTGAGAAAGTAAAGAAAAGGATGAGGAGGAAAAGAGGAAGAGAATATCAGTCACATAATGATGTATACAGCAGCATGGATCTGATGAAAATGACAATGCTCAGGGGGGATTAGTTTAAATTTTTATGGCTTTTGGGGTAACATAATGCCCCTAAAACTTGTCTTCCATCTTAGAGTCAATACTGTTTCAAGTCAATATTGTTTCAAGGCAAAAGTAAAATAAGGGCTATGGTCATATAGCTAGAATGTGTCTGAGACCAGATTTGAACCTAGCACCTCTAATATATAGGTTTGGCTCTCAATCTTCTAGGCTACCTAGCTAACCTCTGGCCACACTAACTCTTATCCATACCACTTTAGAGTTGGTTCATTAATATATCAAAATTATCTCAAAGTTATTGGGACCTTTTAGCCTTCTATTGGTCTAAAACTGTTGAGGCTTGGAATTTGTCTGGGATTTATGTAGAACCAGAACCCTGACAACAGCACTTGATAGATTCCCGTGATTCAGCACATATTCCCAGGCTGTGAATTTTGACTAACATATAACACAATTTGTAGATTATGCTCCTTTGATCTTGGGATGATTTGTATGTGAATTCCATGTTCCCCTTACAATCTCACTTCCTCTTATTTCCCCTTTATATTGACTACATAAAAATTCACTATATTAATGGGTAGGAAGAAGAAAAGGAGTAAAAACAGAAATAGAAGGGAGAGAGGGAAGGATGGGGGGAAGGAGAGAGGAAGAAAAAAATTGAAGAAAAGAAATGAAGGGAAGTAAGGGAGGGGAAAGAAAGGGAAGAGAAGGGAGGGGAAAGAAAAAAAGGACAGAGAAGGGAAGGGAAAGTAGGGAAAGCAAATTTTAATGAAGTATATCTAGACAATTCAAAGGTTCATGAAATCAAAGACTATATAGATGCTATTTGAGGACCATAATTATTTTCAGAGACCTAGATTGAATGGTCATAAAAAAGACTGACTGGAGTGACAAAAAGGATATGAATTTTACCAAGATCAAATTTACTTATTCTTACTTTAAGTCTTGATGAAATGAGAAGTATTAGCAGAGAGACTTCTGTCATAGCCTGGAGTAGGCAGGAAAATTTTAGGATGTAAAAGGTTCTTTGTGGATACATAAGAAAAAGTGTAGGAATAAATAATTCTCTATTTTTGTCAACTTCCTGAAACACCACAAAAATACACTCTAAGTGCAAGTGACCTTTCATTCTGTTGTTTTCATTATTGATACGTGTACCATAAAAGCCTTTCTTCACAGGAGATCAAAGTCCACTCAGCAATTCATCAAAAGGCTGATCAGGTCTGGTGTCCCCTGGTGACTAAAGACTGTACAGGGAACAGGAAAGTGTTAAAGTAGATTCAGACCCATAAGATTCAATGCAACTGCATCACAGAATAGAAAGTTTGTGTAGTTAGACACTACTAGGTACACACATACACTCCTTTATTATTCTTTCAATAATTGAGGCTTTGTGTCAGTGCATTTTTGAAGAAATAAGATAAGAAATATCAGTTAAAACTATAAAAATAATTATTTACTTTAGTTAACTGACTTGCCTAGGGTCAAAGAGCTAGTATATATAAGAGACAAATTGATCTCAGGTCTAATTCAATGGGGAGCTCTCTATTCACTACATCATTCTGCCCTTTTATTATCATTAACCCATTTTACTCTTTTGGATGCAATTTAGATGAAAGTGTCTTGAGACAAGTCATTGTCCTAATTTTAATACCTTTCTATTTTATATTCTATAAACTATTACATAGATGAAAAAATAACCGCTATTTTTGTCCTGAACAAAGTATTAGGATATAACTTCATTTTCTTTTTACACTCACTGAAAGCATCCTCACTACAAGTATAATAATGGACAGTATGTACCACTCCCTGTTCCCATATAATTTTGATCTTCTCTGCTAGGTTTGATTGTATCTTGTAAAGTTATTTATTCCATGTAGCTTACAGATTACAAGTATTCAGAATACTTACATTTTTTCTTAAGGTTTTAAAATGCATTAATATTATATATATATGACTATGATTAAAAAGTCTATAATAATGATTGAGTCAGAATAAAGTTGTGCACTTGAGACCTTAAGGATACTTGGAGGTCTGTGTTGGTAATACAGGAATTTGTAATCCAACAATGTATGGAAAAAAATTAAAAGCTTCTTTTGAATAATTCCAGATGGAATTCACATAGTGCCAAGATGCTGGCCAATTACTTAATATTGCCACTATTTTGTCCTTGATAACTATCGCCATCGTGATAACAATGATGTTATCTTATTCTTCTGTTCTTGGAAGGAAATCAGATATAATTGTCCAGTGACGCTATTATTATATATTTAATGTTGTATACATGTTTGCGTAGGTGGATAAAATCACTATTTCTAGAATTGATAAATAGCATTAGAAGGTAAACTCATCTCTTAATGAAAACATCTTCAGAAGAAAGCAAGTATTACATAGGAAGATGGGGATTATAGGCATCATATTTCATTCCTACATTATTTTTATTTTCCTCTCCTAAATATCTATATTTTGAAAGGATTTCATTCCATGAAGTTTGAGATCTTGAAATATAATTTTGCTATATCTATTAAATACTATTTTTGAAAATTTGTGGATTGATCATTGTTATCTACAATTATATCTGTAATGATACTCTCAATCTAGTAGAGTTTATTTGCTAAATTCTCAAAGTTATTTTTAGGTTTTATTGGTAAGGCAGGAATTTTTCATTGTTTAGCTTTTAAGGGTTTTCTCTTATGCATAATAAAAATTCACATAATTGGGTCTTTCTAGGCATGTAAGATGCTTTGAATATTTTTTAAACTAGACATGATATGCTATACAGTTTCTACCACTAAATTGCATAATCTGCATAGATTAATCAGCCTCAGTTTCTTAAAGGTAACCTTTTTGTAATTTCGGGTTGCAATTATATGATCCAAAGCTGCTATAATATATCACTTTATTTCAAGAAATAAAATACCTGACTCAGTCTTTTGATGATTTTTTTTTTTTGGCCTACATATTCTTAGTCTAGTCTCTTTGCATATTTTCTTTAAAGTGCTTTTTGATTTCAGATTTGGTGCTTAACACTTTCTCAAGCTCAATTTGTAAATAAAACATGTTGACGCATATTTGATAAAGATAGTGGTATATACCTTTTACTATTGTTTTATCCATTCTGCAACTGAGCAATGCTGTTGCATTTGCTATTGTTTTGTGCATTAAAATCTGTAGATTTTATTTAGAGTATTTTCCATGATTATATGATTCATGATTTCTCCCACCCCTCTTAACTCCCCCACTCCCAGAGCTGATAAGTAATTTCCCTGGGTTATGCATGTATCATTGTTCAAAACCCATTTCCATGTTATTCATATTTGAAGCAGAGTGATTCTTTAACATCAAAACCCTAATCATATCCCTATTGAACCATGATCAATCCTATGTTTTCTTCTGTGTCTCTGTTCCCAAAGTTCTTTTTCTGGTTGTGGATAGTGTTCTTTCTCATAAATTCCTCTGGATTGTCCTGGATCATTGCATTACTGCCAGTAGAAAAGTGTATTACATCAGATTATGAATATATCAGTCTCTGTGTATAACATTCTCCTGGTTCTATTGCTTTCACTTTGCATCAATTCCTGTAGTTCTTTCCAGGTCACATGGAATTCTTTCAGTTCATTATTCCTTTTAATACAATAATATTCCATCACCATCAGATACCACAGTTTTTTCAGCCATTCTACATTCAATGAACATTCCCTCATTTTCCAAAATTTTTTTTTGCCACAACAAAGAGTGTGGCTATAAATATTTTCCTACAAAACTTTTTTCCTTATTATCTCTTTGGGATACAAACCCAACAGTGATATGGCTGGGTCAAAGTGTAAGCAGTCTTTTAAAGCCCTTTCTGCATAATTCCAAATTGCCCTCCAGAATGTTTGGACCAATTCACAACTCCACCAGCAGTGTATTAGCATCCCAATTGTGCCACATACCCTCCAACATTTATCACTTTCCTTTACTGCCATATTGTCCAGTTTTCTAGGCAGGTATAAGGTGGTATTCAGTGTTGTTTTAATTTGCATTACTATGATGAGGAGGGATTTAGAACACTTTTTCATGTGTTTATTGATAGTTTTGATTTCACTGTCTAAAAACTGCCTATTCAGGAATGGCTTTATTTTTTGGTAAATTTGCCTAAATTGTTTATATATTTGAAAAATTAAACCTTTATAAGAGGGTATTGTTATAAAAATATTATCCCAATTTTTTTGTTGTTTTCCTTCTAATTTTGGTTGCAATGGTTTTGTTTGTACAATAACTTTTTAATTTTATAAGATCAAAGTAATTCATTTTATATATTGCAATGTTCTCTGTGTTTTGCTTAGTTTTAAATTCCTTCCTTTCCCACATATCAGACAGGTATTCTTTTCTATGTTTACCTAATTTATGTATGATTTTACTCTTTATATTTAAGTTGTTTACCTTTCCCACATATCAGACAGGTATTCTTTTCTATGTTCACCTAATTTATGTATGATTTTACTCTTTATATTTATGTTGTTTACCCATTTTGAATTTATCTTGGTATAGTGTGTAAGATGTTGATCTAAACCTAATTTTACCCCATACTGTTTTCCAATTTTCCCAGAAGTTTTTGTCAAATAATGCATTCTTGTTCCAAAAGCAGAGATCTTTGGGTTTATCAAACACTAGCTTGCTGAGATAATTTATCCCTAATTTATTCCATTGATCCATCCTTCTGTCTCTTAGCCAGTAACATATTGTTCTGATGACCATTGCTTTAGACTACAGTTTAAGAACTGGTACTACTAGGCCCTTATCCTTCACCTTTTTTTTTCATTATTTCCCTTGATATTCTTGAACCTCTATTCTTCTAGATGAACTTTTGTTATACTTTTTATTCTAATATTTTAATAATGATAGGTATGGCACTGAATAAGTAGATTAATTTGGGTAAGGTTGCCATTTTTATGTTAGCTTATCCTACCCAAGAGTAATTAATATTTTTCCAGTTATTTAGATCTAGTTTTAATTGTGTGAATGTTGTATTCATATAATTCCGTTGTTTGCTTTGGTAGATAAATTCCTAAATATTTTATATTGGCTAAAGTGATTTTAAATGTAGTTTCTCTTTCTAAATTCTGCTGCTGAATTTATTTGGAAATATACAGAAATGCTTTTGACTTATGTGTGTTGACTTTTACCCTGCAACTTTGCTAAACTTGTTAATTATTTACATTAGTCTTTTAGTTGATTTTCTAGGATTCTTAGAGTAGACCATCAAATCATCTTCAAAGAATGATACTTTAGTTTTTAATTTGTTATTTTTCTAAATATTAAGTAGTAAGCCCAATTCATTGATCTCATCCCTATTGATTTTGTTGCTACAGGCACTCAGAAATATCAGTTTTCTCCTGAGTTCTGCATTGGCTGTATACCATAGGTTTTGATATGATGTCTCCTCTTTGTCATTCTCTATAATTGTTTCTATGATTTATTTTTTATTCACCGGTTTTGAAGAATTAGATTATTTAGTTTCCAATTAATTTTAAATTTACACTTTCATGCACCCTTAAGGGTTCATTATAATTTTATTACATTAAGATCTGAATAAGTTGCATTTATCAATTCTGCTTTTCTGCATTTGTTTGTAATATTTCTATGCCCTAGGCATGGTTGATCTTTGTATATGTACCATGTACTACTGAGAAGAAGGTTTATTCATTTTTATTCTTATTCAGTTTTCTCTAAATATCTATTCATTCTAATTTTTTCTAATATTGCATTCACTTCCCTTTCTTCTTTCTTCTTTATTTTTTTATTCAATTTATATAGTTCTGAGAGGGGAAGGTTGAGATCCCCGACTAATATGATCTTACTATCTATTTCTTACTTGAACTCTTTTAATTTTTCCTTTAGAAATCTAGATGCTATGCTATTTGATAAATAAATGTTTAGTAATGAATTACTTCATTGTTGATAGTAACATTTAACAAAATGTAATTTCCTCCTTCATCTCTTTTAATCAGATCATTTTCTACTTTAGATTTCTCTAGTACCATGATTACTTCTCCTGCCTTTTTTTAAATTTTAGATGACACATAATAAATTCTGCTCCAGCCTTTTACCTTGAATCTCTGTGTGTTGTGCTAACTCAAATTTGTTTCTTATAAACAACATAGAATAGGATTCTGGTTTTTAATCCACTTTGCTATCTTGTTTTGTTTAACGGGTGATTTCTTCCAATTCACATTCAGCATTTTGATTACTAAATGTGTATTGCCCTCCATCATATTATCCCCTTTAAATCCTACTGTATTTCCTTTCTCTCTGTTCCTCTTCAACAATATTTCCCTTTTTGTCACCACTCCCACTTCCACCTCCCTCCAATTATCTCCTTCTTCCCCTGTCTTATTCCCCTATACTTCTCTGCATGGAAAGATAGAATTCTATATCCCACTGAGCTTACTTGTTTTACCCTTTCTAAGGCCTTTATGATGAGAGTAAAGTTTACGCATTCCCTATCACCATCCTTATCCTTCTCTTTCTACAATAATTTTTCACACCTCCCTATGTTACAAAATGTACTGCATTCTATGTCTTCCTTTTCTTTTCTCTCAGTTCAACCCTCTCTTTCAGCCCTTGATTGATTTTTTTACATATTATGCATATGCATACATATTATACATACATATTGTTCCATGTCATCATATTTACATATATATCATATCCTCATAGTCAGTTTTTCCCTACCCTTTTTTCTGACTAATTTTTTTCTATCTTCTCTACTATTGAGAGTAATTTTTAAAAATTATAGAAATCCTCTTTCTATTTAGACTTAGAAACATTTTGACCTTAATGAATTCTTTAAATTTTCTCTTTCTTAGTTACCTTTTTGGGATTTTTTTGTGTCTCGTTTTTGGACTTAAGATTTTTTGTTTAGGTCTGGCTTATTGCTCAGGAATTCTTGGAAATCTATCTTTTTGAATTTCCATTTATTCCCCTGAAAGAATATATTTTCAGTTTTGCTGGATAGTTGATTTTGGGTTGTAAACACAGATTTTTGCCTTCCTGAATGCCATATTCCAGACCTTTTGATCCCTAAATGTAGAAGCTGCTAGGTCTTCTGTGATCCGATTTTAACTCCATGGTATTTCAAGGGTTTCTTTCTGGCTGCCTAAGGTATTTTTTTCTTTGGCTTTTGATTTTAGCTTTTATATCCCTAGGATTTTTCATTTGAGGATTTCTTTCTGGAAATGATATGTGAATTCTTTCAACTTCAATTTTATTTTCTTGTTCGAGGACCTCTGGACAGTTATCTTTAATAATTTCTTGTAATATATTATCCAAAGCTTTTTATGGATCATGGCTTTCAGATAGTCCAATAATTGTTCTTAAATCAGGTCTCCTGGATCTATTTTCTAAGTAAGTTGTTTTTTTTCAATAAGATATTTTACATTTTCCTCTATTTTTCATTCCTTTGATTCTGCTTTATTTTTTCTTGATTTCTCATGAAATCACTGGTTTCTATATGATAAGTTCTGGTTTTAAAGGCCTAATTGTCCTCTGACAATTTTTGGTTCTCCTTTTTCAATTGGCCAATTTCTTCTTGCATTCCTTTCATTTCTTCTTTCATTGCATTCCTTTCTCTTTGCTTCACTTTCATTTCTCTCTCCCACTTTTCTTCTGCCTCTCTTAACTGGTTTTTGAAGTCCTTTTTGAATTCTTCCAGAACCTGTGTCCAATCCATATTTTTCTTTTGGACTTTGTGTGTGTTTGCTTTGCTTTCACTCTTCCCTTCTATCTGTAATTTGCTTTTTGTCTCCATAAAAATTCCTTATAATTAGGTGCTTTTTTTGATGTTTGTGTATTTTTCCTATCTAATTATAGGTAGTCTTGGGGATGTTGTGATCCTCTGAGGGCTGAGAGCTCTGAGGGCCCCCTCCTTCTGCTGATTCAGACCCTTGAAATGCTGATAGTTTAATGACTTGCCTCAGATTTAGGTATAAGCTCTTGTTCTCACTCTGATCTTTGTCAGTTCATGGGCTGTTCAAATTCTAGCCTCAAGGTTAGTCTCAAGTTTTTGGTTTTACTCTGTACTTGATCTAATCAGGCACACTCTTGATTGTCATGCCTTGGAGCTCTGCCCTGAATTTTAGGCAAAAAGATCAATACTCAGTACTTAGTAGTTAGTACCATCATCCACCCCAAACTGTGAATTAAGTCCTTGTCCCAAGCCTAGACTATAATTCCCTGGGCTGGGGCTCTGGACTTCTCAACAGTTTTGAAATTTCTAGGCATATGGATTGGCTTGTACATCTATTGGCTCAGGCAGTGTCTCAGATTCTGGATGTTGGCTTGGGCACTGCTTCCCAAACCTTGGACAGGCAATGTGGGATTTGTGGGTGTGGCTTGCTTTTGGCTTCTTCTTCCCTCCTTCCTACAGCTTCTTGCTGGTTCTACTCTCCTCTCAGCCCAATGCCCCAGATGTTCATTGTCTACCTTTTGTTCTTTTTTTCATTTCTTGAAAGTTGTTTTATTCTGACCTTTGGTGTAATATTTTAATATTGGTCAGAGCAGATGTTCATGGTGGCACAGAGCTGCTGAAGATTACTCTGCCATCTTGGCTTCAACCCCAGAACTCTTGAAATCTGCTTTTTAAAAAATATTTCTGTACATTTTTAATTTATTCTATTCCAAGAGAAAATTTTGTCAATTCTTTACTTCATTGTTCTTGAAGAAGTACTAATCTTTTTATTGATGACTTAGAATTACAAATCCTATGTTTAATTAACATCATTATAGCAGTTTTTGTTTAGAAACATATAGATGCATGATTGTCAATTTAACTATGCCAAAAGAGTATACTACAACCAGAATTACCTTGGTATTAGTTGATCTCATGTATTCATTCAATAGAAGTTTGAGAATGTCATTCAATCAGTGAATATACTCCAACTCATCTTTCTCCTTTATAGTCATGCTAAAATAATTTTCATTAATATTTTTTTCAATTTTATCTCTTTTTTTGTAGCTCAGAGATTTTAGGTTCTAATTTCACTCATGCTAAAAATTTTATGTTTACAAAATTCAAATGAGATTTGGAAAATTTTGGGAAAAGTTTCATGAAATAAATTAACAGTTAAATGTGCATATTTATTCTTTAGACACTATGTTTTGTGATATTTAATCCTTTCTTACCCACTCCTGTCATATATGTTATATACTGTTTAATAAAAGTGTATGTTGAGGGAATCTAAATCAAACAGGAATTAAACAGATTAGTCGGGATTAGAGTTAAAGTTTATTTATTAAATGACTTCCTTAGAGTGATTAGATCTAAAAGGAGGCATAAAAAGATAAAAACAAAAAAATGTTTTGTAAATTGCATGTGAGGGTTTTATTTTTAACATATGAATAAGCAATAAAAGAATAGACATATGAGAATATACTCCCTCTATACTATATTTTATCATAGAATTTTAGCAGGAAAAAAGTATAAAAATATCAGAAGTCATCTAATTCAAAACACTAATTGTACAGTTGAGGATACTGAAGTGAATATTTTTTTATTTGTCTAAGATTCCTTATCTATTAGCATAATGAACCACAATTCAAACTTAAGCTCTTTAAATGCCAATCCAGCAATTCATCAAATTCAATCTCTTCAAAATTTCTTTGTGTTTCATATGCAGGGGTGGAGGTGGAGAGGGAGAGAGAGAGAGAGAGACAGAGACAGAGAGAGTTTAGCAGGGGGAAAGGTTTAGTTTTGGACATATTTTATATCCACTAGGTAATCTATGTTGTAGGTCTGAAACTTAGGGAATGACTAGACTAATCAGGACATATAGTCGTATATTTAATATAAATTTACACATATGTATATAAGTATACACATATGCAAATATATTACCCACATCATTATATTTAATTATGTTTACATTTTCATATTCCTATATGTACAAATACATAAATTTAAATAAAGAAATATAAAAATATTCATATAGTTATATATAACATATTTTTTGTATATATATATGCAGATATATGTACATACACATAGATAAAGATGAAGAGATAGATCTAAAGATGAGATGGACATAAAGATGTATCTCAGTGTCTTCCCTGAGCTTCAGACTCATATCACCAATTGGCTTTTGGACTTTTCAAACTGAATGCTGTTGTGATAACTGAAACTCAACGTGTCCTGAAATGAACTCATATCTCTCCACAAACACTTCCTTCTTCCAAAAGCTCCCTTTTTCTGTTGAAGGAGCCACTATTCTTCTAGTCTCTCAGATTTCCAATATCCTCCATTTTTTATTCTCCTTCCTGGCACGTGTCTAATTATTTTCCAAAAATTTGAAGTTTTTTCTTCTAGAACATCTCTTGTGTCTGACCTCTTCTCTCCATTTGCATAGCCATCACATTAGTTTGGAACCTCTTTACTTCTTTCCTACATTTTTACAATAGATTCATAACAGATCCCCCTGCTTGAAAAATCTCTTCCCACTCCAATTTATTCTACATACTTCTGCCTTTCCTGGAGGCATTGTTTACTGTATAACTGGCAATGTATTCTGCTGACTTTTAATACTCATGTCTTAGGGAAGGAAAGGACAAATATTTTAAATGTCTATAGTACTTTATAAAGGAGATGTAAATCACATTTTATTTATATTGTGGTTTTTGATGTCTTAAATAAATTTTCAACTTTCTAGATGTCATTCCTTCTTTCCTAATGAATCCATCTGTTTCCCTATAAGGATGCCCAACTGAACCTCTCTTCATCATTCTTCATTTAAGTGATATACTTGCTCTGAATAAATAATGTAAGAAATAAAAATAATTTTGGGTCAGACATTGTCCATAGTTGTAGTGCTTGTGTTTATATTGATAGGGATGTGAAGGTGGTGAAGGAGACATCATGGTGGTCTCTCTAAAAATGGAAATCTCAAAAGATCAAGGTATGACTTACAATCACCCATTTTTCTTTATCAATTTAATAATAATTGGAGGCAGATGGGTAGCTCAGTGGATTGAGAGCCAGGACTATAGACAGTTGATACTAGGTTGAAATTTGATCTCAGACACTTCCTGACTGTGTGAACCTGGGCAAGGCACTTGACCTCTATAACCTATCACACGTCTGCCTTGGAACCAATATACAATATTGATTCGAAGGTGAGAGGTAAGTGTTTAAAAATTAATAATAATTTACCATCAATGATTTAATTTTTTTTATTTTGTATTGTATCAGTTAGAATTGAAAGCGATATTTTAAATCATCTCGTCCAGTCACCTAATTTTACAGATGAAAAAAACTGAGGTCTAGAAATATTAAGTGACATTCTCACTATCAACCTATGAATAAGTAGAGCCTGATTCAAACAATTTATGTTCACATTATAAATCTAGTTTTTCCTTTCTAAAGCCTTTCTGGCTTTAAGGACAGGTCTCTATTAACTAAGTGATACTTTGTAAGGGTAAAAATAGAAATAAATAATTATTGAATAGTGTCTCTAATAATCTTCCTGCCAGATTTATCAAACCACTTTGTATATGAAAACCTCATCCAGTCTGGATCTTTCTTTTCCTTAGAACTTACAATTATACCAAATACTATTACATTAAAGGGTAACTAAAATATCATTTAGTAGCTGAAGGAAAAGGAGTAACTATGGACGCCATCCTTTGTAATTTGCAATCTAGGTCTTCAGTATCTGATCAAATATGAGTTTAAAGAGTTATTAATTTTTGTTATTATTATATTGTATCAGAAGACCTTCCAATAAGTTTATACTTTATGAGCTAGGTAAGTGATGAAATTCCCACATGCGAAAGGCCTTACATACATTCTCATCCCATAAGATATACTAAAAATCACATGAAACATGGTTTTATACCAACTAGTCTAACATAAAGGATTAGTTTAGGTCCCAGGGTCTAGGTCACTTACCAATTAATGAGAAACACTTAAATTCTAATTCATTACACCATAGAAAGGAATTGATATGAATATTTTTCTACATATAGATATTTTCTCTTTTTTAATTGATTTATTTGATGTACTGGAATTGTTGGCTCAAAGTATATGTACCATTTTGTAGCTCTTTGAGCATAGATCTAAATTTTTCTCTAAAATGAAAAAAACTAGGGCAGCTTGGTGGCTTAGTGGTTTGAGAGTCCGACCCAGAGATGGGACGTCCTGGGTTCAAATCTGGCCTCAGACAGTTCCTAGCTGGAAAGTCACTTAACCGCCATTGCCTAGCCCTTACAATTCTTCTGACTTACAAGCAATACCCAGTATTGATTCTAAGATGGAAGGTAAGGCTTTAAAAAATAAAATAATAAAATAATAGGAATAGTTCACAAATTTATTAAGAGTATATTAGTGTACCTATTTTCTCTCATCTCTTCCAGCTTTTGTAATTTTTGATGGATGTGAGATGGTATATCAGAGGAAATTTAAAGTACATTTCTCAAATCAATAATGATTTAGTCCTTTTTACATACACTTAGAAAGTTTTCTTTGATATTTTCTTCTAAAAAACACCAGTTTATATCCCTTGATAATTTATCAATTAGTGAATTGCTCTTTTTTATATATATTTTATTTGATCATTTCCAAGCATTATTCATTAAAGACATAGATCATTTTCTTTTCCTCCCCCCACCCCCCATAGTCGACACGTAAATCCACTGGGCATTACATGTTTTCTTGATTTGAACCCATTGCTATGTTGATAATATTTGAATTAGAGTGTTCATTTAGAGTCTCTCCTCTGTCATGTCCCCTCAACCGCTGTATTCAGGCAGTTGCTTTTCCTCGGTGTTTCTACTCCCATAGATTATCCTTTGCTTATGAATAGTGTTTTTTACTCTTAGATCCCTGCAAATTGTTCAGGGACACTACAACGCCACTAATGGAGAAGTCCCTTATGTTCGATTATACCACAGTGTACTAGTCTCTGTGTACAATGTTCTCCAGGTTCTGCTCCTCTAGCTCTGCATCACTTCCTGGAGGTTGTTCCAGTCTCCATGGAACTCCTCCACTTTATTATTCCTTTTAGCACAATAGTATTCCATCACCAACATATACCACAATTTGATCAGCCATTCCCCAATTGATGGGCATTCCCTCAGTTTCTAATTTTTGGCCACCACAAAGAGCGCAGCTATGAATATTCTTGTACAAGTCCTTATTATCTCTTTGGGTACAGACCCACCAGTGCTATGGCTGAATCAAAGGGCACACAGTCTTTTATCACCCTTTGGGCATAGTTCCAAATTGCCCTCTAGAATGGTTGGATCAATTCACAACTCCATCAATAATGAATTAATTTCCCTACTTTGCCCTCCAGGATTTATTACTTTCCTCTGCTGCAATGTTAGCCAATCTGCTAGGTGTGAGGTGATACAACAGAGTTGTTTTGATTTGCATATCTCTGATTAAAAGAGATTTAGAACACTTTTTCATGTGCTTATTAATAGTTTTGATTTCTTTATCTGAAAACTGCCTATTCATGTCTCTTGCCCATTTATGAATTGGAGAATGGCTTGATTTTTTGTACAATTGATTTAGCTCTTTGTAAATTTGAGTAATAAAACCTTTGTCAGAGGTTTTTATGAAGATTGTTTCCCAATTTGTTGCTTCCCTTCTGATTTTAGTTACATTGGTTTTGTTTGTATAAAAACTTTTTAATTTGATGTAGTCAAAATTATTTATTTTACATTTTGTGACTCTTTCTATGTCTTGCTTGGTTTTAAAGTCTTTCCCTTCCCAAAGGTCTGACATGTTTACTCTTCTCTGTTTGCCTAATTTACTATGGTTTCCTTCATTATGTTTAAGTCATTCACCCATTTTGAATTTATCTTGGTGTAGGGTGTTAGGTGTTGATCAATTCCTAATCTCTCCCACACTGTCTTCCAATTTTCCCAGCAGTTTTTATGAAATAGTGGATTATTTTCCACAAAGCTCAGATCTTTGGGTTTATTATATACTGTCTTGCTGAGATCACTTACCCCAAGTCTATTCCACTGATCCTCCTTTCTGTCTCTTAGCCAATACCAAATTGTTTTGATGACTGCTGCTTTGTAATATAGTTTGAGATATGGAACTGCAAGGCCACCTTCCTTTGTATTTTTTTTTATTATTTCCCAGGATATCCTTGATCCTTTGTTCTTCCAAATGAACTTTGCTATGGTTTTCTTCTAATTCAGTAAAAAAAAATTTGGAAGTTCAATGGGTATAGCACTAAATAGATGAATAAGTTTGAGTAGGACGGTAATTTCTATTATATTGGCTCATCTTACTCATGAGCAGTTAATGTTTTTTTCCAATTGCTCAAGTCTAGTTTTAGTTATGTGGCAAGTGTTTTGTAGTTGTGTTCATATGGTCCCTGTGTTTGTCTCAGGAGATAGATTCCTAAGCATTTTATTTTGTCTAAGGTGATTTTGAATGGGATTTCTCTTTCTAATTCTTGCTGCTGAGCTGTGTTGGAAATATATAGAAATGCTGATGAATTATGTGGGTTTATTTTGTGTCCTGCAACTTTGCTAAAGTTATTGATTATTTTGACTATTTTTTGGTTGATTCTCTAGTATTCTTTAAGTAGACCATCTTATCATCCACAAAAAGCAATAGCTTGGTCTCCTCCTTGCCTATTTTAATGCCTTCAATTTCTTTTTCTTCTCTAATTGCTACTGCTAGTGTTTCTAGGACAATGTCAAATAATAGAGGTGATAATGGTCGTCCTTGTTGCACTCCTGATCTTAATGGGAATACATCTAGTTCATCCCCATTGCAGATGATATTAGCTGATGGTTTTAGATATATACTGTTTATTATTTTTAGGAATGACCCTTCTATTCTTATGGTTTCTAGTGTTTTTAATAGAAATGGGTGTTGTATTTTATCAATTGCTTTTTCTGCATCTATTGAAATAATCATGTGATTTTTGTTGGTTTGCTTGTGGATATGGTCAATTATGTGGATGGTTTTCCTAATATGATGAACCAGCCCTACATCCCTGGTATAAATCCTACTTCATCATGGTGGTTGACCCTTCTGATCACTTGCTAGAGACTTTTTGCTAATATCATATTTAAGATTCTTGAATCTATATTCATTAGGGAGATTGGTCTATAATTTTCTTTCTCTGTTTTTGACCTGCCTGGTTTTGGAATCAGTATCATGTTTGTGTCATAAAAGGAGTTTGGTAGAACTCCCTTTTTGCTTATTATGTCAAATAGTTTGTATAGTATTGGGATTTACTGTTCTCTGAATGTTTGATAAAAGTCACTTGTGAATCCGTCTGGCCCTGGGGATTTTTTCTTAGGGAGTTCTTTGATGGCCTGTTGGATTTCATTTTCTGATATGGGATTATTTAAGAATTCTTTCTTCTTCTGTTAGTCTAGGCAGTTTGTATTTTTGTATATATTCATCCATATCACCTAGATTGGTATATTTATTGCCATATAATTTGGCAAAGGAATTTTTAATAATTGCCTTAATTTCCTCCTCATTGGAGGTGCTGTCCCCCTTTTCATCTTTGATGCTGTTAATTTGCTTTTCTTCTTTCCTTATTATATTAATTGACCAGTACTTTGTCTATTTTGTTTGTTTTTTTCAAAGTACCAGCTTCTAGTCTTATTTATTAGTTTAATAGTTCTATCACTTTCGATTTTATTAATTTCTCCCTTAATTTTTAAGATTTCTAATTTGGTTTTCTTCTGGGGGGTTTTAATTTGTTTGCTTTCAAGTTTTTTTATTTGCATTTCCAATTGATTGATCTCTGCCCTCCCTAGTTTGTTATATGCACTCAGGGATATGAATTTACCTCTGATTACTATTTTGGCTGCATCCCAAAAGGTTTGAAAGGATGTCTCATCATTGTCATTTTCCTTGATGAAATTATTAATTGTTTCTATGATTTGTACTCTACCTAACCAATTTTCCAATATCATATTATTTAATTTCCAATTAATTTTTTATTTTGTTTTCCATATACACTTACTGATCATTATTTTATTGACTTGTGATCTGAAAAGCCTGCATTTATTATTACTGCTTTTCTGCATTTGTATGCCATGTTTCTGTGACCTACTGTATGATCAATCCTTGTTGATTGTTATATTACTCTGTTACATTTAAAAGAGTGGGAGACATAAACTGTAAGAGTTAAAATGGTTGAGGTCATAAACTGTAGTGAGTTAAAATAGTGGAAGATATAAATTGTAGTAGATATAAGAATGGGTGAGTAAATTGTGACCTCAGGAAATATGTTTTCACCACAGTGTCTTGTTTTAAATCAATATAAGGTGGTCGCCAGGGAAATATTCCCAATTATGAATATACCCAAGTCAACTGGGTTTTATAGAGGATTTTATTTAATTAATACAATGAGGAATTAAAGAAAGAGAGAAAGAGTAAGAAAAGAATAAGTATGAAGGACCTTAAGCCAACATGGCCTAGACCTGAGTCTTAAGAGAGAGAGATCAGTCAGTCTTTTATCACTCACCACAAAATCTGTCTAAGCAAGAATATAGACACCAGTTCAGCCAGCCATCCTTCTCCAGAGAGAGATTCTTCTGACTGTCCTCAAGAGCCTTTTCCAAAGACTCCTTAGAGACTGTTTCTTCAGGGCCTCCTCTTTAGAGCACTCTCCTTCTAACAGCCTCGTTAGAGACTGTTTCTCAAGAGACTCTCTTATCTCAACAGACTGTCCTTTTCTTATATAGCGGGTTTTCTCCTATGTTACCTCCCCTAAGTTCTTCCACCTACCAATCACAGTAGATGTTTTCCAAAGGAGAACCCATTCTGAAATCACACCTGAGTCTACTAATCCTTTTAGCAATCCACATCTGAGTAGGCTAGAATCTCTGAGTAAGTTTTTTCCTCTTTGCTCCTTGTAAGTTCACAAGTTGCCTGACCTTTATAGGTACTTAGCACCCCTTTGTATTAATTCTAGAAACAGGCATGGCTTAAGTATGGGTTTAAGTATTTTTCATTGTTCAACAAGGAGTTTTTTCCCCTAAAGCAGGCTTAAGTATGGGTGGAGTAGAGGTCTTCAAATTTCTGATCTAAGTAGAGTTCTCACTGTCCAAATGGGGAATGTTCCCAATAGGGAATTGTCCCAATGGAGAACTCCCAAATGGGGAATTTTTTTAACATTCACAAGTCTGAGAAATTTCAAGATTCACAGAATGTGCCATGTGGTGCTGAGAAGGAGGTATATTCCTTCTTCTCCCTATTTATTTTTCTCCATATGTCTATTAACTCTAATTTTTCTAAGATTTCATTCACTTCTTTTACCTCTTTCTTATTTATTTTTTGATTTATCTAAATTTGATAGTAGTTGGTTCAGATCTCCCACTAATATTGTTTAACTGTCTATTTCTTCTTTCAATTCTCCATTTTTTCCATTAGAATATATATTTTTTCCATTTCCATTTCCAATAGTTTTTCCATTAGAAATTTGCGTGCTATACTATTTGTGCATACATGTTGATTAATGCTATTTCCTCATTATCTAAAGTCACTTTTAACAAAATATAATTACCGTCCCTATCCTTTTTAATCATGTCTATTTTTGCTTTGGCTTTGTCAGATATCATGATTGCAACTCCTGCCTTCTTTCTATTAGTTGAGGCCCAGAAGGTTTTACTCCATCCTTTAATTCTGACCTTGTGGGTGTCTACCCGCTTCATGTGTGTTTCTTGAAGACAACATATGGTAGGGTTTTGGATTCTAATCCAACCTGCTATTTGTCTACATTTTATGGGTGAGTTTATCCCATTCATGTTCAAAGTTATGATTGTCACTTGTGGAGTCACTGGCATTTTGATATCCTCCCCTAATTCTGACCTTTCTTCTTTAGCTATAACCTTTTAAGTCAGTGATTTACTTTAAATCAGTCCCCCTAGACCCCTCCCTTGATATGTTTCCCTTTCTAGTCCCTCCCTTTTTGTTCCCTCCTCCTCCCCCCTTGGTTTTCCCTTCTCCCTACCCCTGTTGGATAAGATAGAATTCAAGATCCTAATGGATCTGGATGCTCTTCCCTCTCAGAGTTGATTTCAATGAGTGTAAGGTATAAATAAAAACTCTCTTCCTCTCCTTCTTATAGGAGTTTTCTTCACCTCCCCTTCCCATGTGTATCTTTGTGTGAGATAGATGATTCTATTTAGTTTTTTTCTCTCCCTCCCTATTTCTTGGAGTATATCTTAGTACCATCAAAGATTCCCCTCACCCTTTTCCTTTCTATCTCCCCTTTCTCCATATCATCTTGATGCCCCAAACATTCCCTAGGCATGATTCTTCTTACTACTCTAATGATGCATATAATTTTTGAGAGTTACAAATTACATTTTCCCCATATATTAATATATATATATAAATTGATATAAATGTAGTTCTTATAGAAGAGAGTTTGAATAAAAGAAAAAGATGACATTTTTCTCCTTTTCCCTTTCCTTCATATTTACCTTTTCAGGTATTCCATGCTCTTTGTTTTTTGATATCAAACTTTCCACAGATCTCTGGTCATTTCTTTGCAAAAACTTGGAAATCTTCTATTTTGTTGAATGCCCAAACTTTCCCCTTGAAGTATATAGTTAGTTTTGATGGATAGTGATTCTTGTTTGAAGACCAAGCTCTCTTGCCTTTCTGAAAATCATTTTCCATCCCTTATGGTCATTCAGAGTGGAAATTGCAAGGTCTTGTGTGACCCTGATCCACATTTCTTTATATCTAAATTGTCTTTTTCTGGCTTCTTGTAAGATTTTTTCTTTTGCTTGAAAGCTTTGGAATTTGGCAATTACATTCCTGGGAGTTGTCTTTTGGGGATTTAGTGTAGAGGGTGTTCTGTGTACTCTTTCAATGCCTGCATTGCCCCCTTGTTCTAGAATCTCTGGGCAGTTTTCTTTGATGATATCTTGTATTATAATGTCGAGATTATTATTTATTTCTGTTTTTCTGGAAGGCCAATTATTCTCACATTGTCTCTCCTTCCTCTATTTTCCAAGGCTATCACCTTGTCAGTGAGATATTTTATGTTCTCTTCTAATTTTTTGGTCTTTTGGCTTTCTTTATTAATTCTTGCTCTTTTGCAAGATTATTGCCTTCCAGTTGTCTGATTCTGACCTTTAAAGCCTGTTTTTCCTTTTCAGTTTGGTCAAACTGTTTTTGTCGTTGCATTTTTTCATGTTTCAAATTGTTGAATTCCTTTTGCGTTATTTCCCACTTTTCCTGCCAGAAGGCTTCCATCTTTTTGATCATTTCCAATTTAAATTCTTCAAGAGTTTGTGGAGAGTTTCCATTTCCTTTGGAGGGTATCAGAGCATTTGCTTATGTTTCCTCTTCTATCTCCTCTGTATTTTGTATTTTTGCTCCATAAAATGTGTCCAAAGTCATCCCCTTCTTCTTGCTTTTCTTGGTGTGTGGAGGTTTTTGTACTTCTGTACTGTTTGCCATCTCTATCTGTGTGAGGAAGACTGGCTCTTCGTGTATCTATCTGATGGTCTGAGGCTTTAGCCCCAGGCAGATTGTCCTTTCTCTGCAGCTGTTCTGTCTTCCTGAGGAGGCCCAGGGTCTGTCTTCCCCTGCCTGCTGGCATTTCGGGAGTTACTGCTCTCAGTTCCCTCCAGTTGCTTCTCCTCTGCCTTACTTCCATGCTCTGGGCCTGGAATAGCACTGTCCACAAGGTATCTCAGTGGTTTCTGAGGTTTCTGTTCTTTCAGAAGAACAGGTATCGTGAGGTTTCTGTTCTTTCAAAAGAATCTGCTCACTACGGGGGGGAGTGGTTGTGGCCTCCCTGGGTTCTAAGGGCTCCTGATGGGATTAAGTTCAGCTGGTGTGGGCCGAATGATCCCTGAACCAATAATAACTCCTCCTCTACAGTCTGTGTTGAATGCCTGGAGACTGGCCCAGGTTACTTTCAAGTTAAGCCCTTTGGAGCAACCCCTTTGCCGGCCCCAAGGTTTCTGTCCTTTCAGAAGCTCTGAGGGCTCCTGATGGGATTGGGTTTGGCTGGTGCCCTACAGCTCGAACCTCCCTTTAGGCTCAGATGGAAGAACCCATACAGGGGGCTACAGGCTTCCCCCTTCTCTCTATGTTTCCCTGCCATCTGTATTGGGTGCCCAGGAGACTGGCTCAGGTTGCTTTTAAGGTGAGTCCTTCAGAACAGCCATCCCTGAGGCCCTTTTGCCAGCCCTGAATTTCCCACTACCACCACAGGCTCAGCACTCTTGGTTGGGGGGGATGGGTCCTGGGATCTTCCTTCTGCCTACCCCTTAGATCCTTGTGATATAGAGTTCTGGCTTTTGGGGGGCCATACCTTTTGATCCAGGTCCAGGAAGAGGTTTCCCCGGGTCTGTCCTGTTGTTCAGTTTTAATTTTGGTGTCCTAGGAGCATTCAGTTTGTGATTGGTAAGGAAGGGTTTTCAGAGGTCTGAACTTTCTCGACTGGAAGTTCTACTGGGATTCTTAATGACATGGACATAGCATGTGATTAGTTTATGAATGTTCTATGTTTATTTAAATAGAATGTAGACAACATAATTCAGAAGCTTGTCATTTCCTTATTCTAATTGATAAGTAGTTAACTAATATGTTTATTATTAATGTGTAATATGATTTATTGTGACCTATATTATTCTTCTTATAACAGTGGTAACCTCTCTTTAATGACTATATTGGATATATTATTTAAGGAATGCTAATTTAGAATTACTGACTATATCTTTAGCATTTTTCATTTTACCATAATATATTATCATTATTTCTCTTTTAGTGATTTTACTTTAAATTACATTTCATCAACTACCTTGTGACTTTTGCTTTTCTTATTTTCAAAGTCATGATGTCTTTTAAAAATATCTTTATTATTTATATGTAATATTATAGCAATAATATAACATATATTATAATATAATTATTATATTAGATTATTTGTAAAATAATTGTTAATAAAATATAATAGTATAATAACAAAATATATTCATATATATGCATATTTATATATTTTAGCCAAGCTTTTAATTGACAGCTATGGGAAATATAGGCATAACATGAAAAAAAAAACATTAGAAAACTTGGAATTTAATCAACAACGATGAAGAAAATAAGTAAAGTGTTAAAACAAGTGGAAATTTCATGACATTGACTATTTGAATGAAAGGAAAAAAAATAATTAAAGATTAGAGAAATTTTTAACTTGGAAATTGGGAAAATGATGAAATGATACAAAGAACCACTGGGAGGCAGTCTCTCTAGAGATTAAATAGATCAAAAATTAGGTATGTAGATATGTTTAGTTTGAAGTGATATGAGGACCAGCATCAAAGGACATTAGAAAATATAGCACTGGCATTTTTTCTTTTTTAAAAAATAAATTCAGACAAAAATTTATTTTATATTAAATATTTTTCTTATATGTAATATATATTATTTTTGTATATTTATTTAAATGCATATGTCTATGTTTACATACTATATGTATTTTTACATTTTCAAAGGGACATTCTATAACTTTTTTCTTTTAAACTTCAAATTGATTTGCATTGACTACAAGTAATTCATTTGATTTTTCTCATGGCATTTTATTCCTTTTGATTCTGATGCTGCCTTCAAAGAACAAAATAATTTAATCTTCCATATCTCTTTCAAATATCATGTCTAGTGAACAAAATAAAGTTTATTTCTGTTTATTAATTTATTTAGGCTTATTGTTCTTTCAGTTTTAACTCATTTTTATTGTAGAGTTTTGATTATGGTGAAGACAGCTGCTTCCTTCTCTTCTTTATTTTTCTCTTTTCAATTTCTGTTTTAAATATAATTTTTATTAGCAAATGATGACATTTTTTAGTGCCTGTTACCATTTTGTGTTTATAACACATTTTAACCTAAATCCAAATTAGATGGCTTCTATAAGTGTGATATTATGCTCATTCAGTCACAGATTTTAAATCTTGATTATAATTAGTAACAAGTAAAGTATTTATTTTTAATATTTTTCTTTCTTCTAGTTTGGAAACAGTTGGAGATGTTCTTCTATTATTTTATGAATCTTCATCCCAGAAACAAGATGATGGAAAGAAGTGAGAGAATCAAGGTTTCTTTGCTTTTTTGCCTTCTTTGACTCCTCCTTTTCTGGGTATTACTTAGGACCATTCTTGGCTGTTTCATTATTCATATAACTTGAATATAAAGGCATTCACTAGTCCCTAGTTCTTCCAGTGAGATTAAGGAACATTGAGGCTCATAAATTCTCTGTATATATAGTCTGATACTGCTATATGAGGCTATGTCATAAACCATTCTACTGTCTCCAGCTTTTCCATCAACTTTCTTTTTTGTGATATGACTCCCAATTAAAGTTTGAGTTATGTGCCTAGCATATATTAAGTGCATTGAATTTTAAGTATAATAAACCATCATTCATTTGTTATTATTGATAATTTTCCTCAAATATTTTTCTGGTTTTGAAATAAAGTATTATTATTTCAAACAGTATAGCAATGGCTGTAAAGTGTGTGGTTTAATCTACTTATTTGTTTGTTTTAAACATTTACTTTTAATTTTAAGTTTTTTATCCAAAAAAATATCCAAGTCAAGAAAACCTTGTGTTTTCCTAATTGTTATGATTTAACATGCAATTTATTTTCATTTTCCTTCTAACTTGAAGTCTCTTTCCTTTTTTTTGTAGTTTTATAGCCTAACAAGAATATGTATTATTGAATACTATGGATTTCTTCATGTTTGAGTTCTGTGTAGTGTCTCTTCTTGCAACTGGGACTGTCTATATTTTAAAGTTTTGTCTCATTATGTCCTCAAATTTAACGTCCACTTTTTTTTATGGAAACAGTCCTTTTAAAGTGTCTACTAAGATTCCAATTAATCTTAAATTTTCCTCTAGATTTGTCTTCCTAATGTGTATTGCATATTCATTACATTTTAACACTATGATGCATACTAAATTTTTTTCAATTTTATTTTTGTTAAATGTTCTTTGCTCCACTTCAGTTAATTCGTTCTTTTAATGTTTCCTTATTATTTAAAAATACTTAACCTTCACTTTAAATTTTCCAAATTTTCTCATCATCTCAATTTATTTTTGTCAGTACTCAATTTATCATATATGTTATTCACTTTCCCTTCACATTCCCTTAACATTTTTATTCATATTCTTTTATCATTTGATTTTTTTCTAAATTATTATAAATCAATGTTTTAATTTTTTTGCTAAAAGTTTGATAGGATCATAGATATAGACTTGGAAGGATGCTTATAATTAACCATAATCTATTTTTAAGAGATGAGGAAAATTAAAAAAAATATGTTAAACGATATAGTCATGGTCATATCTTCATCATAGAGAAAGGATTTTAATTTCACTCTTTATACTCTTAATCTAGTTTTGTTTTGTTTTTTCCCCTCCTAGATATTTTTTTCTAATTGGCCAGAATTTATTTCTGTTTCTGTCATAGAGTTCTAAATTTAAACCACTTCATCAAAGAGGACTACTGTTAGTCAAGGACAGAATTGCCACAAGGCGATTTAATCACATGACTCAATGACATTTTACCTATTTGAGTGAGTCTGCTGGAATGGGAGGTACCTTTTAAATTATATTCCCACAATCTGATGGATTTAAAGTTGAGTTAACACCACTCTTTCAGGTTTTTCTTGGCAGGGAATGGAACATACATAAAAACCATGCAGTAAGATCAAAAGATAATACTAATCAAGATATTGGTAAAAGGAGTACAATGAACAAGCACCACTCTATAAAGTCCTACAATATTTAGGATATTTTCTAAGAACAGAAAGAAAAGGGAAGCCAGAGGTGTTTTGCTAATGAAATTAAGGCTGAAAACAACAAAGGAACAAACATCCAGGGCATAGCCCAACAAGGTCTACCCCAACAACATGCAGATCCCCCAAAGGGAAGTTCCTCTGAATGCAATTCTTTCCAGGGAGTTGAACAACAGCAACCTCAAAGTAAACTTCATCACAAGTATCACAGGTGTAGTTGCTAGCTTTCTTACTATCTGTTTAATTGCAATGACTGTACTAATGCTAAAGAGGAAACAGAGCTACATATAGAAGGGGAACCCTCAGTAGGATCAGGTATAAGTGAACCAATGATTCCTCAGCACAGATATACCATTGACAACTCAGAAGTTAGATACCAGGTGCTGAAATCCAGTCTCAGAAAAGAACCCTATGCATATAGCTTCTTGTAAATGGCATATCCCCAGATCTGTGAACTACCAGTTCTGAAGGCCTTAAGCATACTCAAAGACTGCCTTGAACTCTTTCTTCACTTACTACAAAAACATGAACACTTCATACTCAGGTTTTCATTCTGTCAAAAATTCTGCTTCATTCATATTTTTGCAGCAGTGCTAGGCACTGAAAGGAGAGCATTGAGAAAGAATGACATTTCATGTAGACATTTTTTTAAGAATGTGAAGAAAAACTTTCCAAAACTGCCAGGATATCTGAGTCTTCTCCTCCCCCCAACCCACCTTGTTTTGTTTGCTCATTTAATTTTATATTAAACCAAATAATATGGTCTGTCCAAAAAAAGAAAGATTAAAATACATTTTAACAAATTTAAATTATAATTTATTTACCATTAAATGGATTCAATAAACTGTGCCAGGTACTGCAACAAGGGAATTTTGCAAGGCTGACTGACAGTCTTCAAATCAAGATTCCACAGAGCTGGCTGGGTGAGCATTCTAAGGCAGTTGGGGAACTCGCAACTGGCACTCTTAATCTGGGATACAGACAGAGAGGCTGTTTGGAAGTATCTCCATGAAGGAAACCAACTTGGGAGCTTCCAGAGACTTGGATCATCTTTAAGGAGAGGTTGAGTGAGTGTTCCCCTTCACATTGGTGGACAGTGTGATTGGGTGTGAACCTCCTCCCTTCCTGAACCTTATGAGTGCTATTCATCTTGATACTGTACCTTGGCCCAACCAAGGTCTCTACAGTTGTGAGAATCTGGGCCCTGTGGACTTTACTAACCCCTTAATCTTTTATTTCCCCTTTTATTTAGTTGGGTTAAGGTTATTAAAAAGGCTAAGATTTTAATATCTGGGTGGGTTAGGAATAAGTCACTCCCCTATTTCCCTTCCCAATTCCTTGTCCCTTTAGCAAATAAACCTGTTTTTATATATTTTGCTAGTGATCCCTTCTGTTTAACTTTCCTTATAACCTTCCTACAAAGGGATACACATTTTGTTTTGATACATGGAGTTTGCCAGATAATAGAGGCATATAGACATATATTGGTAAAAAATAGTACAAAATAATACATGGTAAATGTATTAAAAAGGTGCAGTGTATGTGTTAAGTTTGTTGACTAGAGATAGTGAACTTCTACTGCAAACTTACAATCATTTTTATTGAAACATGACATACCTTTCCACTCACTGAAATATTTTTAATTAATTCAAATCAGATTATTTTTTATGAGATTAGAGAGTTTAGAACTAAAACAAGTCGTAGGACCATGAAGTCCATCTTAATCAGTATATGTATTGGGAAACTAAAGTAGAGAGTAGTTAATTCAGTTTTTCTGGTTCACACACACTAGTGTGCTGGTAATTTTTTTAAAAAAATGCCAAAACGCAAGTATACAAAACCCATAGATAAAAATTTCAATTTAATTTGCATGGTTAATTTTGTCTCCATTAACCATAGATAATCAACAAAATGTAGCCCGATTCAAAGCATTTGTACATTTCTGAGCTATAATACTCAAATTGAAAATTGACCAATTGGCTCTCATGAGCTGATATAAGGTGGCTCCAACAGATCCATGGCTCTTACAAATAGTAAATATCAAAAATATTATCTGTCCTTAGGTCTTCCATGCATCTTTAAACTTATTTTTGTCTAATTTCAAAAATTTGATTTCTAAATCTTTTATATGATTGATCATTCTTCTTTAATGTTTAATAGTGAATAAAGAAAAAGAAAATCACATATTCAGAAAGATGGAAAATCTGTTCCTAAATCCAAAGCAGTACTTACATAGTTTTATTATAGTATTTTCAAGTGTTATAAGCCTAGTTCATGATTTAAATGGAATTGGATCTTGGAACAAGTATTTGCAGGTTTTCTTTTAGAGATTCTGGATTCAAATTTGCACATTGGCATCTTAAGTAAGGCTACTGGGAAATCATTACCTCAGAAATGCCCACTGGTCCTTCAGAGATCAACAATCCTTCAATGAATATTTTGACCTAGATATCAAACATTTCATCCAAAGATGGCACAGTAGTGTTACAGCATGGTATGTAGCAGAATCCTTGTTGAAAAAAAAAAGTCACAGAGAACGTATGGTTGAAAATTCCTTTTATTGTCTTTACTCTTTTGTTAGACCAGATCAGCTCTCATCAGGGACCAGATTAATTTGTAATTCATTTTCTTGACCCAGCTGGTAAAGTCTAATTGTAATTGCAGAATCTGCCTAAATTACCCCATGCTGTTGTGGGTGACTCACTTGTACTGTACTCTATACAGTTAACAAGAATAAAGCCATCCTTAGTTCAAACAGCTTCCAGAGAAGTGAACACATGGGGCACAATTTGGATCTGGACTCAGAGAATATGCTCATTAAAACCAATGGGTGTTTTGCACAAGCAAGGACTCTGGTATTAGGCCTGTGGTGAGGATGTTACTATGGAAATAGCTATTGTCACTAGACACATTTATGTATTTCTGACCTACATTATCTAATTACACTTACCTTCCTCAAAGGGATGTTAGGAGGATTTATTAGTTAATTTTTGTAAAGCACAGGCAAGTAAAAATGCAATGTAAGTATTAAGTAGTAGTAGTATTTTCCGTGGTATGCCTTAAAGACAGTTACATGACAATATTCCACAAGCTTTTCAGGTATTTTTAACAATTGCATTCTTTAATGTCTTGGATTTCAAAGTTTCTTTGATAAGGGGGAATCTTTAAAAGAAAAGCCTTACCATTCATGGTCCATTAAATCAGTTCAATTTTACATTTACATTTGATGGATATATTTATTGTTATTTTATATAAGAAGTGAAATAGTGAAGGAGGGAAGTAATGTCTTCACCTGCGCTTGAAGTTAAAAGTCTACTAATTAAACACTGCTATAGGGTGATCCTTTTCTAAGACTAATCCCTCAATATAAATTCATATAGGCTATTATGAGGCTCAATTGAAATAGCATTTTTTTTTAAATTAGCACACTGACTGGCTCTTAGCAGATTCTTAACAAATGTTAAATGTAATGACCTTTTCCCAAGCTGTATTCCACTTTACATCTCTGTGGAATTTTGTCACTATGTTGGAAAGACTCTCCAATGTGACTTTTTGACACTATTCTTAATTTTTTCTGTCGTGTCTGATTGTCCCTCATTCCCCATTGATATATTTTCCCATGTTATGCTCATTAAATTTGTTTGTACCCTAATCCACTATCCTAAGTTCTCTACTCTTTTATTTTTATACTTCTAAAAAATGGTGATCTTGACAATTCTCACAGGCATAATTATTATCCATGTACGGATCATTCATATATATATATATATATATATATATATGTATATGTATATGTATATACACACATACAGGTACATATTGACACATATGCACACATACACAAACTATACACATGAATAAGCATATACATACATGTATATTTGAATATGTATGCATATGCCCATATGCATGTAATATATATATGTATATAAATTACTTGGAAGTATTATTAGTCTCCTATTCTATAGTAATACAATGGATTTATATAAAGGATTAAATTTTTCAAAATACAAATAAATATTTGCATTAATATATTTGTATTTATATTAATGCACAGACATATCTATAAGTATGTATAAATATATATGCATAAATAAATATATTTACTATAATGTTTATTATAATATAATGTATATTAACTAATTGACTAAAAGTTTTTACCAATTTGTTTTGAATATTTGGGCATAAAAGTTGTTACTTCTAGTACTAAGAAGCAATAACATTGCTAAAACATGGCTTCTTATGTTAGGGACTATAGTTAAAAGAAAATATGTAGTTAGGGTTTACTGACAGAAATAACTTATTTCATAATTTGTAGCAGGAGTTAGATACGGCAGCAGAACAATTTTCTGGCTTTGCTTCCATTTCCCCTTACTCTCCTAGAGTAATGTGGTTGAACCAACCTCCTGTCTAATTTCTCTTATTATGTTTTACATCTAGTCTCCTACAAAGTCGGCTGCAAATGCTCCCCTCCAATCAGAATCTCTATATAGTATACCATCATTGCTTGCAGGACTCTGAATAGGTTTGTGAAGGATGCATTTCCAAGAACAATATTTCACTTTTATTTTAATTTAAATAAGCAAAAATTTACATTTGTTTTTCTCATTTTTATTCCAATATATGTAAACATTAATATTAATTCATAAAACTCCTGAGTTCCAAATTATTTTCTTCCCTCAACTCTCATTTATTGAGGAGATTTATTTGATAAAGCTTATATATGTGAAATTATTCAAAACATATTTCAAGAGTAATTAAGTTTGAAAGAAAACACATATAAACAAAGAAAGTGAAAAAAAAATAAAAAAGGCTTTGATGTCCATTCAGATTCCATTGGTCTTTTTTTTCTGGAGGTGGATAGTATTTTTCATTGAGTCCTTTGGAATTCTCTTAGATCATTGTATTTAGAGAATAGTTGCCATTCACAATTGATCATACAATATTGCTCTAGCTGTGTATACTTTTAACCTGCTTTTGCTCACTTCACTTTGTATCAGTTTATAAGTCTTTCCATGTTTTTCTGAAAGCATATTGTTCATCATTTCTAATGGAAAAATAGAATTCTGTCATGATTATTATAGTGCAATTTGTTCAACCATTAATCAATTGATGGGCTTCTCCTCAATTTCCAATTCTTTGTCAACACAAGAGCAGCTATTAATATCTTAATAAATATAATTGGCACTTTTCCTTCTTTTTTATCTCTTTGTGATATAGACTTAAAAGTGTTTTTGCTAGATTAAATGGTATGGACAGTTTTCTCTAGATGGGTTGGAACAGGTCACAGTTGCAACAACAGTTCATTAGCTTTTCAATTTTTCTACGTCACCTAAATCTGTGTTATAAAAGGTATGGTACATGTGCCCAGGCATGCCAGAGGGGGCTAAACTGTTCTCCCTCTCCACTGTGCGCTAGGACAACTTTCTCATGTTCCATCTATCTGCCCAGCAGCCTAATGGGAGCACTTCATCATTTTATCCCTCTACTCTCTTGAGTAATGTGGGGGGTGAGTTGTGGGGGGGGGGCTCATAGGCTGCTTAAAAATGCAGTTTGGGCACCTTCACTATAGGACACAACACTGCTCTATAAAATTTGTCATTGTCCTTTTTTTCATATTGACTAACCTAAAGGAGTGAGGTGGTACCTTAGAGTTTTTTTTTTATTTTTAATTTCTCTAGTCAATTGTAATTTAGAGCATTTTTCATATGACTATAGAGAGCTTTGATTTCTTCATCTGAAAACTATCTATCTGTTCATATACCTTCGTGATTTATCAATTAGGGAATGGCTTGTATTCTTGTAAATTATTTTGTTCTCTATATATTTGAGTAATTAGGACTTTATCAAAGAAAATTACCATAAACAACACTAATTTACTACTTTCCCTTGGGTTGCTTGTTTTTTTTTTGTGTGCAAAACTTTTAAAAATTTAATGCAAACATTATCCATGTTATATCCCATAATGCTCTCTGGATTGTTTACTTATGTGTTCCTCCTTTATCTATAGTTTTTACAAGTAAACTAATTTTCTTGCAATGTCACCTTTTATGTTTCAATAATGTACATATTTTGAACTTATCTTCGTATATGGTGGGACATATGGGCGTATAGCTAGTTTCAGTCAAAGTTCGTTCGCAGAAGTTTTTGTTTTTGACAAACAGTAAGTTATTTTCTTTAAAACTTGGATCTTTGAGTTTACCAAATGCAAGAACACTATGATCATTTACAACTGAGCATTGTGTATCTAATCTATTCCATTAATCATCACACTATTTCTTAGCCAGTACCACTTTGTTTTGATAATTACCACTTTGTAATAAAGTTTTGAGATCTGATCTCTGAATCCCTTTATATTCCTGAAACTTTCTTCTTCCAGGTGAAGTCTGAAAACATTTTTTACCACTTGTATGAAATAATTTTGTTGGTTTGATTGGAATGACACTTAATAAGTAAATTAATTTGCTGTTGGCAATATATGGAAATGCTAATGCTTTTTGTGGTTTTATTTTATATGTTGTAACTTTGCTAAAGTTGTTAATTATTTCAAGTAGTATTTAGTTGATTTTCAAGGATTGTTCAAGTATACCATAATATCCATGGCAAAGAGTGATAGTTTTTATTGCTGATTGTCTATTTTAATTTCATCAGCTTCTTGTTTCAATGCTATTGCTAGCTATAGTTTCATGTATTCTATGATTTTTTAATTAGATTTATCAATCTCCTAAATTTTTAGGATTTATAATATGCTGTTTAATTTTAATTATTTTTTAGTTTTGTTTTCTGTTGCTTGCTCAGTTCATTGATCTATTCTTTACTTTATTGATATAAGCATTTAGGCATATAAAGTTTTCCCTTAGTATGACTTAGCCAGTATGTATCTCATAAATTTTGTATGTTTTCTTTGTTGTAATTTTATTTAATGAAATAATTGATTTTTCTATATTGTACTCTATTCTTTGAGTCACTCATTTTGCAGCATTAAAGCATTTAATTTCCATTTAATTTTTGATGTTTCCAAAGGATCTTATTGAATTTGTTATTTCACTATAATATGAAAAGGATGCATTTAATATTTCTGTTTTTCTCCCTTTGATTGTGAGGCTTTATACTTTAATACATTGTCAGCTTTTGTGTATGTGTTATATGCTGCTGAAGAAAAAATAATATATTCATTTCTATCTCCAATAAATTTCTCCAGGGGTCTAGAATATTATGACAGATTTCCTTCATAATTTCTTAAAATATTATTTCTAGACTCTTTTTAAGCATGGCTTTCAGATATTTTTAAATTTTTAAATGATCTCTCCTGAACCATTTTTTTCCTGATCAGTTGTTGTTTTTTAGTGAGATATTTATTTAACATTTTATTCTGTTTTCATTCTTTTGATTGTATTTTATTATCTTGATATCTCATGAAGTTTTTAGCTGCCACATACCCAATTTCAGTTTTTAAGAACCAATTCTTCAATGAACTTTTGTATCTTCTTTTCCATTTGTACAATTCTACTTACGGAGTTCTTTTCTTCAGTGAATTCTATATCACTTTTCCTATTCATCCAGTTCTGATTTTTTTAATAGTTATTTTTTTTTAATTTTCATTTGGTCATTTCCAAACATCATTCATTGGAAACAAAGATCATTTTCTTTTCTTCCCTCCCCCCCACCCACCACCTCTCCCATAGCCCAAGTGCAATTCCACTGGGTATCACTTGTTTCTTGATTCAAACCCATTTCCATGTTGTTGGTATTTGCATTAGTGTTCATTTAGAGTCTCTCCTCAGTCATATCCCCTCCACCCCTGTAGTGAAGCAGTTGCTTTTCATGGGTGTTTTTACTCCCACAGTTTATCTTCTGCTTGTGGATAGTGTTTTTTAGATCCCTGCAGATTGTTTAGGGACATTGCATTGACACTAATGGAGAAGTCCATTACATTCGATTGTACCACAATGTATCAGTCTCTGTGTACAATGTTTTCCTGGTTCTGCTCCTTTCACTCTGCATCACTTCCTGGAGGTTGTTTCAGTCTCCATGGAATTCCTCCACTTTATTATTCCTTTTAGCACAATAGAATTCCATCACCAACATATACCACAGTTCTTATTTTTAAGAAATTATTTCTTCATTTTTTGTGTGCCTGTTTACCATGATTTGGCTCCTTTTTCATGATCTTCTCATTTCTTTCCCAATTTTTCCTCTACTTAAATGACTTTTTAAAATTCTTTTTCAGGTGTTCCAATACCTGATCAATTGGCATTTTAATTACAGCCTTCAAATGTAACTTCTCTGATTTCATTATCATCTACATCTGTGTAGTGATTTTCCCTGTCACCATTCTAATATCAGATTCTTTTTTATTTTTCTAATTGCTCATTTTTTTCTAGATAATCTCTTGATTTTTAAAAATTTATTCTTAAGTTGGGCTCTGTTCCAGGGACATAGAAATCATTGTCCTAAACTTTAAGATTTTCCCCTGGAAATTTTTATTGTTTTTAGTTCTTACAGTATTGTATGATCTAAGGTAAGATGTGGTCAGTGTTCTCCTGGACTGTGGTCCAGGATGTGATGTGGTCCTTGAATGTGATGAACCGGAAACACTCTTTTCTAATCTGGAACTATGACCAGTGTCCCTGCTGCCTTATAACCATATGCTCTAGTGTGCTCATACCTTTTCCCACTCTGGGACTGAGACTTAAATTGAATATGGCAATGTAACTATTTCTTGCACCAATTACCAGCAAAGAGTTTCCCATAGCCTCCTTTTGAACAGTTGTCTGACCCCTTTATGGAAGCTTCCACCACAGTGATTCAGTTGCCCTTGTAAAAAGGGAGATTTTGAACCCTAGACTTCAATCCCCAGAAGTCATTGGTATTTCCCAGCATTCCCTAAAATCTTACCTGAGTCTCCATGTTGGTGAGATCACAATTGGTATTTAACTGGCAGTATCAACTCCCACGCTGTCTGCTTTCCATTGCAATGATGTAGCAAGTAAGCTAAGTGGGAGGCTATTGAATGGGCCAATCAACCATGGGCATGTGGTTTTTATTTTGTATCCTTGATTTATAATAATCCTTAATAAACCTCATAAAATATAATTTTTATTATTATCTATAATTTAATTTTTACACCCTTACTTCCTGCTGCTGGCTTGTTAAGGTCCATGCTAAACTGTGCTCCACTTTACCCTGCTAAGACAAACAATTCCTGCTGACCTTATAAACCCTCTTGGACTTTAAAATTATTTTATTCTATAATTAGTCATTAGTCATTCATTAGTCAGATAGAAATTGACTTCTATTTTCTTAACAGATTATTTCAGGATTATACATAGTCATAGTATAAAGAATCTAAGCTAGAATACTTCTTTGCTAGAGTGTAACATGAGACTATGGAAAAATCATTTAATTTTCTGTTTCTTATGTAAAATGAATAGGGTGGGAGTATTTTGTGCTTAATATTATTTCTACCAATGAAATTCAATGAATCAGCTACTTTTAAGTCTTGTTGCAAAAATATATAATGTTAATATCCTAATTTAACCTTAGAAATTCAAAGTCATTGTCATTCAGAGACATACTGGTAATGATTGCATTGAAGCTATTATGGTTTCACTTAAACATCTGAGTAAATAGAATCTTAATAAGTTCTATAATTGATATTCTAAGTCTTTATTAGTCCACACTTCTGTCTTAATCCATCATGCATGTGGTTATGTTGTAATAGCTGACATTTATCTTGTACGTTAAAGTTAAAAATGTTTCCCTTAAAAAACCTTGGGAAGTATATGTTAATAATATGATTTCCTTTATTTAACAGGTGAGGTAATTTGCTAAAGGTAGTTCAAGTCAGAGTTGGGACATGAACTCTCGACTCAAATCTAAATCCAAAACTCATTCCATCAAGTTATGCTGCTGCTGATCTGGAATTTATTATCTTGTTTTAACTTTTCTAGTTTCTTGTCAGCACTGAAATCACCCATCTATCATTATTTTACAAAGCATCTACAATCATCTTCAAAGCCACTGTGACAAAACCTCTCACAAATATGTTAGTTTTCAAGAAATATGAGTTAAGTGTTTACCTCTTAGCATACTACAGAGAGTACCAACAAAATGAATACACAGAAGAGGAACAGGTGAAAATGAAATCCTGATGACCAGTCCAGTCTCTTTCTTAAGGGCACTTATGTCACAGTTATTGTCATAATGTTGTTTACAACATATTTAAAAGTGGCAATTCTTTTGGGAAGGGGGAGGAAAATTTCTACTCATGTTTCATAGTCATGGGGAAAGTAAAGCAAAACAAATATTAGAGTGAGAAATCAAAATATCATTGTCAATTTAAAGAGGTTTCAAAAATGATTGTCTTCCTTATATAAACCAGAGAGTATAAAATGCTATAATTGTTCATTCATTTACTCTTATTGACTATGATACACTTTCAAAATGTATACAATCTTCACTGCTTTACAAAAGGCTCACTTCCAATAACCAATATCAGCTCATGTAGTCAATAGCTCTCAGAATCCCTTATGTCCACCCAAAACTGGATTGCAAAATGTCAGAAAATGATTATTGAAAATTGTATCAATACGTAATCTGAAAAAAGATAATCTTCCTTTTATTTTATGCTGTCATTTTTCTCCCTAAACATCCATTTTATTTTAATTTTCACTTTTTTATATTATGCTTCATTGTCTTAATTATTTCCAAATCTACTTGAAGTCCATAGGGCCATGATTTGTTTTTTTTCTCTACAGCTCTTCTTGTAGTTGTGGTATGTTAACAATCTTCTATCTCTTATGTTGTTTTTTTTTTTATCCCATTTTTTATCCCTTCATTTTTGATTTCTTCCTCTTGTTATTCATATTTGTAGCCCCATTTTTTTTGGATTGAGACTTTGTGTTAAAGCTATTGTCATCTATTACTCATGGATATGTTAGATAGGCCATATTTCATCTCGTCCCCTTTATATTCTGATACAGAGTGTGGGGTGTTCAGGGAGGACTCAGATGAAAGAGTTTTCTGAGCCCTTTTCAAGGTTGCTCACCAACCTTTGGTGTCCACCTGTCATTCAAATTTTATCTTTGGCTCTAAGAAGATGTAGCATGAGCAATGAACACACTTCAATAAAACCATCTTGACAGATGAACTAACCCAGTGTGAAGGTAGCTAACATACTTTAAACCTGTAAGTGATCTAGGGGAATGTATACCTTAAGTATGTGAAAACTTTTCTTAGAGAAATGGACAAATGAGGACAATTTGTTCAAACGGACATGAAGGTGGTTGAAGACAATGTTGTATAGTGCTTCAAAATTGGTAATATGGTTATCCACTGCACCCTGGGCCATCATGAGTCATCCTGAGCTTTGTCTTACTCTTAGACTTCAATTGACTTTGGAAGAGAGAATGAGGCTGATGATTTTGTGCAACTCTGCCTCACTAAAAGACAATTCAGGTCATGTAAAGACACCATTTAGTGTACTGTAATGGTCTTATTTGAAAACGAAGGATGAACAACAATATTCTGGAATCTATTCCTGCAGCCTAAGGCATTTTCGATGCAGTACTGGATGGCCTCAAATCCTCACTCAATCCCTGTTTATTTTCTAAGTTTTCTGATAGAGCACAGTGGACCCCAAACCAGGCTTGCAAGCTACTTCAGACTAGATAATTTACCTGTTATAGCTCTGGCAAGCTCAGTGAGATGTTAAGGATTATATTATCACAGGCATCCTGAATGGTCTTCATGAACCTAGGTGCCTAGGTGATGAATGGCCCTATCTATTACTGTGGCTTCAAGTCCTTTGAAGAATGGGCAGCTAGACTTTATTTTTTAGCATAGTGACTTATGGGTGTTGCTCTCCCTACTTCTCATTTCTGATAGTTCAGGGCTGGGATCACAGTTCAGATGCACAATTATTATGGCTGGTACTTATTTCCAAAACTCCTGTTCAAATCCACTTGTCAGATTTTCTTCACTGCATTGCCTTTTATTCCCATCAGGGTGTCACAGTTCATGCTGGTTTCTCAGATTAGAACCACATCTCTCTCATTTATTGGCTCATGTGAAGTGGACTGGAGTATCAGTTTCTTGCTTTATATAGCCCTCTGTCCTCTTCTGATACTTTTAGGGCTAGATACAGGACCTTACTTGTTATTTTCCTCCAATTATATATTTTCATTTCATTTTATTTTTTAAACTCTTACATTTTTTTCTTTTTTTTTCTTTTTTTCTTTTTTTTTTAATATATTTTATTTGATCATTTCCAAGCATTATTCGTTAAAGACATAGATCATTTTCTTTTCCTCCCCCCCACCCCCCATAGCCGACGCGTAAGTCCACTGGGCATTAGATGTTTTCTTGATTTGAACCCATTGCTTTGTTGATAGTATTTGCATTAGAGTGTTCATTTAAAGTCTATCCTCTGTCATGTCCCCTCAACCTCTGTATTCAGGCAGTTGCTTTTTCTCGGTGTTTCCACTCCCATAGTTTATCCTTTGCTTATGAATGGTGTTTTTTTTTCTCCTGGATCCCTGAAAGTTGTTCAGGGACATTACACCGCCCCTAATGGAGAAGTCCATTACGTTCGATTATACCACAGTGTATTAGTCTCTGTGTACAATGTTCTCCTGGTTCTGCTCCTCTCGCTCTGCATCACTTCCTGGAGGTTGTTCCAGTCTCCATGGAACTTCTCCACTTTATTATTCCTTTTAGCACAATAGTATTCCATCACCAACATATACCACAGTTTGTTCAGCCATTCCCCAATTGATGGGCATCCCCTCGTTTTCCAGTTTTGGGCCACCACAAAGAGCGCAGCTATGAATATTTTTGTACAAGTCTTTGTGTCCATTATCTCTTTGGGGTACAGACCCAGCAGTGCTATGGCTGGGTCAAAGGGTAGATATTCTTTTGTCGCCCTTTGGGCATAGTTCCAAATTGCCCTCCAGAATGGTTGGATCAGTTCACAACTCCACCAGCAATGAATTAATGTCCCTACTTTGCCACATCCCCTCCAGCATTCATTACTTTCCTTTGCTGTTATGTTAGCCAATCTGCTAGGTGTGAGGTGATACCTCAGAGTTGTTTTGATTTGCATCTCTCTGATTATAAGAGATGTAGAACACTTCTTCATGTGCTTGTTAATAGTTTTGATTTCTTTATCTGAGAACTGCCTATCCATTTCCCTTGCCCATTTATCAATTGGAGAATGGCGTGATTTTTTGTACAATTGATTTAGCTCATTATAAATATGAGTAATTAAACCTTTGTCAGAGGTTTCTATGAAGATTTTTTCCCAATTTGTTGTTTCCCTTCTGATTTTAGTTATATTGGTTTTGTTTGTACAAAAGCTTTTTAGTTTGATGTAGTCAAAATTATTTATTTTACATTTTGTGATTCTTTCTATATCTTGCTTGGTTTTAAAGCCTTTCCCCTCCCAAAGGTCTGACATGTATACTATTCTGTGTTTACCCAATTTACTTATGGTTTCCTTCTTTATGTTTAAGTCACTCACCCATTTTGAATTTATCTTGGTGTAGGGTGTGAGGTGTTGATCTATTCCTAGTCTCTCCCACACTGTCTTCCAATTTTCCCAGCAGTTTTTATCGAATAGTGGATTTTTGTCCCAAAAGCTGGGATCTTTGGGTTTATCGTATACTGTCTTGCTGAGGTCGTTTTCCCCCAGTCTATTCCACTGATCTTCCTTTCTGTTTCTTAGCCAGTACCAAATTGTTTTGATGACTGCTGCTTTGTAATATAGTTTGAGGTCTGGGACTGCAAGGCCCCCATCATATGTGTTTTTTTTTCATTATTTCCCTGGATATCCTTGATCTTTTGTTCTTCCAAATGAACTTTGTTATGGTTTTTTCTAAATCAGTGAAGAAGTATTTTGGTAGTTCAATGGGTATGGCACTAAATAGATAAATAAGTTTGGGTAGGATGGTCATTTTTATTATATTGGCTCGTCCTATCCATGAGCAGTTAATGTTTTTCCAATTGTTCAAGTCTAGTTTTAGTTGTGTGGCGAGTGTTTTGTAGTTGTGTTCATATAGTTCCTGTGTTTGTCTTGGGAGATAGATTCCTAGGTATTTTATTTTGTCTAAGGTGATTTTGAATGGGATTTCTCTTTCTAGTTCTTGCTGCTGAGCTGTGTTGGAGATAAATAGAAAAGCTGATGATTTATGTGGGTTTATTTTGTATCCTGCAACTTTGCTAAAGTTGTTGATTATTTTAATTAGCTTTTTGGTTGAATCTCTAGGATTCTTTAAGTAGACCATCATGTCATCCGCAAAGAGTGATAACTTGGTCTCCTCCTTGCCTATTCTGATGCCTTCAATTTCTTTATCTTCTCTAATTGCTACTGCTAGTGTTTCTAGTACAATGTCAAATAGTAGAGGTGATAATGGGCATCCTTGTTTCACTCCTGATCTTATTGGGAATGCATCTAGTTTATCCCCATTGCAGATGATATTAGCTGTTGGTTTTAGATATATACTGTTTATTATTTTTAGGAATGACCCTTCTATTCCTATGCTTTCTAGTGTTTTTAATAGGAATGGGTGTTGTATTTTATCAAAGGCTTTTTCTGCATCTATTGAGATAATCATGTGGTTCTTGCTAGTTTGCTTGTTGATGTGGTCAATTATGTGGATGGTTTTCCTAATGTTGAACCAGCCCTGCATCCCTGGTATGAATCCTACTTGATCATGGTGAATGATCCTTCTGATCACTTGCTGGAGTCTTTTTGCTAGTATCCTATTTAAAATTTTTGCATCTATATTCATTAGGGAGATTGGTCTATAGTTTTCTTTCTCTGTTTTTGACCTGCCTGGTTTTGGAATCAGTACCATGTTTGTGTCGTAAAAGGAGTTTGGTAGAACTCCCTCTTTGCTTATTATGTCAAATAGTTTGTATAGTATTGGGGTTAACTGTTCTCTGAATGTTTGATAGAATTCACAGGTGAATCCATCAGGCCCTGGGGATTTTTTCTTAGGAAGTTCTTTGATGGCTTGTTGGATTTCAATTTCTGATATGGGATTATTTAAGAATTCTATTTCCTCTTCTGTTAGTCTAGGTAGTTTGTATTTTTGTATATATTCATCCATTTCTCCTAAATTGGTGTATTTATTGCCATATAATTGGGCAAAGTAATTTCTAATGATTGCCTTAATTTCCTCCTCATTGGAGGTGCTGTCCCCCTTTTCATCTTTAATGCTGTGAATTTGCTTTTCTTCCTTCCTTTTTTTAATTAGATTGACCAGTACTTTGTCTATTTTGTTTGTTTTTTCAAAGTACCAGCTTCTTGTCTTATTTATTAAATCAATAGTTCTATCACTTTCGATTTTATTAATTTCTCCCTTAATTTTTAGGATTTCTAATTTGGTTTTCTGCTGGGGGTTTTTAATTTGATCGCTTTCGAGTTTTTTCAATTGCATTTCCAATTGATTGATCTCTGCTCTCCCTTGTTTGTTAATATGAGCTTTCAGGGATATGAATTTGCCTCTGATTACCGCTTTGGCTGCATCCCAAAAGGTTTGAAAGGATGTTTCGCCATTGTCATTTTCCTTGATGAAATTATTAATTGTTTCTATGATTTCTTCTTTAGCTAAACGGTTTTGGAGTATCATATTGTTTAATTTCCAATTGGTTTTAGATTTGGTTTTCCATGTACCATTACTAATCATTATTTTTATTGCCTTGTGATCTGAGAAGGCTGCATTCATTATTTCTGCTTTTTTGCATTTGTGTGCTATGTTTCTGTGACCTAATGTATGGTCAATTTTTGTGAATGTGCCATGTGGTGCTGAGAAGAAGGTGTATTCCTTTTTATCCCTATTTATTTTTCTCCATATGTCTATTAATTCTAATTTTTCTAAGATTTCATTCACTTCTTTTACCTCTTTCTTATTTATTTTTTGATTTGATTTATCTAAATTTGATAATGGTTGGTTTAAGTCTCCCACTAGTATGGTTTTATTGTCTATTTCTTCCTTCAATTCTCCTAGTTTCTCCATTAGAAATTTGGGTGCTATATTATTTGGTGCATACATGTTGATTAATGATATTTCCTCATTGTCTAGAGTCCCTTTTAACAAAATATAATTACCTTCCCTATCCCTTTTGATCAGGTCTATTTTTGCATTGGCTTTATCAGATATCATGATTACCACTCCTGCCTTCTTTCTATCAGTTGAGGCCCAGAAGGTCTTACTCCATCCTTTAATTCTGACCTTGTGGGTGTCAACCCGCCTCATGTGTGTTTCTTGAAGACAACATATGGTAGGGTTTTGGATTCTAATCCATTCTGCTATTCGTCTACGTTTTATGGGTGAGTTCATCCCATTCACGTTCAAAGTTATGATTGTCATTTGTGGACTCCCTGGCATTTTGATTGCCTTCCCTAATTCTAACCTTTTCTTCTTCGGCTCTACCTTTTAGTCCAGTGATTTACTTTGAATCAGTCCCCCTTGTCCCCTCCCTTGATGTTTCCCTTTTTAGTCCCTCCCTTTTTGTTCCCTCCCCCTCCCCCCTCTCTTTCCCTCCCTTTTTGTTCTCCCTCTCCCCCTCCCCCCCTTGGTTTTCCCTTCTCCTTACCCTTGTTGGGTAAGATAGAATTCAAGATCCCAATGGATCTGGATGTTTTTCCCTCTCAGAGTTGATTTCCCTGAGATTGAGGTTTAAGTAACCCCCCCCCCTCTCTTCCTCTCCTTCTTATAGGAGTTTTCTTCCCCTCCCCTTCCCCTGTGAATCTTTGTGTGAGAACCATTATTCTATTTGGTCTTTCTTTACCCCCTATTTATACATTACATTTTCCCCACATATTAGTATACATAGGTTGATATAAATGTAGTCCTTATAGAAGAGAGTTTGAGTAAAAGAAGATAACATTTTTCCCCTTTCCTTAATATTTACCTTTTCAGGTATTCCTTGCTCTTTGATTTTCGGTATCAAACTTTCCACAGAGCTCTGGTCTTTTCTTTGCAAAAAGTTGGAAGTCTTCTATTTTGTTGAATGCCCATACTTTCCCTTGGAAGTATATAGTCAGTTTTGCTGGGTAGCTGATTCTTGGTTGGAGACCCAGCTCTCTTGCCTTTCTGAAGATCATGTTCCATGCCTTACGATCATTCAGCGTAGAACTTGCAAGGTCTTGTGTGACCCTGATTGGCATTCCTTTATATCTAAATTGTCTTTTTCTGGCTTCCTGTAGGATTTTTTCTTTTGTTTGATAGCTTTGGAATTTGGCAATTACATTCCTGGGAGTTGTCTTTTGGGGGTTTAGTGTAGAAGGTGTTCTGTGAGCTCTGTCAGTGGATGTATTGCCCCCTTGTTCTAGAATCTCTGGGCAATTTTCTTTGATTATATCTTGTATCACCATGTCCAGTTTGGTGTTTATTTCTGGCTTTTCTGGGAGTCCAATTATTCTTAAATTTTCTCTTCTCCCCCTGTTTTCCAGATCTATCACCTTGTCGGTGAGATATTTTATGTTCTCTTCTAATTTCTTGGTGTTTTGGCTTTGCTTTATTAGTTCTTGCTTTAAAGCCTGGTTTTCTTTTACAGTTTGGTCAAACTGGTTTTGTAGATGCGTGAATTTCTTTTGCATCATTTCCCACTTTTCCTCCCAGAGGGCTTCCATCTTTTTGGTCCTTTCTGATTCAAATTCTTCATGGGTTTGTGGAGAGTTTCTATTTCCTTTGGAAGATTTTGGAGAATTTTCTTGTATATCTTCTTCTATCTGCTCTGTATTTTGTATTTTGGCTCCATAGAATGTGTCCAGAGTCGCCCCTTTCTTCTTATTTTTCTTGGTATTTTGGGGCTTCTGTGCTTCTGTGGAGTTTGTCATCTCTGAACGTGGAGGATTGGCTTTTCTTGTCTTTGTCTGGTGATCAGAGGCTTTAGTCCTGGGCAGATGTTGGTTCTATGAGCGTTCCCTGGGTTAAACTGAATATGCCTCACTGGAACTGGAATGGAAGGGTCGGACCACGAGGCCACACTCTCCCCCTGGCTCGATTTCCGGAAGTTGCCTTCAGAATCCCTGGCCGTGAGGCTGTTTCGTCGGCCTGCGGGGGGATGGGCTGCCGCTTCCCCAAGCTCCGAGAGCACAGACTTTCACTGAGACTTGGATAGCAGGATCCAGCCCCTGAGGCTGTCTTGCCCGCCCTGAGGGTTGCTGTTGTTTTGACCAGCTCTCTGCAGCGGAGGCCCCAGGCAGTAACTTTCACCCGGACCGACCAGCTCTTTGCAGCGGAGGCCCCAGGCAGTAACTTTCACCCAGACCGACCGGCTCTCTGTAGCGGAAGCCCCAGGCAGTAACTTTCACCTGGACTGGGACTTGGGTAGAAGACCCTGAGGGTTGTTGTTCCTCAGACCCTGCTCTCTGAGCCCGGCGCGGCTGCCGCTTCCGGGAGCCTTGGACTCTGCGCTCCTACCCCTGAGGTCCGAGGGATCTCGGGTTCTGGCTTTTAAGGGGAGCCATACCTTTTGAACCGGGTCCAGGTCCAGGAGGAGGGTTCCCAGGGTCTGTGCTGTTGATCGTTTTGAATTTCGGCGCCTTAGGAGCTTCTAGTTTGAGATCGGTCGGGAAGGGTTTTCCGGAGATCTGAACTTCAGCTTTCTCTAAGCCGCCATCTTAACCGGAAGTACCTCTCTTACATTTTTTTCTTAGAATTAATACTATCACTTCCATGGCAGAAGAGTGGTAAGGATTAGGTAACTGAAGTCACTAGTTATGAAATATCTGAGGTAATATTTCAACCCAGATCTAGCTCTCAATCTACTGAATCACCTAGGTGCTCCTTCCCCTTTATTTTTAAAAATCACTACTCATTCTGGGACACTTTTTAGGGTCTCTATAGAAGAGCTATACTGACTATGAACTTTCTTATTAACTTTCTAAATATGTCATAACCCACAGATTGAGGACTTTATTTTATTCCTCTATTTAAACTCATTTTAATTGTTATTTTTCTTTATCAAATTTGATGTCTGTCTCCTTGAGGGCAGGAGACAATATCTCCTATGACTTGTCCTTCTTTTTATTCTCACAGGAGCTGTCCTAGGGCTAGAGCCATAAAAAAATAATTGTTAATTTATTATTAACATCCTAGCCTACATTTCATTTTACATGTACTATAACAATTTGATATGTAAAGATTAACAATATTGTTATTTCAAAAAAGAAAAGCATTTACTATTCAAAAGGTGTCATGTAGATTTGCCATAATGTTAGAAGAAGGGAATAATACAATCAAAAGTAGTTTATTAAAAATAAACTTAGATTAGGGTCCATTACTATAAATAAATTATTTTTGACATGACCCTTCCTGCTAACACCAATTTTTACATTAGGTGCTAGAATTATGTGGAAACATTTGGAAAGATTTCTGTTCTGGGATTGAACAGATGGCTAGTACCTATTTAGTAATAGAATCTATGCTGTGACATAACATGTTGTCCAAGAAAATATCCAAGACAAGAAAATCTTGTGTTTTCCTAATTGTTATAATGATTTAACATGCACAATTCATATTATAATCAGTAAAGAGTCCCAGAAGCTCAGCCTAGGTTTTGATTTAAATTACTTTCCCCTCCTAGACCTGTTGCTGACTTTCTGGAATTTAAATCATGTGTCTACTGCTGCCTCTGCCAGGTACTTACTTTATCCTCTTAGGTTTCCTCAAATTGAAATAGCCTACAATTCTATCTCACCATAGAATCCAAAATCTAACTTCTTTCTTCATTGGTGAGTACATTCCAAGCTTCTATTTAGTGGAACACAGCCCAGTCTATCTGCATTTCCTTTTCTGATCTGAGTTTCTGGATTTCAAAACCCGTTTTTGTCTTCACATCTATCCCTATTTTCAACATTTCTGTTTTCTTCCCTCACAGAATGTAAACTGGTTTAAGGAAGAAACTGTTTTTCTTTTAGCTTTTATGTTTATCATCACCTAGCACTTAGTACAGTGCATGTTACATAGCAAGTGTTGTATTTTCCTTCAAATATACAGTCATGAGAAAGGAGGAATAAGTAATTTCATGGAATCTACTATATGCTAGGCTCTGTCCTAGACTGTTAGGAAATATATATCTCAGGGCAGCTTGTGACTCAGTGGAATGAGAGCCAGGTCCAGCAACTAGAGGTCCTGGGTTCAAATCTGATCTCAGATACTTCATAGCTATGTGTCCCTGGACAAGTCACTTAACCCACTTTGCCTATCCCTTACTGTTCTTCTGCCTTAGAAACAATACACAGTATTGACTCTAAGATGGAAGGGAAGGCTTTAAAAATATTTATCTCATTTCATCCTCACAATGACTCTGACATGCGTATGATTCTGTTATCCTCATTTAACAATTGAGGAAACTTGTATAAATGGTTTAAGTGACTTACCCAGAATCCCACAGCTAGTAAGTATCTGAGATTATATTTAAATTCAGGTCTTTCTAATTCCAAGTCATCTTTTCTACTCACAATTACATCTAATTTTCTAGGCTTTTTATCAGATATTTCTGGGTGCAAGAAGGGTTAAATTCTTAATCTTTGCATGTGTAAAACATTTTTCATGACCAACTGTGAATGACTAAACTATTATCAACAAGGCAAGGATTCAAGACATCTTCACAGGACTCAGACTCATGACAATAAAGAAAACCCACCACCTTAGAAAGAAAAGTCAGAATGCATAAAGAAACATACCATTCTTCACTTTTTTCCTCCTTGAATTTTTTTTAGTGTAACAATATGTCTTGTTTCACAGAATGATGAATACGAAAATGTATATTTTATGACAATATATGTACAATCAGTATTACCTGCCTTTTTGGGGAGGGTTGGGAGGGAAAGAGAGAAAATGGATTGCAAAATGCCAGAAAATGGTTAATAAAAATTGTACAGATTGGCTAACATGACAGCTATGGAAAGTAATGAATGCTGGAGGGGATGTGGAAAAGTAGGGACACTAATTCATTGCTGGTGGAGTTGTGAATTGATCCAGCCATTCTGGAGGGCAATTTGGAACTATGCCCAAAGGACGATAAAAGACTGTCTGCCCTTCGATCCAGCCATAGCACTGCTGGGTTTGTACCCCAAAGAGATAATAAGGAAAAAGACTTGTACAAGAATATTCATAGCTGCACTCTTTGTGGTGGCCAAAAATTGGAAAATGAGGGGATGCCCTTCAATTGGGGAATGGCTGAACAAATTGTGGTATATGTTGGTGATGGAATATTATTATGCTAAAAGGAATAATAAAGTGGAGGAATTCCACGGAGACTGGAACTACCTCCAAGGAAGTGATGCAGAGCGAAAGGAGCAGAAACAGGAAAACATTGTACACAGAGACTAATATACTGTGGTACAATCGAAGGTAATGGACGTCTCCATTAGGGTCAATGCAATGTCCCAGAACAACTTGCAGGGATCTAAAAAACACTATCCACAAGCAGAGGATAAATTGTGGGAGTAAAAACACTGATGAAAAGCAACTGCTTGACTACAGGGGCTGAGGGGAAATGACTGAGGAGAGACTCTAAATGAACACTCTAGTGCAAATACCAACAACATGGAAATGGGCTCGAATCAAGAACACATGTTAAACCCAGTGGAATCACACGTCGGCTATGGTGGGGGGGGAGGGGAGGAAAAGAAAATGATCTTTGTTTCTAATGAATAATGCTTGGAAATGATCAAATAAAAATTATTTAAAAAATAATAAAAATTATACCAAGTTGTAATCTGGAAAAAATTCAAATTTAAATTTAAAACAATAAGAAAAATTTGAGTGTTTAATTACTTTAAAAGGAAACATTGTCTCATATGCATCAGAAGTGGATGTTACTAACATATTCAAAAGTACTTGAGAGACTGGCCAATAAACAAGGATAGATTTCAAAGATAAATGCTAGGGAAGTTATATTCAAGTACTTTTGCTTACCTCCATGCAACTAGCTTGAATTTTGATGTCCACAGTGATGGATTAGTAATTATTACTTTTGAGTCAAAGAATAACAGAATTTGAAAGATAGAAGAAACTTCAGAGACCATCTATTATGAATCACACATGAAAGGCACCCTCTTTTTATAGATATTTGCCTGCTTGAATATTTATTATTTTGCTGTATTATTTTAATATTAAAATGTTTTATTTAAGATTTTTGCATATATTTTTATTAAGGAGATTGGTCTGTAGTTGTATTTCTCTGTTTTTGGTCTGCCTGGCTTTGGAATAAATATCATATTTGTATCATAAAATAATTTGGTAAGACTCTTTGCTTATATCAAATGATTTACATATTATTAGAATTAGTTGTTCTTTAAATGTTTGATAGAATTCACTTGTGAATCCTTTTGGCTCTGGTGATTTTTTTCTTACAGAGTTCCTTGATGATTGTACAATTTCATTTTCTGTGTTGGGATTATATAAGTATTCTATTACCTCTTTTGCAAATCTAGGCAATTTCTAAAAAAATATTCACCAATTTAACTGAGATTGCCATATTTATTGCCATATAATTAGGCAAATAGCTCTTAATAATTCCCTTAATTTCCTCTTCATTACAAGTGAGATCACCCTTTTCATCTTTGATAATGTTAATTTTATTCTCTTCTTTCTTTTTTTATTAGAATAATCAGTACTTGATCTATTTTATTTGTTTTTTCAAAGTACCAGCTCCTAGTCATTATTATTAATTCAATAATTCTTCTACTTTCAATTTGAATAATTTCTCCTTTAATAATTAGGATTTCTATTTTATTTTTATCTGGGGATTTTTATTTTGTTCTTTTTCTAATTCTTTTCAGTTGCAAGCTCAATTCCTTGATGTCTTCCCTCTTGATTTTGTTGCTATAGGTACTCAGAGATATAAATTTTCCCTTGAGTACTGCTTTCGCTGTATCCCATAGGTTTTGATACGTTATCTCCTCATTTGCATTCTCTTTAATGAAGTCCATAATTGTTTTTATGATTTCTTCTTTGGTCCACCTGTTTTGAAGAATTATATTATTTGGTTTCTAATTAACATTAAATTTGCCTTTCCATAGATCCTTGTTAATTATAATTTTTGCATCATTATTATATTAAAAAGTGGCATTTATAATTCCTGTGTTTTTGCACTTGATTTCAATATTTCTATTCCTTAGTATATGGTCAGTCTTTGTATATGTACCATGTATTGCTGAGAAGAAGGTATACTCCTTTTTATCCCTGTTCAATTTTCCCCAGATATTGATTCACAATAATTTTTCTATTATTTCATTTACTTCCCTTACTTCTTATTTATTTTTTTTGTTTAATTTATCTAGTTCTGAAAGGGGAATATTGAGATTCTCCCACTAGTGTGGTCTTACTATTTATTCCTTGATATCCTTCAATTTTTTTCTTTGGAATTCTAGATGCTACACTATTTGATGTATAAATATTTAGTAATATTATTTCATTATTTATAGTACCTTTTAGCAAAATGTAATTTCCTTTCTTATCTATTTTAATTATTCATTTCTACTCTGACTTTGTCTGGTATCATGATTGCTACTTCTGCTTTTTATTTTTACTTTAGATGATTTCATAATAAATTCTGCTCCAGCCTTTTCCCTTGAATATGTATATCACCTTGCCTCAAATGTGTTTCTTATAAACAACATATATTAGGATTCTGGTTGTTAATAAACTCTGCAATATGCTTTCATTTAATGTTTGAGTTCATCCCATTCACATTCATCTTTATGATTGCTAAATGTATTTGTACTCCATCCTATTATTCCCTTTAAATCCTGCTCTATTCCCTTTCTCTCTGTTTCTCCTCATGAATATTTTGCTTTTTGTCACCCTTCCCACTTCCCTCTCCCTTCAATTACCTTCTCCTTCCCTTGTCTTATTCCCTCTACTTCCCTGTAGGTTAATATAATTCTATACCCTACTTAGTATACTTATTTTTCCCTCCCTGAGCCAGTCACAATGAGAGTAAGATTTAAGCATTTCCCATCACCACCCTTATCCTCCCCTCTCTATAATGATTTTTGACACCTCTTTATGTTATATAATTTTCTGCATTCTATCTCTCTATTCCCTTTTCTTTCAATGCAACTCTTTCTTTCACCCCCTTTTACATGTCAATCATACACATACATATCATGTATACATATAATTTCATATAATAATATTTGTATACCTATTATATTATCTTACATTATCACATACAACATATCATCATAATCAGTTTACATTCCCACCCTCTTTCTTGGTAAATTCCTTTTATCTTCTTTACTACTAAGTAATTTTTTGAGAATTACAGGTATTCTCTTTCCATGTAAACATATGAATATTTTGATCCTGATGAGTCCCTTAGATTTTCTCTTTCTTATTTACCTTTTTGGGCTTCTCTTGTGTCTCATGTTTGGACTTCAAAAATTTTGTTTAGGTCTAGCTTATTCCTCAGGAATACTTGCAGATCTTCTAGTTTTTGAATGTCTATATTCCCCTTTGAAAAAATATACTCATTTTTGCTGGATTGGTGACTCTTTTTTGTAAACCAAAATCTTTTGTCTTCCTGAATATCTTATTCCATATCTTTCTGTCCTTTAATGGAGAAGCCTCTAGGTCCTGTGTGATCCTAATTGTAGTGTATAAATGAAATCATTTGTTTCTAGATGATCAAGTCTTATTTTAAAGGCCTGACTTGCCTCTGTCAGTTTTTAGTTCTCTTTTTTTCAATGGGTATGTTTCTTCTTGCATTACTTTCATTTCTCCTTGCATCACTTTCATTTGTTTTTCCCAATTTTCCTCTGCCTCTCTTAATTGGTTAGGTCATTTTTGGTTGTTTGCTAATTTTCCTTATTCTTATCTAATTATAGATAGTCTTAGGAGGATGATGTGATGGTCTGAAGGCTGAGAGTTATGAAAGCCCAATCACCCTCATGATTCAATTTATACCAATAGCTTAAAGACATGCCTAAGGCTTAGGTGTAAGCTTTTGATCTCACTGTGATATTGATCAGGTCAGGGGCTGATCAAATTCTAGCCCCAGGCTTAGGTTCAAGTTTTTGTTCCCACTATGTATACTTGATCCAATTAGGCACACCCTTGATTGCCCTGTCTTCCAGCTCCTGCACTGAGCTTTAAGCAAAAAGATCAGTACTTAATACTATCACTCTCCCTAAAGTGTGAACTAAGTCATTATACCAAGCTCAGACTAAGATTCCCTGGACTGGGACTCTGGACTTCTACACAGGTTTGAAATTTCAAGGGTATGATTTAGCTTCCACCACTATTTGCCCAGACAGCATCTTAGGATATGCATGTTGGCTTGGGCATAGGTTCCCATAACTCAGACAGAATATGTGGTGTGGGAGTGGGTGGCTTGCTCTTGTCTTGCTCTTCCCTTCTTGCTACAACTTCTTGCTGGCTCTGCTCATTTCTCACCCCAGTACTCCAAATGTTCTTTGCCTATCTTTTAAGGTTTTTCTTTCCTTGAAAATTTTCCTTGAAAATAACTCTGTCTCCTTCTTAGTTCTTTCACTCCTGTATTATTTGGGGGGGGGGGATTTTTTAATCTTGGTAAGAAAGGATTCTCGTGGTGGCACAGAGCTGCTCTGGTTTTCTCAGCTATCTTGTCTCTACCTTTGGAAATCTCCTATTAATAAAATTGAGAGGTGAGAGAGAGAGAGAGAAAGAGAGAGAGAGAGAGAGAGAGGGAGAGAGAGAGATAGAGAGAGGAGATCTTATGTTAAGATGTAAGCATTAAGTGTCTACTTTTTGCCTAATTTTATGAAAGGTACATTTTAAGAGTAAAAACATTGTAGAAGGAAGAATCCCAGTCCACAAAAACAAAACAAAACAGAAAACAAAAACTACACAAACTGACTGAAATCCTTCCCTTCAGAAACTGTTCATATATAACATCAATCATGAAGTCATCTGTGATCTCTCCCTGTTAAAGTGACCTTTACCATAATTTTTTAAAAAGAGAAATGTTTATAAATCATTTCTTTGTCCCTGACATATTCTCTGTTGTCTGTGTACCCATATGTATGTGTGTATATATATATATATATATATATATATATATATATATATATATATATATATATATATTCTTTAACCCTTACAATGGATTACAAACTCCTCGAGTACAGGAACTGCTGTTTCTCACATGTTTTATCCCTAGTATCAAGTTAAAGACCTTCTATGTCATAGATGTGAATTGATTAGGGGAAATATAGACATATATGCACACACACATATATATATATACCTATATACATACATATTATATATATGTACATATTCATATCTGAAAACTAGAAAACATTAACAGAACATCCAGTTCAACAAATGTACAGAATAAATATGACTGATGAGATATTTTCTTCTTAAAGATGTTATGTTTTAAATATTCTTTAATGTTCCTCCAATTAAAGAATAAATTTACAATTGATACTGCCTCCAAGCTCTAGGTCAAGAGAGGTAAAATGTGTGAAAATGTCAGATACCATCCACTCTAGTTGATTTGAGTTGTCACATCATTGAAAACCTCATAAAACTTGTGCTGAACTTACAAGGTGGAGATTGCATTTCTGTGCATGCAGCTGATTTTTGAAGCCCATCCTCCCTGGGCTTTTATATGATGACAGATATATAGTATCACAGCTTTGAGATGTGATGCTCAGAAAGAGCAGTAAAGGAGAAGGTCTTAAATCCATCTCACTAACAGGCTCTCTCTTAATTGAATATGCCTCTACATTGGAATTCAGGAGTCTCATTATCACCACCAGGTCATCAGCAGTGCTAATGTATTCTATTAGGATCCACTCTATTGCTTTTATTCACAATGAGTCTGCATTCATTATGGCTCAGTGCCAAACTTTGCTAATCCTGAACACATTCAAGACTCTGATACATAAACACTTTTCATACAATGACTTTTACACTTAAGGATTGCATTTTGGGGGTTTTATTTGTCTTCTTTGCTTAATGTGGATCATTAGATGGATCTCATCTCACACATATATAGGATTTTGAGGTTTTCAATTTAATTTGAATTATCATTTAATTTGCATATCTCTCAGAACAAAAAAAAAAAAACTCCTTAAAATAGATGCTTCCTCCCTCCCCATTTTACAGGTGAAGTAACTGAGGCTTATAAAAGTAGAACAACTTATTTTTTTGTACAGCTAGTACAAATGTTTGAGGCAGTATTCTTACTCAAGCTTTCCTTACTGCATAGCAACCAGGTTGGTCATGCTGCCTCCCTCCCCAGCTGATTTATCAACTTTATATGAAGATATTGACTTTATTTAGTGACAGAATTGTCTGCTTCTTGCATGTTTTCATAAAATGAAGGAATTTTTAAAATTAAATGAATATAACTAGAATCAATTCATAAAAACAAAATGAATATAATTAGAAAGAATTTTGGATTACTTCCTCAATTCCCATTTTTTGGTTTTAGAGAAATACTGCTAGAAACACTGAAAAAATAACTAAAAAAGAAAGATAAGAAGAAAGGGGCATGTGAATGGCAAAGCTGAAAATGGATAAAGTGGGAATAGATGGAAGCATGCAATTTCTCATTTAACTGGCTAATAAACACTCTTTTTCCATGTACCCCTACTCAGTATCCCCATATACTTACCAAGTAAAGAACCTGGAGAATATTTCCTAAGTCTCTGAATGATGAAGACTTTCTGAATAAAATTCAAGTTGTTAAGGCAGTTAATAAAAATCAGATTGTTAAGCACCAATACCTGCATTTGTTGAGTTTGTCCTTAGGCAAGGCACAGAACAAGAAGAGGAAAGATGGCTCGGCTGACACATTTAGCATTGCTAAGAAAATCTTAACATCATTCCAGCCCTTTATGCTTCTGCTACAACTTCATAATAAAGAGAATACAATCAATTATGGCCTTTGTGACATTCAGAGGTATATACAGTTTCAAACACCATACAGAGGGAACTTACTAGATCTAGTACTATGGAGCAAACTGTAACTAGAGGTTAAGGATCTGATTTTCAAAGACAAAAGAACAATTTATTTATTGAAATTAATATGCATATATTAAGATGTTGAACAGTAAATCATATAGAGAAATGTAAAAATATGGAAGGAAAGGTGTGATTGTAGCCATATCTATCTTATTAGTTAGATGGGTTTCTTTAGAAAATAAATTTTTACCTATTTTTGGTTAGCTTTGTACTTAGATCATGTTGAAAGTAGGGGGAGGGAGGGAAAAAATATGTGAATTTTCCATAAGGATGAATGAGTCTGAATCTTGTTTTATGTTATAATTACCTAATGTATATACAACCAAAGGTCATTATTTGGTTTTGGTTTATTTATCTACCTTGGGTAATGGTGTAAATAGAAGTAACTGAAATCAATATACTGCCTTAAATTTATATAGACATGCTTTTTTTATTATTTTATATATTATCATTTAAGCCTAATAACATCCCTATCAGGAAGGTGCTGATTTTACGACCTAATAGAGACTTATATGACTTAAATGACTGCCAGGGTTACACAGATAGTAAGGGTAAGAGAAGGCACTTGAACTAAAGTCTTCATAAATTCCAGATATATCATTTTACCCTCTATATCATATACACGTATGTACATACCTAAAAACATGCTTGTATGCACACACATATTCTCTTTGGATTTTAGGTCATTTTAAAAATATATATTTATTTATTTATTCAGAATATTTTTCCATGGTTACATGATTCATGTTCTTTCCCTTCATTTCTCCCTCCCTATTCCTAGAGATAATAAGCAATTATTCTGTGTTATACAGGTATTATTATTTAAAACCTATTCCCATATTATTAGTATTTGCAACAGTGATCATTTAAAGTCAACATTCCAATCATCATCACATTGAACCATGCGATCAATCTTGTGATTTTTTTCTTCTGTGTTTCTACTCCCACAGTTCTTTTTCTGGATGTGAATAATGTTCTTTCTCATAAGTTCCTCTGCATTGTCCTCAGTCAGTGCATTGCTGCTAGTAGAGAAGTCTATTACATTTGATTATGCCACAATTTATCAATTTTTATGTACAAAGTTCGCCTGGTTCTGCTCCTTTCACTCAGCATCAATTCCTGGAGGTCTTTCCAGTTTACATAGAAATCCTCCAGTTATTCATTCATTTCAGCAAAATAGTATTCATTAACACTCAGATACCAAAATTTGTTTAACCATTCTCCATTAGATGGAGACCCACTGATTTTCCATTTCTTTGCTACCTCAAAGAGCTCAGCTATGAATATTCTTATGCAAGTCGTTTTCCTTATTATCTCTTTGGGGTTCAAACCCAGTAGTGGTATGGCTGGAACGAAGGGCAGGATATCTTTTAAAGCCCTTTGGGCATAGTTCCAAATTGCCTTCCAAAATGGTTAGATCATTTCACAGCTCCACCAGCAATTCATTAGTGTCAAATTTTGCCACAACCAATCCAAAATTTATTTTCCTTTATGATCATATTAGCTAGCATCCTAGGTGTGAGTTGGTAGGTACCTCGAGTTGTTTTAATTTTTATTTCTCTAATTATCAGAGATCTAGAACACTTTTCATGTTCTTATTGATAGTTTTGATTTCTTTACCTAAAAGTAAGTAAGAAAGCAGATGAGATGGGTCTGCAGCAAGATGCATATGCAGAGAAAAAATTCTAGTATGTGGGGGAAAAGTGTGAGACAGTTTACTGGGCTTTTGAGCTGGGTCTTTCTTTTTGACCAGGAAGGATTGGTCGCTTTTCCTTGGTGGCTGTTTCTACCTTATCTTTTCCATCCTACCTGCTTCCTTGCTGGCTAGTTGATATATACAGAGCTTCCTGGTGTGATCCTGAACCATCTGTCTGTAAGATTAGGTCTGTGGTCCATCTGGATCTGAGACCTCTCCTGGGCTCTGTCCTGCCTAACTGTCAAATATTTTGTATTGTATTGGGGTTAGTTGTTCTTTAAATGTTTGATAGAACTCACTTGTGATTCTATCTGGCCCTGGGGAATTTTTCTTAGGGAGTTCCTTGATGGCTTATTCAATTTATTTTTCTGAGATGGGATTGTTTAAATATTCTATTTCCTCTTTTGTTAATGTAGGCCATTTATGTACTTGTAAATATTTATCCATTTCACCTAGATTGACATATTTATTGCCATATAATTGGGCAAGATAACTTTTAATAATTACCTTATTTTACTTTTCATTAGAGGTGAGGTAGCCCGTGTGAGTTTTAAAACTAATAATCAATAACTAAGTATTATATTTTATAAAGTTTTATTAATATTATCTAAAACAAAAGAACTACCTGACTTCTTGCAGGTTCAAGAGAGGAAAATGGAGGAGTTACAGCCTCTTAAATTCCATCATGCAAAATGTGGGGATGCAGGAAAATATAATTTTGGGAAATACTAAGGGACTTCTGGGGGATGAAGTCCAAAGGCTCAAAATCTCCATTTATTCATATTGCCCTCTGATGCTATTGGGAAACCTGTTTCCCCAAAAGGATCATGGAAACATAATCAATTTAAAAATTGCAATAATTTGTGAATAAAAGGAAAAGAGAACAAAACCAATGATTACTAGGTTGACAAAAAACAATTTGGGGGCAGTCCCCTTTAGCATAAGAGTATACATTAAAAAAAAGGTATTTCAACCCCCCATAATTCAATTCACACCCTAAAGTTCACTATGGATCTTCTGGTCCAACATGTGGTCTCTGCAGGCATCTAACTTCATGGTACATTCTAGATTCTGGGAGGTAGCAGGTTTCTTATCCTAAAATTGCTCAAATTTAAATCAAAGTACACAATAATAACTTGGCCCCCCTGAGATGAATGATAACAAACAAAGGGATCACTCAGGGATGCATGGCTGAGTTATAAGGTATATGAATCAATTTGCAAAAGAAAATCAAAAATATGAAAAAATAAAAATAAAAGAGAAAAAAACTTGTGGATGAAATACAAAATGTAAAAGTTTTGTGTCAAAAAATCTAAGTAAAGGAAAAACAAATTTATATCAGGTCCTTGAATCAGGGCCCAATTAAAATGATTTAAGAAATTATGCACTATCCAATCAGTACTCAGGACTATAGAAAGTTTGACACACTATGAAAGATAGAAAAGGAACTAGATTATAGGAGCCAGGTAGGAGCCAAATTTGAGATACTTGGTAGAATATGGGACAAAGAAGACCTGCCTTTCACACGTGTTAAACAGCCACAACCTCAAACCTCAAACAAGTTCAAGTCATCTTGACTTGGCTCAAAATTTTCATTAATCCCATCAGAATTGGTTGTTCTCTTTGACCTTGTACTGGATTGGCACTAAAGTCCCATAAATTTGTTTTTAAACAATCAATGGCATCATTTTATAGTCTAAAGCTTTTTGTGCATGCATTAATATTAGAACAAATGTATTTAAAACAAAAATAAATAATTTATTTTTAATTCAAAATTCATAATAAAATAAAAAATAAAATAAATTCAAATTCAAAATAAAATTAAAATGATATAATAAATAAAAATAAAATAATTTTTTTATTTTTAAATAAATAAATAAAATTTTTTATATGTAAATAAAAATTAAAAATTAAAGAAAAATATTCTCAGTACTGTTGACATATGCTTCAAATACAAAAAGGAGAGAAAAAATAAAAATCAGATACTATATTGCACATGCAACAAAAATAATAATAAAAATGTTTATAAGCCAAGTGTGAGTACAAATGTTTTTCATAATAAAACAGTAACACAGTAGATAATGCACATTCAAAGAAGTACCAAAGTCCCCAAAATTCACAATAGCCCAGTTAATTACAACAGCAAACAAACCCACTATCATATTTCACATAAGTTTCTGTATGGCATAAAAAATCCTATGGACTGATGGATATTTGTCACAATTTTTACAAATGTCACAAATTTTTCAACCTTGACAAACATATTTTTAAACAAAGTAAAACTTATTTGGTTCTAGAACATCATCACGATATCTAGATTGTTCTGCTGGAAGTAAATGAAAATGAAGAATTTTGCAGGAGCTCTTTTTTTTCGAGCTTCCTGATTCATAGAAACACTTTGGTAGGAATACTTCTTTGTTTTCCTACCTATTTAATAAAACATTCTTTATAATATATCTATATAAGTATATATATTAAAAATAATCCATTCATAAACTACTAGTTACTAAAATTATTTCTGGAGACCCCTTGGAATTACCTTTTAAATTCTTAGCTCATTAAATTCTTCAAAGTTTGCACACAATTTAACCAGTTGTGTTGAAGTCCATCCATCATCATCTTTGTGACGATACACAAAGGCAACATGTGATCTTCAATGGATCTAGTGACAAGGGTTTTAGGCAAGATGTTCATGGGCTTACCTAACTAACAGTGATATTTTATTTTTCAGTAGAGGTAAAGATACAAATTAAAGATCAATCCAGGCAAAACATAGTAACTTTAAATGATCCAGTATAACAGAAAGATAATGATTAAAATAAAACAGATAAGCTTAAAATAATTTAAATCTTAAAGCAATCAGTAAATATAATATAATAAGCAATGGTGCAGGTAGGCAGTGCAGTCAAAAAAAAATCCTTTTCACCAATCCCAATAGACTTGTTCACTATTAAAGGAAGAGAATAAACTCAAAATAGTTAACAAGAAACTTCCAGATCTCGTTTAAAGTTTCCTTCCCCTCCCCTGGTATTTATCATCCATTTGCATCTCTTCTGTCAGTGCTCAGAATTTTTTCATAGAAGCACAGGGCAGAATCTCCACTCTGCATGTTGAGAGCAGTTGAGACTTTTAGAACTTTGTCAAAATGTTTCAGGTTGGTTTGTAGTTTCAGTTTGTAGTTCAGGTTTGTAGTTATGGCATACTCTTGAGGAGAAGGAAATAAAGTGGGAAATCTCCAATGAAAATAAAAAGTCCCAGGATAAGAATTAAGCAGATAAAAACTGCACTTTTTAGCACTACCAACTCAAACTGGTGTTTCAGAGTTTCAAGCATGCTTTGCAATAGCATTTTTCCTGAAAGATGCTGAACAGTGTTTGTTTATAAACAGAAAGAAGCAAAACTTTGAGGGAAAACAATAGCATATTTGCATATGAGAGAAAAAATACTTCTCCTTGGTGTTTTGGGTCAAGAGAAAGAAGGAAAAAAATCAGGCTTGTTCTCCAAAACTAACTTTAAATCTACTTATTTGGAACTATCTGCTCTTCCAATGAAAAACCTTTAGTAACAGCCTTCTACACTAGGAGTCCATGATCAGCTTTAAAAAAATATCTGCTTGAAAATTATAAGGCGTGAGGTTCTTTTTTCCATACTGAAAATTGGCTATGGCATGCTAGAAACACACATGTGGAGTGTGAAAATGGATTGGGGCAGAAATATTTTCATACGTCACCTCTATGGGAAAAAAATGGCTGGGATTGAAAGGTTCTTGTGGCTGGTCTGGTCTTGGCAAGAGGATTCTCCAACCTTTGTGGGAAGTGGTGAGGAATGCTGGCCAAGCAGATGGACAGGAGAAACAGCAGGCAGTAGCAGGTGGAAGGGTGGGGCAGGAGCACAAGCACATCCTGCCACTGGACCCTCATGGTGGGCAGCGACCAGGCAAACTTACTATCTTTACCATAAGAATATCTGCTCAAAATTTTTTGAGAATTTGTAATTGCTTCGTGGTAAGCCAAAATGTAGGTTTTTAAAATTAATAATCAATAACTACATAATAGATTTTAAAGTTTTATTAATAATAACTGGAACGAAAGAACTGCCTGACTTCAGCCCACTTTCAGGTCCAAGAGAGAAAAGAGGGATAAGTTATAGCCACTTAAATACCATCACACAAAATTCAGGGACACATGACAATGGAATTTTGGGAAATACTCAGGGACTTCTGCGGTATGAAGTCCAAAGGCTCAAAATCTCCATTTATATACCCTTTTCATCTTTAATATTGTTAATTTGATTTTATTCTTTCTTTTTTTTATTAGACTAACCAATACTTTATCTATATTATTTGTTTTTTAATAATATTTTATTTGATCATTTCTAAGCATTATTCATTAAAGACAAAGATCATTTTCTTTTCCTCCACCACATCCCCCATAGCCAACGCGTGATTCCACTGGGTATCACAAGTGTTCTGATTCGAACCCATTGCCATGTTGTTAGTATTTGCATTAGAGTGTTCGTTTAGAGTCTCTCCTCTGTCATGTCCCCTGAACCGCTGTACTCAGGCAGATGTTTTTCCTCGGTACACTTCCACTAATGGAGAAGTCCATTACATTCGATTATGCCACAGTGTATTAGTCTCTGTGTACAATGTTCTCCTGGTTCTGCTCCTTTTGCTCTGCACCACTTCCTGGAGTTTTCTTCCCCTCCCCTTCCCATGTGAGTCTTTGTGTGAGAAAGATTATTCTATTTGGTCTTTATTTTCCCCCTATTTACACATTACATTTTCCCCACATATTAATATACATAGATTGATATAAATATAGTCCTTATAGAAGAGAATTTGAATAAAAGAAAAAGATAACATTTTTCTCCTTTTCCCTTTCCTTCATATTTACCTTTTCGGGTATTCCATATTCTTTGTTTTTTGATATCGAACTTTCCAAAGAGCTCTGGTCTTTTCTTTGCAAAAAGTTGGAAGTCTTCTATTTTGTTGAATGCCCATACTTTCCCTTGGAAGTATATAGTCAGTTTTGATGGGGAGCTGATTTTTGGTTGAAGGCCCAGCTCTCTTGCCTTTCTGAAAATCATGTTCCATGCCTTATGGTCATTCAGAGTGGAACTTGCAAGGTCTTGTGTGACCCTGATTGGCATTCCTTTATATCTAAATTGTCTTTTTCTGGCTTCTTGTAGGATTTTTTCTTTTGCTTGAAAGCTTTGGAATTTGGCAATTACATTCCTGGAAGTTGTCTTTTGGGGATTTAGTGTAGAGGGTGCTCTGTGAGCTCTTTCAGTGGCTGTATTGCCCCCTTGTTCTAGAATCTCTGGGCAATTTTCTTTGATTTTCTCTTGTATTACAATGTCGAGTTTGCTGTTTATTTCTGGCTTTTCTGGTAGTCCAATTATTCTTAAATTGTCTCTTCTCCCTCTATTTTCCAAGTCTATGACCTTGTCGGTGAGATATTTTATATTCTTTTCTAATTTCTTGGTCTTTTGGCTTTGCTTTATTAATTCATGCTCTTTTATGTACTTGTTGTCTTCCAGTTGGCTGATTCTGACCTTTAAAACCTGGTTTTCCTTTTCAGTTTGGTCAAACTGGTTTTGTAGATGCGTGAATTTCTTTTGCATTATTTCCCACTTTTCCTCCCAGAAGGCTTCCATCTTTTTGATCCTTTCCGAATCAAATTCTTCATGGGTTTGTGGAGAGTTTCCATTTCCTTTGGAAGGTTTTGGAGCATTTACTTGTGTTTCCTCTTCTATCTCCTCTGCATTTTGTATTTTTGCTCCATAAAATGTGTCCAAAGTCGCCCCCTTCTTGTTGTTTTTCTTGGAGTTTTGAGGCTTTTGTGTTTCTGTGCTGTTTTCCATCTCTATCTGAGTGGGGAGGTCTAGCTTTTCTTATCTCTGTCTGGTGTTCAGAGGCTTTAGCCCAGGCAAATTGTCAGTTCGTGGGTGTTACTGCTCTCAGTTCCCTACCAGTGCTTCTTCATTGCCTTACTCCCACGCTCTGAGCCTGGCTTTGCACTGAGGCCTGCACTCTGAGGGGGTAGGGGCCATGGCTTCCCAGAGCTCCGAGGGCTCCTGATAGGATTAACTTCCCCTGGGTTGTATTGATTGTGCCTTAAAGCAGGGACCTTCCCTGGGACTTGGACGGAAGGATCCAGCTAGGGGGCTACAGGCTCCCCTCTGTCTCTCTCTGTTTCTGGGCTGTCTGGGTGCCCCTGCAACTGGCTCAGGTTGTTTGCAGGGTGAGACCTTCAGAATAGCCAGCCCTGGGGTCCTTTTGCTGGCTCTTAGGTTCCCGCTGCTGCCTCAGACTCAGAGCTCTAGGTTGGGGGAAATGGGTCCTGGGACCTTCCTTCTGCCTATCCCTTAGATCTGAGTGATCACGGGTTCTGGCTTTTGGGGGGGCTTACCTTTTGATCCAGGTCCAGGAGGATGGTTCCCGGGATCTATCCTGTTATTTGTTTTGAATTTGAATAGGAGCATACAGTTTGAGATTGGTAAGGAAGGGGTTTCTGGAGATCTGAACTTTAGCTCTCTCTAAGCCACCAGAACTTGACCAGAACTGCTATTATTTGTTTTTTTAATGTACCAGTTCCTACTCTTAATTACTTGTTCAATAGTTCTTTTACTTTCAATTTTATTCATTTTTCTTTTGATTTTTAGGATTTACAATTTAGTTTTTAATCTGAGGATTTTTCATTTGTTCTCCTTCTAGTTTTTTTGTTTTTTTTTTAAGTTGCATGCCCTCTTTTTTTTTGACCTCTTTTTTCTCTGATTTGTTGATATATGCCCTCAGGAATATAAATTTTTTCCTGAGTACTGCTTTGGCTTCATCCCATAAATTCTGATATGCTGTTTCCTCATTGGCATTCTCTTCAATGAAATCAGTAATTGTTTCTTTTATTGTTCTTTGACCACTAGTTTTGAAAAAATAGATAATTTAGTTTCTGATTAATTTTAAATTTGCCTTTCCATAAGCCTTTATTGATTATGATTTTTATTGCCTTATGGTCTGAAAAATTTCATTTATCATTTCTGCTTTCCTATAATTTATTGCAATGTTTTTATGCCCTAGTATATGGTCAGTCTTTGTATTTGTGCCATGTGCTGCTGAAATGAAGGCATATTCTTTTTTATCCCTATTCATTTTTCTCTATATATATTATCTCTAAATTTTCTAACATTTCATTCACTTCACTTATTTTTCTTATTTCTTTATTGGTTCATTTATCTAGTTTTCATAGGGGAAGGCTGTATGGTTTTACTATTTATTTCTTCCTTAAGGTTCTTTAGTTTCTCCTTTTAAAATCTAAATGCTGTAAATTTAGTGCATATATGTTGAGTACTGATATTTCTTCATTATTTTTACTGCCTTTCTTCAAGAGGTAATTACCTTCCTTATCTCTTTTAATCAGATCTATTTTTGCCTTAGCTTTATGTGAGACCATAATTGCTACTCCTGCCTTCTTTGTCTCAGTTGCAGCCCAGTAAATTCTACTCCACGCTCTTACCTTTACCATGTCTATGTATACCTGTCTCAAGTGTGTATCTTATAGACATGTGGTATGATTCTGGTTTTCAATCTGTTCTGCTTTCTGCTTTACTTTTATGGGTTCATATGAGTTCATCCCATTCACATGTATGATTACTATCTGTGTATTCCCCTCCATTTTGACTTCCTCCTTTAATTTTGCCTTTTCTTTTATCCCTCTTACCCTCCCCTCTAACTTTATTCTTTTAGTCAGTCTCCCCCTTTCCCTTCCCTAATGTTACTCCCCTTCCTAGTCTTGGCACAGTAGGTGGGGGAGGGGCACTGGGACCTTCTTTCTTTTTCTTAAACCAAAACTTTAACCTTCTCTGAGTACCTTTTAAGCTGAATTGAGGGGGGTGGTCCTGCAGCTCTGTCTTTTTGTTGGTTTGGTTTTATGTTCCCCTTGACACACTTTTTTTTTTATTGGTGTAGAAGGGTTTTCACAGAGGAATTGACTTTTGCTGTTTCTAACCCACCATCTTGACTCTGCCTTCCTATGTCATTTCAGAATGGGAATTTGCATACTATTTTTTCAGTGTAATAATACACTGGAAGAACCCTTTGGGGACAAGAGTCCCAGCTGAATTGGAGGAGTAATAAGAGAATAAAATGTAAACTGAGCATGGTGTCAAAAACCATTGTTTTGCTTGTCAGTTCTAAGGTGGTCCTAAGTCTTAGCATCTTACAACCACAAAGTTGTAAAGTACCTCCTCAGTGAACTAGTTTAGTTCCTATGTGAAAGAAATTATTCCTACACATTCCCAAAATATAATAGTGAAGTCCCCTGTGGCAGATTGATGGAACAGTAGAATGTTTGGTGATCTTGGAATCAGAAAGAATTCAGTTCAAAATCAGTCTCAGATGCTCACTAGTTGCAGATATATATATATATATATATATATATATATATATATATATATATACACCCTGGACAAGTAATCTACCTTCCCTCTGCTTCTGTTTACTCAAATGTAAAATTAAGATCACAATAGCAAGTATCTCCAGTTTTTTTATGAGAACCAAATAAGGTAATACTTGTAAGTACTTATCATAATACATGACTCCTAGCAGGTATTTAATAAATCCTTCTTCCCATATTTCCTACCTAGAATTCTAAATGTCACCTATCATGAATCAAACACCATTTGGAGGATGATATAATTGATATTAGAACACTTTATAATAATATGCAACTTCTAGAATCCACTATAATTATTTTCTTCTTCATCCATTTTATGTTAAAGGCACATAATCTTTTTTATTATATGTAATTGGGATATGTACCTGGTCCTTTTTAATAAGAGATAGAAAAATACCACATATCTTGTATTTATTGCCCAGAACTACATAGATCCTTGTGGTTCAGATACTGATTGGTATAGTTCACCTTTACTTCCTTTCAAATAAATGAAAATTCTTATGGAAATAAAGATTCTCCTTAGAGTCAGGATGAAAAAATTAGATACAGCTTACTAACCTGAGAGAACAATGGTGTGGAATTAATTTTCTCTTAATTGTATCAAAAATTTTGCTTTAGGCCAAGTTTCTCTACTCTATATTAATAGAGTTTTTTAAAAAGAACTATTATTCTAATTGTTTGTGGTAATTTATTCCTCCCTTATAATTTAAAATCCTAGAAAATGTCTTCCATCATAGTTTCTAGTTCATTTCATATAAGATAATTAATATATGTTTTAAATAGTCAGCATTAAAATAGGCTCAGTGTATGGCACAGATCAGTATCTTTCTTGCTTTGATTTAAATATGCTCAGCATGTGTTTGAAAGAAAATTTGGCTTTTATTTCATAAATTTCTCTTTCCATGTGGTACATTAATATCCTATACAGATAACAAGAAGTCTTCCCAGTGTTGTAAGTTGATGTAAAGCAGGGAAAACTGATGACGATTTTACCCTACCATTCATACCAACAGTTTCTGTGTTTTGACTGTGAGTTAAAGGATACTACTCTAATGGGGAAGTATCTTAGAGGGATGTAAGATGTAGGAACTCCTCAGTGCCAATTAAGCACCAAACCTTTGGTTATAGAAAAAAGTTTATTTTAACCTGGTAAATATGATCCTAACACTCTTTAAACTACCTCCACCCAGCTACTATGTCCCCTGAAAAAGAAGAGCCTTCTGTTTTTCTTTAGGCCTTAACTCCACCTCCTTATGCTATCTTAAACTCTTTCCCAGGTTATCTGACCACCGTATTTTCCCCACCAGTAATTAATAAAGAATGGGAAAAACCTCTGGGTTTGAGGTACTAAGTAACTGTACTAAGTACAGTACTGTACTAAGTAACTAGAGTTATAGGTGAAAAGTTTTTAATTACCTTAGTCAAGAGGTGTGCTAGTAGATGGAACACTGTAAGATGAAGATTGGACTCAGGGAAATTATTTCATTCTAAGTAAACCCTCTACCTGGATGGCAAAGATTTTCTCTATGAAAATCTTGACTTTCCAGGGAGAATCTCTAAGAGCAAAATTCCTCATTCTCCTTGAAATTGTAGGCAGAGATAAAATACATTCCCAACTCAGATGAAATCCAAGAAGAAAGTGAAGTTCTGTTATGTTCAGTTTTAGATTCCCATAACTCATTCCTACCCAGAATCCTTTCCCAGGGCTAATCTCAAAATTCCCTTCTTTCCACTAACCCTAGAAAGTCAGACAATCCCTAACTATATTCCTACACTACAGACTATGAAGAATTAAAAATATGTGAATCTAAAGATGATTCAAAGTCAAAAATGGACATAATCAAATTATACTTTTCTATTGATAAGGGATTATTCTCGAAAAGGAGTGTAAGGATCTCATTAGAGATGTATAACTAAAAGTCTATGTATTCTGAGCATACAATTAGAATGAAGGATATGCCATAGAGAGACTCCATGCTATACCTGCATACGCTCAAAGTCAACAGAGATAAAACTAAGGTCTTAACCTTGTTCTGTGACCTCCTATAGGGTGTCAACATAGGCTCAGCAGTCATAGATAGCATGTCATTTGTACTTCCAGAGGGTATGTCTGCATCAGTTAAAATATAAAGCCATTGAAAGATCAGCAGATATTGATAGAGCATCAGCTCTCAATACCCAACTAGGAACTAAGAACTAATGGGTTCTGAAGCCTCACAAATACATATGCTTCATTACTGTACGAACTACTAAATGAAACAAACAATTTGCACACGGACTCAGAAAGCAACTGCTTTTCTTTAAAGTATTATGTGTGAATCACCAATATTATTAAAGATATTATAAATTCTAACAGTAGCAATAAAAGAAGAAAAATATTGAAGAAATGAAAATGGGTAAAGAGGTAATAAAAGTAGGTCTGTTTGCAGATGACATCAGGATATATGTCAAAATTACTAGAGATTCAACTGAGAAGTTAATTGAAACTATCAATAGTTTTAGCAAAGTAGCAGGATACAAAATAAATCTGGATAAATTACCGGCATTATTATACATTACTAATAAAGTCTTACAATAAGTCATAGAAAGAGACACTCTATATAAAATAGCCACAGATTGAATAAAATACATGGTTGTATAACTGACAAAATAAACCCAGGAACTACATGAATATAATTATAAAATATTTTTGCACAAATAAAGTGAGATCTAAACATTTAGAAAATTTTTAATTGTTCATGAAAGAGCAAAGCCAATATGATTAAAATGACATGCCTACCTAATATAGTTATTCAATGCCATTTCAATGTACCAGAAATATTTTATTGAGCTAGAAAAATAATAACAAAATTCATTTAGAAGCAATAAAAAATCAGGGATATCAAGGAATTAATGAAAATATGTAAAGAAAGGAGGTCTAGCAGTACCAGATTTTAAATTGTATTATAAAGTAGTCATTATCAAAACTATCTGGTACTAAGACATAGAAAAGTAGATCAGTGAAACAAGACAGACACACAGTAAACAGACCTAAAGGATCATATCAAACTTGTATTTGACAGGTTTTGGAATAAGAAATTGCTATCTGATGAAAGTCATTGGGATGACTAGAAAGTAGTGTGGCAGAAACTGGACAATACCTTAAACTTTTCATTAAGATAAGTTTAAAATGGATATGTGACCTAGACATATAAAAAGATAACATAAGTAAATTAGAACAGGGAATAATTACCTTTTATATTTATGGAGAGGAAAAGAATTTGAGTCAACAATAGATCACTGTTAGATGTAAAATAGATAATTTTGAGTATATTAAATTGAAAAGCCTTTGAACAATTTTTTTAAAATGCTGCCAGCTTTAGGAAGAATGCAGAAAATTGGGAAATTTTTTGTAGACAGACTCTTGAATAGAGATCTCATACCTAAAATATATAATATGGAGAGTTTTATCAAATTTATAAGAGTAAGAACCATCATATAATTTATAAATCATCAAAAGCTATGGACAGACATTTTTTCAGATAAAGAAATCAAACTACACATATGCATATTAAAATGATCTAAATCACTGTTACATAGAGAAATACAAACCCAAACAATTCTGAATTATCATCTCACATCTATCAGATTGGTTAAAATGACAAAAGGTCCAAATGAAGGAGAAATGGAAAAATGGGAATATTCCATGTGTGGTGGAACTATGAACTCATCCAACCATTGTGGAGAACTATTTTTAATTAAATTCAGTTATAAAATTGTCGATATAGCCTTAGGTCTTGCAATACTGTTACTGTATCATTTTTTCCCAAGAAGGTCAGGGAAAAGACAAAAGATAGATGAAATGTAATTTTAAAATAATTATTTATTAACACTAATCATATATGTATTATATATATATATTTCATATATATACTCCTTTCAGAAAACAATTTATACATTCTCGTGCATTATAAGGATATAGACATGTATATATGCATCACATATAAACATACATATAACTATAAAATACAATATATGTATATACATTAACATAGTTATGGAGATATATTTTGTATATATTTATATGTTTATTTATATATGTTTTTCCAATTTTGTAGATTTGAGCCAGATGGGTAATGAAGTTTTTTCTAAATCTCAAATTCTGCTATACTATGACATATGCATGTTGCTGTAGAGGCAAAATTGTATAGTAATTAGGTCCTCTAATCAGCACAACTTGAATTCAAATCCTAACTCTGACGCTCAGTCGTATGCCCCTGGGGAAGCCAATGAACCTTTATAATACTATGATTACCTAATTAACAAGATTCTTGTGAAGCTCAAATTAGACATAAATTACTTTGCATAATTTAAAGTGGTACACAAAATATTTGTATGTATATAACCTATTATTATATTTGCATATATATTAACATATAAAACCTCAATCTTGACTTTAAATCCATCACAGATTACATAATTTTATATCATCAAATCTTAATTTTACATGGCTTTGTATATGGTAGAATAATCATAATTTTAACCACGTAATTGTAATAATAACAATAATCATTACAAAAGCTGTGACAGAATCCAACTCAATTGCTCAATGAATATTTGCTGAATAAATGAATTATAATGATTTAAGTCACTTTTATATGCTTTTAGGAGTGTTCTTTCCACTACCACATGCTGTTTTAAGGTAGTCAGAGCTGTGATAAATTCTGTTCTTTTTTTTTCCTTTGAAGAGACTAGAAATGCTTCATACCAAGGTGTAAGATAAAGCCCAGGAGCAATGACATTAGACTTTTGCAATAGTCAATAAAAATTCAAAGGTTAATTGAAGCAGAAGAGGAAATGAAAATGCCCTTTTCTAGCCTGCATTGATAACATCAGGTAATACAGAATAATGTGGCCAAAATACAGGATGGGGTGTCTTCAAAATTGACATTCTATGAACTATTGAACACTGACAAGAAGAAATTTTAGAAATATTTTAGCTCTTAGTAGGGCTTTCTATCATTTAGAGGTAGTATGACATGCTCTCTATATTAACTGGATCAAGTTGGGCAGTTTTGTAAAATTTGGCATGTTGGTCCAGAAGCAGTTAATGCTGTGTGGTTGCAAAAGGTATGGTTTGAATAGTTTTATTAGTCTGTTTGGTTTAAGCATATCAAATAATGCACTGCCGTAAGGGATAGCTTGGTTTTTGGCATCAAGTATCAGGCCTGGATTAAGGAGAGAGCTGGGGTTCAAATATTGACTATGAAACTTTTTAACTATATGAAAGAGCAAAAATTTGATGTTTCTGAACCTCTGGATCCTCATTTGTAAAGTGGGAAAAATATATTTACCCTGCCTACTTTATTTTTTCTACTAAAAACAGTAAAAATTACAGTTCTGAATTAATATCTGCTATTATTTTAACTGTGTAAGTTATTTTACTTCACTTTTCCTCTTCTTTCAACCTCCCACCAGCAGCTTTAGTTTTGATAAGGAAATTTGTGATGTTTCCATCTAGACCAAGTCATTTGGTCTTATTTCAATGGGCAGGTCATTTTTGTGCTTTGTAGAAGTAGTAACCCATAGGTGGAAAGATAGGTTAAAAGTACCACCTAAGCCTAAGTTTGATTAAAACAAAAGGGAAAATGTTGAAGCATTGTTCAGAAGGCATTTATTTTTACATAAGAATTTGGCTTTACTTGAAGAAAGGTTCTTTCTCCAAAGTATTAAACAATAATAGATAGGCCTCTGAGTAGAACATCCATTGATCAGCCATTCATTAAGGATTTAGTAAGCTACATGCTAGACACTAGGCTAAATGATGGGGATTCAAAGAAAAGGCAAAAAGAATTCCTACTCTCAAGGAGCTGGCATTCTAACAGACAAGATCCCACATTGTCCATGGCAAATTGATGGTAAAGAAAGCGTAGTTTTAACTATGATTTTTTAAATGAATTTTGTCAGACTACACAATGCATTTCCAACCTCATTCCCCTACTTATTTTGCCTAGAAAATAAGGTTATTGTGCCTATAGGTACACCTTTTTTAGCAAAGTCAGGGTATATTTTACCAAAATGATTCCCTTCTGTTCTCTCAAATTTTTCACTCTTGAGCTCTCTGTTGGAAAAACATTATAATTTCATTCAAGGATTCCTGAATATATCCCTGCTAGGTTATTGATAAAAAGAAAAAAATCCATATGCTAAAATATTTATAGCAGTAGCCATATTTATTTCTTACTCTCAAAACATGACTGACCAACCTGCTTTTGATTTAAATATTTTTTTCATTAGCAAAGTATTAAAAATCAAGTAGATGCTGTAAACCTCAAAATTTCTTAGACTTATAAATGTTGGAAATTTCACCATTGGGAAATTTCATACTTGAAAAATTTCCTATTGATAGTGGGTCTTGACTATTGGAATGTGAACCCCATTGGCATGGGAGATTCCTTCTCTTTCCTTCTTAAGATTACTTTAGGACAGAAACCTTTTGCTGAACAATGGAAAGGACTTTGACCTATGCTTAAGCATAGAACAGGAATTTCTTTGAGTCATGATTGATTTTAGAATTGATACAATGGAGATACTTGGAATCAATCTCCACCCTATTCAGTCCTAACAGGATTGAGTAAGGGCTGCAGCCTAGATCAAAATTTAATTATTCCAATCTCTACCCTACTCAGGTTAACAGGATTTAGAAAGGGCTGTAGCAAAGGAGCAAAGATTTAATCATTTGAAAATATGACCTTCAACAGACATGTGCAAAGCCTCTGGGCGGTCCTGGGTTAAGCTAGAGCCTCCATTGGCACAGGGAAATTGATGGACAGTGATTGGTAGATGTGAGAACTGAGGGGAGGCAACTTGGATGGTTTCCTTAAAGATCAGGGGGGTCTGAAGACTCGGAGGTGGTTGAGGAGTTGATCGGAGTGGTGGCAGTGTACTCTGAGAAGCTTGCTCTGAAGGAAGCTGAAGGTGGGGGCCCCTGAGACTGTTTCTCCATTTTGGACACGTGAGTAATAGGGACTGATCTCTTTTCTTTGCCCCAGCTATCTAAGGGCTTGGGCCTTTTGGCCCAGCCTAAACAGAAGGGGTATTTAAGCCCTATTCCCTTCTCTCCCTTTTTTCTCTCTCTCTATCTCTAATTATTTCCTCCTATTGTGATTAAACTCCATAAAAGATTGACTGCTGACTTAAGTTTTCATTTAGGAATTACATAGCTGAATTCCTTGGCGACCTTAAATTAATATATATCAGTCTTTTAAAGTGATTTCCTTGTAACAATGCCCAAGGATTGAGAAATGACTAAACATGTTGTAGTACATGAATGGGAACCTATGAGAAATGCAGAATATGAAGAATACAGAGATGCATGAAAAGAAACACTCAATAATACAAATAGAGTAAGCAAAACCAAGAAAACAACATCCACCATGATTAAAACAATGTAAATAGAAAGAACAAACAGAGCAACTGAAATTGAGGATTCTAGTCAAGTTATATTGGTAGTTGCTTTTATCTTCCGAGGACATAGATCTATTTTGATCCTTGCATTCTTATAATAAAACATGATTATTCCTTTTATTTGATTGGTTTATCTATTTGGGTTCAGTATGTAAAATTTGTCACTGACATCCAGTATAGGGCCATATCCAAGAGACATTACATTTGTTTTATCTGATCATAATAATTATACATTTGTGTCAATTACTTGTGAAAGTGAATTTCAGATGTCTTCAGTAAGAAACCAATGGATGTAAGGTCTTTTTGTATAGATAGTCCATTTGACAGCATTTGGTAAGACAAGCAGAATTCTTTTATCTTATGGAACTCAACAGATTATCTAGACAAATACAGTAATGCAAGTATGTTAGAGGATGTTCACTTACTATTGAACAATAAAAGGCCTTACTTGAAGCAAGAACTTATTTACTTGAAAAAAGAGTTTTGGTTAATGATTTTGGTGAGTTAACTTTTTTTGGTATAGGAAATGAAAGAAGAACACAACCAAAAGATAGAAAAATAAAATAATTTTTGGAAAGATTTAGAAATTGTTAGGAAAAAAAGTTTGATACAATCTTCATTCTCCTTCCCTGACCACTACTGATTTTGATCACATGATAATGGCTACCATCTACTCAGTTCTCAAACCCTGGAATAAATGTTCAGTTTTGTTGTTGTTTATTTGATTACTCTTTTGGGGAGTATATTATGGCAAATGGTATCTTGAAACCACTCTTGCCTGTTGAGGGACAAAACTAGATTAAAATCAAATGATTCTTCTGTTGTAATTAAATGTCAAAGAGAGAAAGAGGAAAGGGGACTAACAGGAACAGAAGATACATAAGAACTCTCTTCAGTATGCACTTTGGCTAAATATTTCCCCAGAATAACAAGTTAGTGTGTTTCCCTTACCCAGGATCTGTGATCAAGAATACAATGAATTAAAGGATTCTAGACTTACCAAGGTCTTATATCTGGAGTCACCATAGTATGATTTCAATAAGGCTATTATAATGTTAAAAGTTTTGATATATTTTTAATAAAATTAATAAGTAAATATTTAATAAAATAGTCACAGAGATGTCATTATATCATACAATAAGGTTCTTTGTAATGTCATTTGTATAGTGATGGAAGACAGTGAATTGCTCAACTGTCTCAATACACATTAGCAGGGATTCACCAACCGCCACTCTTTGCCACTTCTAGCTCTGAAACTTATTGAATTATGTCACCTGTGAAGCTACATTGCCATTACTTGGAGGAAAAATAAATGCTTCCTAGAATGTTCTCTACTTTCCTGGAAAAGTCCCTAAATCACATCTAATGTCATAATAAACCCTTCAAACTTTGGTGTTTCACTTGTTTACACTTAATAGTTTTTATCTGAAATACAATGGAGGTGGAAATGAGGATTTTTTTTTCATTTAAAGAAGATGTGTCCTTCAGAGGATGTAGCATTTTGAACCTAAATATTCTATTTTTTTAATTTAATGTAATTTTAATAACAAATTTCCAATTGTTTTCCAGTCATATGATCCAAATTGTCTCCCTCATTTCTATCCTTCACCATCCTGTAGCTGACAAACAATTTAATCTGGGTTATAAATGTATTGTCACCCAAAACATATTTCCATATTATTCATTTTTGTAAGTGAATAATCTTATGAAACCAAAACACCAAAACTTATACCCAAATAAACAAGTAATAAGTCATATATTTTTATCTGCATTCCTAATCCAACAGTTCTTTCTCTGGAGACAGCATTTTTTTATAAGTCCATCAGAATTGTTCCAGATCTTTGCATTGCTGTTAGTAGCTACATCTATCACATTTAATTCTTCCACATTATTGCTTTTACTGTGTATACTATCTTCCTGAGAACTGAAATGTTCTAACATAGCAAAATACTCTGAATGTGTCAGAAGTAACAAAATTGTATTTTATTACTATTGGGGATTATAAGTAAAGGGAGTTGTATTTCAGCACTAGCAAATGAAAAATCTTTCTTTTGTGCAAACATGTATAGCCTTTCTCAAAGCCTATTTGCATGGGACTCTTTATTAGTGTTGATGTCTGCCCTACACTGTAGGAGAGGCAAGATGAGATGTGAGAGAGCTTCAAACTTTACCAGTCCCCATCAAGTCTCCCTACGGAACTCATGAAGTTTAAAAAAAAATTAAACCTACATCTTCTATCTTGGCATCAATACTAACTATTGATTCCAAGGCAGAAGAGTTGTAAGGGATAGGCACTGGGGTTTAAGTGACTTGCCCAGGGTCTCATAGCTAGGAAGAGTCTGAGGCAAAATTTGAACCCAGGACCTCTCATATTTAGTCCTGCCTTTCAAACCATTGAGCTATCATCCTGCCTCTGGGACTCATAAAGTTTCAAATTTTCTTTAGAACTTTTCAAGTAGGAAGTTTATTTGAGTATTTCTGGCTTCCAAATTTGAAAAAAAAAGAAGATAGAAGAGACAAGTTTTACTTCAGGTAGCTGAAGGAAAGCACTTTGGAAAATCTAAGAGTAGCTGACAGTCTTCCCTATGCCCCTATTTTCAGGTAGCTACAATAAAGACTACAGGGAAATTCCATTTAGTTGATATCTATAATACTCTCTATTGCCTAAGTAATCTAGCACCTAGTAAGAGAGATTCTTCACTGCAATGATTTCTTCTTTTTAAATCTTCTATGATTTTTTGTTTTGCTAAGACTGAATGAATGGGTTTCATTTTCTATTCATTATGTATGTTCATTGTAGATCCAGTATTAGGTAGGAAAGGTCCTAAGCTTTGGATATAGATCTTGGGGTATCACCTTGTCCTCAATAATAATGATAAAATGATCAGAAGTTAGATGGCATACAATTATATCTCTGATACTAGTAAAATGTAAGGTAGTGGTTAGATACAATTCTAGACCTGGCATCTCTTCTCTCAGATGAGAATAGAATGATCTCTGCCTCTAACCTCTTTGTTCCCTTCCTTGCTGGAATTTGTCTCCTCTGGAAAAAGTTGAAGAGGGAAGAGATTCAAGTTGCTTATTCCTCCTACCTTTGAGACACACAAGTACAAACATCTTTACATTTGAGTGTTTTCATTACACATGGCATTCTCAGGGAAAATTAATCTTGATCATCACCAATACAGTCATCCATCACTATATCGTGGTTCACTGATTGTGACTTCAATGTATCATGGGTTTAAATATACATACATACATATATATACATATATATATATATATATATTGGGGAGTCTTTTCTATAACTGTGCACAATGGAAATGTGGTACACCATTACCACTTGTGCAAGTTCATCAATGAGAGATTGTACATGCACACTGGTGCACAGCCACAGAGCTGTGTTCTATATCCTCGGCACCAATTGGCTCAGTGACTATAATATAGGTTTGTTTGTTCTCCTACACTGTGCCCATAAATTCAGCATCTCTCCTTGTCCATTTCACATTGACTTCCAAACCTTGCACATAGTGTTGTTCTGTGGTGTTGTGTTTTGTGAAATTTTCATAAAAGTTAAATTTGTTTCAAGCTCTATGCCACCCAAAAGTACTGTGACTTCTAAAACTTCTGTCAGTGAACTTAAGCCCCAGAGGAAGAAGTTTAACTTCAAAGAATAATAAAATAAATATAACACCACTACTTCACAGATTTTCCCTTATCCTGTGGGTCTCTGAAATGTAACTCTCATAATAGGTGAGGGGTCACTACATATATCATTATACCCACACCTATATATATATATATATATATATATATATATACATTTGCAAAATTGTCATCTTTTAGCAATTAATCATTTTCATAATTCATTATAAGTAACTTCTGGCATTAATCTACTCTTAAATTTTTATTAAGAATATTTTTCATGGTTACACAATTCCCTGTAAGAATTAAATTTTAATGGTTTGACTAAAATATATGAAGATTATAAATAATAATGGTGGTCACCAACTCAAAGTATTATTGCCCAAAGTTGAAATGATTTTAATTGCTTTTTATTTATAAAGAAGTAGAAAGAGTGAAAGCAGAGAAATACAAAAGGTTAGAGAAAACATTAGCTTATCTAACTAAATATTGCTCTGATCCTCAACTCAGTCAGAAACTGTTGACCTTCAAAAGGAATTAAACTTTGTCCAGAAGAGAGGAAGGGAAAACCAGCTATCCACTCACCCAAATTCCTTCAAAGAGGCAAGTCAAAATGATGACTCAAGCTGAAGGTGATTCCTGACACTGACTTTCTTCCTTTAGCTGACTTTTTCTTGAAGCTAACTTCCTTCTTGAAGTCCAACTCCTTCTTGAAGACAACTTCCTTATCCCCAGAAGTTCATGGCCTTTTATAGTGGCTTCATATTCCTTCCTCTCTTCACAAGAGTCAATCGGAGCTTCCAAATTGCCCTGCACTACCCAGGGAGCAGTGTTTGTGGGAAAAACTTCTCACCCTCTAGAGAGGTGAATATTCATTAAAAGCATTCACAAATTGCTGGTTAATTGAGGTGTGAAGTCTCATTCCTTGGCTTTTTTTTTAAAGGGTAGAGAGCTGCTCTACCCAGTGCTAAGTAGGGTGTTCAAGTTTTTGTTGATTTAATTCAAAAGCAGACAAAGGAGAGTTAATCTTTTCTTCACAATTTGGTGAGGTACTAAGGAGGGGGTACTTAAGTTATTGTTAACCACAGTGTTAACTCCAACTAGACAAAGAGAATAAAGGATTCCCTTTTCACAAGTGTAACCTCAGAACAAAAGGAACTAAGAATTTCCTTTCACACCTTCCTTTCTCCTCCCCCCTCCCAAAGCCAATAAGCATTTCCACTGGGTAATACATGTATCATTGTTCAAAACTATTTCCATGTTATTCATATCTGTAGTAGAGTGATTCTTTAACATCAAAACCCTAATCATATCCCTAACACACTACATGGATAATCACACATTTTTCTAATATATTTCTTGTTCCACAGTTCTTTCCCTGGATGTGAATAGCATTCTTTCTCCTAAATTCCTCTGGATTGTCCTGGGTCATTGCATTTCTATGGGTAAAAAAGTATCAGTCTCTGTGTACAATGTTCTCCTGCATCAATTTCTGGAGGTTGTTCCAGTTCACATGGAATTCCTCCATTTTTTAATTTCTTTCAGTACAATAATGTTCCATCACCAACATATACCATAATTTGTTCATTCATTTCCCAATTGATGGATATCCCCTTGTTTTCCAATTTTTTGCCACTACAAAGAAATGTATAAGTCTTTTTCCTTATTATCTCTTTGGGCTACAAACCCAGCAGTGGCATGAGTGGATCAAAGGGAAGACGTTTATTTAAAGTCCTTTGTGCACAGTTCCAAATTGCCCTCCAGAATGGTTGGAACAATTCACAACTCCATCATTAATTTACTTGTCTTAACTTTCTCTTATCAAAGATATATCTCAGGTAAATTTGGAAACCTTAAACAACTAAAATATTATAATTTCCCCTTTTCCTTAATGTTCTTTAGAACTTCATTAATTTATAAGGGACTTCTTTACAGAGTTTGTACATCAGAATAAGGAATAGGTAAAACTATCCATTATTATTGCACGATCAATTATTATAGCAGTAAGAATGCCAGAGATCTCCCTTTTATTCTAGGCATCTTGTAACTTTTGCAGTTTTGGGACCAATTGAAAATTAACCCATTTAGTCATCACAAAACTAAAATGATAGCATTAAATCAACTCACATGTTTTGTTGGAAAAATACTTTATCTTCCTAGCTGAAACACTGACCAATTTGTCTACAAGCAGGGGAGGGATATAGACAATATTATGATCCTTTTCTGTCTATCTATTCCATGAAACAATAAAGTATATATCAAGCATTTTATGGATAAAAGAGTACCGTGAAATCATTCTTTTCCAACTCTCTCATTTTACATAATTAATTAAAAACAACATTTGACACTCAGAGTGGAGAAGGTTACTTGTCTAAGGACTTAAATATGAGTCATATTATCCGATTTGGAATAAACTATAGAGGCCATATCAACAACCATCCCAAATCTAAATAGGTTTTTTTACTCCTTAACTTCAAAAAATAATTACCTTATTCAAATTCCTTTTGTTAATTTTGAGGGATGGTTAACTATTGAGTTGACTTCTTTCATTTTTGTGTATTTCTAATGATCAAAAAAGGATTTTGTTTTGTTTCCTTTTCTTATAGGTGGGAGACTAAGGATATATAACATTTTATACATTTTCAGACATAGGTGAAACAGTTTTGCTTCTCTGTTCATTAGCAATATTGGTGTGTAGGTTTCTTTCTCTATTTCATCGCTTCCTGATTTAGATATCAGTACCATATTTGTATAATAAATGGGATTCCTTTTTCCTCTAATTTTCAAAATAGTTTATATAGTGTTCGAGTTAATGATTCTTTGAACAATTAGAAGAAAACCCTTGTGAATCTGATTGGTCCTGAGCCCTTTTTCATAGGCTTTCCTTTGATGATTGATTCAGTTATTTTTTCAGTAATGGGGTTCTTTAAAGATACTATTTCATTTTTTGTTAATTTGGGCAGTTTATATATCTGTAAATATTCATCTATTTCACTTAGTCAGATTTATTGACAAATAGTTGGGCAAATATTTCTTCTTCATTGGTTATGATTTCATCTTTTACATTTTTGATAGAGGTAATTTGGTTTTCTTCTTTTCTTTTTAAAATCAAACTAACTATTTTATTTATAATTTCAGAAAATCATCTTTTCCTTTTCATCCCAATGATCTTCTTAATTTCAATTTCATTAATCTCTCCTTTGACTTTCAGGATTTCCAAATTGGTGTTTTATGTTGCATTTTAAATTTGTTATTTTTTTTTCTAGATTTTTTTAGCTGCATTCATTGATTTTTGTCTTTATTTCACTGATGTAACTATCTAGGAAAAGAAATGTCCATCTTAAATACAGTTTTGGCTGCATCTCATAAATTTTGATATATTGTCTACTCATATTCATTCTCTTTATTGAAATTATTGATTGTTTCTGTGTTTTGTTCTTTGATCTATTAATTTTTTAGGAGATTACTTAATTTTTATTTAATTTTTGTTCTTTCTGCTGTTCTTTTTTTAAATGCATTTTTTGTGAGTTATGATCTAAAAAGAATGGAATTAGTATTTCTGTATTTTTATATTTGTTTGTGAGGAGCTTATGCCTAATTATGGCCACTTTTTTGTAAATATGTATTACTGAGAAAATGGCAGGTTCATTTCTATTACCATTCAGTTTCCTCCAGAGGTTTGTCATATCTAACTTTCATATTTTATTTCTCTTCTTAATTTCTTTCTTATTTATTTTTTATTGATTTCATCTAGTTTGGAGAGGAGAAGGCTGAGGTCTTGCTCTAGTAAAATTTTACTTCTTCCTCTTCTAACTTATGTGACATCTACTTTAGGATTTTGGATGCTATGCCATTTGGCTCATATGTGTTTAGTATATTTAGTATTATTGAAATAGTATTTCTTCCATTTTTTATGGTGTCTTTTATTAAGATGCCATCTCTATCCTTATCTCTTTTGGATAGATCAAGTTTTTATTTTTCATTTTGTCTTAGATCTTGATTACTACCTCTGTTTTTTATGTTTTTGTTTTTTTTACTTTGAACAATGAGAGATTCTGCTCAAACCTCTTCTTTATGTGCTGTGTGCCTTCCTGTTTTAAATGTGTTTCTTATAGACAGCTTATTGTGGGACTTTGGTTTTTATTTCACCCTGCTATTACTGGTGGTAGGCCTTGATTATTTGACTTTTGGACCATCATATTCCATTCCTAATGGTCCTTTAATATAGAAGTTTTGATGTCTTTTGGAATCCTGACTGTAACTCCACAATATTTAAATTATTTACTTCTGGCTGGTTGCAGTAGTTTTTCTTGGCTGGGAGTTTTTAAATCTTTCTATAATATACCAGTGATATTTTATATCTCAAAAGGTTACTGATGGATTCTTTCATTTTCTATTTTCCCCTCACATTCAAGGATGTTAGAAGCATTTTAAGTCATGGTTTCTTTTAATATAGAATCTAGTATCCTTTTTAGATCATACTTTTCAGTTATTCTAATAATTTTTGGAATGTCTCTCATAGATCTTTTATCCAGTTTGGTGGTTGTTTCAGTGAGATATTTCATATTTTCTAGTATTTTTTTCATTTTTTTTCATTTCATCATATTATTTCTTTATGCTTTGTGGAGTCGTTAACTTCCATTTGCTCATTCTAAGTTTTAGAAGTTATTTTCTTCCTTGAGCTTTCATATTTCCATTCCCATTTCTTTCATTCTGGTCTTTACATATCTGTTTTTATCTGTAATTTTTTTGCCTCCCTTTCCATTTTACCCATTCTATTCTTTTGGAAATTTTTTTTTCCATTTTGCCTATTCGAATTTCCCAATTTTTGAATTTTTCTCTCATTTCTTTTATTATTTGTTTTAAACTTCTTTTCATGTTTGTCTGAGAGGTCTTTGGGGTATGATAAAATTTTCTTTCAAGTACTATTTTGGTTTCTTTTAGAAGTTTTGTAATGATGTTTTATTTTTGTCACTTTCTTTAATAAAATGATTATTTATAAGATTTATTTTTATTCATTTATTCTTTAACATTAGTTTATTTAGTTTCCAATTAGGTTTCAATCTATACATCCATAATTTTATTGCATAATGGTTGAAAATTGATTCATTTAATATTTCTGCTTTCCTGCATTTGGTTGGTTTTTATGTCCTAATATGTAGTCAACTTTTTTGAAACTTTTTTATGTACCTAAGAAAATGTATACTCCATTATATTCCCATTTCATTTTCTACAGTCCTATAATATCTAGTTTTCTAAATTATATCCATCTTCTTAATTTTATTCTTATTTTTTGTGATTATATTTACCTAACTATGAGAAGGAAAAGCTGAGGTCTTCCATTAATATAGTTTTACCATCTCATTCCTTTTAAAGGTCATTTTATGTTTCTTTTAAGGATTTGTATGCTATTTTATTTGGGATATTGATAATAGCTAATTGTCTATGATTCCTTTAAGCAAGATATAGATTCCCTATTCATCCCCTTTAATTAGATTTAATTTTACTATTGCTTCATTTTAATTATACTTGCTAAACTTGCCTTTTTCTTTTTACTTCAGCTAAAACAAAGTAGATGCCATTGCAAGCCCTTGTTTTAACTCTATATTTAAAGTGTGTCTTATATATTGCTCCCTGTTTCAAGTATGTTTCTTGTAAACAACATATTGTTGGATTCTGTTTTCTAACCTATTCTGCATTCTGGTTCCATTTTATGGGTCAGTTTATCCAATTCATCTTCACAATTATTGTTATTCATTGTACATTTCCTTTCAAATTATCTGAGTTTATTTATCCTTCTCTCTTTTTATCCTATCCTTCCTCTAAAGCTGGTTTTGTTTCAGGCTACTGTTCTCCCTTTTAAAATACTATCTTTTTTTTATCTCATTCCCCTCCTACTTCCCTCTTGAGTAAGACAGATTTCTATTACCAGTTGAACATGAATATATTGTTTTCTCTTTTTGAAACAATTAGGATATTAGTGTTTAGTCATCACCCACCCTCAGCCTTTTCTCCCTCCACTGTGAAAGGTCTTCCTTGTGAACCTATTTCATGTAAAATGATTTGCTCCACTTATCCTCCCTTACTCCTTTTCACATGGCACCCCATTTATTACATATTATTAAATTTATGGTTGGATTGAATAATATTTTATTTGGTTCATCAGGGATTTAATTAATAAATCCCAAATGAATTACTAAAGTCAGGATGGAATTTATGGTAGTTTATTTTACAATAAAGAGGGAAGATATTAAGGAAGAGAAAAAGAGAAGAAAAAAAGAAAGATAGATTCTCTGGCCTCCTCAGAGCCAGGGAGGAGTTCAGAGGCCCCAGCCAAGGGAAAAGAGTTTCAAGATGATGGGCCTCTCCAGAGGCTTGTGACTCCATAAAGGTCAAGGGAAAGGGAGTCAGCCTTTATACTTACCATGTGTCAGTTCAAATGAGCAAGGTCACCATGAAAAAGACAAATCCAGTCAGCACTCTTTTGAATGAAGAATTATTCTCCACTCCAGTAGAACTGCCAGTAGAACTCCAGTAGAAGTGGAAGTCCAAGTTGAACTTCCAGAAGAACTGCCTTTAGGATCTTGTCACTCTCTTTTAAAGACATTTCTTTTTGTGTCACTTCCCTTAATTTTTACATCTATAAATCACAGCCTACACTCTTCTCTAGAATCTAGTCAGTTGATTCTGATTCATCACCCACACTTTCACACGTGGGTCACAGACCTCCCACTCAGTTTGTGAGTGTTTGTACCTTTATGATTATATCCAAAATGTGCAGATCTCCATACTCAACTTTAAGTATTGTGCTTATGCTTTTGGGGATTAAAATCTAAAAACAGTCAGATCTCTATACTCTGAAGTACCATGCTTACACTCAGGGCATTAAATCCAAAAATAGACAGGGGGATACAATTTAATCTTTACAATAAAAGAAGAGCTAATTACCTTCATTGTTACAGTCAGGGGAGAGCCAAATCCAAACTTCACAAGTATACGTTTTTTACATTATATTCACATAATCAACTCACTTCTACACTCTTTCTATGTCAACTACTTCCATATGCCCTAATAATGAAAAAGTTCTTTGAAAATGAATGTACCATCTTCACACATAGAAAGCTGTCCTTATTGAGTCCTTTATAATATTTTATTCATTTTTGCATTTTCTTTGCTACTGTTGAGTCTTGTATTGAAAGTCAAACTTTCTACTCAACTCTAGACTTTTCATTGTGAATGCTTGAAAGTCCCCTATTTCACTAAGTATTTTTTTTTATCCTGAAGGATTATATTCAGTTGCTAGATAAACTATTCTTGGTTTTAGTTCCAGACCTTTTGCCTACTTTAGGCCTCCTACTCCTTTAATATGATAATTGCTAAATATTGTGTGATCCTGAGTCTTAAATACACAATATTTGAATGGCTTCTTTCTTGCTGCTTGCGCATTTTCTCTTTGACCTAGGAATTGACCTAGTTCTCTTTGACCTAAAATATTCCTGGGATTTTTACTTTGGGATATTTACAAGGTGTGGATCAGTAGATTCTTTCAGTTTCTATTTTATCGTAAGGTTCTAGGATAAAAGTTTTCCTTGATGATTTCTTGATTCAGAGGTTTTGGAATTTTTCCATGCTTCCAAGGTCTTGTGATCTTGGGAGAAATGTGGACATTGCTCTCTTGGTTGTCTCTCTAGATTTTATCCAGAAAGGTTTCTCATCCTTTGTCATTGTAGACAATAGTTATTGTACTACTCATATCATTTCACAAACTGATGCCAATTCAAGGAATATAGTTTAAGAAGGTAAAAAAGACAAAAAGAAAAGTTGCATATAAACCAAAGTATTCATGTTAGTACTTTTTGCTAGTAACATCAAGAAAATAAAATTGCAAAAATGTAGTACCCATTTTCTAGGGAAAGATGCAACAAATGTGGTATAGAAATGTAATAATATGAAAAATATGCAAAAAAACAGGAGGCTTATACATAGTTGCAGATTGACAAATGAAAAACTATGAAAGAATATACATTTATAATAGTAGTGGTATCATCAACATCTATGAATTATAATGCATGTGACTGCCCAATGTTATCAATGATATTCTTGATCCATTCTTGATCCATTTCCTGACATTTTCTCTTGGTTAATTGCTAAGAACAAGGTATAGCTGTATTTCCTTTACTGGTCTCTATACTGTGTATTCCATGAAGGAATTATTCTAAATTTCACTGATCTCTTACTTTACAACATATTGCAAAACTACATACAGTAGAATAGGCATAGAGATTGAAAACAAATAAAAAATCATATGTTGAATTTGTTCTATGAAATATTCTTTATATCCATTCATACTACTGGACATAGCAACATAAGTAATACTTTCACTTATTCTTTAAGATATTAAATTATGTGTGTGGTTGTGTGTGTGTGTTTATGTATTGTCTAATCACTCCATTGTTACACTGAATAGCTCTGGAATTTTTATTCTTAATGCTCTCTGTCAGATATGTAATATCCCTATCTGTCTTACAGATTTATGCTCTCATTCCTTAGCTCACTAAGGATAACTAAGGGTAACTATCAATGCCTCTTTTGAATAATGAGACAAATCATAGATAACTTCTACACTTTAGGGCCTCTAAAGGTACAATATTTGATAGGAAGAAAGCCTCATCTTGAGTCATCCTGTCCATATTTCAGGATAGAAGCCCTTTTTAATTTGGAGAATGTTTAATGGTATCCCCTCTCTCTTTCAAGAATATTATACCATTTTTCTCATTTCATAAATTTATTCCTTAGCAACATTTATTTCCTCATGAAAATTTTCCTTTATATCCTCAGGACCAAAGAGAGTTGCAAATATGAAGTATTTAAAAATTTGAAGGAGAAGTAGGCAGTGCAAAGTTTACTAGTCCTGGCATCAGGAAGACTCTTCTAACTGAGTTTAATTTGGGTATGTCTAAATCTGAGCAAATCAATTAAGCCTGTTTTCCTCAATTTTCTCACATAAAATATGCTGAAGAAGGAAACTGCAGACTAATCCAGTATCTTTGGCATTAAAACCCTAAATATGATCTTGAAGAGTGAGATATGACTGATAAAAAGACTGAACAATACTAACAATAGCTTTATGATTGATTTTATAATTCTGAACTCATCCAAACAGAACCCTTTGTAGTAAGAAAGAATTACAAATGAGAGAAAGCTACTATCCCTGGTACTTTGTCTGGTATTATTTATAACATTCTGCTCATATAGTCCCTTCCCTCTCCAAAGAGAAGGGACTATGTTTTATCATTCTATTCTTGAATATCAGTATTTATCATTGCATATAACCTGAGTTTAAATGGTTCTAGTGTATTTACAGTCAGCAAAATCAAATACCATACAGATATCAGGAAGGAAATAGTTTGAGAAGGCTCAAGGAAAATTAATAGATGCTAATGAATACTTATTTTTTGCCATCATATATACAATTACATTAAGTTCTTATTATCACATGCTCTTGAATCGTTTTAATTAGATGAATACAGTCAAACAATATGAAAGGATAATACACTGAGAGTTTCATCATTAGCTAACTGGATATTCCACAGGAAAAAAAGAAAACAATAACCCTATGTTATTGAGTGAAAAATGGCACTCCATTCAAAATGGATGACTTAAGGAGTAAGTCATGACTACATCTTGGTGAGCTTTCAGAGGTGCAAAATCATTGGCTTATAAAAAAAAGCATCCTTTGGTTCTGGATGCTATGAATGTCAAGTGAAATGTATCTCACTGACAAAACGTGAGACCCTATTGATAAATAGAATCAGGATGTGATAACCATTCCCCCCCTCTCCTCCTTTCCCTCCTAATTACCATGCACAGAATGAATCTCTCAATCTCTCTCTCTCTCTCTCTCTCTATCTCTCTCTCTCTCTCTCTCATATATATATATACACAATTATTTGACTTTTAAAATCTATTTTCTTATGAAAAATAATATTCAAGCTATCTCCCACTTCCTAAAATTGGTATTTTATTCTTTTTTCTAATCCATCAAAATAAAATAGTTTTTCAAAGCTTAGGCATCACTTTTTGGAGAAGAATCTTGTGAGATAGGGAGTAAATATTTTCACTCTTATTTTACCAATTCAGATAATGAAGTTCCCAGAGATTACCTCTTTTAATACTATCACAGCCAATAAGAGTATAGCTGGGATTTGACTCATGCCAGAGATTAATAGATCAAAAGTTCTATTATTCTAGAGTCTTCCATAACATCAAATTCAATATCTCTCTACCACACAGGTAATAGGTGAAGTTTTATGCAGAACTAAGGTCTTTTGACTCTCATCAGGCTGCTTCCAACATTTTGTGCTTTCCTTCTGTGTCAACACACCTGTGGGATTTTTTTTTGTTTAACTTTTCAGTTGAAAAAGCAATAACTTTATGAGAAAATATTGCAACAAACAATTCTCTCTCCATTTCTCATAATTAATAAACTGGTAGCAACAACATTTTGATTTTTATTTTACCTAGCTAATTATATATATATGTATATATATATATATATATATATAGTTATGAGAATAGGGAGTGAATAAAACAAGATGCTTCTGGTATGAATTTGTATGACTCCAAAATTATATTAATACCAAAAAGCAAGCATGGATCAATAATACCAAATGATACTCCTCAAATCTCTTGACACAAAAATGGAAACATTCATTAAAAAATCCCACTTCAATTTACTTTAAAACTCTATAAGGAATATAATGTTTTCTTCAAAGCTATTAAGAAAAATGTGGAAAAATCATTGCTTTCAGCAAGTATTCCTCACTGTATTGCAGTGTTCTTGTTCAGCAAATAAGATGCTTATTGCACCTTTCAGATGATAGACAGATAGGAATAGATGTTGGCTGCATGTATCACCCTAATCATTTGACCACACATCTATCAGTGGCAATTCAAAAGAAAATGAGAACTCAGGCTAGGAGAGCCAATATGATTCATGAAAATGCCCTTCTTTAAAGTTGTAACTAATGAGTCAGAGAGACTACTTGCATGTGCTTCTCTTCTGTAAATTCCTGAATAGATAGGTAACTGAGCAGAAGAATGATATTTAAAAAGATATTTTGGCATATCATTAATATTTAAGAAACTGGCATTTCAAACATATGAACCTCCTCAACCTCTGCTTGCAATCGAATGAAAGTGAATCTCTTCGCTGTGCTCTTCATACTAGTTCAGAAGATATTTGTAATTATATGTTGCTTACAAAGGACATTAACTAAGCCATAAATATAGATTTTCAATCAAAATAGATGGAGAAAAGTTATATAACTCAAAAGGAAGAGAATGCTAGACATTAGTGAATTAAGGAATTATTTTACAAATGAGACATATTTTTTTAAAAAGGAAAATAAAACATTTAAAAACCAAGATATTACTCATTCTCTCTTGAAATTTTGTTTTACATCAAGAATTATAAAGCATACAGTGTTTTAGTTATTTTATGGGAAATATGAAATGTCCAAAAAACACTTGCAGTTGAATCGATCATGTTATCACATTGATTTTTTCATGGCAGAATATATGCTTCTGCTACTATTATGTTGATGTTAAGAGAATAAATGTGAATCTAAATGTGGAAACTTCATTGGAATGAAGTTTAAGTTTTGATTTTAATAACTTCAATTTGACAAACAAGACATGCTATTGAATAAATTACAATCTCATTACTGGTTTAAGTGTTTGTTCATTTTATTTTCCCTCCCACTATTGCTGATTAACTGAAAAGTTCTAACCCATCAGAAAAAGCATGGGAATAATTAGCATAAGATGATTGTGCTTAACTATTAGGATGCTGATGATTTCCAAATTGCAGCTTCTACCTTGACAGATGAAGAAATGCTTCAGAAAAATTCAAGATCCTCCACTATTTGAAATACTTTAAAATTTCCATCTAAATTTTTGTGAAGTCCATATCAAAGATAAATATTCTCAGCAGTTTCATGCACATTCTAAGTTTCCATGTTCTTCCAATTTACTGATTCTATTTTTTGTATGTGTGCATTATCTTATTTATAAAACTGAAGTGCTCTAGTAAATTAATAGAATATGTTATATAGAGGCAAAATATTGAAATAAATGATAGTCAAAATAATTAAACACAAAAAGACAGGGTTTGGAGATATTATTCAGTCCAATGATAATGATAAGATCTATTGGTGCTGCTATATGACAGGTGACATTAACCTAGTGAATTAAGTAATCTTTTTTACAAATGAAGTTATAAACAGAGTGTGAGGACTAGGGAATTTGCCCAAAGGAAGGGCTTAGACTAGAAAAGAAAATAAGTTTTCTTGACAGCCCACCACCTCTGCATTTATATATTTTCCCATCCAACTGAGACTGCCTTTCTTTTGTTTTCTATTCTGGCTTTCGAACAAAAACAACAACAACAACAACAACAAAGAGAAGGAATATTGGAGGTGTAATTTTCAGAGTTCAAGTATTATTGCTACTTTAGAAATGAGAAAATTGGTACTTACATAGATTGTAGTTTCTATAATCACCAAAAAAATATTTTGCAGATGAAAAGAATATCAGAGATACCAGTACTAAATGATAATAATAACACAAACAATATTAATTAAAATGTTTTGGGTTTTGCAAAATAGAAATATCATCTCATTTTATCCTCACAACAACTATGAGAGGAAAAATGCTATTTTTATCCTTATTTTTCAGCTAATAAAACTGAGTGAAAGTGTTTAAATGACTTGCTGAGAGTAATCTAACTAGATAAGCTTTCAAATCTTGAATTCAAACAACTATGCCACTAAGATATTTCTAGTCTAGGTCACACAATTGGTAAATGTGGAATCTGGGATTTAACCCTACATATGCCTTCAAAATGACAGTTTATTCCACAGTGTTAGCACTCAAGTTTTACTTTCTTCATGAAGCCATAACTGGACAGTCATGGAATTTCAAAAATAGAAGGGACTTGGAGACTTCCAGGATAAGATGGTCATAGAGTAGAAAGAAGTGTCTTCTCCCCACCACCAACTGATATAAAGCTCCTCAAAAGAAAAAAAAACAAAATCAGATGAGAGAAGGGGCTCTAACATAGGGTGCAGCCTTGAAAGTAGACAGGGTTTGGGAATTTCCATGCTATGAGGGGGTAACATTACTCATACCAAAGTGTGAGCTGATCACCCCTCCTCCACTCCACCTACAGCACCAGAATCAGACTGAGCACAGGGCAATCTCTAGGTTCTTAGGGGGCTGACTGAGGACACCACAGACTAGCCCCTGAGAGCAGCAAGACATTGGACCCCAGGAGGCTGAGGAATATGGAACTATGGCACTGAGATAGGGCAGAGAGGGGCTGTCCACAGTAGACTCAGAGGAGATTGACAAATAGCCTAAGGGAAAAAACCTTTCTGTAGCTTGATACACGGAGACCTGTCTACCCTCCTCACTTAGATTTCTGACTGGGAAGGGAAGAAAAAAAAAACAATCCAGAAATGGCCACCAATACCCATGAGCTTGAATCTACAACCACTAAAAAACAATAAAAAATGTTTGAACCTGGATAATTTCTATGGAGAGAAACAACAGTCCCCAGAGGAGACAGCAGAGGGTGACAAACAAGCAAACACATCAAAATTTTCAAAAAAAAAAGGTCACATGCTTTCTAGGAAATCAGAATGGAGATGGAGAACCAAGTAAAAAAGATAGAACAAACTTGGCAAGAAAAGTGGGAAATAGTTCAAAAAGAAAATAAAAGTTTAAAAGACAGAATCTCCCACTTGCAAAAGAAGTCCAGAAATCAAATCAGATGATAAACAAATTGGAGGCCAGAATTGACCTGCTGAAAGCCATGAAAAGCAGAATAGACAGAACCAAAAAGGCAAATCAAAAGGAAATTCAGTCCTTAAAGACTAGAATTGTACAAGTAGAAGTTTATGATCTCACAAGACAGCAAACATTAATAAAGCAAAGTCAAAAGAATGACAAATTAGAAGGAAACATGAAATATCATATAGAGAATACAACTGACATTAAAACAAAGGTCCAGGAGAGAAAATTTGAGAATCATGGGCCTACATATCATGATATATTTAAAAAATCTTAGAAAATCAACTAAAAGCCTAGTGGAAATAATCAACAACTTTAACAAAGTTGCAGGATACAAAATAAACCCACATAAATTATCAGTATTTCTATATATATTCAACACATCTCAGCAGCAAGTTTGAAAGATAAATTACATTCAAAATCATTCTAGATATTATAAAATATTTAGGAATCTATTCACCAGGACAAAATAGAAATTATATGAACACAACTACAAAACACTTTCCACACAATTAAAATTAGATCAAAACAATTGGAAAAAAACATAAATTGCTAATGGGTAGGATGTGCTAACGTAATAAACATGACAGTCCTACACAAATTAATATACTTATTAGTATACTTACTTATGCAGTGCCATACCTATCAAACTACTCAGAAACATTTTACACATCAATTCCTGGAAGACTATCTAGTCCACATAAAAGTCCTCCAGTTCATCATTCCTTTCAGCAAAATAGTATTGCATCACCCATCAGATTTGTTCATCCTTTCCCTAATTGATGGGCACCCCCTCATTTTCCAATTTTTTTGCAAACACAAAAAGTGTGGCTATAAATATTTTTGTATAAGTCTTTTCCATTATTATCACCTTGGGGTACAAACCCAGCAATGGTATGGCTGGGTCAAAGGGCAGGTGGTCATTTGGACATAATTCCAAATTGCCTTCTAGAATGGTTGGATCAATTCACAATTCCATTAGCAGTGTATTAGTGTCTTACTTTTGTCACATCCTCTCCAAAATTTTTCACTTTCCTTTGCTGTCATATTGGTCAATCTTCTAGGTATGAGGTGGTACCTCAGAGTTTTTTTTTTTAATTTGCATTTCTCTAATCAGGAGGGATTTAGAATACTTTTTCATATGCTTATTGATAGTTTTTATTTCATCCTATGAAAACTGCCTATTCATATTCCTTGACCATTTTATATTTGTTGATTGGGGAATGGCTTGATTTTTTTGTAAATTTGACTTAGTTCCTTATATATTTGGGAAATTAAACCTTTGTCAGAGAGTTTTGTTATAAAAATGTTCTCGCAGTTTGTTGCTTTCCTTCTAATTTTGGTTGCATTGGTTTTGTTTGTACAAAAACTTTTAAATTTGATATAATCGAAGTCATTTATTTTGTAATGTTCTCTATCTCTTGCTTGGTAATAAATTCCTTTCTTTACCACATATCTGACAAGTATGTTATTCTGTGTTCATCTAATTTATTTATGAATCCTCTCTTTATATTTAAGTCATTTACCCATTGTGAATTTATTTTGGTATAAGGTATAAGCTGTTGATCTAAACCTTATTTTCCCATACTCTTTTCCTATTTTCCTAGCAGTTTTTGTCAAATAGTGAGTCCTTGTCCCAAAATCTGGGGTCTTTGTTTCTATCAAACACTAGCTTATTGAGGTCATTTGTCCTTAGTCTATTCCATTGATCCACTATTCTGTCTCTTAGCCCGTACCATATTGTTTTGTTGACCACTGCTTTATAATACAGTTTTAGATCAGGTACTGCTAGGCCCCCATCCTTCACTTTTTAAAAAAATTATTTCCCTTGATATTCTTAATCTTTTGTTCTTCCAAATGAACTTTATTATAATTTTTTTCAAATTCTATAAAGAACCTTTTTTGGTAGTTTGATAAGTACTGAATATGTAGTTTAATTTGGCTAGGATTATCATTTTTTATTATATTAGCTCATTCTACCCATGAGCAATTAATATTTTTCAAATTATTTAGATCCAGTTTTTAATTGTGTATAAAGTATATTGTAGTGGTGTTCATATAATTCCTGTTTTTCTTGGCAGATAGATTCCTAAACATTTTATATTGTCTAGAGTCATTTAACTGGAATTTCTCTTTATAACTGCTGTTGTTGAAAAATTGATGGGAATATACAGAAATGCTGATGACTTATGTTAGTTTATCTTGTACCCTTCTACTTTGCTAAAGTGGTTAATTATTTCCACTAGGTTTTTAGTTGATTTTCTAGAATTCTTTAAATATAGCATCATATCATCTGCAAAGAGTTATAGTTTAGTTTCCTCATTGCCTACTTTAATTCCTCCTTATATTCCAAATATTTTAACCCTCTGGTGTCATAAGTGCCACTAATAACAGTTCCTTTATGGATCTAAGAATTGAACAAAGAGAGTAAATATATTTCTCCATTGTTCTCAGTAATAAACAAAAATATATATATACTATATATACTGAAAAAAAAATATATATACTATTGTTAACATAGATCATTTACACTTACTATACTTTATGGATATTGATGATAGTACAATTTTGAGTCACATCCTTGAAAGATGTTAGAGAGCTACCCTTAGTTGTTTTGTTTCCTTGACTTTATATGTTCCTCCAATTTTAAAGTCCTGTCATTTTTTCCCTCTACAACACCTCTCAAACTCATATTCTCTAAAAACTACTTAATATTCTCCCTTGTTTTTTACATAATTCTATTTATTATTCTATTTATTAAATTTTGTTTCGATAATCATAATTGCCTTCTTATTGTTCTTCTTGCCTCTAGTGTCTTCTACTTTCTCTTCACAGTTTCCACCAAAATTCTCCTTCCAAACTTTCCTATTAATCAATCAGAATATGTTTTACTAAATACTTTTTTTTAATGTGTTAGGTAACTTATTAGGTTCTGGGAATGCATTACCATGTGGATAAACACTTATTCCCTTGGAGTTTACATTCTAATAGGTGTAAAGATAATTTTAGCATTGTGACTTAAATCTAAATTTAAATGGTTGCTAGGGAAAATCCCAGATAATAAAATATCCAAGTCAACTGGAAATGTTATGGTGATTTAATTGATAGTGGAGGAGATTAAGGAGAAGGAAGAAGGAAAAGGAGTAAGATTTTCTTCTGCCTGGCTAGTACTGGGCAGGAAGATTAGAAGATCTAGAAAGTAAGGTTTTGGAGTGTGAAAGAGGAAGGAGTCAGCCTGAACTCCAAAATGGGCTCAGTCAAGATTCCTGAACCTGAATCAGCTCAAGGGCAAACTCACCACCAAACCCATACAGATAACTGCCACCACTCCAAGATGTCGGAATGCTTAGGTCGCTGCCAGCCAGAGTTTCTTCTCCAGGGGAAAAGGGCGAAGAGAGCCAGTGACATGCCTTATATAGATGGTTTTACATCACTTTCCTGCATCTCATCTGTACCAATCATAGCTCAGCTTGACCTACGACAGCCCAGGGGTCTGTCTGCTTTTTCTGCACATGTCTGTTGAGGGCCATTTTTCTCAGATACTTAATCCTTGACTTTGGTGCAGACCTTCCTAATCTTGTTAAACTAAGGAGGGTGGAGAAATGTAGAGTTCCCAAGACCTGATTCTGTTAGTCCAAGTATCTCTATTGTTATTGATAAGGACATAGCTAAATCAGATCTTCTTAAGTACAGTCTGATTAGGGTGGAATAGTTTTAAAATTCACATAAGGGAGACAATAAACACATATAAAATGCCTGTCTGTCTATCCACCTATTAATAAATACAAATATATATGTACTTAAATGAAAGCTAGTTTGGGAGTGGCATTAGATATTGGAGGAAAAGGTTGAGTCCAAGTTAGTCAATCAATAAATACTTACTAAATATTTCCTATGGACCATCTTCTCAGGCACCTAAATTTACAACCTCACCATTATCCTTGATTCTTCAATCTCACTTACTTTTATAATCAATCAGTAAATAAGTCTCTCTTTTTCTTCCATAAAACTCATGTATTTTTACTTCTCTCCACTCACATAGCAACCACCCAACTTCAGACCTTCATCACCTTTGCCCTGAGTTACTAAAACAGCATTCTAATTGGCTTTCCTACTCTAACTCTCCTGGTTCCAAATCTTCCTCCACACAGCTGACAATATAATTTCCTAGAGAATAGATGTGACCATATCAACTATTTCTTTCCTTTTTTTTAGAATATTTTTTTCATGGTTACATGATTCATGATACCTCCCCTTTCAATCTTTTCTTGATTAAGCTCCTGTGGATTTCTATGTCTTGAATCAAAAAGAAATTCCAGTTGTTGATATATAATTATTTTAATAACTTTGCCTTAACCTATTTGTCCAACAGCACTTGTTTTTTTTTTCTGAAATCTTCTTGCTCATGACTATGCTCTACACACTCTACAGACAAGTGCAATGATTTACTTGATATTCTTTTTTTTATATCTTAATGATATATTTTGTCTTTATAGTACAAACATTTATATATCACACCTAATGGATCAGCAGTTTCTAATAACAAAATAATTATAAATTACTATTAAGTTTATTTATTGTCTCATGACCTCAATTAATATCACATGACCTCAACTGAAAATACATGTAATTCACATCTATACCTCAGCTCCATGCAAGCATGTCTCTACTTTCTTTTTACCCTTTCTTCATCCCTCCTTTCTCTCCCTTCCTCCCTCTTTCTCTCTCTTCCTTCCTTCCTTCCTTCCTCCCTTCTGTCTTTACTTCCTTCCTTCCTTCCGTAAAAAAAAAATTCTCCTTGTGAAAAGTTCATCTTTAAGGCTGCTACCATCCATTTACCCTGTATATAACTAAGCATGTATATGAATTATCCTATATTAGGTTGAAAAATTATTGAAGATGGGATATATTTCAATTTTTCCCTTTTATTATTGTTGTCAAAATTCCTCACACATAGAAAACAAAACCAAAAGACAGAAGTCATAACAATGTATATGAGGAATAGCAGATAAGTACACATGTGTTGCATGCAGAGCAAGTGGAGAGAGATTCTTGTGCTTAGCAGAATTCCTGGAACAAAGTTAACAATAAATGCTAGTTTATTCAATGATATAAAATATATATGTATATGGAACCAGATTATGAGGACCTTTAAGTAATGTGATTTATATTTTCTCTTAAAGAGGATAAAGAACTCTGAAAATTCTTAGGTAATAGAGTGATTTCATTCAACTCATGTTTTAGAAATACCATTTCAGCAGACATTAAGAGGAAGAACTGAAGAAGAGTGGCTAGAAGAAAAGAAGAAAATTAGATCCTATCACAATATTTCAAGGGAGAAATGGTGAAGTGCTGAACCAAGTAGGTGACTGAGTAAGTGGAGATAATGTAGTGCATATAAGACATATAGGAAATAATATATAGTAGGAAAATGGGTGTATAGTAATAATCAATGAGAGTTAGTATTTGATTGCATATGAATAGGGGGATAAGGAACATGAAGATTTGGGAATAATCCTCTGTGATCCTAATTGATATCATGTTTATAATTAAGAAAACTTAAGGTAGAGGCAGTTTAAAAAGGAAATAATAATTTTATGTTGGACATATTAAGTTTAAGATTACCATATCATCCAGGTTAAACTATCTTTCAGGCAGATGCTAATATGAGATTAGAGCTCAAGAGAGATGAAAACTGAACATGCATTCTACCCCCTTTCGATTATAGAAAATAATGAGTTAATGAAAGATGACTCAAAGAAAATACAACCATGTAACATTTTTTCTTTGAATAGATAAAGTTACAGCTCTCACCTAGATTGGAAATATGATAACAAAAAATGATTGAAAAGTCTTTAATAATATATAGTCAAGGTCTTACTCTTCTGTTTTTGAATATTCTTTTGTTTCTTTCTTTACACTGCTTCTGGTTCTATTCTTTGCCAAGGTAACAATGATTTATCTTAATAGACCTAACCTAATAAGTTTTAATGTCTTTGAAATTGAGATATTTGACAATCTTTGAAATACATAAGTAATGGGAATATACCATTAAATGAGTCATATTGTGGGTAATTAAATGATTCTGAGATCCAAGAAGAGAAAAATCAGAATAAGTTTGCAACTTAATTCACTATGTAAGATATGATATTAAAGACAAAGACTTAGCAAAATGACACATTTTTAAGCAGGAAGTACATAGTTACTATTACTATGTTCCTTTAGGCCAGGGAACAAAGAAGAGTAAGGGAAATAGTGATCAACTCCATGAAAGCAAGCTTTTCTAGGACCATGTTCATATTCCTGATGCTTAGCACCTGATCTTGACAGTGAAGATTTGCCTTCTCCATCTCCTCCAGAACTACAATGGTGAAAGAAATGGAATCAAAAAAGCTTTTGACAAAAAGGTGTATTTTCAGAAAATAATTCTGATAAAAACAGGATTACAAAATGTAAAGGAAATATCTCAGCATGCTATCATATGTTAAAGAAATTATTGGTGTCAGTCTCAAAAATGCAAAAATTAGTTTCACACTCTTTTTTTGAACTTTTTCTTGAAAATACCTTTATGTTCTCATATCAACAAATATTGATGACCAAAATTGACTATTTCAAGGAAGGAAGTTCACATATTGTCTTATTTTTAGAGTTTTATTGAGGTCCCCACTTGCAGGTGAAGAGAATTACTACTAGAACAGGAGAATATAGGTTATAAATTAAATATTTGGAAGCCTTTTTCAAAGAAATCTAATAAATAGATCAGCTATGTAACAGGTAAAATTTGGGGGCCAAGCTGTGGCAGGTAGAAATTAGTTTCTCTCTGCAAGGCTTATTATATTTTTGGAGTTTTATTAAAGGTTGAGAATTTGAGAATATACAAGTAAGAGAAGCACCTGCTAGGTGGGCCGAGAGGCCCATTTAACCTCACCTATATCATGAAAGAGAGGCATCTGCTTGGAAGCAGAAACAGGAAAGAGACCCCAGTAGCCTTTACAGCCAGGTAAAATACCCCATCTTGATCTTGGCCAAGGTGAGGTTACAAGGCATTCTGGGAGCCAGAACAAGGACTTCTGGGGTTTGGAGTCCAGAGTTCAAATCTCCATTTTTATAGAATAAAGGAAAGAAAAATAAAAACAAGGTGTCTACACATAAATTACTATTAATCACAAGGTAGATCCCTAATATAGTCAACTGGGTCTTTATTGTCTGCCATATTCAGGAAATTGGCTATAACATTTAATCTCTATGAATTTAAACTATCAAATATAAAGTAGCAATTCAATACCTTTTAGAAAATGGTTGACAAGATAGATAGGAAGAAAGATCATTGTAAGTTATAAAACTAGATATAGGCATAAACACACATGTATATATCTATATATTGTATATATGCATACATCATATATACATGTATGTTATATATATATATACATGTATGTTATATATATATATATATATATATATATATATATATATATATATATAATATCAGACCTGAGCTGAAATCTGGCCTCACACACTCACTAGTTATGGGATCCTGGGAAAACCTCATAACTTCTGTTTACTTTAATCCCCTGGAGAAAGAAGTGGCAAATCACTCCTGTATCTTTAAAAAAAATGCCTATGCAGAACTGAGCATTACCAAACATCTAAGCAAGAAATGCATATATAGTAAGATTGTGTTTGTGTGTGTTAGTGACTACATTTATTTATATTTTCTAGGATCTACCAGAATCTGTGCCTGGTTGATAATGTTTTTGAAAAATGAGAATACTTTCCAAACCATGATGAAACATTAGGGAGAGAATTTATGAGCATAAGTTTGTGTGTATGTAGGGGGTATTTGAATGTATAACAAGTGAATCCAAACAAGTAGAAAATAGACATGTCATTAAATGGAGTAAGGAGAATGAAATAACAATTTCAGTTTTCATGTTAGCAGAAAAACATATTTAGCTGAAAAATAATTAATATGTAATTTCTTTTAAACTATATATTTTAAAAATTATGAAACAATATAAGTAAATTATTCTTCATTGTTAAAAGATCTTTAGACCAATTAATTAATTCCTCTCATTATGAAAATTTCAACAAGGTTGGTCAATCTAATTGATATTAAAATTCAAGAAAATTTGAAATTCAAGAAATTGAAAAATTGACTGAAGTTCAGAAATAAAAATATACACACCTACACTCACAGCCACACCCATATACATGTGTATTTGCCATTGTGTATGATACACACACACACACACACAGACACACACACAGACACACACACACACACACACACATATATATGTAGAAATTCTTACTGAGGCTTCCATATGGGCATTCTTTCATGCTATTTCTTGGGAAATTTGTCAATCCCAAATCTGAAGAAAAATCAATCAAAACAGAAAAAATATATAATTTCCAATGAGAATTAAAGATATATAATCAATACAGAAATTCTACTGGTTCAATGGAATGTACAGACTATAAGACAAAAGCAAGAACAGAAAATGATGATATAGGAAGTTGAAAGATAAAATTTTACAAGAATGAGAACACAATGAAGAGAAGTCATCAACATTGAAGTTATTCTTGCTTTTAGCAATTTTCATGTTTTAAGCATTTATTTGTGACCCTGTCTGTAATTAAAGATGAGTCATTGTTACATTGTTGTAAATAAAATATTAATAAATGTATATATGCCATATGAGTGTTCTAAGTATTAAGTTTTAGAAGCAAAATAAGACTTTATACTGGTAATTTTGACACATAATACTGCATTTTTTTGCTTTTGCTTGGAGGTTGAATATGAGATTATTCTAATATTAATACACAATATATTTTAGCATCTTTTAGGATGTGAATGCTTTTTATAGTCTTCAGTTTTTTACAAATACTACTAAACTCATTTATTAGTTTTAAAATTTTAAAAATATCATTATAATTAGTAAAGACTATTATGAAAGGTGGAGAAAATTTAACAAAGATAGATCAGTAAATTCAGATGTTTTAAATCATTGACACAATTCTTAGGTTTTAATAATAAGAGATCATGCATTTATTATTATGTCATTTTCATTAGAGGAATCTTCTAAAGCAGAGCATAACCCTATAACAGAAACAAAGTCACTGTTTTTTCTTCTTTTTTTTTAAATAATATTTTATTTGATAATTTCCAAGCATTATTCATTAAAGATAAAGATCATTTTCTTTTCCTCTCCCCCACCCCCCATAGCCGACGCGTGATTCCACTGGGTGTCACATGTGTTCTTGATTCAAACCCATTTCCATGTTGTTAATATTTGCATTAGAGTTTCCTTTAGAGTCTCTCCTCTGTCATGTCCCCTCAACCGCTGTAGTCAGGCAGTTACTTTTCCTCGGTGTTTCCACTCCCATAGTTTATCCTTTGCTTATGAATAGTGTTTTTTCTCCTAGATCCCTGCAGATTGTTCAGGGACATTACACCACCACCAATGGAGAAGTCCATTACATTTGATTATACCACAGTGTATTAGTCTCTGTATACAATGTTCTCCTGGTTCTGCTTCTCTTGCTCTGCATCAATTCCTGGAGGTTGTTCCAGTCCCCATGGAATTCCTCCACTTTATTATTCCTTTTTGCACAATAGTATTCCATCACCAACATATACCACAATTTGTTCAGCCATTCCCCAATTGATGGGCATCCCCTCGTTTTCCAGTTTTTGGCCACCACAAAGAGTGCAGCTATGAATATTTTTGTACAAGTCTTTTTGTCCATTATCTCTTTGGGGTACAGACCCACCAGTGCTATGTCTGGATCAAAGGGTAGACATTCTTTTGTTGCCCTTTGGGCATAGTTCCAAATTGCCTTCCAGAATGGTTGGATCAGTTCACAACTTGACCAGCAATGAATTAATGTCCCTACTTTTCCATATCCCCTCCAGCATTCATTACATTCCTTTGCTATCATGTTAGCCAATGTGCTTGGTGTGAGGTGATACCTCAGAGTTGTTTTGATTTGCATCTCTCTGATTATAAGATATTTAGAACACTTCTTCATGTGCTTATTAATAGTTTTGATTTCTTTATCTGAGAATTTCCTGTCCATGTCCCTTGACCATTTATCAATTGGAGAATGGCTTGATTTTTTGTACAATTGATTTAGCTCTTTATAAATTTGAGTAATTAAACCTTTGTCAGAGGTTTCTATGAAGATTTTTTTTTCCCCAATTTGTTGTTTCCCTTCTGATTTTAGTTACATTGTTTTTGTTTGTACAAAACCTTTTTAATTTGATGTAGTCAAAATTATTTATTTTACATTTTGTGACTCTTTCTATGTCTTGCTTGGTTTTAAAGCCTTTCCCCTCCCAAAGGTCTGACATGTATACTATTCTGTGTTTACCCAATTTACTTATGGTTTCCTTCTTTATGTTTAAGTCATTCACCCATTTTGAATTTATCTTGGTGTAGGGTGTGAGGTGTTGATCTATTCCTAATCTCTCCCATACTGTCTTCCAATTTTCCCAGCAGTTTTTATTGAATAGTGGATTTTTGTCCCAAAAGCTGGGATCTTTGGGTTTATCGTATACTGTCTTGCTGAGGTCTCTTTCCACCAGTTTATTCCACTGATCTTGCTTTCTATTTCTTAGCCAGTACCAAAATGTTTTGATGACTGCTGCTTTGTAATATAGTTTGAGTTCTGGGACTGCAAGGCCCCCATCATATGTGTTTTTTTTTTCATTATTTCCCTGGATATCCTTGATATTTTGTTATTCCCAAATGAATTTTGTTATGTTTTTTTCTAAATCAGTAAAGAAATATTTTAGGAGTTCAATGGGTATGGCACTAAATAGATGAATAAGTTTGGGTAGGATGGTCACTTTTATTATATTGGCTTGTCCCATCCATGAGCAGTTAATGTTTTTCCAATTGTTCAAGTCTAGTTTTAGTTGTGTGGAGAGTGTTTTGTAGTTGTGTTCATATAGTTCCTGTGTTTGTCTCGGGAGATAGATTCCTAGGTATTTTATTTTGTCTAAGGAGATTTTGAATGGGATTTCTCTTTCTAGTTTTTGCTGCTGAGCTGTGTTGGAGATATATAGAAAAGCTGATGATTTATGTGGGTTTATTTTGTATCGTGCAACTTTGCTAAAGTTGTTGATTATTTCAATTAGCTTTTTGGTTGAATCTCTAGGATTCTTTAAGTAGACCATCATGTCATCTGCAAAGAGTGATAACTTGGTCTCCTCCTTGCCTATTTTGAAGCCTTCAATTTCTTTTTCTTCTCTAATTGCTACTGCTAGTGTTTCTAGTACAATGTCAAATAGTAGAGGTGATAATGGGCATCCTTGTTTCACTCCTGATCTTTTGGGAATGCATCTAATTTATCCCCATTGCAGATGATATTAGCTGATGGTTTTAGATATATACTGTTTATTATTTTTAGGAACGACCCTTCTATTCCTATGCTTTCTAGTGTTTTTAATAGGAATGGGTGTTGTATTTTATCAAAGGCTTTTTCTGCATCTATTGAGATAATCATATGATTCTTGTTGGTTTGTTTGTTGATGTGGTCAATTAATAATAATAAATGCAGCCTTCTCAGATCACAAGGCAATAAAAATAATGATCAGTAAAGGTACATGGAAAACCAAATCAAAAACTAATTGGAAATTAAACAATATGATACTCCAAAACCGTTTAGTTAAAGAAGAAATCATAGAAACAATTAATAATTTTATTGAGGAAAATGACAATGACGAGACATCCTTTCAAACCTTTTGGGATGCAGCCAAAGCAGTAATCAGAGGTAAATTCATATCCCTGAGTGCATATATCAACAAACTAGGGAGAGCAGAGATCAATCAATTGGAAATGCAAATAAAAAAAAAAACTCGAAAGCGATCAAATTAAAAAACCCCAGCAGAAAACCAAACTAGAAATCCTAAACATTAAGGGAGAAATTAATAAAATCGAAAGTCATAGAACTATTGATTTAATAAATAAGACAAGAAGCTGGTACTTTGAAAAAACAAACAAAATAGACAAAGTACTGGTCAATCTAATTTAAAAAAGGAAGGAAGAAAAGCAAATTAATAGCATTAAAGATGAAAAGGGGGACATCACCTCCGATGAAGAGGAAATTAAGGCAATCATTAGAAATTACTTTGCCCAATTATATGGCAAAAAATACACCAATTTTGGTGATATGGATGAATATATACAAAACTACAAACTGCCTAGACTAACAGAAGAAGAAATAGAATTCTTAAATAATCCCATATCAGAAAATGAAATCCAACAGGCCATCAACGAACTCCCTTTGAAAAAATCCCCAGGGCCCAATGGATTCACAAGTGAATTCTGTCAAACATTCAAAAAACAGCTAATCCCAATACTATACAAACTATTTGACATAATAAGCAAAGAGGGAGTTCTACCAAACTCCTTTTATGACACAAACATGGTACTGATTCCAAAACTAGGCAGGTCAAAAACAGAGAAAGAAAACTATAGACCAATCTCCCTAATGAATATAGATGCAAAAATCTTAAATAGGATACTAGCAAAAAGCCTCCAGCAAGTGATCAGAAGGGTCATTCACCATGATCAAGTAGGATTTATACCAGGGATGCAGGGCTGGTTCAATATTAGGAAAACCATCCACAAAATTGACCATATCAACAAACAAACCAACAAGAATCACATGATTATCTCAATAGATGCAGAAAAAGCCTTTGATAAAATACAACACCCATTCCTATTAAAAACACTAGAAAGCATAGGAATAGAAGGGTCGTTCCTAAAAATAATAAATAGTATATATCTAAAACCATCAGCTAATATCATCTGCAATGGGGATTAACTGGATGCATTCCCGATAAGATCAGGAGTGAAACAAGGATGCCCATTATCACCTCTACTATTTGACATTGTACTAGAAACACTAGCAGTAGCAATTAGAGAAGAAAAAGTCACTGTTTTTTACTAATATAGCCATTGTTTTTAAGCATAAATAAAATATTGTGAAAAATATAGAATAACATAATTGCAAAATTTCCTGAAAGTCCTCAAAAATTATATTTCCTCATTCTTGAATACCTAAAATTAAGATTTGGGGGGGGATAAGAATTTACATTTCAGGACAATTTGTGATTACAAGTTTGCTTAAAGGCAAATGATTATGTTGCATATGAATTATCTGGAAGAAATTTTCTTTAATAATAAAATATCAGTCAGTAAAATTTACACAAAGAAAACTATACAACTTGTGACAGATAGTATTAACAGGAAAGAAATGCACCAAATGTACCACTTAATTCTTTTGCACAGGGTGTAGGCCTTCCAACTAAATAGTCTTCACATGAATAGTATTTCTCCCATATATGAGAATTAATCTCTCAATGATACATTATTGTTGAGGTTCTTCAGTACTGCATATTAGAGCTGTTTGTCACACTCCATTTTTAAAGTCAAGTTATTGGTAGCCTCAGGGGAATATCATTTCCAAATGTTCTAATTGACAGGGTTTCTGAGTGTATATTTTATGTATTAAATGGAGCATCCTATTACATGGTGTAAATGTTTCATTAAAAGATATATGATCTTTATAAATGAGATTGGGTATTCTTAAAAAAAGTAAAAAGAAAAAAGAAAAATATGTAGTATACAATTTAAGATTCAAGAATTTCCCTGTTTGCTACACATGAACTCATTTTTTAGTAGGACATAGTATTACCATGATTCTTGTCTCTGCCAAAAGATTATGATAAAGCCTGATAATCATAGTATTGATTAATAAAAAAGTTACTTATATCATTTTTCTAAGCAATGATCTGAGTTTACATATGATAATGCTAGAACATACACTTTACACTATTAAAATAATATATGTTTATATAACATACTGAATATGATAGAATGATATAGTGATATGATTAGAGTATGATTCTATAGACATATCCAGACTATCTGAGTTAAAATCTTCTGACACTGTTACCCCAGGGAAATCACTTGATCATTCTCAGTGTTTCTTCCTGTTTAAAACAGTGATAATATTATACATTTAATTCATATGATTTTTGTAAGAATCAAATGAGATGAGTGCACATAAAGCCCTCTGTCGATTTTAAAGTACTGTATAAATCTGAAATATTATTATTTTGAAGAATTGTAAAACTTGTCTGCCACTTATTCCTCAGTCTCTAACAAAACATTCTTTGACATCTTTGTCTTTTTTTGGATTATTCTCTCTTCCCACTCTCCTCTATTAGAGTGTTTCTTTACTCCCTATCCTATAAAACTTGATTCAAGTGCCGTAGTCTCTAGGAAGTCTTTACCAGTCTTACAGATCAGTAAGAACATCCCCTTTCAGACTTCACATTATGCTTTGTTTTTCATCTTTGTGATATATTTTAAACCAAGAATTAGATAATTTTCAATGCATTGTAGAGGACCATTAAATACAACAATCTACCCAATCATTTCCAAATGAAGATGATTTTGCTGGCTGTTCACTAAGCTTGGGATACTCTCTATCTTTATCTCTGCATCTTAGCATTGTTCCTGGCTTCCTTCGAGTCTCATCTAAGCCACTGTGGGGGTATTAAGTCTTCTGGAAAGACTAGGACCTTTGTGGTGAGAGTTTGTTGAGCCATTTTTAGGGTTACATTTCCACATTTAAGATCCACCTTTTGCCCAACTCTCATTGATGGCTCTAAGAAGCTGTAGCAAGTGCAGCAGCCATACCCAGGTAAAATCCAAACTATCAGCAACTCATTGTGGGGGTATCTTTCTTAAGCGAGGACTTACCCATGGCAGAATGGACAGATGAGAACAATTTGTTCCAACAGCCTTGAAAGATAACTGAAAAAGGCATGATCAGCAATCATAACTACCAAGGTACCCCAGGCATCCACTGTATCCAAGACCAACTCCAGTCAGCCTGATTTTTGTCTTACAGTTTGACTTGTTGACCCTGAAAAAGAGAACAAGACTGATAACTTTGTGTGATCTATCTCTCTAAAATCCAATTCATGCTTAAGTAAAAACATCACACCATTTTCTTTGAAACTGAAAGATGAACAATAACAAACTTCTCTATATCTTGTCTTTACATTTTTTTGTATAACTCCTCCATTAGGGTGCAAGTTCCATGAGAGTCGGCACATTTTGTTTATATCCATAGGATTTAGCACAGTGCATAGCCCATAGTACTTAATAGATTTTAGTTGGAAGGGTAACTTACCAAAATTACGTATTACACTTAACTCTGTGTTTATTTCCCTGCCCATATTCATTCATCTATATGTCTCATGAGACTTATTTTCATTTTACATTTCTTCCTAGTGCCTAGAAAAGTGCTCTGAACTTAAAATAGCTCTCATATTCATTAAATTTGATATTATTTTTAGGGGTTGGAAAATTTTGAAATATCATATCTTTTTACTTCTTCCTCTTAGAACTTTCAGCTTCTTTCACCAATGATCACATAAATCCTCTTGCATCATTTTCTGACTTCTTAGTCATTACTTATTTTTCCTTCTTAAAAATAATATATTTAATTGTCTCGGTATATATTACATTCCAAGTCAAATATAAGGTCCTTGGGGAAAGGGGATATTACTTTACTGTTGTTATTTAAGAGATGGGGCAAACTCTTAGGGATCCTCTAGTGTATCCTTGGCAATTAAGAATGAATTACATTAAAATTTTAGTCTGCCACATAATCTACCCTTCATATTTCTGCTGACAATTTAAAAATAAAGAAAAGAGGACAGAAAAGCAATAGGTGTTTCAATATTTACACTTCATATTGTCATAAATTACTAATTAATCAGGAAGGCTGTTATTTTTATGCTTTCAGAGAACTACAGAAAATGTGTGTGAGGTAGTCATAGTATCACAATAATTAAAATTTTCACATCTATTCACAAAATTTCAAATAGCCTCCTACTCAGGAAGGTTAAGTGACTCATGCTAGATATTTTTTTCCATTTCCTACATAAAATTCCTAAATCTCTCTAATGGATAGAATATGTGGGATAAGCATTTCAAACAATTTTATATATCATTTAAATAAAATATAAGCCAAATTAATATCTTATATACCTTACACAGCATAGTAACTTATCAAGAGAAGGTACTTCAGAAATATTTACTAGATTAGATTAGGGAGATAGCTAGAGGGCTCAGTGGATTAAGAGGTAAGTCAAGAGATATGAGCTTGAACATGGCCATAATTACTTTTTAGCTATGTGACCCCGGGGAAGTCACTTAATGCCCTTTTCCTAGCTTTAACCACTATTCTCCTTCACAACCAGTACACGGTGGCCCCATGAAATATTAAAAAAAATCAAAAGTCAAAAGAATAAGAAATAATAGAAGAAAATGTGAAATTTCTAAATGGAAAAACAAATGTCCTAGAAAATAAATACAGGAGAGGTAATTTAAGAGTTATTGGACTATCTGAAAGCTTTGATTAAAAAAAGATTAGACATAATCTTCCATTAAATTATTTAAAAAATTGCCCTGATATTCTAGACCCAGAGTCCAAAATAGAAATTGAGAGAATACACTGATCATCTCCTGAAAGAGATCCCAAAAAAAAGAACTCCCAGGAATATTATAACCAAATTCCAAAACTCCCAGTTCAAGAAGAAAATATTATTAGCAGGCAAAAAGAAATAATTCAAATATTATGGAGTCATAGTCAGCATAGTACAAGTCTTAGCAGCTTCTATCATAAAGATTTGGAAGGCCTGGTATATTATATTCCAGAGTGAAAATGAGATAGGACTTCAAACAAGAATCCTGTATCCAGCAAAACTGAGCACAATCCTTCATGGAAAACATGGCTATTCAATTAAGTAGAATTTCAAACACTCCTGATGAAAAGGCCAGAGTAGAATGGACAAGACTCAAATACAAGACTCAAGAATATCATAAAAAGGTAAGAAAGAAAGAGAATCAAAAGATATTCAATAAGGTTAAATTATATACATACATATATTGGGAGATGTTTCTTATAACACCAAAGATGCAACCAGGATTAAAAGTCAATCAACAAAATGGGGAAAATATTCATAGGAAGTCTCTCTGACAAAGGTTCATTTCTCATATACATAGAGAATTGAGTCAAATTTATAAAGATACAAAGCATTCTTCAACTGACAAATGATTGAAGGATGTGAATGGATAATTCTCAGAAGAATAAATTAAAATTATCTTTAGTAATATGAAAAGAATCTCCATATCTCTATTAATAAAATAATGTAGATTAAAACAATTCTAAGGTACCATCATACCTATCAAATTGGTTAGGATGACAAAAAATGAAAATTATAAATGTTGGAGGGGTATGGGAGAAACTAATACACTAGTGATGGAGCTACAAACTGATATAACCATTCTGAAGAGCAATCTTGAGCCATGTCCTAAGGACAATAAAATTCTGCCTACTCTTTGACACAGTAATACTACTACTATGTCTACATTCCAAAGAAGTCAAAAGATAGAGGAAAACAGCTCTTTTTGTAGTGACAAAGAACAGGAAACTGAAGTATTGTCCAACAATTGGAGAATGGATTACCATGTTACAATATATGATTGTAATAAAATCCTATTGTTCCTTAATAAACGATGAAGATCATCAAAAAAAGCAACAGAGAAACCTGGAAAGGCTTATATGGAATGATACAAATTGAAGTTAGCAGAAGAAGGACAATGTGGTACACAATAACACTTATCAAGTAAGATGACCAGCTGTGAATGACTTAACTATTACAAGCAATCTAAGGATCCAGAACAACTCCAAGGGACTAACTACAAAAAATTCTATCCACATTTATATATATATATATACATATATATATATGCATATATATATCTTTATATTCTATCTTAAAATCAATAATGTATATTGGTTCCAAGGAAGAAGAGCAGTAAGGGCTAGGCAATGGAGATTAAGTGACTTGCCCAGGGTCTTATAGTTAAGGTGTAGTGGAAGTCAAATTTGAAAACAGAACCTCCTATTTCTAAGCCTGTCTCTCAATCTATTGAGCCCCCTGACTACCCCCAAGGCTATCCACTTCTATAGAAACACAGGATTTAAGATATCAGGGAAAGCTTTCTGTGTAGAAAATATAGTTTTAACTTGGAACTTAAGACAAGGAGGTCAGTACTCAGATTAAAGGAAAGAGAGTATTCTAAACAGGGGGGACAGAAAGACAAAATACCAGGAGCCAAGAAACAGAACATCTTATTTTTGCAAAAGTCAGAAACAGTATCACTGGATTGAAGAATACTCTTATTAGGGAGTAAGGTGTAAAACATATAGGAGAGTAGGAGGGAGCAAGACTATCAAATGTCAAATAAAGCATTTTTTAAATTAACTCTTGAAAATTCACATTTTAAAACAGGAAACCTTGGCTTGGCCTTATTGTCATATACTATAACACCAGCTCCATCCATAAATTATACTTCATTGTTTTCTAGCATGATAACAATAATTACCACCATAATAATAACATCTACTGTTTATATTTATATAGCACATTACTGTTTGCAAAGCATTTTACATGTTATTGCATTTGAGTCTCATAACTACTCTGTGAGGAAGATGCTATTATTGTTGCAATTTTTATCTTTTATTTTTAGAACTGAGTGAGTTGGTAAATACTTGAGATCTCATAGTAAAGTGTTTCTGAGACAAAATATGAAATCAGACTTTTCTCATCCCAAGTTCAACATTCTACCCATTGGATCATCTTGATAACCCAAATGAGAAAATAACAGATGGTTTGTTTAAAACCATAACCACTAAGAAAAAAAAAATGAAACATCTGATGTATCAGTAACATCTTTACAAATATGTATGATAATATACATATATATAATATGTGTGTGCAAAATACAAATTTTAATTTTGAAATAATAGTTATCTTGTAACATCTATATTATTATATTCTTGACCCTTAAGGAAAAAGGGACAACATAATATAATGCAAGAACTAAATTTGTGGGCAGTTGGGCTACTGGTTTTAATGATTTAAAAAAGACTAGTTGGTCAAAAATATTTTGATTATACTCCCTACTTAGTTGATAACTTCTTTTTGTCATTCTTTACAAGGTTGGTCTTGTCTTATGCAAAGAAATGAAATTACAAGATAGATTATATAACTGTGTTGGTGAACATATGGCAGGCATGCTGGAGGGGGCTGCTCCCTTCCACTCTCCATGTGCATGCCTGAGGACATTTCTCATAAGACTTGCCACTTTGCCAAGCAGCTTGATTAAAAAAACTTCCTCCAAGGGGGCAGGTGGGTAGTTCAGTGGATTGAAAGCCAGGCTTAGGGAGGAGAGTTCCTATTTTCAAATTTGTCCTCAGACACTTCTAAGATGTGTGACCCTGGGCAAGTCACTTAACCCCCATAACATAGCCCTTACCACTCTTCTGCCTTGTAACCAATACACAGTATTTATTCCAAGATGGAAGTTAAGCATTTTTTAAAGCTTCCTCCTTTTCCTATCTGTGGTAAGGGTAGAGGGGTTCACATGCAGCATTTTGGACACTCAGTGTCTAAAAGATTCACTATCACCTTTATATAATAATTATTTGGCTGCAATAAAATTAAAACAAAAAGATTTGGAAAAGGTGTCTGCTCTATATCTACCACTTTGTTTTTCAGAGAAAAATTATACAAACATTAATTTTTTACAATAAAATGAAAAGCACTTAAATCTGTTGACAATTCAAATTATTTTGTATTAAATGGGGAATTTAAAGGATGACTTCTGGGGTAATTTTAAGAAAAAACACAAACATTCATTACAATTCATAATGCTTGAAAATGGTTACATTTGAGCACATGTTTACTTTCCATAGGTATTTAGCAATCCCAGCTACCATGATAGAACATCAAGAGAAAAGCCAGTTCAACAAGTATTTATTGAGTATCTTCTAAAATATGTGTTCAACATTGTTCTTGGGGCCATAAATATGAAAGATAAGTGCAAAATCATCTCTGTCTTCAAGAAGCTTACATTCACTTGGAGAAATTAGGAAGATAATATGGACTTGGAAGAATCTAGATAACTCTATAAACAAAAACACAATAGAACTATACATAATTTTCAAATATTTTGGTATCAAGGGCTCATTTCCATAATTTTTAAATTTTAAGTTAATAGGAAACAAAGAATCTGTCTATCCCTACCAATATTTTGAATTAACTTCAACCTGAACTGCCATGAGTCCGTCATGGCAGAGTGAAAAAAGTATTGACTATAATCAGAGTAACTGGGAGAAATGCTGTGCTTATCATTTATTGCCTTTGCGATGTTGTATAAATAATATAATTTTGTTGAACTTGATTTCACATCAGTTAAAGGACAATGATTAGATTTCATGTCTTTGAAGTTCCTTACAATTCTAAATATTTTATCCTAATATAGGTAAATAATTTGCCTAGACTGTGCTCTCATTCTTGAGCATAAGCTGGGCAAATGCCTATTCAAACTGAGGATAATTTATTTCAGAGCTCAGTCATTATTGATATAGCTACAGGGAAATTGTTAGACTTATATGACTCTCACCAAAATAGAAAGTCACTGGCAGGAAAGTTGGCTTACTACCTTAAAGAAAGCCAGGTTTTCCTTTTTCTTTCTTTTTTTTAATGCTCAAAATCATTTCTATAATTGCTAGATGGCCAAACCTTTGTCAGGAAGAACAAACAATAGTATGATTTGAATTGGTTCATTGTGATAATCAGCACTCTCCTCTCATTGGTCTCTATGATGCTAAAAATGATGAGAATATAAATGATGGGAGATTTGGGGAAGGAGTGGTAACTCCTGCCTTTAGTTTCTGTGGTCTATGCTTAGATTTATCAACCATTGTTTTTGCTGTTCAGTCTTTCAATTGTGTCCAACGCTGTAACATTTTGGGGGCTTTTCTTGGCAAAGATACTGGAATAGTTTGTCATTTCTTTCCCCAGCTTATCTTACAAATGAGGAATCTATGGCAAACAAGGTTAAGTAACTTGTCCAGGGTCATGTGCTAGTAAGTGTCTGAACTCAGAGTTGAACTAAGGTCTTCCTGATTCCAGGCCCAGCATTCTATCCACTACACATCCTAGCCATTGATCATAGAAATTAAAAGAATATATGACAATAATAAAAAGAGTGTTTAGTCACTAGTTAGTAAAAATAATGAATTCCCTGAAATTGTTACATTATTAGAATTTGTGCTGCATATTTTGCATAAATAATTTTGAATAGTGTGAATTAGAAAAAATGAGACCCCTTCAGGGGATTCACTCAAAGCACTAATCCAGAACTATCTGTTATCAAAAAAGGAAATGTTATGAGTGGCAGATATGCAACTACAGGTGTAACTCTACCATTTCTCAAGCATAGCACACAAAGATTTTAATTAAGCTATATGAGTTGACATACATTTTTGTACTAACATAAATTCATTCATCTGTGCTCTGTAGAACATATCTTGCCTTTCCATTATTTATATTTTCCAAGGAAGCTTATTATTATGTAATGAGGCATAACTAATTCTCAAAGCAAGATAAATTTCATTTTTGACCTGAAATGTCAAAACTATGAAAACCAATTCCGGAAGTTCACCATCTCTGCAATTATGATCTGTTACCTAAAGACCATATATAAAATTTTAAATATATAAATCACTGATCTATTAGAATAAATTATTTCACTGGAAAATATACAAAAATATTTAGAAATTAAATCTTAAAACATATATCCCACATTATTATCCTTCCTTTTTATAGGAAAAGGAATATGTATAAATTAGGTGCCTAGTATGTGTTAGCCTATGTGGTAACCACTTAACAAGTATTGCAATATGATCTTTTCAATAACCCTATAAGGTAGGTGCTATTATTATCCCCTTTTTACAGATCAAGAAACTGAGACAAGAATGGGGTGAAGTGCCTTGCTTAACACAATACAACTAGTAAATGTCTGAGGCTGGATTTGACCTCACATATTTGTGACTCTAAGCCCACTGTTCTATCCACCCTTCCACCTATTTGCCTGTTTTAACTTTATTAATTTTTCTTCATTTATCTTGCCTATATCTATACACTTTTCCATATGAAGAGTAATTTATTTATGATATTTCATTATTACTCACAATATTCCTATGATGCAAGTGATATTATCATGGTCATTTTACAGATTAAGAAAACAAGAGAGTTTAAGTGAATTGACCAGGATCACACAGTTAGAAATTGTCTGCAGAAGGACTCATATTCAGATCTTCATTTCAAGTTGAGTACTCTAATGTCTCACTGTTATTGAATCATAGATTAAATCTGAAAGGGAACTCAGAGTCAATTTAATCTAATCTCAATTTATAGAAGATGAACTGAGTCCCAAGGTGGTATTCAAGTGAGTTGTCCAGAGTCATAAGCATCATATAACATTTCATGACTTATAGATGACCTTTTGCCAGCTTAAAAGTGGTGTAGGACAGTCTTTTTAAAAAATGTCCTTTATTACTCACCAAAGAAAACACAAAACTGCAAAAAAGCTGACATAAGTAGATATATAAAGAAAGCACCAAAACAAATCAAGAAAATACATAAAGGACTCATAATAGTCCATGATTAAGCAATAGAATTTCAGTCAATAGAAATTTAGGTTTAGAGTCAAGAAGATTCATCTTCCCAAGTTCAAATTTGGGCTCAAGCACTTACTAGCTTTGTGATCCTAGGTAAGTCTCTTATCCCTGCTTGCTTCCATTTCTTCATCTATAAAATGAATCAGGGAAGGAAATGGTGGACCATTCCAGTATTTCTGCCAAGAAAACCCCAAATGTGGTCAAGAAAAGTTGGACTCAACTGAAAAATGACTAAATGACCAGAAAACAATAGAATATTACCTCTCTCCTCCATATTCAGAGCTACCACATGGTTTTTACTTCAGCGAAGGACAGTCTTAACAAAAAGGTGTTCAAGTATAGGACCAGAAATCAACTGCTCTCTGTGGACCTGTATAGTTAAATGTGGAGAAGCTCATGAGCAGAAAGGAAACCAGTATGATCTGTTTGTTTGTTTGTTTGTTTATTAGGTGTATGGGAGACATTCATTTACTTGTTTGTTTTTGTCCATGACAATATGTCTGTGACAACTTATTATAATAGAACATAATCATGAGCACTCTTGGTGGAGGGAAAACCCACACCAATAGTATCACACATTTTCCCAAAATTTAAAAGTCTTTTGTCAAATAAACAACCTAGCATTACTTTATATATAACTATATGTAGAAATTAAGCTAGATTATGCAATATATGAATTGCTATTAGTCATTTTGATGAGATATATCCACCCATGGAGGAAAGCTATTTATCTGCCATTTTTAGATAATCCTCTAATAGATTTGGGCAGCTGGGTATTAACACTGGATAGAACACTGGGCTTAGAATCAGGAAAACTTATCTTCAGGAGTTCAATTCCATCCTCAGACATTTATTAGCTATATGGTCTCAGACAAGTAACATTACTGGGTTTGCTTTAGTTTCCTCATCTGTAAAATGAGCTGGAGAAGGAAATGGCAAACCTCTCCAGTATCTTTGACAAGAAAAAAAAATGGTCTCACAAAAGAGCCAAAAAGAACTGAAAATGAATGAATATATGCTACTGGAAGTAGTGGAGTAAATATGGTATTGGAATTAGTTGAGTAAGATCAGGTTGGGCAAATCAGTGCCCCTGGTTTAAAAAAATAAATAAAATTAAAAAAACACTACGAGTGGTAAAAATTACTTAAAATGTTGATTACTCAAGTAAAGTATTATTTGATGAATTTATTGGTTGGTAAATTTTAGGAATTTCACTTCTATACAAAAATTTTACATATCATCTATGAAGATCTTTATTCCATGAATATCAAAGTTCTATTCTTTTATAGCAATGCTGTTTCTTTCATCAGAAAATAAATCATCCACATGCCATAGGAGAAGTTTGAAAGCATCAGCCCCTTTGAATTATTGTCAGCAGGGGGATTTGAGGGACATAGTAACACATTTTTTAGTATTACTCTTAAAACATCTTCCCTTTCTCCATTACTATGCCATTGTATTGGTTGTCTTGGTTACATGCCCTCCTCACCTCTGCCTCTTAGAATCTTTACTCTCCTTCAAGACTCAAGCTAAATGCCACTTTCAATGTCCTAATCTTCCTATTTTGCTTTTTCTCTTTATACACAGATCATTTTATGCTGTGGGGTGGGCCAGCCTCCCACAGGGGATGGGATCTTGGAGGTGGGACAGTGTCGGTGAAATGATGGATGGGACACAACTTTTGCATTCAACCTGCAGCAGCACAGGTTTAACAGGATAAACTGATCTGCCTTGTCTGAGGCCTGCCTTTATTTTATACCCCCAAGATCACACATTTTCTTGGCACACAATTTCATTCTCAACATACATGTTTCCATGGAACCTAACAACAGAGAGGAAGCCTAGGGAGATAGTCAATGAAACATTGTTGCTAAGTGCAGGATCAGAGGTAGAATCAACATGTCCCAGATATAGGTTAGGGAATTCAGAGCAGAGTTGCCAGAAGTTTTTATGCCTAAAAATGTGGGTCCTATCTCAGTGGGTATATAAGAATCCTTAGTTTTAATTTTGTAAGTGGGCTTTCCTGGTAATATCCTATGGGGACAGAGTGGGATATCTGTATTAACCCTGCAAGCATGTTGTTCTCATCTATTTTTCCTGGGACTAAGTAAGAATAATAATCATGGCAATTCCAAAAATAAGGGGATGTTAATAATGAAAATCACTTGGGGGGGGGGGTTCCAGTGGGTGTTTCTATCATTCCTAGGAGCTGTCTTGCACTCTCCAGTTTCCACATGGACCATGTCAAACAGCATGGTCTTTGATGGCTCCCAGAAGTCATATCTAAATTGTATATAATAACAATATGTGCTTGTTGTTTCTCTTGAGTGTAAGCTTCCTTGATGGCAAGAATTATTTACTCCTGCCGTTGTATCAAACTCAGTTCTAAGCACAGTGATTGACAAAGATTAGGCACTGAATTAATAATTACCATGAAATAAAATATTTATCATGTGGAGATCAGAAATTTTGCATTAAAATATAGGCAATTACTCTCTCTCTCTCTCTCTCTTTCTCTCTCTCTCTCTCTCTCTCTCTCTCTCTCTCTCTCTCTATATATATATATATATATATATATATATATATATATATACACATTCCTTTTTATACTCTATGGCATATCACAGTGCATGGCTATATACCAGCCTAAAACTTGAACTCAGTTTTTCTATTTTGACAAGTTAGTGAAATCTCCCTTACTTTTTCTCTATCCAGGTATGATCGGTTTTACATTACCATAATGAACAGTCTAATAAATCTTATTTAAGTGATTTTTGCAAAGTGAATTCTTAGCCTTTCAGTTTGGGTGAATCTAATGGATTTCAGCTGATTTGGTTTTCTGGTCATTTTTGAAGATCTCTGTTAAAGGGCCCCAATTAAATTATGAAAGTTGAAATCTTGGTCTCTTTGAAGGTTTTCTCAGCTTCTTGTTGGAATTCCTTCCACACAATGTTTATCTTTCTCAGCTTTCCTTCTCCTACCCTGTCACTTCATAAACTTTTATTAACAGGCAAGCAAATAACTGCCTGACTACACTCTAGCATATACACGATTCAATATGTCAGTTCCAATTTCACTCAGATGTATTTCCTGCATGTGCTGTCATAAAGCCCAGACTCAGTATATTAACAGGGTAGGAATAAGAGTAAAGGAGTCTGAGTGAATCACTTTATCAGGTATTATTTGCTTGCCATTAATAGGCTCTAGTGGCCTCTCTACTCGGTGAGGAGGGGCAGGGAAGTACATTAGCAACACAGGTTTATCACTTCCCACAGTGACTGGATCATAGTAGGTAATTAATCTTTGTTCACTGAATGATCAGGAGGACAAGAATGGGTCCTCCCTCTATTATAGTTTTATTCTCCATTATAAAAGAGGAGCCCTGGATTTTGAGGGGGAAAAAGACATAAAAATTGAATGTTTGTTCTCCTAATTTGAAATTGCATAATCTTGAGAGAATAAGTTAATTCATTTGTGCCTCAGTATCTTCATTTTTAAAATAAAATATTTTAAACCACTATTTACCAACATTCTTTTCACTTCTGAATCTCATGGTCCCATGCATTGCATAGGGTTTTTCCATATTCATTAGAGCTAATTGTCTTATATTAAAGTGATAGTGCTTAGACTAACATTTCCAGATCATCAGCAATTCAAATAACATAAAACCAGCTATTAGAATAATAACAAAGTCACTCAAACATCTAGATGGGAAGAGAATCAGTAGGTAGCAGCGGACAGACTAGCAATGGGTAGTAGAAAAAGAAAACTGGTTCCAGATCCTTCCTCTCCAGTAGTGCAATTTACTCTTCCGTACCATAATTTCAAATAACAGTAACATTTACATCATAAAGAAATTGTGAAGATTAAATGAAGTAGAAGATTAAAAGTATATTTGAAGTTCTTGGAAACCTTATAGAAATATATAAGTGAGAGTTATTTTTCATTAAACTAGTACTTCTACTTATACATGAAAGGCATGCCAAAATCAGTTTGGAAAAGGTAACCACCTTGAATACTGAGTTCTGGTAGTGGAAAATAGGAAGAATTCTGGTAAATAAGATTCTGGTATTTGACAATCATTAGAAGTTCTAGAGAGCTTAATCAATGTATATAGAGTTAATCAATGTATATAGAAAGTTTGTTATTAGGCAACAAAGTATATGCAATGGAGGCTGAACTTCAAGGATAGAACTCAAATTCTTGGTGATAGATTGAAAGTATAAAGCAGGAATGCAGTCTCAAATAACCTATAGTTCTCTAAGAAATGGATAATTAAATAGAGAGAGAGCAATATGAAGACCCCAAATCCTGGAACCAAGGTGTCAAATGGAGTCAGATTTATGAAGAATAAGTAGAGATCTATCATCAGAAATGGCCATCACAAAAGCCAGTGTCATCAAATATAACTAATAAGTCTAAAAGAGGAGCTACATAGATCCAAATACTTTTCCTGCCTGGTGGCCATACTGGTTGTAGAAGCTGGCAGGAGAAGGCTTGAGACAAGAATTAAAAGGCAGGAGAATAAGCTAAGATTAGAGATAGGATATTCAATATTTCTGTTTTTCTCAAATGGAAATTTGTTTGAATGGGGAGCCAGATTAATCTGACAGACCAAGATAACAAAATATTCTTGACTATTAAGAATTCATTTGCATTTTAAAATTTAACCTCCTATCTCTACTAAAAACTGAAAAATAAATATAAAGAAAACAGAAAATAAAGACTCTTCTACTTTGGTACAAGTCATAAATGGTTTAATATTTATGTTGGAGATTGTCATCAATAAACTACTTTCATTGCTTAGAACGGTATGTATTACATGCTGTCAGAGAACTTAGACAAAAGCTTGCTGTTTATTAAAGCGATACCCAAGCTGCCTGCTATTCTCGGTATTTAGTAGAAAATTGTTGAGTTGACACTTAAATTTTTAAATATATATATATATATATATATATATATATATATATATAAAGATACCAAATCTTTCAATTATATCAAAGAATCCATTAAACTCAGTAGGTTCTCCACACTCCCACCCACCCCCAAATTGATAATATTTCAATTGCTTTCATTTTTTTATTTCTTTTACATAAGAAGCCTTTACCTCTCCTTAGTATTATTAGAGCTCTCTTTCTGTAATTATTTCGTTTTCCAACACTTTTTGATAAATATACATTGTTCTTTGCATGTCTTTTCTCTTATTAGACTGTGAGTTCCCCAAAAAGCAGGACTGCTTTTGACTTTATTTGTATCCCCAGAATTTAACATGACTTGTCACATTGTAGGTGCTTAACAAATGTCTGTTCATTTGACTTTTGTTTAATTTCCTTTGATATCTTTATATTTTTGCATCAGTATGATATGAATATATATCTATATTTTCTCTAAATCAATAAGCCATCTCTTGTAGCAAAAGAAATGGAAAGGAGGGGTTTGAAGGAGCCATTTAACAAATCTCAAAATTAAATAAAATCTAAGAATATATGCTAAATTCCATACCCAAAGACTCAACCCTTTACAGAGTAAAGAAGATGAAGGAGATATATTATTTCATCTCTTCTCAAAGCTGGAGATTATCCATTAGATTTAATTATATTTCATTGAGTTTACTTGTCCTTTGTTTTCAAAGAAGCCTAACAACATCACAGGAGTGAATTAAATTTACTGAGAATAGCCACTGTGCATGCTAGAGCTCCTTATAGCCACAGGTGAAACTTGGGTGAAATGTATATCAAAGATAAATGAGCAGCCCTTAAACGGGCTAGATAAGTTCTCATACCAGAGGTGCTAGTCTTTCCTGAACACTGCATACATTCCATTGATATTGTTAGTAAGTGAATATAATTTTCCTTGTTCAGATTATTTCATTCTTTATGAATTTTTGTAACTTCCCATGAGTCTGTGTATAATTCACATTTATAATTTCTTATGACAGTAATATCCTATAACATTTATAAAGGATAATTTGTTTAGTCCTTATCCAGTCAACCTTATTTCCTTTTTTGAGAGAACTAAAACAGAACTTCCATTATTACTATGAAGATTTCACTATCAAATATGATTTATGCCATACTCTATGCTTGATTTTAGACAGCTGGGTGGTGTAACTGTGGAGCTAGAATCAGAAAGACCCAATTTGAAATTCAACCTTATGCATTTAATGGCTACATGACCATGAGAAAGTCACTTTATCTTTATGTCTCAGAGTTGTTGTGAAGATAAAATGAAATAATACTTATAAAGCACTTTGCAAACTTTAAATGTTATGTGAATGGTAGCTACTTAGTCATTATAATCAATACATATTTCTTTGAAAATTCATAAGGAGAAATGATTGTGGAAAGATGATAAGAGTATGATGTAAGACTTCCTCACTCTCCAAACTCTCCCACAATAAAAAAAAATAATAACTACAGAATCTATTTTTTCTAAAAGTGGCAGAAACAGATCAGTCATGAGTGAAGCTGAACAGGCAAAAACAACTAGACAGGAAGGTCTTTGACTTGCCTTGCCTCAGTCTCAACAAATACCTCAAACACCCAGAGAAAACAACACAGACACCACGAGCAGCAAGACCTGGTGGCAGGACTACATCAGCCTGATGATGTTTGCTGAACCTAGGAACTTATATATGAATGGTATATACTGGTGTGGTCAATAGACAGAAACCCAGAAAGCCCAGGTAGTAGCTATGCTGGCTGTAGACTTATCTCTAGATATTCCTTAGTCACCCACAACTGGGGGCTGACCATTAACCCATTAGCAAACACTTCAGATTGAACAAGAGTCAAACCCTGAGGGAGGAACCTGCAGCCTCACCTTTTTCTACTGAATGAGGGAGCTTACATCCCAGTGTCAGATATTGGTGAAGTAAACAGGAAGTAAGCCCTGGGAAAGGTTCTGTGAAATGTAGTTTTGGCCCCAGAGGTCTGCACAGCAGGGAGTTGACCTCTGGGAGGGAGGATGGGGGGGACCTGGCTCCCTTAGGGCCTCAACTGCTGACCAGATACCTGATCAATCCCAGATTATGTCACAGGGAGAAGTGTGAGGAAGGATCAAACACTAATGAGTGTGGTTACTCAGAGTCTGGGATACTATTGGCTTTGGTCACTCCCAGGAAAGTAGAGTCCCTGACTGTCATTATTGGGGGGTAGTGAGTTGTCTACTTGAAGTGTCAGAACTGCTGGGAAGCTCTGGTTGTAATACCTGAGGTCAATCACAAACTGGAGCTTGAGCAGGAGAGACCAGAGACTATATCTGATCCTAGATTAAGGAAATTGGAAGAACTAAATAGGGCCTCAGAAATAGCAAATGTTAAACTCCTAAAACCTGAGTTTTACCTCACACTCTGGGAACTATGAGACTTTTTCTTAAAACTGAAAATGAATATTTGCCTGGTCACTGATATGTTTAAGTGAATAAGAAAAGGAAAAAGAACTTATTGATAGCTATTTTGGAGACAGAGAAGACTTGGGTTCAAATTCAGAGGATAGTAAAGAAAAAACACTTACTTCCAAAATATCTAAGAGAAAGCTCAAAAAGAGCCATTGGGAGACCTTTAAAAAGACTTTAAAAACAAAATGAGAAAAATTGAGGGAAAATGTTAAAAATAAGAACAATAAAGGAAAATTGTGAAAGATCACTCAAATGGAAAAAGATGCAGAAACTCATGTTGGAAAAAAAATCATTTAGAACTAGAATTAGATGAAAAGAAGCAAGTTACTTTCTAAGGCAACAAAAATAAAACAAAAAGAATAAAAGAAGTGAATATGAAACATCTTATTACAAAAAATTGATCTGGAAAATACATCAAAATACATAATATAAAAATTGCCAGACTACTGGAAAGTCATGATAAAAATAAAGTGTTTATATTATATTCCAAGAAATAATTTATAAAAATTGTCAAGACATTCTAGAATTGCTCTTTAAAATAGAAATTGAAATAATTGATCAAGCAACCCCAACAAAAAGACCCAAATATGAAAATGCACAGGAGCACTATTGGTAAATTTCATAGCACCTAGATTAAGGAGAAAATATTATAAGAAACAAGAAAAAAATACTGTTTGAATACTGTGGAGCTGCAGTCAAAATAACATAAGATGTAGGATCTTCAACATTAAAAAAATGGGGGCAAGAAACACAATATTTTAAAGAGCAAAGGAACTGTGTTTACTACCAAGAATAACATATTCAGCAAAGCTGAGTGTAATTACATGAGGAAAAAATGAATATTCAATGAACTAAAGGAGTTTCAAGTATTCTTAGGAGAAAACAAAATAGAACTAAATGGGAAATTTGGTCTATAAGAATCAAAAAGTAAACATAAATGATCAATTATGAGGGACCCAACAGATCAAATATTTTAATTTCTTGTATGGGAAAATGTCATTCTTATACCTTCTGAATGACAGCATTAACTGATTAGTTTGAAAGAGTATATATAGATAGAAGACTTGAGGTAGAATTTATTATAATGGAATGAGGTAATAATAAAAATACTAAATAGAACAGGAAGATGTAAAATGGAACAATTATCTGATACAAAAGAGGAATGACTAAAAGAACTATCACAGAGAAGTGGAAGATGGGGTGGAGGGTTGGCAGTATGGGAATCCTATTCTCAGAAGTACTGAATTAAAGAGAGAACAAAATATACAGCTGGAGGGTAAAAAGACTTCTTAACATATAGAGAAACAGATGAGAAATGGTATTGGATGAGGGAGGGAGTAAGAGTCTCCTTAAGGAATGAAGAGAATAAAAGAAGGAAAAGTAATTTAGGAAGAAATAGGGCAAGGATGGATGTCTACAAGCAAAAGGGGGGTAAGGTAAGGGGATGAGGGGACTTTTAGGACAAGATAAAGAAGATATTTTTAGAATCAAACTCATATTAAGAAACCTAAAATTAAAGGTAACATTAATAAAATTGAATGTTAGAAAATCATTGAATTAATAATTTAATGTAATATGTAGTTTTATGAAAAAATCAATATAGATAAACCAGTAATTAATATGATTATAAAAAGAGAGGAAAATCAAATCATTAGCATTAAAGATGAAAAAGATAACTTTACCACCAATAAATATGCAATTAAAGAAATTACTAACAATTATTTTACTCAATTATATGCAAATACATTTAGCAATGTAAGTGAAAAGAAAGAATAATTACAATAAATAAATTTCAAGACAGAAAAGGAAATATAATATCTATATAAAAGTATTTTAGAAAAAATCACAGATAAAGGTTTTTGAGATAAATCAATATTTGGTAAGAATTGTTGGAATAACTGGAAAATAATTTGGCAGAAATTAAGTATAGACCAATATCTTAAACCATTCATTAAGATTAGATAAAAATGAATATATGATCCAGAAAGAGAAGGGGATATCAAAGAAAATTAGAAGAATAAGGAACATACTACATATCAGACATGGATAAGAAAGGAATTCATCAGTCAAAAAGAAATGGAGACCTTATGAGACATAAAATGGATTATTTTGAGTACATTGAATTGAAAAGGCTTTTGACAAATAACACAAACATTGTCAAGATGAAAACAAAATAATTAATTTTGGGGAAAATTATAGACAGCTTCTCATATAGAGGTTTCATATCTTAAATATAGACAACTTTATTAAGTCTATAAGAATAAGAGCAATGTCCCAGTTCATATATGGGCAAAAATATTAACATATTTTCAGATGAAGAAATCAAACTATATATGGGAATATAAAAATATTCTAAATTAATACTGATTAGAAAAATGGAAACCAAAATAATTCTGTTATCATCTCACACTCATCAGATTGACTAAAATGATGAAATGGAAAAATATCAAATATTAGAGATGGTATGGGAAAATGGAGATACTAACACATACTGTTGGTGGAGCTATAAACAGATCCAACCATTTTGGAGAGCGATTTAGAATAATATTGAGAGTGTTATAAAGTTATGGATATCTTAGATCCAGAAATAAAATTAATGGTTCTGTTTCCTAAGAAAATCAGGGTAAAAGGAAAGCAAACCATATATTCCAGAACAATTTCAACATCTCTTTTTTGTGATGGCAAAGAACTGAAAATTGTGAATGCTAAAACAAATTGTGGCATATGATTGTGATGTGATACTATTGCATCATAAGAAATGATGGGCAGGATAATTAAAGGAATAAAAACTTGGAGAGAACCACATAGGATAATGAACAGTAAAATCAAGGAGAACCGAGGCAACATTGCATATAGCTATAGATTTAATATTTTTCAAAGAATGATTTATGAATGTTAGCTCCAGAGAATGAACTGAAAATGAAAACATAAAAAATTATTATATTGTATAATATAATATATATAAAAATAAAGTAATATGTTAATTATATATAAAATTTTATCTATACAATTTTGGGGGTATTTTGTGATATTTTAATTTGTCTCTTTCTTATATGTAATATATTGAGAATTACTTCATATAATTAATTGGTTGCAAATTTTATTTTGAAAACTATTGTCTGTAGACAAGATAGCTCATCTAAATAGAAAAAAAGGTATAAAACCTGAGAAAAAATTTGTTAATTAATGTAGGTTGATATAAATACTGTGGAAAGAAAAACTGAATCAAGCTCTGGATTTTCTGCCCCTGAGGTGGAACAGACAGCAGTTGGAGTGCTAGAGTGAAGATTGATGGACAGAGATGACAGTTGGTGGGGGGAGGGGAAACTTAGAGAATTACAGTTGCTCTGGAGATTACTCTTTCCTGGCCCTCAGAGGAGAGGTTTGAACTGTAAGGCCAGACTTTAGGAGCATCAACCTGAAGATACAGGCCCAACCAGCTCTGAAGGTCAGAATCTTTTTTCCCTCTGGCTGTCTACTGCTAAGACACTGAACTTAAAAAAGCTAGCACAGATATAGCATAGATAGGAATAAAAGAAACCCTCCACATTCCTGTGAGACTTGGCCTCAGCTCTAAAGCTGAGAGAGAATCAAACCCAATCTGGGGCAATGTATACGGCAATCCCAATTCCCTCTACTCTGATACCTTCCCAGTGTAAACGTGTTATTAAATTCACCTGAAGTTAAATAATCCACAGTCAAATAAGAGGACTATCATTTCAGGGGGACATAGAGGGAGAAGAACCTAAGAACAGCCATTCAACAATAAACGGTCTTTATCAGACCCCTGCTGGGTGATCTTGGTCCTGGGGAGAGGCTTGTCCCTCAGGAGAGTCCATGCTTACCTGCTATGGGGTATCTTCAACATCAATCAATAAGAAGACATACTCTCAGGCTATCATAGTTGGTCCATTTCTCAGGAACCCCATTTTTAAAGACAGTGTCTAGCAGTGGGTATCTCTCTCATTTACTTCACCAGCATCCATATTCCCTCTATCCCTTCAACTCCTCCATTCCCAGGTACAAAACCTTCCTTATCCCCATATCTCTGTAATCCTCTACAATTCCTTTAAAATTGCAGTACATACATAAATAAATAATACACAATTATTCATAATTATGTATATATACATAAAATCATTGGCATTTCTATATGAAAGTAACAAAAACAATGGTAAATAAAAAGGATAAAACGATTTATATTCACTAAAAATTGCATAATATATCTCTGTCAACATATCAAGACATAGTCAAGGCCTATGTAAAACATTTATTATATAAATATTAAAAGGTAAAGAATGCAAAGATTTTTTCCAAAAAATTGCATAATTAGAAACAATCATTATTAAACGATAGAACATGCCTATTTAAAATGATAATATTATTGAAATTAATTCATAAATGTATTTCTATATCAAATAATCTGCCAGTATTTTTTTTTTACAAACTAGATCTTTTTTATATGATTAAATATGCTTGGAAGAAAAAAGGCATTCTAGGGAAATAATGAGAAAAATATTAATGAATATTGGCAGTCAATGGCAATTCTTAAACCCAATAAAATAAAAAGCATCAAAATTATTTTGGATTTGTCTTAAACCAAAAGGAGCTCAGTGCATGGATCATAAGTAATACAATTCAAAAATTCATGATTAACCAAGAACTACAAATTATTGGGAGTATGGAAGGGGGATTCCTGTTTGAAAAAAATTATAGGTAAAAATTTAAAATATTTTGGCAAAAATGTTTGAATCATAATTTTATTCCATATGTCATGAATTCCAAATGTGTATTTAACCAAAGAAAAATAGGCACAAATATCATTCATAAAATTATTATAGCACTAAATATTAATTCATAATCCATCAAAGCATAAAGATCAGAAATATAAAAAACCCGAATTTTGGTAATGTGATATTAAATGTTTTTTTCCAAAAAAAAAAGACAATAAACATAGGAGAAGGGTAACTGATAAATGTGAGAAAGCTGACTGAATTAAGTAACTTTAATGAAAACTATACAGGATAGTTATACAGATATTTAACAGTAAGAGACATTTCACAATGGGTAATGTTCAAAGAATTTAAATAAATATTTTCTTTTTTAAAAATTTATCTCTTTATTTAAAATATGTTTCCATGGTTACATGATTCCTATTTTTCCCACCTCTCTTTCCTCCCCCATCCCTGAACTGACAAGCAATTACAGTGGGTTATACATGTATCATTGTTCAAAACCTATTTCCATGCTATTCATATTTGCAGTAGAGAGGTCTTTTAACACCAAGGACCTAATCATATGCCCATAGAAACATGTGATTGACCATATGTTTTTCTTCTGCATTTCTATTCCCACAGTTCTTTTTCTGGATGTGTTCTTTATCATAAGTCCCTCAGGATTGTCCTGGATCATTGTATTACTACTAGTAGACAAGTCTGTTACATTTGATTTTGCCACAGCGTATCAATCTCTGTGTACAACATTCTCCTGGATTTTCTCCTTTTGTTCTACATCAATTCCTGGAGGTCTTTCCAGTTCACATGGAATTCCTCTAGTATATCATTTCTTTAAGCAAAATAGTATTCCATCACCATCAGACACAACAATTTGTTCAGTCATTTCCCAATTTATGGACACCTCCTCATTTTTCAATTTTTTGCTACCCTAAAGAGCGTGGCTATAAATATTTTATACACGTATTTTTCTTTATCGCTTTGGGGTATAAACCCAGCAGTGGTATGGCTGGATCAAAGGAAAAGCATTCTTTTAAAGGCTTTTGAGCATAATTCCAAATTGCCCTCCAGAATGGTTGGATTAATTCATGACTCTACAAGTAGTGTATTAGTAGGACAGTATTTTCTTATTGAATCTCTCTTTATCCTAATACAGTTTATTCCCTACACACAATCCCCACACAAATTCCTAGAATCCTCGCTTCTCTAGACACTTCTCTAGTAAACTTTCCTCTGTTCATGAAAATTTATTGTTCCCAACTTCTTGTATTCAAGCTCCTATGTTATAAAAATTTAACAATGTCATGTCTATGACTCTCACACATTGTAGGAATGGTACACCACACAATTCTCTATACTCAGACAACTTGCAATCCAGATGAATTTTCTTGTAGAGACAAAGGGAACATGTTCTGAAATATTGAAAAGCGTAGTGTTGCCATGTCCTAACTGTATATCCTTGTTGCATATCCTTTCTCTGTTAGAGAAAAGTAAATTTCCTCCTTGGTAAAATGTTCAGTTATTTGTGTCCTTCATTTCTTCCCATCTGGAACCTGAGTACCTTAGTTTTGTTTCATTCAAACAACTTTTTCCTGGTATGAGTAAAAATTAAAGTTAATTCTCTATTTTGACTGTCATCCTTTCAGATGGAAAAGTTTGTCTCTTCTTCATCAGCTCCAACACTGGAATCTGGGATTTTAGACTTGTGGAGAAGTCTGGAGTCCCATCCCAGGGCAGTCTGGGCTGAAGTGAGCTGATCCATGTGGGCCCAGAGTAAAGCCAGGAATCCCCATAAATAATTTTCAAATGAAGAACTTTAAACTATTAACAACCAACTCTCATCCATTACTAATTATGAGATAAATATGAATTAAAACCCCTCTGAAGTTTTACCTCACAACAAACAAATTAGCAGAATTGTTGAAAAATGAGCACACAATAAATTATTCTTAGAGTTGCAAACAAGTATTACATTCTGGAATATGATTTATCCGCTATTTGGATATACTTTCCTTCATTTGTTCATTTTTTTTCATTTATAATGATAAATAACATTTATATAATATTTACGATGTGACAGGAACAGTGTTAAGCATTTTATAATTATTATCTCATTGCAGGCTCACAACAAACTCTGGGATATAAGTGTTATTATTATGTCCTTTTTTCCTTCCTTCCTTCCTTCCTTCCTTCCTTCCTTCCTTCCTTCCTTCCTTCCTTCCTTCCTTCCTTCCTTCCTTCCTTCCTTCCTTCCTTCCTTCCTTCCTTCCTGTAGCAGTTCACCCCTAGCTATGGGCAAGGGAAACAGTATATACAGAGTGGCTTAGAAGAGAGCATGCTCAGTCTTGTGCATGGCTAGGAAAGCCTCTGACCCTTGACTCCAGCTTCCCCCAGGTGAGGCGGGAAAACAGGTTTCTTTGTGCTCACCTGGCTAAGAGAAACCACGCCTATACCTTGTCGTTAACCAATGATAATCACCCCGATGTATCATGTATATTTGCATATCAAAGACATTAAAAGCAGCCACAGCAATATCCGCCCTTCTCTTGGATCTCAGCTCTCACTGATGCCTGTCCTTACTGGAGCTTGGCCATCTTTAATTCCTTTCCTTCTCTATCTCTCTCACCTGGGACCTGGCCTTCAGCCAGGCACTTTCTTTTCTCTATCATGTCTCTGACCTGTGTGGTACTGAATCTGGATCTTTGGATGGAATAAGCCTTCTGAGTAGTCCACTGATCGGTGTTTTGCTGTGACTCCACTATAATCAATAAGGCCTGGTTTCTGACTCATTTCTGCCACCTCATATCTCTAACTTAGCTCCGCCATGCCCCTCGCAGTATACAAATCTCCTATCCTTTTTCTATCTTCCTACCTTGGGGCTTCTCACGGGTTCGGGAAGCCTCATCTGATGCCCAATGTGCCCAGTGCCCAAGCACCTGGCACTTTCTTGTGGCTTTCAACCCTTTATTTCACACAGCTGGGGCAAGGCGTGCCTCATCACGCAAGGGGACAGAAAGGCTGGTGGTGACAGAGTCCAAGGAAGTGTACTGGTCTTTTGGCCCTGGACGGTAAGACTTTCTCTGCCAGAGGGGGTACGATCTGGTTCCTCTCAAACCTGTTTGACTCTTAATGTTGTTGATTGACAGGGGAGGAAGTAAGGTCTCAAAAGCTAAACTACCTGAGACAAAGATTGGAAAAATTTCAGAATGAGGGAAACCGAGGCAGGCAAACTATTGAACACATGGTCGGTTGGAGTATCATTTGAACCGTTTTACCTTTCCAAACTTCTAGTTCTGGGGAGAAAGCAATTTCACAAACTCAGGAAACAAAGCCACAGGCTTCAGCACAAAGTTGGAACAGGCAGGAGCTGGCCAGGGAGATACCAATTTAAAAGCTCAGAGATTTCCTCTCCTTTGAAACAAATACAAAACAACAGGCTTGGTAACCTGAGGCGAAGTCTGAGGTGGGGGAAGAGTGGGAGAATCTAACCCAGCAAAACCTCACCACAGCGATTGGTGGTTGAAGGCTGGGTCTGACTTTAGCGAAGGACTTCTGAAGCCGTGAAGGCTGTAACCCCACCCCCAACCTCTCACTGACATGTCTTCTGTAACTTAGGAAATCTCCTCTATCTAAAACAGGCAGGTAGAAAATGCTTCTCCAACAGGAATTAAGATTTACTTTGGGAAGCTGCAAGGTTAATTCACAAAGGCCTGAGAAAAAGGCACTGAGATCAAGGCTTCTATACAATGTAAAAGGGGCAGTATGTTAATCAAGTTCTTTTAGCTAAAGGAGGAAAGGATCAGAATCTATTGGCAACAGAGATAATTTCTGAAAACTTTTTCTAATAAATTCGCAGGTCTCAGCAAAATTAATAAATCAAGGTAATAATCCTGAGTTATTTTAAATTCAGAAAAGCCTAGTTGGGAAAGATATTTCATGATTCTGTAGTCCTACAGGGCAAACTGCTTTTCTTATCAGCTAACCGCGCCACAACTTTAGCATTTGAAAAGAGTCCTGAGAAATCCTTTGAGGTCCAGCCAGGTGAAGGCAGGCTTTTGAAGGAAAAATCTGACTTTACCAGGATAGTTGCAGCAGGATGAACTCACAGTGAAGTAAAATTTAGGAATTTAAATTGTTCTAATTTGGGTTGAACAAGGCAAAATTGTAAAGGAATGTCTGCTTAGATTTCTTGATAGAGGAAGTTAAAAAGATAAAAATCTTTCTCTGACTTTGGTCATATGTCACAGAATATCAGGACAAGAGATGTTTTATCTGCAAGGAAATTTTGGTATAAATCACGAGGTAATTAAGGTGCACACAGAAATTTTTAGGGTTTGGGCTCAGATATGAAGCTGCATAATTTTTTTTTTCTCTCAGCCACGTGGCTTACCTGAATCCACCTGGAAGGCAGCATCCTGGCAAGTTTTTATCACAAATGCTGTAATTGGCTAGAAGGAAAATGTATTACTAAGATATGGCAAGCATGAATTGGAATATGATTTAAAGGAATTTCTAATGCTTTCTAATTTTAACTATGGAGGAATTATTGACACTTTCCTAAGCAGAACATAAGGGCAACAAGATAAAAATTGGGTAGTGATTATTCAAGCATCCTGTATGCAGTTCAGAGACTTTTTATGAGGCATATTAATGCAACTGTATCCAGAAAGCAAATGATTTATACCTAGTATAGCTTCAAATATGAAAAATAAAACACATGCTCAGCAGAGTGGAAGCATGGTTGGAAGGATTCAATCTGTTTACCAGTAGTTAATTATTAAAGTTATCAAGTAATGTTAATCAGTACAGTGATTTATTAATGATTTGAAATGGGCAATGCTACCATTTATTCAAATTACAGATATTGAAGTTTATCATGATATTGAAATGAGACCTATGATAATAATGCAAATTTAAATGTTACTTGCACAATATGATCTATTTTTGCAGTGAAGGTTTGCAGAATTGGCAGATGAAGGTAATAATTCTAGTCACAGTATCAAGATCTTTCCAGTTATGAAGTTAACTGTAATAGTTCAGAAATAACTCCTGTGTAACTGATAATTCTGTGCATACTTTTACAGCATAAGACAGTTAATGATTGCACAATATGATTTTTTGCAAAAAGCAAACAATGGTATACAGACAGACAAATGCTAAAGATCCCAGCACACATGGGTGAAATCATATGTGATTTATGGTATGATGATTTTATGATTATGGGTTTGATAAGGCAAATGTTTAAGCATCTATGCATGCTGGCTTGCAGAGGCACACATAACTAGCTGCAAAACTGCTTCCTTTGAGCGCACAGCTGCTAGCATTCTCTGCTCTAGCAGAGGGCCAAATCTATTGTACATCTATCCTGTACAAGCAAGTGATATTTCTTTTTCAATGCAAACTGTTGTGGATTAATTTCACCCCTGATAGATATCTACTGCATATTTTGGAGGAAAGGATGCATTTCAACATGCTCCTAACATAAAGGTTGAACTGTGAGAAATGATAGGAGGTACTTACTCTCCTGGTTTATGGGTTTAAGCTCAAATGAAGAAGTGAGCAAAGTGGTTACAGATCTTGTAAATAATTGTGCACAATTGTCTATTCCAAACAGCTTGGGATAGCAGTGCTTTTAACAGCAATGCATGGGCTGAATTGAACAATTATAGGGAAGGTACAAATAAAGACAATGTAACAGAAAATTTCAATTTTGATAACTTATTAAATGGTTAACAGTAAATTACATACATCATGTAGTTAGAATTGTGTTACAAAGACTTCTTTGTTCTGGGGAGAGGAACACACTGAAACAATTAACATCAATAAGGCAATGAGGTCTGAAAAGGCTTAAAAATTCACTCCAGACTCTTTGAAGTTCCTTCCCCTCCCAAGTACCATCATTCATCACAATCCCTTTGTAAACACTTCTGGAGTCCCCCATACTGAGGGGAGTTCCCACACTGACTACAGATGTTTGAGTGTGAGTCTTGATTTGCATCATTTGAAGAACTATTCCTCCAACTTCTATTCCTATGTTCCTGATTCATCTTCTTACAATTACTAATGTTTTGTGGATTCTTGTAAGGGAGCTATGGTCTCTCCTTTATTTTACCTTTCCAACTGTTTCAGTTAATTCTTTTATTTCCACCCTCAATGTCTCCACTAAAGTAGCATTTTCTTTATCCTTCTCACCTTGTTTAGCAGTCAATTCCTTTATTTCATTACTTAATGCTTCCACTAAATCAATGTTCTCCTCCTTTTCCTTATGGCCCTCAAAAGCATAAATTGCCACTCTTTTCAATTCTTCAAGGTCCATAATAGGCTAGTTTGGACAGCTAGTCATAAAATAATTCCTCACTATCTTACAACTGTTTTTTTTTTTTAATATATTTTATTTGATCATTTCCAAGCATTATTCGTTAAAGACATGGATCATTTTCTTTTCCTCCCCCCCCCCCCATAGCCGACTCGTAAGTCCACTGGGCATTAGATGTTATCTTGATTTGAACCCATTGCTTTGTTGATAGTATTTGCATTAGAGTGTTCATTTAGAGTCTATCCTCTGTCATGTCCCCTCAACCTCTGTATTCAGGCAGTTGCTTTTTCTCGGTGTTTCCACTCCCATAGTTTATCCTTTGCTTATGAATGGTGTTTTTTTCTCCTGGGTCCCTGCAAGTTGTTCAGGGACATTACACCACCACCAATGGAGAAGTCCATTACGTTCGATGATACCACAGTGTGTTTGTCTCTGTGTACAATGTTCTCCTGGTTCTGCTCCTCTCGCTCTGCATCACTTCCTGGAGGTTGTTCCAGTCTCCATGGAACTTCTCCACTTTATTATTCCTTTTAGCACAATAGTACTCCATCACCAACATATACCACAGTTTGTTCAGCCATTCCCCAATTGATGGGCATCCCCTCGTTTTCCAGTTTTGGGCCACCACAAAGAGGGCGGCTATGAATATTTTTGTACAAGTCTTTGTGTCCATTATCTCTTTGGGGTACAGACCCAGCAGTGCTATGGCTGGGTCAAAGGGTAGATATTCTTTTAGCACCCTTTGGGCATAGTTCCAAATTGCCCTCCAGAATGGTTCGATCAGTTCACAGCTCCACCAGCAATGAATTAATGTCCCTATTTTGCCACATCCCCTCCAGCATTCATTACTTTCCTTTGCTGTTATGTTAGCCAATCTGCTAGGTGTGAGGTGATACCTCAGAGTTGTTTTGATTTGCATCTCTCTGATTATAAGAGATGTAGAACACTTCTTCATGTGCTTGTTAATAGTTTTGATTTCTTTATCTGAGAACTGCCTATCCATTTCCCTTGCCCATTTATCAATTGGAGAATGGCTTGATTTTTTGTACAATTGATTTAGCTCTTTATAAATATGAGTAATTAAACCTTTGTCAGAGGTTTCTATGAAGATTTTTTCCCAATTTGTTGTTTCCCTTCTGATTTTAGTTATATTGGTTTTGTTTGTACAAAAGCTTTTTAGTTTGATGTAGTCAAAATTATTTATTTTACATTTTGTGATTCTTTCTATATCTTGCTTGGTTTTAAAGCCTTTCCCCTCCCAAAGGTCTGACATGTATACTATTCTGTGTTTACCCAATTTACTTATGGTTTCCTTCTTTATGTTTAAGTCACTCACCCATTTTGAATTTATCTTGGTGTAGGGTGTGAGGTGTTGATCTATTCCTAGTCTCTCCCACACTGTCTTCCAATTTTCCCAGCAGTTTTTATCGAATAGTGGATTTTTGTCCCAAAAGCTGGGATCTTTGGGTTTATCGTATACTGTCTTGCTGAGGTCGCTTTCCCCCAGTCTATTCCACTGATCTTCCTTTCTGTTTCTTAGCCAGTACCAAATTGTTTTGATGACTGCTGCTTTGTAATATAGTTTTAGGTCAGGGACTGCAAGGCCCCCATCGTATGTGTTTTTTTTCATTATTTCCCTGGATATCGTTGATCTTTTGTTCTTCCAAATGAACTTTGTTATGGTTTTTTCTAAATCAGTGAAGAAGTATTTTGGTAGTTCAATGGGTATGGCACTAAATAGATGAATAAGTTTGGGTAGGATGGTCATTTTTATTATATTGGCTCGTCCTATCCATGAGCAGTTAATGTTTTTCCATTTGTTCAAGTCTAGTTTTAGTTGTGTGGCGAGTGTTTTGTAGTTGTGTTCATATAGTTCCTGTGTTTGTCTCGGGAGATAGATTCCTAGGTATTTTATTTTGTCTAAGGTGATTTTGAATGGGATTTCTCTTTCTAGTTCTTGCTGCTGAGCTGTGTTGGAGATATATAGAAAAGCTGATGATTTATGTGGGTTTATTTTGTATCCTGCAACTTTGCTAAAGTTGTTGATTATTTCAATTAGCTTTTTGGTTGAATCTCTAGGATTCTTTAAGTAGACCATCATGTCATCCGCAAAGAGTGATAACTTGGTCTCCTCCTTGCCTATTTTGATGCCTTCAATTCCTTTATCTTCTCTAATTGCTACTGCTAGTGTTTCTAGTACAATGTCAAATAGTAGAGGTGATAATGGGCATCCTTGTTTCACTCCTGATCTTATTGGGAATGCATCTAGTTTATCCCCATTGCAGATGATATTAGCTGTTGGTTTTAGATAAATACTGTTTATTAATTTTAGGAATGACCCTTCAATTCCTATGCTTTCTAGTGTTTTTAATAGGAATGGGTGTTGTATTTTATCAAAGGCTTTTTCTGCATCTATTGAAATAATCATGTGATTCTTGCTAGTTTGCTTGTTGATGTGGTCAATTATGTGGATGGTTTTCCTAATGTTGAACCAGCCCTGCATCCCTGGTATGAATCCTACTTGATCATGGTGAATGATCCTTCTGATCACTTGCTGGAGTCTTTTTGCTAGTATCCTATTTAAGATTTTTGCATCTATATTCATTAGGGAGATTGGCCTATAGTTTTCTTTCTCTGTTTTTGACCTGCCTGGTTTTGGAATCAGTACCATGTTTGTGTCGTAAAAGGAGTTTGGTAGAACTCCCTCTTTGCTTATTATGTCAAATAGTTTGTATAGTATTGGGATTAACTGTTCTCTGAATGTTTGATAGAATTCACAGGTGAATCCATCAGGCCCTGGGGACTTTTTCTTAGGAAGTTCTTTGATGGCTTGTTGGATTTCAATTTCTGATATGGGATTATTTAAGAATTCTATTTCCTCTTCTGTTAGTCTAGGCAGTTTGTATTTTTGTATATATTCATCCATTTCTCCTAAATTGGTGTATTTATTGCCATATAATTGGGCAAAGTAATTTCTAATGATTGCCTTAATTTCCTCCTCATTGGAGGTGCTGTCCCCCTTTTCATCTTTAATGCTGTGAATTTGCTTTTCTTCCTTCCTTTTTTTAACTAGATTGACCAGTACCTTGTCTATTTTGTTTGTTTTTTCAAAGTACCAGCTTCTTGTCTCATTTATTAAATCAATAGTTGTATCACTTTCGATTTTATTAATTTCTCCCTTAATTTTTAGGATTTCTAATTTGGTTTTCTGCTGGGGGTTTTTAATTTGATCGCTTTCCAGTTTTTTCATTTGCATTTCCAATTGATTGATCTCTGCTCTCCCTTGTTTGTTAATATAAGCATTCAGGGATATGAATTTACCTCTGATTACCGCTTTGGCTGCATCCCAAAAGGTTTGAAAGGATGTTTCGCCATTGTCATTTTCCTCGATGAAATTATTAATTGTTTCTATGATTTCTTCTTTAACTAAACGGTTTTGGAGTATCATATTGTTTAATTTCCAATTGGTTTTAGATTTGGTTTTCCATGTACCATTACTAATCATTATTTTTATTGCCTTGTGATCTGAGAAGGCTTCATTCATTATTTCTGCTTTTCTGCATTTGTGTGCTATGTTTGTGTGACCTAATGTATGGTCAATTTTTGTGAATGTGCCATGTGGTGCTGAGAAGAAGGTGTATTCCTTTTTATCCCTATTTATTTTTCTCCATATGTCTATTAATTCTAATTTTTCTAAGATTTCATTCACTTCTTTTACCTCTTTCTTATTTATTTTTTGATTTGATTTATCTAAATTTGATAATGGTTGGTTTAAGTCTCCCACTAGTATGGTTTTATTGTCTATTTCTTCCTTCAATTCTCCTAGTTTCTCCATTAGAAATTTGGGTGCTATATTATTTGGTGCATACATATTGATTAATGATATTTCCTCATTGTCTATAGTCCCTTTTAACAAAATATAATTACCTTCCCTATCCCTTTTGATCAGGTCTATTTTTGCATTGGCTTTATCAGATATCATGATTACCACTCCTGCCTTCTTTCTATCAGTTGAAGCCCAGAAGGTCTTACTCCATCCTTTAATTCTGACCTTGTGGGTGTCAACCCGCCTCATGTGTGTTTCTTGAAGACAACATATGGTAGGGTTTTGGATTCTAATCCATTCTGCTATTCGTCTACGTTTTATGGGTGAGTTCATCCCATTCACGTTCAAAGTTATGATTGTCATTTGTGGACTCCCTGGCATTTTGATTGCCTTCCCTAATTCTAACCTTTTCTTCTTCGGCTCTACCTTTTAGTCCAGTGATTTACTTTGAAACAGTCCCCCTTGTCCCCTCCCTTGATGTTTCCCTTTTTAGTCCCTCCCTTTTTGTTCCCTCCCCCTCCCCCCTCTCTTTCCCTCCCTTTTTGTTCTCCCTCTCCCCCTCCCCCCCTTGGTTTTCCCTTCTCCTTACCCTTGTTGGGTAAGATAGAATTCAAGATCCCAATGGATCTGGATGTTTTTCCCTCTCAGAGCTGATTTCCCTGAGATTGAGGTTTAAGTAACCCCCCCCCCCTCTCTTCCTCTCCTTCTTATAGGAGTTTTCTTCCCCTCCCCTTCCCATGTGAATCTTTGTGTGAGAATGATTATTCTATTTGGTCTTTCTTTACCCCCTATTTATACATTACATTTTTTCCCCCACATGTTAGTATACATAGGTTGATATAAATGTAGTCCTTATAGAAGAGAGTTTGAGTAAAAGAAGAAGATAACATTTTCCCCTTTCCTTAATATTTACCTTTTCAGGTATTCCTTGCTCTTTGATTTTCGGTATCAAACTTTCCACAGAGCTCTGGTCTTTTCTTTGCAAAAAGTTGGAAGTCTTCTATTTTGTTGAATGCCCATACTTTCCCTTGGAAGTATATAGTCAGTTTTGCTGGGTAGCTGATTCTTGGTTGGAGACCCAGCTCTCTTGCCTTTCTGAAGATCATGTTCCATGCCTTACGATCATTCAGAGTAGAACTTGCAAGGTCTTGTGTGACCCTGATTGGCATTCCTTTATATCTAAATTGTCTTTTTCTGGCTTCCTGTAGGATTTTTTCTTTTGTTTGATAGCTTTGGAATTTGGCAATTACATTCCTGGGAGTTGTCTTTTGGGGGTTTAGTGTAGAAGGTGTTCTGTGAGCTCTGTCAGTGGCTGTATTGCCCCCTTGTTCTAGAATCTCTGGGCAATTTTCTTTGATTATATCTTGTATCCCCATGTCCAGTTTGGTGTTTATTTCTGGCTTTTCTGGGAGTCCAATTATTCTTAAATTATCCCTTCTCCCCCTATTTTCCAGATCTATCACCTTGTCGGTGAGATATTTTATGTTTTCTTCTAATTTCTTGGTATTTTGGCTTTGCTTTATTGATTCTTGCTCTTTTACACGATCGTTGTCTTCCAGCTGCCTGATTCTGGCCTTTAAAGCCTGGTTTTCTTTTACAGTTTGGTCAAACTGGTTTTGTAGATGCGTGAATTTCTTTTGCATTATTTCCAACTTTTCCTCCCAGAAGGCTTCCATCTTTTTGGTCATTTCTGATTCAAATTCTTCATAGGTTTGTGGAGAGTTTCCATTTCCTTTGGAAGGTTTTGGAGCATTTTCTTTTATATTATCTTCTGTCTGCTCTGTATTTTGTATTTTGGCTCCATAGAATGTGTCCAAAGTCGCCCCTTTCTTCTTATTTTTCTTGGTATTTTGGGGCTTCTGTGGTTCTGTGGAGTTTGCCATTTCTGAATGTGGAGGATTAGCTTTTCTTATCTCTGGTGATCCGAGGCTTTAGTCCTGGGCAGATGTTGGTTCTATGAGTTTTCCCTGGGTTAAACTGAATATGCCTCACTGGAACTGGAATGGAAGGGTCAGACCACGAGGCCACACTCTCCCCCTAGCTCGCTTTCAGGAAGTTGCCTTCAGAATCGCTGGCCGTGAGGCTGTTTCGTAGGCCTGCGGGGGGATGGGCTGCAGCTTTCCCAAGCTCTAGGGCAAGGACTTTCACTGCGACTTGGATAGCAGGATCCAGCCCGTGAGGCTGTCTTGCCCGCCCTGAGGGTTGCTGTTGTTTCGACCAGCTCTCTGCAGGGGAAGCCCCAGGCAGTAACTTTCACCGGGACTGTAGAAGGCCCTGAGGGTTCTGCTCTCTGAGCCGGGCCGGGCTGCGGCTTCCGGGAGCCTTGGACTCTGCGCTCCTACCCCTGAGGTCCGAGTGATCTCGGGTTCTGGCTTTTAAGGGGACCCGTACCTTTTGAACCGGGTCCAGGTCCAGGAGGAGGGTTCCCAGGGTCTGTGCTGTTGATCGTTTTGAATTTCGGCGCCTTAGGAGCTTCTAGTTTGAGATCGGTCGGGAAGGGTTTTCAGGAGATCTGAGCTTTAGCTTTCTCTAAGCCGCCATCTTAACCGGAAGTCCCTTACAACTGTTTTTTTAAACAAATTGTATTCTGATTTGCCTAACATACAGTTCCCTTTCAAGATTGATCTCTATATACCTTAGTCCCAGCTCAATAAGTCTATCCATAAACTTGAATGAGTTTGCCTTGTCTTCTTGTTTAAGATTTTTGAATTTAGTCCATGTATCAGGACTATCAGAATAAGCTCTCATAGCTTTTAGCAATGCATTCCTAGCCTGATATAGTTGTAAGTGATCTTGCTCTGAATTTGAGTTCAATTTGGGATCTTCAGTTGGCCAATGAGTTGTTTCCTCTCCCTGGGCCTGATTAACAGGAGAAAGAATCTTATTCCTTTCCCTTTTGGTTAACAAGGCCTGGAGCAAATCTTCCATATCAACCCATGTGGGGTTATATGTACAAAAAATGTCCTCAACCCTATTTATTAATAATATAGGCTCAGCTTTAAAGGAATGTAGATTTTCTTTGAATCTATCAATGTCTAGTGGAGAGAAAAGTGTATGATGTCTAATGGTTACTAAATCTCCACATCTGTTATATGTAAGGCTATCTCTTAGAGGGAACAGACTTTTATTTGAATCATCTGTGGTAACTGCTACTTGGTCTGTGTTCTGGGGTTCAATGGAGTGGGTTGTAGTGAGGCTAGTAGGGTAAGGGGGTGGAGTGGTTGAATGGAGAGGGAGAGGCTGATCAGGGTATGGGGAGAGAGTGTGAAAAGATTAGGGGCAGTGCTGGGGGAATGTTAGAGAAGAACATGGGAGGGGTTGGGGGTGGAGTGGAGAGGAATGAGGAGGGGCTGATGGGGTGGAGACGAGTAGGAGGAGTGAGGTCTAAAGGAGTCATAATAAAGTGGGTGGGAAGGAGGGTATGGGAAAGGATTGGAGTAGGGATAGTACAGGTGGGGATAAGGGAGATACGTGGGCACTGGGTAGTTAGAAGGAGGGTAGGAGTGGTGGGATTTTAAGAGAGGTATGTTGGGGGAAATGGAATGGGAGGAGTAGGGGAGGCACAAAGTATGACAGGGAGAGAAGCTGAGGGGTTCAAGTCCTGGTTTGGGTCAGTATGAGGAGAAACCTCTTCACAGGTCAGATGAGATGATAATGTGTTTCTTGCTAGATTTCACTGAAGGAGTTAAGTTAGAATGGTTTGGTTCCAAAGAAAGAATGGTTTCCTCACTGGAGGAAATAGTCGATTTATCACCATGATATGCCCACAAGAACCAGTATTTATAATCTTTGGAATCTTTGTTTTTAATGGCTAACTTCACATTTTTTAAGATCTGGAAGTCAAAAGAGCCATATTTTGGCCAGGTAAAAGATGTGTCATCTATGCCTTACAAAGATTTCTAGCATCTTTCTTTGTCATCCAATTCTCCTTAGGCAAATTAGGACCACTCTAAGAATTATAGTGTATGCAGGGGTGAATCAGGGGGAATATGTCCTGATTTCACTTAATTTGTTGCCGTATTTCCCATATTGTCAAGTCTGTATGTATTAATCTGCCTCTTTAAGCTACTTTGAGTATTGCTAAATGGTCAGCTTAAACAATGAAAATTTCCTAAAACATAAAAAAAAAATGGAGGCAGAAATTTCTTCAATATTATTGTGGAAGGCAATAAGAGGATGTTTAAAACAAAAAGCTAATGTAAGGAAACAGTATTTATTGCACAGCAATAGCATCCATAATGAATGTGTATTTAGTGCAATTATTATTGTTATTAATAATTAATAATATGAATGTATTATAATTATGTTATTAATAATCAATAACAATAAACAACCATAAGCAACAGGTTTCCATTTTCAATAATAATTAGTAATGATTAAAAATAGGACATAGTGACTAATAAGTTATTGGAAATTAATAATTATTGTTATTGGTAGTATTACTAATACTATTGTGCTATAAAATTATTCCTTATTATTGCATGTAATTAATTTGATTTAATGTTGGTTTTGTTCAATTTTAGAAATTTGGTTTTAATATAAATTCAATAGTACTAATATATAACTATCAATAATCCTTTTATTTGAATATATTCAATTTAATAGCATTATTTTAGATCACTAGTAACAGAAGCAAAGAAATTCTTTTTTATTTTCCTGCCATTTTAATTCTCAACTGTAGGTGAGGCTGTAAATGTGTGTATAGTGGAAGGCATTTGCCAGTAGGCCTTATCTAAAAAAGCAGGGAGAAAGGAATGTGTGTGAGGGGTAAGGGAGTGTCCAAAAACAAAAACAAAAACAAAAACAAAGCAACCCAACACTTGAGGGTTTTGGTAGATAAAAGAATAGAAAGAAAATGTGACTTTTGATATGCTAAAAGAAAGTAGGCAGTCTACAAAGAAAGTTTGAGGGTGGGGGAGGGAGAGAGAACATTCAAAAGAGAACTTCCTTGTAAAAATGCAATCTGGGGGAAGGGAGGAAAGAAAATTATTCCTAAAGCACTTCCTCTTATCCCAGTTCTAAGGACTCTTTCAGGCGGGGAAGGGAGAAGGGAAAGAAAATGGAGTTAAATGCCTTCTCCTCCTGCAGAGTGAGCAGCCACATGTTTATTTCAAAAATTGGGGGATGCTGGTAACTGCCAGGGACCTGCTCAATCAGTGCCAGTTTTTTTTTTTTTTTTGTTTAACCCAGGAAATCTTCCCTCTTGGTCTGACTACCAAACAGGCAAGTTCCCTGCTCTAGTCCCTCACAGCCAGATTCAAAAGTTTTGTGGGGATCTTAAACCTATTCCTATGGGGCCACACCTGTACACTGTTTCCCCAGGCCACAAGGACCATGCTGTGCCGAGTGCACTGGTAGGGCTTTGGGTCAAGGGTCCCAGAGGCTGGGTTCGAAAAATCAGGCCCGGGTCCTGTCTGTGCAAAAAGCATCCTTCTCTTTCTCTACTGTTCCAGGGATCCCCTAACTCTAATCCATAGCCTAGAACAACCCCTAGGATTAATATAAGGGGTGTCTTCACACTCAGTACATCCAAGAGAGAAGGGGCTCTAGGACCTTGGGAGCTGTGGAAAGTAAAAAGAGCAGGAGTTCCTGGTGGGTCCTAAAAACCACTGGTTTACAAAAGGTGCAGTCCCCTTTGGTATGGGGAGGGGGTCTTACTCCCATGCGCTATGCTGTGTTGAGCTGAGCAATGGCAACTGGCATCCCAGAGTCTGTGTCAGTTTCCTGACCAGTATAGTGTCCTAGGAATAGTGCAGAGGCTGGGAAGAAACAAGAATCTGAGTTTTAATGCCTGGGGAAAGTCAGACTGTCAGGAGGCACACAGGATCCTACCTTTGCAAATTCCTGCCTGTCCTCTACCACCCCATTTTCATCTAAAACAGGGGGTCGGGGGACCATGTGGGGAGAGTCCTTAATAATTTGGGGAAAAGCCCCAGGTCTGTTTGGGCAAAATACCCAGACTTCTGTCTCTACTATCCCACCCGTATCTAAAGGAATGGAGGTGGGAAAGTCACACCAATCAGATCTAGGAAGGACTGCTAGATGGCTCTTTCTTTTCTCCCAGCCAAGGTGCATTTCATATATATGCAGGCAGGTGAGGAAACTGAAGTCACTTCTATTTTACCTATGTTTAGCTAGGCACTCATTCAAAACTTCTCTCCAAAGAAAATTAAATGTCCGAAAAACAAATCCCTGTCTAATGGTCACCATTTGAAAGAATTGAATTAATATTTCTAACAAGATATATATTTTATAAAGTTTATGAAGAAAGGGTAGACAATCAAGGTTTTAAATCTCATCATTCCTCTAAGTAACCTGACAAAAAATGCCTAGCCAGAAAGTCTCTTCCTCTTTGCCCCTTCTTTGTCTGATCCTTCTTCATTCTTTTCTAAGCCCCAAAACCTAAAGCCTTGACTTTTATTGATGTACAGAACGTACACATATTCAAAACCTGGCGTAACTTTGTTATGTGAGGAATTTTAACAGACAGGTTAAGCTACTCAGGAGGGGGAGGAAATGAACTTCCTTGATACAAAATCAATTTTTCCCATACTGTTTTCCAATTTTTCCAGCAATTTTTGCCAAATACTATGCCAAAAGCTGATATCTCTGGGTTTATCAAACACTAGCTTGCTGAGGTCATTTATCCCTAATCTACTACACTGATCTACCCTTCCGTGTTAACTCATTACATATTGTTTTGATGACCACTGATTTTTAGTACAGTTTAAGACCTGGTACTGCTAGGCCACCAACCTTCAATTTTTTTTCATTAGTTCCCATTATATTCTTGAACTTTTGTTCTTCCAAATAAACATTGTTATGATATTTTCTAATTAAATAAAAGAGTTTTTTGGAAGTTTGATGGGTATGGAACTGAATACATGAATTAATTTGGGTAGGATTGGCATTTGTATTATATTAACTCATCCTATTCATGAGCAATTAATGTTTTTCCAATTATTTAGACCTAGTTTTAATTGTGTGAAAAGTGTTTTGTAGATGTGTTCACATAATTCCTGTGTTTGTCTTGGCAGAGAAATTCCTAAATATTTTATATTGCCTAGCATGGTTTTAAATTGAATTTCTCTTTATAACTCTTGCTGCTGAGTCTTGTTGGAAATATTTAGAAATGCTGTTGATTTATGTGGGTTTATTTTGTATCCAGCCACTTTCCTAAGTTGTTGATTATTTCCACTAGCTTTTTAACTGATTTTCTAGAATTCTTTAAATAGAATATCATATTGTCTGTAAAGGGTAATAATTGTCTCCTCATTGCCTACTTTAATCCCTTCAATTTTTTCTTCTCTAATTGCTACCACTAGAGTTTCTAGTACAATATTAAATAATAGACATGATATTGGGCAAACTTACTTCATTACTGATCATATTGGGAAGGCTTATAACTTGTCCCAATTACAGATGATCTTTGCTGATGGTTTTTAAATGCATATTTTTTTATTATTTTTAGGAAAACCCTATCTATTCCTATAATTCCTAGCTTTTTCAATACGAATGGGTGTTTTATTTTGTCAAAGGGTTTTTTCTGCATCTATTGAGATAACCATGTGATTTCTGTTGGTTTAGTTATTGATGTTGTCAATTATGTGGATGGTTTTCCTAATATTAAACCATCTTTCCATTTCTGGTATAAATCCCACCTGATCATAGTGAATAATCCTAATGATAACTTTTTGTAGATTTGGGTTTTTTTTTTTTTTGCTAGTATTCTGTTTAAGATTTTTGCATCTCTGTTCATTAGGGAGATTGGTCTGTAGTTTTCTATCTCTGTTTTTGGTCTGCCTGGCTTTGGAATCAGTACCATGTTTGTTTCATAAAAGGAATTTGGTAAGATTCCTTCTTTGCTTATTTTGTCAAATAGTTTGTATTGTATTGGGATTATTTCTTCTTTAAATGTTTGATAGAATTCACTTGTGAATCTATCTGGTCCTAGGGATTTTTCCTTAGGTGGTCCCCTAATGACTTGTTCAAATTCCTTTTCTGATATAGGATTAATTAAATATTCTATATCCACTTTTGTTAATCTAGGCAGTTTATATATTTATAAATTTCCCCCCATTTCACCTAGATTGTCATATTTATTGTCATATAATTGGGCAAAATAGCTTTTAATAATTGCCCTAATTTCCTCTTCCTTGGAGGTAATACCTCTTTTTTCATTTTTGATACTTTTGATTCTTTTTTTTTTCATTTTAATAACCAAAACATTATCTATTTTATTTGTTTTTTCAAAGAAATACTTCCTGGTCTTATTTATTAGCCAATGGTTCTTTTATTTTAAAATGTTATTAAGTTCCCATTTAATTTTTATGATTTCTAATTTAGTTTTATCTGGGGTTTTTGAATTTATTCTTTTTCTAGTTTTTTTTTTTAAGTTGCATGCCCAATTCATTAATCTCTTTCCTTTCAAATTTGATGATATAGGCACTCAAGGACATGTATTTCTTTGGCAGTATTGCATATATTTTGATATCTTTTTTCCTCATTGTCATTCTCTTCAAAGAAGTCATTAATTTTTTTTTATTTGTTCTTTGGCCCACCAGTTTTGAAGAATTAGATTATTTAATGTCTAATATTTTAAATTTGCATCACCATGATCCCTTATTAATTATGATTTTATTGTATTATCATCTGAAATTGTTGTGTTTATAGTTTCTGCTTTTCTGAATTCATTTGTTATGTTTTTATGCCCTAGTACATGGTCAATCTTTGTATAAGTATCAGGTGCTGAAGCAAAGAAGGTATATTATTTTTTAACCCTATTCAATTTTCTTCAGACACTTATTAGCTCAATTTTTTATAATATTTCATTCAATTCCCTTACTTCTTTTTAATTTAGATTTTGTTTCAATTTGTCTAGTTCTGATAGGGGAAGGTTGACCCCCATTAGTATGGTTTTACTATCTATTTCCTCCATTAACTCCTTCATTTATGCTTTAAAAATCTGGAACCTGTTACATTTGGTGTATAAATGTTGAGTACTGATATTTCTTCATTATATATGTTACCTTTATCAAGATGGCAGTTTTTTAAATAGAATCTATTTATACTTTAGTTTTGTCTGAGATCATAATTGCTACTCTGACCTTCTTTTTCTTAGTTGCAGTCCAATCTATTCTGCTTTAATCTTTTACCTTTACCCTGTGTGTGTCTATCTACCTCATGCATATTTCTTGTACACAACATACACTAAAATTCTGGTGTTTAATTCACTTTTCTATCCATTTGTGTTTAATGGGTGATTTCATCCCATTCATATTCACAGTTATAATTAGCATCTGTGTATTTCTTCCATTTATCTTCCTTCTTTAATCCTAACCTTATTCATTCTATTCTTTCCCTTCTGTCCAGTGCTTTGATTTTAGTCAGTACCTTTCCCCTTCTGTTATATTACTCCCTTTATCCCCTCTCCTTTCCTACTTCCCTCTTACTATATGTCTTTTTTGACACCCCTCACCCCTAGCTTGTCCCTGCCTTATAATTCTCCACTCCCCTTATGCTTTCCTATAGGGTACAATACAATTCTTTATCCCAGTGAGTCTGACTATTTTCTCTCTGAGCCAATTACAATAAGAGTATGATTAAATATTACCTATTACCAACCTTTTCCTCCCTTCCATTGTATTGGTTTCCGATGGCAGGACTGAATCACCAAGCAGGAAGTCCTCGACAGAGCCAACTCCACCAGCCTCGAAGTCATGGTCCTCAAAACCCAGCTACGATGGCCTGGACACATCATCCGCATGGATCCACAGCGAATACCAAGACAGGTATTCTATGGTGAACTGTCAGCTGGACTCGGGAAACAAGGCCGACCAAAGAAAAGATTCAAGGATCAGCTAAAGTCCAACTTGAAGTGGGCTGGCATGACACCAAAGCAACTAGAACTCTCTGCCTCTGTCAGAAGCAGCTGGCGAACCCACATTCACCATGCCACCACCACCTTTGAAGATGAGCGACTTCGACATCTTGCCTCTGTGCATGAACGCCGACACCAGGCCACAACTGCACCTCCCGTAACAACTGGCGTCCCAGGCCCCATGTGCCACCAACTCTGCGCCTCAGTCTTTGGACTTCAAAGCCACATGAGGGTACACCGGAGATGAAATTGCACAAAGACAATTGTCATTCTTGGTCACTGAGAGACTACTACTACATATATATATATATATATACGTATATATATATATGTATATATATATATACGTATATATATATATGTATATATATATATATATATATATATATATATATATATATACGTATATATATATATATGTATATATATATATATATATATATATATATAGTGTGTGTGTGTGTGTGTGTGTGTGTGCCTATGTGTGTGTGTGTACAGAATCTCATGCTAGATTTCAGGAAGAAAAATATTTAGAAAAGTTGTAGATTTTTTCTTCACAGAATTTCTTAAGGAGCTTTTTATCCCCACGATAATGAGGAGACTAATTTTACAAGTTCAATGCACAAGAGAACTACCATATCCAAACTCTGTCTCAATTATAACTCTGTTTAACAAAAATTAATTTTATTTTGTCTCAGAACATCAATGTTTAAAACTTAAATTTACTAAATTATTGCAATTTGTAAGAATTTGAGCAAGGTAGCTCTCTCTCTCTCTCTCTCTCTCTCTCTCTCTCTCTCTCTCTCTGTTTCTCTCTCTCTTGGTCAAAATTTTTCTTATTCATAAATTAAGGAAGGTAGGTGATTATTCTCTTTCAGGCCCTAAATTCTATGATCTTGTGTTTTAGGGCTTCTCTACTGTTTTATTTAGCTTTTTAGCTATACATTTTCCCTACTCTTACCATTCCTTGGTTCATTTCAGATGATTTCTTTTTAAGTTGATCTATGTAGCTAAATTCCTCTTCTTCTGAAGTGGGGCACTTCATAAAGCAAGTCAAAACACCCAGAAGTTCAAATTAATGGAACCAATATTTATTAAATGAATCAACTAGCCAGGGCAGATTTTCCTAGTGAAAGTTGCCTCAAACTGAAGTTACAATGCATTTTTATAGGATTACATACATGCAAGAGTTTAAGCAAGCTTATACAGTGTTGAAAATGAAATATTGCTTTAAATCATGCCATAAGTGAGATATAGCCTTAGTGACCGGGGCACAATGACCAGAGCAAGCAAGTCTTATTGTACAGAAGCCAGATGTGCCATTAGCAGGGAGGACAGGACATTCCATGGTATATCTTATCCTATACTAGATTCATCTCTTCCTTAAGGAGTCATCCTCTGGGGGACATTGACCATATGTTGCTTCTGACTTTCCCCTGGGAAAGCACATTCCTGATGCTTGCTTACTTCAAGGAAAAGTAGGCATGTTGATTTAACCAATTTATCAAGGACCTAGTTTTATTTCACTTCACTTCTAGATGTTCCTATTTTTTGGGGGGGTATATTTCTCTTGGAATAATCCATTATGAATCACAATTTAACTATGACTTACTCCTTTCTTGTTCTTTTCTATATATTAAAATGAATGCATGACCTAATTCATTAACTAATTCCCTACAACAACATAAATCATAAGAAATCTCTTCTTGTCATACATTTGCATTATGTATATGTATATAAAGGCATTTTGTATGAATCTATAACCAATCTATCTTCTATCTACCTATCATAGGTTATCTGATTCCAGATGCACTCCAATACCATGTTCCACGGTTAAAAAACAATCTGAATATGGATGCTAGAGAAGGCAATCTCTTTTAACTGACAATGCACTTCAATATCTGTGATCAAACAGTTCTGGAACTAATTTGAGTGGAGTCCAACAAGAGTTGCTCTGCCAAGACATGGATATTACAGGAGAATAACAAGTTATAATGAAATCTCGAGTTTTTGCCCAGTAAATATTTGTTCCTCATTCATGTTTCAGTGTGTGTACAAGGCAAAAGAGCTTGGCAAAGATTATTAAATTGAAAAGAGGCTTTCAGGAGTATGGTTCAAGAATTATTCATTTGCCATAATATTGGAAGTGTCTAGCCCAGAGAACTCTAAGAATGAAATTCATAAACTTCTGAGATTACTATTTTGGTAACTGAATTCATAATTTGTTAATAGTTATCATCCTAGAGGGACTCTGTAAGATTGCTTATACTTTGGAAACCAAGATAAAAGTTACAAATTGGTGACTTTTCTGGCCTTGTCAAATAAAACAACTTGATCCACTGTTGTAGAGTTTCCTGTGATGACCCTGAATTTTGAGTTGCATGGGTCAATAAGGGTGGCAATAAAATTTATAACAACATAATTGACATTAAGTGTGGCATATGGATGAAATAAAATCAGAGATTGGATCATAAGCACAGACCATATCAGAAGACATTTTTTAAAAACTATCTATCTAAAAGAACATTAGTGTTCATTTTATTCTCTGGTATACTGTGTTCATTCCCTAATGGAAAAGTTGAATTGATAGACTGCCTTTCAGTTCTGGATATTTATGAACTAGCAAAAATGACCTTGTCTAGCAACGAGTAGGTAATAAAAAAGATTAATAGCTGATAATAATAATTCACGTGGCTCTAGCTCTTTACAAAGTGCTATCCTCACAACAACCCTATCAGGTAAATGATATTTTAATATAGCAAAGACCTTTGATTTTGTCCATGGACTAACACCATCCATTGATTCTGATTACCACACGTTGAGGATGTAATCTTAGTGAGTGAACTGCTATTTACAGATGGCAAATAATGTAAGTGAGGGGATTTGGGATAATCATTACACATACCCTAAAATCAGGAAAATCTGGATTCAAATTCCACTACTGGTACTAAATGTATGACTCTGGGCACATTACTCCCTCTCTGAGGCTCAGTTTCTTTATTTGTAAAAGGATAAAATAACCTCTGTGGTCCCCACCCCTGTTATACTTACCATCCCCTGATCTTCAGTTTAGCAGTTGTAACAAGAGGGATAGGAACTTGTGTCTTTCTGACTCCAAATCCAGCACTCTTCCTAATGATACATGCTGACTCTTGTGATAATGAAACCTCACATAGTCTCTAAAGTTTATAAACCACTTACTTTTTGCTCAAGTAGTCTCAGACAATAAGTAGTATAAGTATAGATAAGGAAACAGGTTTACCAAGATTGCAAAACTCTGCTACCAGACCCACTTAGCCAGTAGCAGACAAAGACCAGTTTTTAAGTTATTTTTTTCTGATTTGAAGTTCAATACTAACTCCACTGTCGTTATAGTTCAGATACCAGGTAAATATTTATCAAAATCACAAATTATTAGTTAAGAATATTAAAAATTAAATCCACCTTTCTCTTCACACTCACTTTAAGCTCCATATTCCATTATGTCTTACTACTGTCTTCTGAAACATGTAATTTGTCTTCCATCATCTCAAATATCAATAATCCTAGTAAAGTAATGGGTTAACATCACAGGGGATATTCATTTTAGGAACAGAAGATCCACTGCCAATATTATTATGAATCTAAATAATGTCGTGGCACCAACATGCTGTCTCTATTCTCAGCAATTTACTAATCAAGATTAAATAAAAGGAATTGACTCTCTTGTAAAAGGGAAATGTCAAGATTATGCAAAGAAACCTCAGCTCCCTATGGTGTCCAATCTGCAAATCAAAATCCTCAAAACCTACTTAGCATCTTGCTGTCTCTGAAATTGTCATTAAGTTTTGTGTTTTTTTTTTTTGACTTGGAATCCAACAGGAGGTCCTTCTGCTTACAATCCCTTTCATGGTTTAATAGTCTCATAAATGAAAATCAGATGCCATCTCATCCCAATAACCTGGATTTTAGATAAAAGCTAAACTTAAGCACCTGATTAAATTACTAGTGTGAATAGAAGACTTTCTCTCATTTGAGTTTTAATTATATCCTGCACATGGAGGCTAAAAAATTTAAAGTAAAATTACATCAAAAGTTTGTAATAAGAACTAATAACAATATCTTTAGCTAATTGAGAATGAGCTTATTGTTACGTTCATGCTCAGATATTTTTAGATAAATGGATTATAGTCAAATGAAAAACATTTCATTTAATATATGATATAATCAATTAAAATGACTATGTACTAATTTGATGTTTACATTAAAATTAGAAATTTGTTCAGTATTTAAACCTAATGGACTATAGGAGTACATATTGAAAGTGCTATGTTGCATTTCTAAAAGATTTGATTTTTTTCACATTTATCTTCTTGTCATGAGAATTCCTCTTGCCTCAACAGAAACAGAGCATTCACTGTAAATGCATTTTAAATTACATTTGCTACAGAAGATGAGAAATGCTTTTGAAGTAATTCATTATCTTTCCTGTCCATTTAGTGCTTAACTCTACTTAGATTGTTTACAGGTTTAATTCTGATTTCTCTCAATACTTATGGGTCATCTTTTCCACACAATTAATATAGCATAATGATGTAATTAACATATTCAATCTAATTGATAGAGTGTATCCATGCATGATAGCTATAGCATTCAGGGTTAAATCTGATGAAGCTTTCCTTCTTTGGAAACTACTTTTGACTGTGTTGGGGTGAAGTTTTCCCAGAAATGTAAAATTTGCTTTTGAGTATGTAATAAATATTTAGAAACTGCAATGCACTGAATTTCATTCAAAACTCTAATGTATTTTAAAATACAAAATTCATTATATCACTTCTTTCTTCTCTAGATGAGCAGTGGTTTCTTATTTCTATAGCATTGTCAGAATAATAGTCCTGATTAATAGACATCTCCATACTTGTGTACTTTGGTCTAATATAATATACAGCCTTCAATTACATTTACTATAACAAATAATTTCTCCAACACACCACAGAGATGATATCCTGGGGTCTCAGATTCCATATGTGTTTTTATCCTTGTGATTTTGTGCTTCTTTCTATGTACTGTGGATTAGAGAGACACAGAATACACTGCAAGGACTTGATTTTACAAGGAAACCTTATGGAGGAAGGAATTGGAACTTTGGCTGACAATGGGGGATGGGAATGGAATCTTTAGCTAAGAGAAGGAGATGGACAGTTGGGAAAGGATGTTCTTATCCCTTTTGAACTTAGAGGGAAAGAGCAACCTCACTGAAATTAGCCTGCTATAATCCCTCATTGATCTGAAGAGACCCAGATTAACCATCTTTCCTTAAAAGTGGTGAACAGAGAATTTTTCCCTTTGAGGAAAGCAAAAAAATATTCATCCAGAAGATTTCCCATCTGTATCTTCAAAGCTGTATTCTATATCAGTAAATTACAGCAGCCTGATTCCACAAAGATCCTCAGGGACTCAGGTCCCCAGACCTGAGCCCTCAACTCTTAAAGAGATTTTGCATTGAAAATAGAATAGGGACTTCCTGTTTACTTCTTCCCTAACCTACCAATCCTGAATCTCCATCCAATAAATAGATCTTATAAATTAAAAGAACTAAACATATCATTCTTCAAAATGTACTAAAGGGATAAAAGATAACATTCATCCAGAGAAGAAAACAGAAACCAGAGGTTGAAGGGGATTTCCTCTTACCCTTCAGCTCTGGACATAGATCCAACTTCACTTTTTCTGAGGCAGCTCTGCCTGGGAGAGGAAATAGTGTTCCTATCTATTGACAGAGACCTGTCAAGCTTTGGTTCCTGATCCCCCTCTAGTACAGTACCAATTAAGCGAATTTGTTTCAGGAAGGAGAATTGTTGCTAATGACCGAGGTATATGGTCCTGTTTTGGTACCATACTCCTTCCTTGCTTGTGAGAGGAAGAATTAGTGAAGTAACCCTTCTAAATAACTCCCTTCTTAAATCAACCTGTTGTTCAGTCTTGCATCAACAAATAGCTTTTAGACCTAACTTCATTTTTCAGTCCAATTTACATGTTAACTTCTACAGATGTATCACAGATCTATCACACAGATCTATACCACAACTATAAGCAAAAACAGTAACAGACTTATTTACATTCCTTCTGCAATGAATGGAGTCAGATTTTATATTTTCCTTTCAATTATTATTACACCTTTAAAAGAAAATCAAAAGGATTCATGAGTACGAAGTCTGTCAGTCAATGATCATATTAAAATAGGAAGAGCCCATCTGTATTTTCTAATTTATATAACACAAATTCCCTGGCTAGGATGATGCTGGAACATGCTATAGGCATACCTGATATTTCTAGTTTATTCTAAATACTCCATAGTGGATATATTTTCTATATCTATATTTAGAAATGATTCTTAGAGATCTTCTATTCAACATCCCCCTTTTCAGTTGAAGCAAACTTTTAAAAATGAAGTCAAATCTAAACAATGGGACAAACATTAATTTCTCATGGGTAGTATGAGCTAATATATTAAAAACAAAAATTCTACCTGTCACTTATTCAGTACCATATCAAATTACCAAAAAAAAATATCTTATAGAACTAGGAAAAAATATTACAAAATTCATCTGAAAGGACAAAAAGTTTAAGAATATCAAGGAATTAAGGGGAAAATATGAAGGAAGGTGGCTGACACTGCCAGATGAAACTATAATTCTCAAAAATCAAAACAATCTGATATTGGCTAAGAAATAGATTGATAGATCAATGGAATAGATTAAGGCTAAAAGACTTTAGCAAACTAGTCTTTGATAAGCCCAAAGATCCCTGCTTTCATGATAAGAACTTGCCATTTGAAAAAAATTGATACTAAAACTGAAAAACAATAGGACAGAAATAAGTTACTCAACAGCATTTTATACCCTTTACTGAAATATGGTCAAAATGAATATATGATTTAGACATAAACAGTTATACAATAAGTAAAGTAGAGGAACCTATAATAGTTTATCTGTCAGATCTATGGCGAAGGGAAGAAATTATGACCAAAATAATGATAGAAACTATTATAAGATATAAAATGAATAAGTTTGTAAAATGTTTTGTTACAAACAAATCCAATGTAAACAAGATTAGAAGGGAAACAACAAGCAAGGAAAAAAATTATACCAAATTTCTTTGATATTGTGACAAGGAAATCACTTTAAAAGACTGATATATATTAATTTAAGGTTGCCAAGGAATTCAGCTATGTAATTCCTAAATGAAAACTCAAGTCAGCAGTCAAGATTTTATGGAGTTTAATTACAAACAGGAGGAAGAAAGGAATTAGAGAGAGAGAGAGAGAGAGGGAGAGAGAAAGGGGAGAGAAGGGAATAGGGCTTAAATACCCCTTCTGTTTAGGCTGGGCCAAAAGGCCCAAGCCCTTAGATAGCTGGGGCAAAGAAAAGAGATCAGTCCCTATAACTCATGTGACCAAAATGGAGAAACAGTCTCAGAGGCCCCCACCTTCAGCTTCCTTCAGAGCAAGCTTCTCAGAGCACACTCCAACCACTCAGACAAACTCCTCAACCCTCCCCTCTGAGTCTTCAGACCCCTCTCTCTTTAAGGAAACCATCCAAGTTCCCTCCCCTCAGTTCTCATATCTACCAATCACTGTCCATCAATTTCCCTGTGCCAATGGAGGCTCTAGCTTAACCCAGGACCGCCCAGAGGTCTCTGGCTTTGTACATGTCTGTTGAAGGTCATATTTTCAAATAATTAAATCTTTGATCCTTTGCTACAGCCCTTCCTAAATCCTGTTAACCTGAGTAGGGGAGAGATTGGAATAATTAAATTTTGATCTATGCTGCAGCCCTTCCTCAATCCTGTTAGGACTGAGTAGGGTGGAGATTGATTCCAAATATCTCCATTGTATCAATTCTACAATCAATCATGACTCAAAGAAATTCCTGTTCTATGCTTAAGCATAGGTCAAAGTCCTTTCCATTGTTCAGCAAAAGGTTTCTGTCCTAAAGTAATCTTAAGAAGGGAGGAGGAGGAACCTCCCATGCCAATGGGGTTCACATTCCAATAGACTATCAGTAAGAAATTTTCCAAGTATAAAATTTCCCAATGGTGAAATTTCCAACATTTATAAGTCTAAGGAATTTTAAGGTTTACAATATATGTCTCATTTCAAATTTATAAGAATGCAAGGCATTCCCCAATTGATAAATAGTAAAATGATATGAACAAGTAGTTTTCAGATTAAGAAATTAAATCTATCAATAATAATATGAAAAACAGTTAAAAATCACTCTTGATTTGAGAAATGCACATTGAAACAACTCTGAAGTACAACCTCACAATCTATCAGATTGGACAACATGACAGTAGAGGAAAATGATAAATATTGGAGGTTATGTTGCAAAACTAAGACACTATGCATTGTTAGTGGAGTTGTGAACTGATCCAACCATCTTGAGGGCAATTTGGAACTAAAATGTCTATAATATAGTACATTTTTGATCCTGGAATAATATTATTATGTCTATACCCCAAAAAAAAGATATAAAAAGGGGAAAAGACCTACTTGGACAAAATGTTTATAGCAGCCCTTTGTGTGGTGGCAAAGAATTGGAAATTAAGGGGATGTTATCAATTGGGGAATGGTTGGACACTATTTGTGTTCTAAGAAATAAACAAGATGATTTCAGAAAAAGTTTGAAAATGAGCTATCTGAACTGATGCAGAGTGAAATAAGTAGAATGAGAAGAACATTAATTGTGCACAGTAACAGCAATATTTTGGAATAAACAGCTGTGAAGACTTAACTAATTAACAATACAACAATCCAGAACAACTCTAAAAGACTTAAAGACAAGCAATTCTATCCACCTACAGGGAAAGAATGGTTGGAGTTGGAATGCATATCAAAGCATACTAATTTTTACTTTAGTTTGTGCTTTTATTTGGGGGTTTTGGTTTTATATGATTGCTCTATTAGAAAAAATGAAAAATTTGGGATGTTTTTTTCTTGAGAATACATGTATAATCCAAGATAAAATTGCTTACTGTATTCAGAAAGAGGGAGGGAAGGGAAGAAGAGAGACAATTTGGATAGTATAACTTCAGAAAACTTATGTGTAAAATTATTATTACATGTAATTATGTGAGAGAAAAATTTTCCTACCCCTTTAGATGAAAACTAGATTGTAATGTTATTAGTAGTTTTGAAATAATCATAATTGTAAAGTCATGATTTTAGCAGGATTTTTTGAATATTCTGGTAGAAGTATTAGGGTTTTAAATTAAGTAAATAACTGCTTTTGCATAGGCCTTAGTGTCAGCCCCACCCTTCAAATTTGCTATATCAGTGACCCTAACTTGTGATCCATTATACATCAGAATGCCTGACCTTTAGTTCAGAACTGGGTACTGCCTGAAACCACCCACTATTATCTTATGCATCCATTGTCATCCTAGGTATATCTGTTCTCCCCTTTCTATCAAGTGATTCTTAAATCATTGTCAAATGATTTTATCTACCCCTGAGAAGTATTCCCAGATTACTTCAACCTATCCACATCTATTTTTGTCACTGATCTGGACCTTTTTTGGTATAGAAGTTTTCTAATTTTGGGGGGTATAAAAGGTCTCACACAGTGGTTGGGGTCCTCTGTGGGACACACTCTTCCATAATAAATCTATCTTTCTTAATGGCTTGCATATTTTGCTTATCATTTGCATACCTTTGTTTAGAAAAAATTATGCAACAATTGGTAAAATAAAATATCTTCATAAAAATAAAATAAGTAGAAATAGTGAAATATTAAGTCAGCTAAGTGGTACAGTGGATATAGTGGCAGGACTGAAGGAAAAGTCATCTTGAGTTCAAATCTGGTTTCAGACATTTACTAGCTATTTGACCTTAGACAAGTCACGTAACATTGTATCATTTTCAAGTTGATAAAATGAACTGGAGAAGGAAATGGAAATTCACTGCACAGAAACAACTGAACAGCAAAGTGAATTATTTAATGAGTAATAATGATTGATTATCCATCCTGAGAAGTCTGGAAAACCTTTTAGTTGTTCTGATAACAAAAAAAGAAGTATGCTGTCGTATGGGGGCATGTGTCAAAGATGCGATATGAGTCCTGTGATGTCACATTGAATGATTACTACCAGCTTTTAGCAATTCATATGGATATAAATTCTAGTACTAGAAGACATCTATAAGGAATTCTTACAACTTACAAAATATTTAGCATAAAAAATGATAAATATAAGGGCAGGTGATATGTTGTTGGTGATAAATTTCATCATTTAAGGAAAGAGATTCAAAAAAGGAAGGTAAGTTTTTTAAGTGTCTCTAAATGACTTTAAATTTCTGTAGTCATAACTGTGCTCTTTGTGGTGGCAAAAAAATTGGAAAATGAGGGGATGCCCTTTAATTAGGGAATGGCTGAACAAATTGTGGTATCTATAGGTGTTGGAATACTATTGTGCTCAAAGGAATAATAAACTGGAGGAATTCCATGGGAACTGGAACAACCTCTAGGAAGTGGTGCAGAGCAAAAGGAGCAGAACCAGGAGAACATTGTACACAGAGACTGATACACTGTGGTATAATTGAACATAATGGACTTCTCCATTAGTGGCAATGCAGTGATCCTGAACAACTTGGAGGGATCTATGAGAAAGAACACTAGCCACATTCAGAAGAAGAACTGTGGGAGCAGAAACACAGAAGAAAAACAACTGCTTGAATACATGGGTCGAGGAGATATGACTAGGGATGTAGACTCTAAATGAACATCCTAGTGTAAACATCAACAACATGGAAATAGGTTCTGATCAAGGACACGTGTAATACCCAGTGGAATTGCGCATGGGCTATGGGAAGGGAGAGGGGAAGGGAGGGAGGGATAGAATATGACTCTTGTAACCAAGGAATAATGTTCTAAATTGACTAATTAAATGAAATTTAAAAAAATAAATAAATGAATTTAAATTTCTGAACAAGAACTTAAAATATAGAAATAATAGATTCCAGGCCTGGGATGACATGCTCTTAAATTGGAATTTTTAGAAGGTATATGGTATATATAAGGTATATTAGGTCTTGCATATCTAATCCAAAGGTTTTAAAATTGAAGAGGGAAAGGGCATGAGAAAATTGCCCATTTGAACTCTCAAAGCTAAGAATATAAATGCAACTCTTGTTTGAGCTAGGACTCAAAACTGGAATGTGGCTCTGGAGGGTTTTACTTAAATCAAAAGAATAAGATAAATTAATGAGTGAAAATAGGGTGAAAGAAACAAAGTATCTATATATTAAATATATGTATTCATCTAAATAATTACAACATTCAAGAGGAAAACAGGGAGAATATTGTTGAATACTGTTTAAGGTAACAGACACTGCTAATATTATTATTGCCTGATGTAACAGTCTTCCTAGACCAAATAGGTATTAAGAACATTCATTGGAAACCCTATAGGAAAACTAGCACAAAACCCTGATCTAATAGTGATAGAGAGCTACAATTGTACAGACTTCTGTATCATCTAACAATTCCTTAACTTACTCTAATGATAATTTTATGCTTGAAAAAGTGGGTAAAACAACCTTAGGAATTTTTATATGAAATTTTATACTTTACTTCCCAGAAAGATCATGATTATCATGTATAATTAAAAGTTCCATCTAATACTTTCTCATTTGAAGAATTCATTTCATTTTATTTGGATAAATTATCTCTCTAATATTTCAGATAGTTCAGAGAAAAGATAGAATTCCAAAGGCTAAAATTATACAGAGAAGTAAACTGAGGAGTGCTAAGAAGCACTCAAAATGAGATAAAATGACAAATAGAGAAAAAAAAAACATTAATTCAAAAACCTCAATTCTGAACAAGGAATAAAAAAAATATTTTCTAATGACAAAATTTTGATGCCTAATGAACTAATCAACCAAATTAGATGTTGGGAAAATATATACAAGAGATAGGAATAAGGGCATGTAGCCAAGGCTAAATATTTATATTCAGTGCATGAAGTCCTTTAAAATAGTGACAGAAGCACTCAAGTCCTGAAATAGCTGAGATCGGTGAAGACTGCTAAGGGTAACAGAAAGGGTTTGTTTATATTATCTATATTAGGGGAAAGTGGAGGATCTGTTCCAGATAAATGAAAAAATGACAAAAGATGATTCAGAGAATGTAAAACAACTCCATATTTATTCTCAATTTGTTTCTTCTGACAATAATAATGATCTTAGGTTAGGAAAGTATAGGATTAAAATGGCTAAGATTTTTGATAAAACATATACAATGAGGGGTAGCTGGGTAGCTCAGTGGATTGAGAGCCAAGCCTAGAGATAGGAGGTCCAGGGTTCAAATATGACCTCAGACACTGTCTAGCTATGTGACCCTGGACAAGTCACTTAACCCTCTTTGCCTAGCCCTTATGATTTTTCTGCCTTATATTGATTCTAAGGGTGAAAGTAAGGGTTTAAAAAAAAAGACAAATGGAGATATAGATGAGTGATATATTTACATACAATTAGATATAGGTATAATATATACTTATAAAATTATATAATGTTTATATATGAATTATATCTCTCACACATATATGTATTGATACATATATGAAGACAATAACAAAATACTTGTCTATTTTGCATTAAAGTCATCAGGCCAAACAATTCCAGAGTACTGAAGGAAGCTAAGACACAATCAGTGTCTATGAAAAATCATGAGAAACTGAGAGGTATATAAGACTAGAGAATGGTAGATAATATGCTTTTTTCAAAAAAAATGTATAGATAATTGAATATACAATTTGTAGATTACTAAACCTGACATTGATGCCTAGCAAAAAATTTTAGAACACATTACAGTATCTAAAAGTATATCCCATGGAAGAGGGAGGCAAATGCTTTATTCCAGAAGACAGAACTAAGAAAAATGAATTAAAAGTTTTGAAAAATCATATATATGTTTGATATAAGCAAAACATACAAAATTAAATTATGAAAAATTAGAATAATTTATCTTTGAAGTTAGAACAAACCCTATTACTAGATTTCTTCAAAAACTTTGATATCTAATAACATTTATATCTAAAGACGTTTCTTTTTACATATAGGTTTGAGTGGATGCCTTCTGATGTCCCTTTCAAATTAGAGATTCTAAAATTCTATCATTCAAATAATATTTATTTAAAATTTTAACAGGATTTAAGAAGTATACTAAAAGACTCTAAGAAAAACCTAATGCATATTATAATTATATAAAGAACAAGCCTCTAAAAACAAATTTTTCAGACTTCCAGGTAAACATGGCTGCAATCTAGACTGAATCGCTTCCTCTCCCCTGGCACTGAACAAAATAGACTACCTCAAAAGAGCATAAAAATCATCCTTGGAAGAATGGAGGTATTCTCCATAAGGCCACAGCAACAAAGGTACATAGGGTGTGAACATTTTCACACAATAAGAAGGAGAAAAAGCATGCACAAAAACATGAACTGAGCTGCCTTCCCCCACCTCCCCCATGGAACCAGAGTAGGGGCCAGCACGTTCACCAGAGACAGCAAGTGAGTGAGGAGTGTCTCTGTCTGTGGGGGACACACCAGGGTCCTTGGGATCTAACAAGGACTGCCAGGGAACTACCCCTCAGGGCGGTTTCACTGGAAAACCCTGCGCACTGGAGAACAAGCAGACCACAGAGGCCCTTGCAAACTGCGAACACTGTGGAGATCCTAGAAACTGTAGAAACTGCCTGAGACCAAAGCTCCGCTCCTTGCTGTAGTGAGGGGGGGGGGGGGGCATGCCAGGGTCCTTGGAAACTGACAGGGGTTACCAGGGAACTACCCCTCAGAGCAGTATTACAGGAGACTCCTGTGCACAGGAAAGAAGAGACCACAGAGCACAGAGGGGTGGCCAGAACATTACAAACTGCAGAGTCGGGGAAGAACCAGCCTGAGGCAAAAAACATCATCACTTAAATCCACAGAAAACCCATCCATAATACCCAGACCTCTGACTAAAAAGGAAAGGGAAAACCACCAAAGGGATGGCTAATAGTGCCCAAGATCAACCCTCAAAGAAGAAAGAGAAAAAAGTGACTATTGAAAATGTTTACAGAGGGAAAACCCATGCTACAGAGTTAAAAGAGGATAAAATTCAAACAAAATCAAAACATACCCCCAAAAATGGAAATTATCCACAAGCTCTGGAAGAACTAAAAATGGAGCTTATCCAAAAGATGGAAACCTTCTGTCAAGAAAAATGGGAAAAAATTCAGAAAGAGGTCAACAGCCTGACAGACAAGAACTCAAAATTGGAGACAGAACTGGAAGCCTCAAACAGAAAGGCAGACCAAACTGAAAAGCAAAATCAGTCCTTAAAGATCAGAATTAAGCAACTGGAAGATAATGATCTTGCAAATCAGCAAGAATTAATAAAGCAAATTTAAAAAATTAATGAATTAGAAGAAAACAAATATCTCACTGACAAGGTGATGGACCAGGAAAAACAGAGGAAGGAGAGACAACTTGAAAATCATTGGTCTACCTGAAAAACGTGATATAAACAAAAGTCTCGATGCCATACTATAAGAAATTATCGAAGAAAATTGTCCTGATGTTCTCAAGCAAGGGGGCAAAAGAGAAATAGAAAGGGTTCATAGAAGACCCTCTATACTAAATCCCCAAATGACAACCCCCAGGAATGTAATCGCCAAACTCAAGAGCTTCCAAGCTAAGTAGAAAATCTTACAAGAAGCTAAAAAGAGAAACTTCAGATACAGAGGAGCCCCCATAAGGATCACACAGCATGTAGCAGCAAACACACTAAGAAACCACAAAGCCTGGAACATGATATTCAGAAAGGCAAGAGAAATGGGTCTTCAACCAAGAATCAGCTACCCATCTAAACTGACTATATACTTTCAGGGAAAAGTATGGGCATTCAACAAAATAGAAGATTTCAAAGTATTTGCAAAGAAAAGACCAGAACTCAGTGGAAAGTTTGACATCCAAACACAAAGAGCAAGAGAAACATGAAAAGGTAAATCTGAAAGAAAGGGAAAAGGAGAAAAGTGTTTTTTTTTCCTTTTATTCAAACTCTCTTTTATAAGGGCTACAATTAGATCAGACATATATACTAACATATGGGGGAAATGTTATATGTAACTTTCAAAAATGGTATGCATTCATACAGTAATCAGAAGACTCACTCATAAGGAAATATTGGGACATTAACATGATTTGGAGGGGGAAAAACAAAAAGAAAGAAAAAGGGAGGGGGCATAAATGAGGGTACTAAGATATACTTGAAGAAATAGAAATAAATTAAATAGAATAATATTTGTCACACAAAGATAAACACGGGAAGGGGAGGAGAAGAATTCTCTTATAAGAAGGAGAGGAAAAGAATGCTAATTGTTATTACTTTAACCTTACTCTCAGTGAAATCAACTCTGAGAGGGAAGAACATCTAGATCCATTGGGATCCAGAATTCTATCTTATCCAACAGGGTAAGAGAGAAAGGAAAACTAAGGGAGATGGGAAGGGAGGGAGTACAAAGGAGAGGGGTTAGGGGAAGGTAACTAAAAGGGAGGAGCCATAAAGGGGAGGGTACTAGAGGGATTGATTTAAAGTAAACCACTGGTTTAAAGAGTTATAACAAAAGAAGAAACATCAGAAATAGAGGAGGAGATCAAAATGCCAGGGAAGTCACAAATAACAATCATAACATTGAACGTGAATGGAATGAACTCAATCATAAAACGTAGATGAATAGCAGAGTGGATTAGAAGCCAAAACCCCACCATATGTTGTCTTCAAGAAGCACACATGAGGTGGGTAGATACTCACAAGGTCAGAATCAAAGTTTGGAGTAAGACCTATTGGGCCTCAACTGACAGAAAGAAGGCAGGAGTAGCAATCATGATATCTGACAAAGCCAAAGCAAAAATAGACTGAATTAAAAGGGATAGGGAAGGTAAATATATCCTGATAAAAGGGAGTATAGACAATGAGGAAATATCACTAATCAACATATATACACCAAATGGTATAGCACCCAAATTTCTAATGGAGAGACTAGGAGAATTGAAGATGGAAACAGACATTAAAACCATATTAGTGGGAGACCTAAACAAACCACTATCAAATTTAGACAAATCAAATAAAAAATAAATAAAAAAGAGGTAAAAGAGGTGAATGAAATCCTAGAAAAATTAGAGTTATTGATTATATGTAGAAAAATAAATAGGGACAAAAAGGAATACACCTTCTTTTCAGCAGCACATGGCACATTCACAAAGATTGACAATACACTAGGTCATAAAAACATGGCATACAAATGCAGAAAAGTAGAAAAAAATTAATGCAACCTTTTCAGATCATAAGGCAATAAAAATAATGATCAGTAAGGTTACATGGAAAGCAAAATCAGAAATCAATTGGAAATTAAATAATATGATGCTCCAAAATTAGTTGGAGGACAAATCATAGAAATAATTAATAATTTCATTGAAAAAAATGACAATAGCAAAACATCCTTTCCAACCTTATGAGATGCAACCAAAACATTACTCAGAGGAAAATTCATATCCTTGAGTGTATGTATTAACAAATTAGGTAGGGCAAAGGTCAATGCATTGGACAGGCAAATCAAAAAACTTGAAAGTGAGCAAATTAAAAATCCCCAGAAGAAAATGAAATTAGAAATCCTAAAAATGAAGGGAGAAATTAATAAAATTGAAAGTGATAGAACTGTTGAACTAATGAATAAGACAAGAAGCTGGTACTTTGAAAAAACAAACAAAATAGGCAAAGTACTGGTCAATCTAATTTTAAAAAATGAGAGAAGAAAGTCAAATCAGCAGCATCTCAGATGAAAAGGGGGATCTTACCTCCAGTGAAGAGGAAATTAAGGCAATCATTAAAAACTTCTTTGCCTAATTATATGGCAATAAATATGCCAATCTAGGCGATATGGATGGATATTTACCAAAATACAAATTGCCTAGACTAACAGAAGAAGAAATAGAATTCTTAAATAATCCCATATCAGAAAATGAAATCCAACAGGCCATCATCGAACTCCCTTTGAAAAAATCCCCAGGGCCCAATGGATTCACAAGTGAATTCTGTCAAACATTCAAAAAACAGCTAATCCCAATACTATACAAACTATTTGACATAATAAGCAAAGAGGAAGTTCTACCAAATTAATTCTACAACACAAATATTGTACTGATTCCAAAGTCAGGCAGGTCAAAACTTTAGAAAGAAAACTATAGACCAATCTCCCTAATGAACATAGATGTAAAAATCTTAAACAAGATACTAGAAAAAAGACTTCAGCAAGTGATCACGAGGGTCATTCAATATAATCAAGTAGGATTTATACCAGGAATGCAGGGCTGGTTCAATTGTAGGAAAACCATCCACAAAATTGACCATATCAACAAGCAAACCAACAAAAATCACATGATTATCTCAGTAGACACAGAAAAAGCCTTTGATAAAATAAAACACCTTTTCCTATTAAAAACACTAGAAAGCATAGGAATAAAAGGGTCTTTCCTAAAAATAATAAACAGTATATATCTAAAACCATCAGCTAATGTCAGCTGCAATGGGGATAAACTAGGTACATTCCCAATGCGATCAGGAGTGAAACAAGGATGCCCATTATCACCTCTATTATTTAACATTGTACTAGAAACACTAGCAGTAGCAATTAGAGAAGAAAAAGAAATTGAAGGCTTCAAAATAGGTAAAGAGGAGACCAAATTATTGCTCTTTGCGGATGACATGATGGTCTACTTAAAGAATCCTAGAGATTCAACCAAAAAGCTAATTGAAATAATCAACAACTTTAGCAAAGTTGCAGGATACAAAATAAACCCATATAAGTCATCAGCATTTCTATATATTTCCAACCCAGCTCAGGAGCAAAAACTAGAAAGTGAAATCCCATTCAAAATCACCTTAGACAAAATAAAATACTTAGGAATCTATCTCTTGAGACAAACACAGGAACTATATGAACACAACTACAAAACACTCTCCACACAACTAAAACTAGACTTGAGCAATTGGAAAAACATTAATTGCTCATGGGTAGGACAAGCCAATATAATAAAAATGACCATCCTACCCAAACTTATCTATCTGTGGTACAATCGAACATAATGGACTTTTCCATTAGTGGCAATACAATGTCCCTGAACAATCTGCTGGGATCAAGAAGAAAATAAAAACACTACCCTCAAGCAAAGGACAAATAGGGGGAGTAAAAACACCGAGGAAAGGCAATAGTTTAACTGCAGGGGTGGAGTAAATTTGATTGAGGAGAGACTCTAAATGAACACCTTAATAAAAATACCAACAACATAGAAAAGAGTTCAGACTGAGGACACATGTGATACCCAGAGGAATCACGCATCACCATTGGGAGGGGTGATGGGAGGGTGGGGGGGGAGAAAAAGAAAATGATCTTTGTTTCTAATGAATAATGTTTGAAAATGACCAAATAACATAATGTTTCAAAAAACAAATATTTCAAAGATAAAGATGCTTTAAATATTAATTTCTTACCAATTTAAACTTCTTTTTAATAATTTATAGTTTATTCAATTTAACAAAAGCTATTACATGCCTATTACATCTAAGTTTAGAACATGTTTAAATACAAATTATATCACTGAGAATCAATTTAATTTACAAGAAAAATCAAAATTTAAATATGAGAATATATTCAGGAAATGATCAAATTAGACATTATTTAATATTAGACGTGCATTGTACAATGCATTAGAATTAGTATTTCGCAAACTCATGAGCTAAAAATTTGGAAAAGACTATAGTACAACCATCAAATCCAGCCCTCTTCTCTTAACAATGTGGCCCAGAGGGGAAAAAATCATACCTACATAGTTGTAGAGAGAAAAATATGAATTAGAACTCAATTCTCCTAACATCTCACTCTATATTTTGCAATCATGGAAACACACATGTGCATGCAAGAGCAAACTCATATGTAAAAGGATAGATATATCAGTATCTTTTTCAGGTAAAAATTAAGTAGTTTCTAATCTATATCTGACAAAATGAGGAATTGTGTTGAACATGTGTTTTTATGTTTTTGAGACAGGTTCATTCAAATGAAATTATAATCATGGAGTTCTAAATAGGTAGTCAGAATACAATATCACATTTAAGAATGTCTTTTGTTTTACTCTGGATTATTTATTATTTTTGTTGAAATGTTTTATTTATCAATTTAATGTATAATTCCATCATGAAATAATAGAAATATTTAATTTTAATAGCTCATGGAGGTAGTATAATGTGGTAACTAGAGAACTGGGCTTTGAGCTAGGAAGACCAACCTGACATTAGCTATCTCATCCTGGGCAAATCATTTACCTTTTGAGGGAATCTATGTCTTTCTCTAAGACTATGTTTTGCAACATTATATGTAAAATATAGAACTGGACATGTTCTCTGATTTTTTAACTTCTCAAATTTCTCCAAAATGGGAATAATGAACAAAAGATAAAGCATTTCTGCTGTTTCCATTGAATAAGAACCAGGAAACCTAAGGAGATTAAAACAATAAAAATTATGAACTAACAGCACAGAAAAATAATCCTTAACACTTAATTCATATTCAGCTTTGGACACTTCTTAATGGTATGACCCTGGACAGCCACCTAAATATTGCTGAATTAGTTTCCTGAACTGTAAAATAGAATGGTTATATCATTTATTTCACATGGTTCTTGTGATCAATAAATTAATAAGGATTTATTAAGTATCTACCATATTTCAGACACAATATCAAAAATTATGACTATATTTAGATCATGCATGGCAAATAGTCTCCATTTAGTAAATGCTTATTCCCTTCCCTGGGGGCAGAGTACCAGAATATGTGGATCCACCAGGTCTCCCTGAGCAAAGGTCCTAGTGTCAAGCAAGGCCAATTGAGTCCCCACCTCAGAAGTCATTTGGGACAGAAATTGTCTAATGTGGGAGGACACTGAAAAAGTTTTGAAAATCCCAAGAAAAATGTCTCCTAGCAGAAGATACCATCCTGTGTCTGCTTCCTCTCAATTCTGGTCCCTTTTATGTATTGTTTTATTCCATTTGACTGTAAGTTCCTTGAGGTCAAGGTTCATCTTTCATTTTCTTCTTTGTATCATCATTTAGTACAATGCCTAGCATGTAGTAGACATTTAAATATTTATTAAAAAAGAAGTATATATATATATATATATATATATATATATATGTATATATATATATATACACATGTATATATATATCACATACAGATATAAATGTGTGTGTATTTAGTAATATTTTTACAATGGTGCATGTATTCATTTACTGGGGGAAAATTTTGTTTTCAGTCTTTGTTGTTCCTGCAAGAAATCCCCTATTGAATCAAAATCCTTTGTTTCACTGTGTCTAATTTAATGATGAGGCTTTGTGATCTTGCTTATTATGCATGATTGTGTGCTTAAATATTGATATCTTATTGCTGTGTACATTGTGATTACGAGTTAATCTAAAATAAGCAAAATGAATGTTTAATCTTCAAAGCATTGGTGCAAAGTTTTAGAAATGAAACTTCATGACAAGACTTTTTTTTTTATGAGTGAATCGCAGAACTAGTGACAAAGATATTGAGAATACTGTTAAGGAAGCTGAGAATATTTAAAGGGGAGGAACATGAAATATTTATTAACCATTATAAAGATACATTGGTAAACTAAATTTCTACTAGGGCTTTCCCTCCTCCCTCAATGTGGGTTAAGATAGAGTTATTGTTGTTTTTTGTTTGTTCTGTTTTATATTTTTTTCTTTAAGGTCAACAAAGCATTTCCCAGGTCTTTGGTTGCCTTTGCACCTCTGAATACAGTTTCCTGGCATCATCTGTCCATATTGTCAGTGTCTTCCTGCTTATCTAAGATCATAAAAAGACCCACTAAAATCATGTTAGAAGGCTTAAGACTTGACCATACTCCTAAGGTCAATATTCAAGATACTCTAGACTGCTGACCAGTAGCATTTGCATGTGGGTTACATTGACTCAAGATGTGAGCTGCTATATCTTTATTGCTTATACTTTCTCTACTATGGATAACTAATCCTCCTTTTGATAACTATTGAATAATATACAAATGCTTTATTTTCTCTCAAGGTCAAACCAGATGTAACAATTTGTTGACCTGAACCAAGTTAGTTCATAATAGTTGATGTAGTTGATAATTGACAGGAAATGGCCTCATAATGCTTGAGGTGGTAGGATTCCATTGAAATTATAGGTGATGGAATGATCTTATGACCAGATGCAATACAATGGCACTTCTAGTGGGGTGTGAGGAGCACTATCAGAAGAACAGAAAACAGGATCCTACTCATACAGAACAATTAAATAACTAAGTGCTAAGGGAAAGTGATATGGAGGGTAAGTAAAATTACAAGAATCATCCATATTTTGATAGCAAGGAACTAGAAAGAAAGAGTGCCTGAACAAACACTGATACATAAATTTAACACAAAATCAGAACTTTGTGTATATGATAATTTTCAATACAAAGAATTATGAGAAGACTTACCTGAATCTATTTGATGATACTAAGTAAAGGAAGCAGAAGCAGAATTAATATACATAATAAAAAAGCAATAATATATAAATATTATAAACCAAACATACAAAATAGGCATAGAAATAACAACAGCAAAATAATCTTAAGTGTATATTATGAAATTATAAGTACCACTCTCAGCTTCAATGATGAGAAATAAAAAGGTCCTTTTGTTCCTTATCTGAAGAATCTGTGAATGTAAAGATTATTTCCATTTTGTTTGTTTTTGTTTGTAGCACTCAGCAATACCATGATGCCTTTTTTATAGTAAATACTTCCTGATATGTTTTGTTATTTGCTTATAAAAAGTTTCATAATAATGGCATAATGTTACATGATTTCACTTATCTACTTAAATGCTATTATTACTAGCTCTTCTTTGGTCACCAAATAAAGATTAAATGTTGGATTCTACCATTTAATATGATGTCTAGCTGGAAGATATAGAGAGCACAAGTGATAGCACTAACTTCCATCTTTCAGGGTATAAAATGTTATAATTTGTCTTATTAGTTATGAAAAGTACAAATCAATATCCATACACTTGACACATACATAAATGTGAAAAGTTGACAAAGGATATAAAAGTAATAATCACTGACAAACCTTAGATCAGTAGCCTTAACTATAGGAACTCGTAAAGTTAACCCATTTGATGACAGTAGATTTATTTCTGTAGATTGATTTGATCTCTTGAAATTGACTCATAATTTTTATTCGTTTTTGATTTTAACATCTGTAAAATGTATGTTTTTCTGTGCAAATAGTACAAAGTACTTTCATCCTGACTTCTAAGTTGATTGCAAATACTGTTCTCATTTGCAATGTCTTTGCAGGATGGCTTTGTAAGTTCATCTCTTTTTATATTTCTTTTTCTTGGCCATATTTATTTAGGAGCAAGAGTCCAGTAGTCATAAGGAAATTGGTGTTATATTTCTTTTCTGTTTCAAACATACAAAAATTTTTTTTTTAATTTTAAACTACTTTTAAGTCATCCAATATCTTTCTTTGACAGAGATTACCTTGTCCCCAAATCATCTTGTCATTCTACTTTATCTTATAGCTATAAATAGCAATCATCCACAAAATAAAATTATATTTATAATTTGATTATATATACATATATAATTATAATTTATAATTTCAAAATTAACTCATTCTGCCCCTTCCTTATACTGTTCCCATTTTGAAAGTCTTAGGAATGATTTCCAGACTTTTCTTTGTAAATTTCATTATAATGAGAGATTTATAAGAAAGGAAGATTATTGCTTTTCTTAATATTGTTATTTATTTTTTACATGTAAATTTGTCCTTTAAAAAGATGAGTTGTCTTTATTTCCCCAAATTTCATACAGTGCATTTAAATGGCAGTAGCCAAGAGTGATTTGTTCTTTTGGTGGCTAAAGATCATATGATTTCTTCTTTTAGGGGGTGATAGTCTGCTTCATTGTGAAGAAAAGACTGTCTAGACAATATACCTAAGGTCAGTTTTCCAAGTCTAAGTATCTTCAAATTGATAGAACAGTATCATGTTTATTTATTTTCTCTTTCCTCATTCAGTTCAGCAACCCTAGAATTAAGTGAAAACTTTGGATTCCAAAGGAAATGAGTGCTTACATCAGGTATTACAATGTTCCATTTTACATGACTTTATTGTAATATGGTCTACATATTTTTAAATTTTTATTTTAAAATGTTATTTCTCCCATTAATATTATTATTTTTAATATCTTCTGGTTTTACATCACACTCATTTCCAAAAATATTCTTTACCTCTTCTCTCCATAGGCAAAAACCAAAAAATAAGTTGTACAAAATAATATAAAAAGAATGAAAAACAGCTGCAAAATTTACCAATACATAAATCTGGAAGTATTGCACTGTCCCATTTCCATAATCCACCAGGTTTGTAAATAAGGGACTTTAATTTTCTCATTAATTTTTTGTTGCTGTTGTTCTGTTGTTTCAGTTGTGTCCAATTCTTCCTAACTCCATTTGGGTTTTCTTGGCAAAATACTGAAATGGCTTGGTCATTTCCTTCTCTAATTCATTTTCTTTCTTTTTTTTTTTTAAACCCTTACCCTCGGTCTTGGAGTCAATACTGTGTATTGGCTCCAAGGCAGAAGAGTGGTAAGGGCTAGGCAATGGGGGTCAAGTAACTTGCCCAGGGTCACATAGCTGGTAAGTGTCTGAGGCCAGATTTGAACCTAGGACCTCCCGTCTCTAGGGCTAGCTCTCAATCCACTGAGCTACCCAGCTGCCCCCTCTAACTCATTTTAAAGATGAGCAAACAGAGGCTAACAGGATTAGATGTCTCAAGCTAGATTTGAACTCATAAAGATGAATCTTCTTGGCTACAAGGCCTTGAGCATTATGCACTGTGCCACCTGGCTGATTATTTTTTTTTAGGGAAGTTTAATTCATTTGAAGAATAATATCGTGTTTTTCTGTGTACAAGGTATATTTATTGGATATGGTGCTTCCTGGTTCTGCTAACTTCATTTTGTTCCAATTCTTGATAATCTACATATTGACCATTTCACAGGGTGACATAATAATCCATAACTATCATCAATTTAAAACCCGCCTATGACTCCCTCAGCCCCATGATCTCAACTTGCCTCACATGTAACTGAAAAACATGAGTGCATTCACCAAGAGCAACCTGTTCTTCTTTGTTCCTCATCTCACATCACTCCATTTCCTTCATTTTCTCTTCTATCATCTCTGACTCACATGAGGAGTTGTGCCTTCTTGTCAAAGCAAAACTTTATACATGAAAAATGTGACCCCATTCCTATTTATCTCTTTCAGCAGATTTCTCCATCTATTATCCCAACTCATTTACTTACCTTTTATCTCTTTCTGTCTATTGGTTGATCCTCTACTGCTTTAACAACATACTTGTGTCTCCCCAAACCTCCAAAAAACTTGACTTATTCCTTCCATTCCCAGTATCTATCATCTATTTCTCTACTCTCTTTTGCAACTAAACTCCATGAAAAAACTGTCTTGAATAATTGACAGACACTTTATTCTTACTGTCTTCTTATATCTTGACAATATATATGGCTTCTACCCTCATCAATCAGCCAAAAATGCTCTTTCCAAATATTAATAGTGTGAATGTTAAAAAGTGTAAATGCCAAAACTGTAAAGGTTTTGGCCAAACTGTAAATGATAAGTTTTAGTGTTTTGACTTAAAATCTAAAATAAGTGGTCACCATGGGTAATTCCCAAATATGAAAAATACCCAAGTCAGCTGGGGATTTATGGAGATTTAAATTTAATATAAATGAAGGAATTAAGGGAAGGAGAGAGAGAGAGAGACAGAGAATAGCCAAGCAGTAGAAAATAGCCTAGGCCATTTGGCCTAGGCCTGAGCCTAAGGGAGAGTGAGTCAGTCTTTATTACTCACCACAAGATCTTCTCCAAGCAAGCTCCAGTCCTCCAGTGAATCTCCTGAACTGAGTTCAGAGTTTAACTCCACACTGAATTCAATTGCGAACTCCATTCAAAATGTCCTCACTTCAACTCGGAACTCCAACTATCGCCAAACTTCATTACCTGAACTGACTTCTCCTTTTAAAGAAATTTTCTCTTATGTCACCTCCCCTAAATCTTCATGTCTACCAATCACAGTAGATGCTTTTTTTTCCAGGACTTCCCATTCTTAGTTCTCATCTTCTTTGGTTCTCACCTTCTCTGGTTAGATTAAATCCTCTGAGTACTTCACACCTCTTTTGTTAAGCTTACCTTTTGTAAGTTGTTTGACCTTTTAGGTACTTATTTAACCTTTATAGGTACTTAGCACCCTTTTGCATTAGATCTAAAAATAGACCACCTAGTTTATGGTTCTAGCTTTACTATAAGATATGAGTTAGGGACTTTTCATTGTTCAATCAGGAGTTTGCAACTTTATATTCCCCTAAGGCACTGTCTGAGTAGGGTGGAGTAATTTTAAAAGTTCTCAATACATTCCTGATTAAGTATATTCATTGTTAAAAATGGGAAATAGCTTAATCAAATCTTTTAAAGTAGAGTCTGAGTAGTTTTAAGATTCACAATAGCCATTTAATCATGAGATCTAATGAACTTTTCTCAATATTCATCTCTCAAAACTTTGACAATATGAATTATTCTCTTCTCCTTATTATTATCTTTTCTCTATTAGTTTTTGAGTCACTTCTGGTTTTTATAGTTGCCTTATTGCTCCTTCTCAAATGCATTTGTTGGTTCTTCATTCATATCATAGTCATTAATAGTAGATGTCCCCCAAATTTCTACTGTCAGTCCTCCTCTCTCCTCTCTCTGTATTATTTCATTTGGTGATCTAATCAGCTACTATGTCTTCTACCATAATCTCTATGCAGAATATTGATGTAAACATCCAGTTCTAATTTTGTTCCATACCTCCTGACTCACATCTACAAATACTTATTCGACATTTTAAACTGGATATCTCATAGACATCTTAAACTCAACATGTTCCAAACTGAATTTATCTTCCCCCCAACACCCTCCTTTATTCTCAGCTTTCTCATTATTGTGAAGGGTACCGCCATTCTCCTAGTCACTCATAAGTTTACCACCTAGATGTTATCCTCAACTCCCCACTCATTCACACTCTCTATCCAATCTTTTTTTAAAAACCTATGGATTTTATCTTTGTAGCACCTCTCGTATGGGCACTCATCACTCCTTTGACTCAGCTGCTTGAATAGATTGCTGGTTGGTCTCTTGTCATCAAGACTCCTGTAATTCCAATTCATCCCCAACATTGCTATCAAAGAGAGTTTCCTAAAGTGCAGGTATGATCATGTTATACATGCATCCTCATATACCAAATTAAACAAATAAAATGAAACAAATCTCTAATATCTTTCTATCGCCTTCAGCATCAAATATAAAATCTTCTCTTTGACTTTTAAAGACCCCCTACATCCTGCCTCATTCTAGGTTTCCATTTTTACTACATAATATACCCTACCTTTCCCTTATATTGTGTGATCCAGTTGCATTGTCCTTTTTCCTGTTCCTGGAGTGTACATACACTTTGTTATCTTACTATTGGCAATTTAATTTGTTGTTTTCTTGTGCCTGAAATTCTTCCTCTCTCTCTCTCTAATAATACACATATTATATACATATACATGTGTACACCTAGAGAATCTATACAAATATACACATATTTAAATATGCATATGTTGTGTATGTATATACATATATACATATTATGAAGCTTAAATTAACTCTCCCCTGCCCATTTTTAGCTTTAATCATCAGAAGTATATACACCTCACTTACACTTGAGTGGGGGAGGTTTGTGACCCACTTGTGCAATAGTGGGTGAAAAATCAGAATCAACTTACTACTGCCTGGACAGCCCTAAGCAAAACTTTAGCTGTAATTGGTACAGGTAAATGTAAGGAAGTCATAGGAAGTGACAAAAAGGATTTATCCTTTAAAATGCCAAGAACTTCCTGTGAAGAGGACTTTAGGTCTTTTGTCCTCAACTTGACTTTGGAGGAGCTCTGACTGAGGACCTCAGACTGCTTCTATCTTCCTTAAAACTACCATGTGGGGCGAATGAAAAAGGCTGACTCCTTTCCTGAATTTTCCAAAGGTACTAGCCTCAGTAGAGACCTACCCTATTGAGAGAGTCCTCCTGCATCCCTAGCTCCTTGGCTCAAGGCTGAGACCCCTCAGGGTAAGAGCTAACCAGCCCTGCCTGGGTTGAGCCAGGGGCCCAAGCAATATACTTAGTAAATAGACTAGATATCTTACCAGATCCTCTCTGATTTTCTTACTTTCACTCTTTCCATATTTTATAAATTGTCAAAATAATTCTCTTTGGAATATGACTAAATTCCTGTTGACCCTACTCCTAAATAATTCAGTCCAACCTTTTATACTAATCGCTTACATTTCTACCCCTTAAAATATTCTGTGATGAAAATATATTATGGATTCAGTAACCAATGTTGAAATGCAAACTGACTCCCATGATGGCTATTTGGGGATAATTGTAGTTATTCTTAATTTTTCCTATATTATATTGGAAGAGCATTGGACTACTTTTTTATTAAATTTACAGGAAAGAAGTGGATAAGTCAGCATGTTTTAACTTTACCTTTGTTCATGAAGGAAACCTACTTAAACTACTCTGATGTTTTACGTAGTGAGTATAGGACTCTGGCCCCTGCTAGATAAGGGCCAGGAAAAAGAAAAGACAATTTGCATTAGGAGAACAAAATTGGTGGAAACAACTTTCCAAGAAAAGAAAATTATTTCGTTTCTGTGGGGGGAAATCTGACAAAGAGTGTAACAAGCTAGTTGTTTAAAAGCAACATATGGTCCTATTTGTAGAAATATCTATTTATAATCTCTGCTAGTGTTAAAGTAATCACAGTAAAATTTTCAGTCCAACTCATTTTTAAAACTAACTGGTTTTGTTATGTCCTTATGTGCTTAAATGAATCTGCTGCCAAATAATACTGTCATCTAATGAATCAAATTAAAAGCTTTAGGTCAGTCACACTGTTTCTTCACGTAAAATCTTAAAATGTAATTTAGTAACACTAGTCATGGAAATGTTGCTGTCCTGCTGTCCTTGTGTGTGTGTGTGTGTGTGTGTGTGTGTGTGTGTGTGTGTGCGCGCGCTTGCTGCTAAGATGAACACTGGGGAGTGTTTGTTTCTTTTTTATGCAATTGATTCGGCTAAAGCTCTAAAACAGACCATAGGTAAAATATTCAAAGAAATCTCAGAAAACAATAAAGATATAATACTTAATTTGGAATTTGCTATAAATGAATAGGTCTACATAAAAAAATAGCAAAATAATTTTGCACTGTGGTTAATGCCAAACAGAGGCCTTTGTATTTTAATACTAGTGTCCATGAAGATAGGAATAAAAATAAAGGTTTGTTATAAATAGAGCAGTGGCTGATGAGAGTAGAACTCTGGTATACCTACCATAGCTCAGCTCAGAAAGAATAGGCTTATTGAGCAAGTATAAGAGTAAGAGATGTTACCTATCTCTATCAACCTTTAAATATAGTTCAGAGACAAGAATATAAAGGAAGAAATAATGTGTTCAACAGTGTCTAACAGTGGTCAAGTGGTCAATGATATAATTGTCAAAGTATGATTTAATTTTTAGAAAACCATTGCTAATCTCTGAGAGCATATTTTCAGTGAGGCCATAAATGAAATTGCAAGTGGTTAAGGACTGAATGAGTGATAAAGAAGTATAGATATCCATTCCGGAGAACAATTTGGAACTATGCCCAAAAGGATATAAAACTACATATACCTTTTTTTTTTTATTCAGCAGTTATGTTACCAGCTCCATATCCATATCCCAAAGAGATCAAAAGAAAAGGGAAAGGACTCCTTTGCACAGAAATATTATAGCAGGTTTTTTTTTTGTGGCAAAGATTAAAAAATTGAAGGGAAGCCCCTTAGATGGGGAAATGGTTGGACAGATTTGCTATATGACTGTGAGAAATACAAGAAATGATAAGAGGGATGGTTTCAGAAACCTGAGAAAATATATGAACAGGTGCAAAATGAAGTGAGCAAAACCAGAACATTATATAGAGTAACAGTAATATAGAAAGATGAACAACTGTGAAAAGTGTATCACCTGAATCAATATCATGATACAAGATAATCTGAAGGACTCATAACAAAAAATGTTATCTACCTTCAAAGAACTGATGAACTCTAATTGTAAAGTATCATTTTCCACCTTATATTCTTGGTTTTTCCAATATGACTGATCTGAAAACATGTTTTACATGATTTCTTATGTAAAATTGATATTGTTGACTTCTTGAAGGTTAGTAGATAGAAAGCTAGAGGAATAGAATTCAGGACTCTAATATAAAACATATCAAAAATAATTTTTCTTTTTCATAGCATACTTTATTTTTCTAATTATATACATTAACAATTTTTAATATTTAATTTAAAAATTATGAGTTCTACATTATTTTTTCCTCCCCCTTCTCTGGGACCATAAGCAATTTGATCAAGGCTATATATGTGTGATCATGCACAACAAATTTCCACATTGGTCAAGTTTTGGAAGAAGACATAAAACAAACAAAACTACATGAAAATTAAGTATAAAATAGTGTGATTTGTTCTCTGTTCAGATTTCATCAGTTCTTTCTCTAGAATAGGCAAAATTTATTGTCCTTAATACTTTAGAATTGTATTACTGAGAATATATAAGTCATTCATAGCTGATCATCATTGCTGTTACTATGTACATGGTTCTCTTGTTGCTACTCCTTGCTCTTTGCACCAAGTCATGTAGGTCTTCCCAGGATTTTTTCTGAAACCTTTCTGTTCATTACTTCCTATAGCACAATAGTATTCTATTAAAATCATATAACATAACTTGTTCAGCCATTACCCAGTTGAAGAACATCCACTCAATTTTCAATTCTTCACCAACAGAAAAGGATATTCTATTAACATTTTTGTACAAATAGGTCCTTTCCCCTTTTATATCTCTTGGGATAAACTTATTAGTAGTATTGCTTAGTCAAATGATATGCAGTTTTATAAGCCTTTGAGCATAGTTACAAATTGCTCTCCAGAATGGTTAGATGAGTTCACAACTTCATCATTAGCTCAATGGTGTCTAGGAAATTTATTTTTTTTAAAGGTGAACATATCATATGTTGCTATTTTCCTTTTTAATGAAGGTATGAAGAGAGGAGCAGGTTGGTAGCTGGATAGTTTGGAAAAAGATAGAAGACATTCAGAGCAGTAGGGGATGTTGAGGATGTCTTTCTTTTCCTCTGAAACAAGAAAACAAACTTAAAATTGAACTAAGACATTTCAACACAGATGTGTGTGTGTGTGTATGGAGGGAGCACAGATTTGTTGACTTTAATTTCCTCAGTAAAATCAAAGACTAATGGAATAAAAAAAATTAAAATATTTTTAAAAAGACATTCGGGACAAATGTGTAATTAAAACATTTAAATGTACAGCTATGTGCCATAGTGAATAGATATTAGACCTGGAGTCAGGAAGAACTGAGTTCAAATCCATCATTAGAGACTAACAGTATGATCCTAAGCAATTTACTTAAAGTTGTTTCTCATTTTTTTTGTCTGTAAAATTACCTGGAAAGGGAAACACAAACCACTCTAGTATCATTCCTATTAAAACTGCAAATGTAGTATCAAAGACTCAGACCCAACTGAAATGATAAATGACAACATCAAAAGACGTTTGATAGTAAAAGAATTGTTGTGGAAGACTTTTGCTTTGCCTCACATCTGATGTGTATGGAACTTGTGGTAAGAAACTCTTTCACTCATTGTAGTTCAACATAGGTTTTAAAAATTAATAATCCTAGAAATAACTTGACAATAGAGGTTCAGTGACTTACCCAGGATGACACCATCAGTTTAGTATTAGAGGGAGGACTTCAACCCTGATGTTTATAATTACAGAGCTAGCTCTTTTCAACTAACTAATGCTGTTACACCAGAGAGCAAGATAATTCCAGAATAAAAATTGTAGAAGAACCATGAGGTTCAAGTTATGGTATTATACTTTGAATACAATTAAGTGAAAAATAGTATTAGCAATGGAAACCAGAAAGATTCCTTCCTTGTCTAAATAGTGTTTACAGGTCTTTTATCAATGATCAGAACTCCAGTGATAAAGTGCTAGGTTAGATGTTCTCCTTCCTGGGGACTTGTACCTTGTGTTTCAAATAAAATAATGGGAATATTACAACAATGCTAAAATATTTACAATTCAACTGACTTTGCCAAGAGTCCCATCCAAGATTGATGTTATTGTTTCAGAGCCAACACTTGTCCCTTTGACATCAAATTGTGTCCTGCATCACAAGAGAGTAATCAGTGCTAACTCCAACCTAATTCATGTGTCTATAATTTGGCATATAGGTGGGGAACCTTTCCTAAAAAACCATTTCCCATTCATTCAGGTTAAGATCTGCCATCCCTGAACCATAATCATGTGATGAAAGAAGTGCTGTTCTGGCATTCAAATTCTGACTCTGCTACTTGTTGAATATTTTTTAGTCATCTATCTTCTTTGGCCTTAAGTTTCTCATTCTTAAAATGAACAAATAGGGCCAGATAAATTGAAAGACCTTTTTACCAGCTCTCAGCCCTGTGAAAATCAAGGGGAAATGATAGTTTGCATTTCTGAAACACTATAAATTTTACAATGAGCTTTCCTCACATCAACATCATACCTTTGCTAATGCAAAGGTCAATTGGTTCATTTGTTCTATATGTTTTTATTCAAACTTATTTCCTTAGTATAAGGGAGTTTATCAGTTCAGAACTGCACCTCCTTTGCAACAGTTACTTCTTCAACAAGAAGGTCAAGTGACTTGCTTAGGGTCATGTAGTCAATATGTTTCAAAAGAATGATTTTTATTACATCTATTTTAAAATCCAAGAAATGACATAAAATTAACAGCATTTAACTGGGACTTCATTTATATGTTATATAAATGATTATTCCCTTCCCTTTCTTCCCTATAAAGGCTTGGAAGTCATTTATCCGTAGATCCAAACATGTTGAAGAATAGGAACTCTTACTCAAATCAAAACCCTTTAACTTTAAGACCAATTGACTTATTCCTACCTATACTACACTACCGTGCCAGCAAGACAAAGCTTATTTTTCAATTAATTTATTGAATTCATTATTCAAGGTGTTTCTCCCCATGACTGATTTTGTTACTTCTATCTGTGTTGAGCAGACCTCCTCAAATGACTCATGGAGGAAAGAAAGGTAAAAAGTAATCTAACTTCCCTGTCCTGTATGACATCCTATTAGTTTTAAATCAGTGCTTGCTGTGTAGTATTGAAGTGTACTTAGTGTCAAGGACAGTTAATACTTGAGCACTCACTTTAAAAAAAAAGCTGATGGCTAAATGGATATCACATAAAAGAAACCTTTTGAAAAAGAAGCTCTAGGAAGATAGATGCTAGAGTGTGCATTCTGATGCATCACCATTCTTTCCTTTCTCCAACTCTTATTTCATGCAAGGTTTAGGTTTTGAGTTTTTATTATAAGATGTGCATTTTCACAGGTCCTGGTTTATAACTGTGAATATGTGTACTATGTGCATTGTGCATGTATATGTGCGTGTGCAAAGATGAAAGAGCACTGGATGAACCTGGAGTTGGAAGATCTGTGTTTGATTCCTACTACTACTCACTTCATCTTATTAGATTTTGATTACATTTTTAATTTACATCAGATCCTGCACCATTGAGGATCTAAAAACAAAAATGAAAAGGAGTCCTCAAAAAGTCTCCATTGTACTAGTGGGAGGAAATTACTTGCATATTGATAATTAAAGACAGATAGGGATCATTGCATAATGAGCACTGGACTTTAAATCAGGAAAGTTCGATTTCAAATTCTGCCTCAAACACTTACTTGTATTGTTGTACAATATGTATGTATAATTAGCTTATTTCTAACCTAATTAATGTTGGAAAGTCAAATGACCCTGTCTGACTCTCAATGTCCATATCCATCAAATAAGTGAGTTAAAGCATCTAAGTTCCACCCCACCCTAAAATTATGATGTCAAGTATTTTGGAAATAAATATGAAGTATAAGTATCCTTTCCACACCACTGAGTTAGGAGCATTTCCCATGATCTGGAAAATCCTCCTAAAATTGTTTTGACCTTCCCTTCATGACAGAGAAGTTTGAATTTGTTCTTTCTTTTATAAAGTATTTACAGTACTTTATAGCAAAATTTTAGTTAAGTATTTGTTCATAGGATGCTGTATGCATGTCTGAGTTTCTAAGCATTTTTTAAAATTTAGAATATTTTCCCATGGTTACATGATTCATGCTTTTTCCCACCCCACTTCCCTCTCCACTCCCAGAGCTGACAAGCAACTCCACTGGGTTATACATGTATTATTGTTCAAAACCTGTTTCCATGTTATTCATATTTGCAGTAGAGCGATCACTTAACATCAAAATCCCAATCATATCCCCATCAAACCATGTGATTGATCATATGTTTTCCTTCTGTGTTTCTGCTCCCACAGTTCTTTCTCTGGATGTAGATAATGTTTTTTCTCATAGGTTCCTCTGGATTGTCCATAGCTGCTAGTAGAAAAGTAGATTGTGCTACAATGTATCAGTCTCTGTGTACAATGTTCTCCTGGTTCTACTCCTCTCACTCTGTATCAATTCCTGGAGGTTTTTCTAGTTCACATGGAATTCTTCCAGTTCACAACTACTTTCAGCACAATAGCATTCCATCACCATCAGATACCATAGTTTCTTCAGCCATTTTCCAATTGATGGGCACCCCTTCATTTTCAGATTTTTTGCCACCACAAGTAGTGTGGCTATAAATATTTTCGTATGAGTATTTTTTTTCTTATTATCTCTTTAGGGTACAAACCCAGTAGTGGTTTGACTGGATCAAACAGCAAACTTTCTTTTGAAGCCTTTTGCACATAATCCCAAATTGCCCTCCAGAATGGTTGGACCAACTCACATGAATTTCTAAAGTTTTTCTATGTCACCTATGGTTTCCACAAAACTCCCCCAACATTCCCATTTAATTTCTTATGCTGACCCATGACATATCAAAACTACAATGTGGAAAGTCAGATGTGGAAGGGAAATTGGTTTTGGGATGAGGTTAAAAAATACTCACATGTACATTGAGTAAGGAAAGTTTTATTTTAGAGATGCAGAGTTATACTTACATGATTTAAGAATTAGCACACTTTTAAGTTTAATACATATGTGTATATATATATATATGTATATATATATATATATATATATATATATATATATATATATATATAAACATTTTCTCCATCACATTCTCGAATCCAGGGAATAAGAAAATAATAAATCAATTTCATAGAATTTTATTGTAGCATTTGATAATTTCCAAGATGCAAATACTCATATTGTAAATATAACACAGTCTCTCATGAGCCACTGGAGCTGGCTCCAGGATACTGCTAATATGGCCTTTGCATGATCTAGGTCTCCATTGAGTCACTCACAAAAACTTTTTAAAGATTTATTAATCTCCGTTGTCAAATGAGGTGGTTAGATTTTGGTTTTTATCTCTAGTGTGCTCTGATTCTGTGCTTCATGATATATTAAATGGGCCATTGGTCAATTGGAAACACTTTAAAGTAAGTCTTTTAGAAGTAAGTTTATATTACATTAAACCTATTTGATACAACTTTTTTTCCCTCTGCAACAGAGATTCTATCTCAGATTAAGAAATAGGTTAATTGCTATAGAAGCAAGAGTAGAAGAGGGAACCTAGCTGAGATTTTCCAACATTTTCCTCCAAATATTTTTGAAATAATCACTCAGAAATAATTCTGTGGTGAGAGAGTCAATAAAACAACAGTGACAAATCTTTTAGCCCAAGAGAATTTAAGAGGTCTATAGGAGAGTCTGTTACACTGAACCAGAGGCAATACAAGAATTTATCCTGTGTTTATACAGGTAGTAGGCCTTGGAGACCACTAAGACAAACAGCAGCAGCAATAGCAGCAGTTTCCAGGTCTTGCGGCCCAGAGACAGCAAGAAGATTGCTGTCTCATAAGAGACATAAGAGTTACCGAGCTAATACTGGGTTTAAGATCAGGAACTGTTTCTCAACTCTAATTTGCATCACCAGCTCTGGATCACAGTTTTGGAATGGAGAAAAGCAATTATGGCTGAACACAGAATAGAAGGGTACCAGGTTTTAACTAATGAGAGCTGAAGACCTAGTCATAGTTGCAGAGCCAAGAGGGGTATTAGTACTTACAGGTATAGGGGAACTGATGGCTTTATTCAGTAAATACAAGATGATAGACCAAGAGACCAGATAACCATCCCTTCAAAGCCTAGAGATAAAATTTCAAGAAATCAAAAAGGAAAAGTACCCCAATATCCCTGATCAACGGGGTAAAATAGAAGAAATTCACAAGTCAGCTCCAAAAATAAACAGTAAAATGAAAATTCTTAAGAATAACCTTTCCAAATTTCAGAGTTTTCAGATCAAGGAAAAAATATCATAAGCAGCTAAAAGGAAACAATTCAGATATTGATGAGTCACAGGCAGGATAACAAAATATTCATCAGCTTTTACCTCAAAGGAATGGAGAACTTTCAGTCATTTCTGATGAAGTCCAGAGCTTAATAGAAACTTTGATTTTCAAATACAAAAATCAAGAAAAGCATAGAAAGGTTAACATGAAAGAGAAATCATAAGAGTTTCTATAAAATTAACATTTTTATATTCCTATATGGGAAAATGGCAGTAATTCCTAAGAACTTTATCATTATTAGGGTAGTAAGAAGGATTACAGAGATAACTAGCCTGTTCAGTGGATAAAATGTTGGACCTGGAGTCTGGAAGATATGAGTTCAAATCCAGTTTCAAATACTAGCTATGTGACTCTGGGGAAGTCTCTTAACTTCTTTTTGCTTTAATTCAATTAATACTTTAGTATCTAGATCTAATGAAAAGATACTTTTGCAAAGTACTTTGCAAAGAAAACCCCATGGGCATCATAGTTCACAGGGTTGACCATGATTGAGTGCCTGAACAATAAAGGAGTATACATTGACAGAGGGCATGTGAGATGGCTATGATGGAATTGTAAAAATAAAATTAAGGGATGGAAAAGAGGAATGAACAAAAATAAGAGAATTGAGAAAATTATCTCACATAAAAGAATTATTCAAGGAAGTTTTTTATAGTAGAGGAGAATTAAGGGATTGGACTGCTTTAAACTCACTTTCATCAAACTTTCCTTTTATAGACATATCTGTGTGTGTCCTCTCTTTGAACATATATATGCAGATTATATATATATATATATATGTACATATATGTTTCTCACTTTGAAATACAGACACAAACACACACTCAAATGGGCATATAATTCTATAATATATAGTAGGCAATAGAGAAGTTGGAGCAAAAAGAGATAAGAGAAAGAGGGGGATGATAAAAGAGAGGGCGAATTGAGAGAGATAATGAACACAAGTAAAATAGACATTTGATGAGGGAAAAGGTACAAAAAAGTAGAAAATAGGATGGAAAGAATTAAGCAATTGACAATCTTAACTATCAATATTAATGGGATGAACATTTCCACAAAACAGAATCTGTAGAACAGGTAAGAAATCAGAATTTAACAACATGCTGTTTGCAAAAGATGCAGTTGAAAAAGAAAGACAAAATTAAAATAAGGTGTTAGAAAATAATTTCTAATGTTTCAGCTGAAGAAAAAATAAAGCATGGATAACAATAATGAATTCAGACAAAGCAAAAGCAAAAGAAGATCTAATGAAAAGACAGTGGAAATACAACTTGTTCAAAACTGTGAATTTCTATTTAAAAATTTTATAGCAAGTTTCTCTGATGAAGGCCTTATTTCTCAAATATATAGAGACCTGAATCACATTTATTAAAATAAGAACCATTCCCCAATTGAAACATTGTCAATGGCCATGAGCAGGTATTTTTCAGAAGGAGAAATCAAAGCTATCTATTGTCATATATATAAAAGATCTAAATCTCTATTGACTAAACAAATGCAAATTAAAAGAACTCTGAGATACCACCTTCCACTTATCAAATTTGCTAGCATGACCAAAAAAGAATGTGACAAATACTGGCTGGGATATGGAAAAATAGGGAATTAAGGCATTGGTGGTAGAATTGTAAACTGCTATAATGATCCTGGAGAATAATTTGGAATTATGCCCAAAAGATTATAAAACTGTGCATGCCTTTTGATACTGCAATATAACTATTAGTTATGTATTTTAAAGAGATCAAAGAAAAAGGAAGAAGATATATGTACAGAAATATTGAAAGCAAATATTTTTGTAGTAGCAAAGATTTGGAAATCGAAGGAATACACATCAATTGGGCAATGCCTGAACAAGTTGTGGTTTTGATTTTGATAGAATTTTTGTGCTATAAGAAAAGATGAGTGAGATGGTTCCAGAAAAATCTGGAAAGAGCTAAAAGAATCCATGCATAGTGAAATGAGCTGACACAGGAAATCATTGTACAAAATAATAATATTCTAATGATGACCAACTGTGAAAGATGTCGGTGCTCTGATTAATAAAATGATATGAGAAAATTCTGAAGGACTTTTAATGAAAAATGCTGTCTATCTTCAGAGAGGGAACTGAAGAACTCTTTTTACAAATTAAAGTATGCTTTTTCATTTTCTTTATTTTTCTCCTTTTTTGGACACTCAAATAATGTTAAAATGTGTTTTGTATAATTTTACATATGTAATTTATATTATATTGCTTGCTTTTCAGTGAATGGGAAAGATGTTGGTTGTAGGGAGAATTTTGAATTTGAAATTTAAAGAAAATGTCAAAAATAATTTATTTTAAAAATAAGTAGGCTACCTTTATATAGTGTGTGGGTTTAATGAAATACCTAAACCTTTCTATTTTTTACAGTGGTCCTGGCTAAAATGTTAGAAATACTTCTTGCTAATAAATATGATATGGGTCATATTTTGACTCACCAGATAAATCAAGCAACTTTTAAACTTCTGGCTTACTAAATCTTTCTTGCCTAAATTCCTTCCTATTTTTCTATTCTCTTTACTTTCTTAATCCCCTCATACATGTTATATTGAAGGCAAACTGGCCTCATTGTATTTCTCATCAAGGACATTCAATTTCTTCTCTCCATGGCTGATTCCATCATCCAGAATTCTTTTCCTTCATTCATTTACATTTTTGATATCATATTGCTCTCAAGACTCAATTCAAACAACATCTTTTACATGATATTTCTCCTGGTCCCTTTTAGATTATCAATGCTTTGATCTCAAATTACCTTGTATTTATTTTATATATCTTTTGTGTGTCCCTATATGTATATGTTGATTTCCCTAAATGATTATAAAATTCTTGAAGGAAGGGCCTGTTTATATTTTGCTTGCTCTCACCAATTATTAGCATAGTACCTTAAAATTAAGTTTAAAAAATTCTTGATTAATTGAATAATTGTTTACGATACATATATGTTGTGAGATATGCAATGGTTTCCTTGCAAGCAACAGGTTTCTAATAAACCACTACATTCAAGAGTCATACATTATAGCATGTAAAAGAAAGAAAAGAAATGGGACTAGAAGTCCTGGGGAGCAGCACTTGGGGAAGGAAGAAGAACAGTATTTTTCTCTGCCCCTCAAAGAATAAGATTGTGTCATAACCTTGCATAACCAAGCCAACATAAACAATAGGTAAAGTGAAAAGAGTGAGATTGAAAGTGGGACAGCAGTTAAAGGAGTATCAACATCCATCTCATCTCTAGTCCTGTTTTACCCATTTATCTGGACAACTGAGCTCCTTTTCTCTACCTGGCTAACATACACTCTGGTGCCAGTTCTTCAGTGGATGATATTGCTGCTACTATTTTCACTGCTGGATTCTGAATTGCAGCCATGACTCTGAGATATTTACTACATCTAGATACCTATTTTAATTTCCAGTGATCTCTGCTGCCCTCCAATCAGCATCTTCATAATATTTGTGTAGGGCATCAAATGAAAATTAAATTTCTGCCTCCATTCCTCTTTTTTTCCCTGGGTGTTCCAGAAGAAAGAATAATATCTCTGATGTCAGTGGACCTGTATTCAAATCCCACTTCAGATGCATACTAACCATGTGATTTCTGGAAAGGCACTTAACCTCCATGGGTTTCAATTTCTTCAGGCATAAAATTAAGTCATTGTACTTAGATGGCCTCTGAGGTCTCTTACACTCATGAATTATTAACTTACATGTGTATGTAACAACATGTTAAGTTTTTGTTACTTGATAACAGAGCCATGATGGTAGTTTCTGTATTTAGGGACCACATAGTGCTGAAGGCTAAAGGATTTAGTAGGTTGTGTAGACAAAAGAAATTTCTGAAGGATTTAACTCTGATGAGAAAATATTTTTTGTCAGATTTTATCATGGTGTATTTTAAGTGTGCCATCAAGTCTAAACTATCCTCTCCACTGACTATACTTCAAGGATTCAAAACAAGTACTGATTTGAAACTAATGAGATGTCATATAGACAAGGAAGCCAGATTGCTTTTACCTTCTTCCTGCCTGCATGGAGTGAAAAGGACTACTTGACACAGAAAGAAGTTCTGAGCAAGGTCCCTACATTCACTTTTAAATAATGGAATTGTTCCATACCACATTGGAGAGATAATAAGATAACGTGTCAAGAATACAACTCTTAGAGTAAGTTGATGTGAGTTCAAGTTGTGAAACTGATATGCAGCAAGGCAAATTAACCCCTTAGAGCTATAAGAGGAATAATACTTGAATTATCTATTTCATGGAGTGTTTAAAGCAATAGCACTGTGGCAACTATATGACTGAGAAAAAAGTGTCTCATAAACTAATGGAGGAGTATCAGTTTGCGTAGCTGAATGAATGAAGAAGCATTTATTTATTATACTCTGTGCTAGGAACTATGGTAGGTGCTAAGGATACAAATACAAGCAAAGGAGATAGTCCTTGCCTTCCAGGAGATTTCATTCTAATTGAGAAAAGACTAATTGCTAATTGTGGAGTTGATATTTAGTGGGAAGGGAGTAGAGCTTTGGATATAGAGTTTAGGACATTCTTTCCTTGTAAAGAAATATTGAGAGAAATATTGTCAGAAATTTGAGATACTTATACAATATTAGTAGAGCTGTGAACTGATACAACCATTCTGGAGATCAATCTGGAACCAGTAACAATGGACCATTAAACTGTGAATACCTTTTGTTCGAATAATACTACTACTAGGTCTATATCCCAAAGAGATGGGATATTGGAAAGATATGAGGAAATAACCTACAGGCACAAACATATTTAAAGCATATATTTTTGTAGTAGCAAAGAACTAGAAACTGAAGGGATGTTCATTAATTGGGAAAGCATGAATGTGGCATATCATTGTAATGGAATACTCTTATGCTATAAGAAATAGCAAACAAGATGATCACATGAATACTGGAAAGACTTGTATGAAGTGATGTAAAGTGAATTGAACAGAACCAGGAGAACAGTGTACATGGTAACAAAAGTAATATATTGGCTCAATTGTGAATAATTTAATTATTATTACCAATGCAAAGATCCAAGACAACTGCAAGATATTAATGAATGAAAAGGATGTCCAACAAATGGAGTCTGAAAGGTTGAAATATACCATTGTTCACTTTATTTATTCCATTAATTTTTCTCTAGTGTAAGCAAAATATGTCTTCTTTCACAACATGACAAATAGGAAATATGTATTATATGATAATATATGTATGATTTTTATAATATTACCTTACTTCTTATAGGATTAGGGAGAATGAGAGGGAGAGACAGAAAATTGATTGAAAAATTTTAATAATATAACTTAAAAAAGAAATAATCAGGAGCTTTAACTTGAAACTAAAAATTATATCACTTGGGCTAATAATGCATACATATATATACATGGAGGTGAGACCAATCACTGTCTGCCCTCAACCTTTTATATTCCTCCTGGTAGTCTTTTTTTGGGAGATGGTAGAGCAAGGAAAAGCTATAAATGTTAATTCTTCTGTCCTTGTGAGTAAAAAAATCAGAAAAAAAAATATGTGGACCTATATTATGTAAGCAAAAGAATCTTCATACACCTCAACTATATTTGTTACATATCTACCTTCTTTTTCTCTCTATTTGTCTATTGATCTGCAATGATTATTTTCCCTTTTGATAGAGAGCCATTATTTGTTTATTTGTATTCTGACTATTTCTTTTATTCTCTTCCTAGTCTGTCTCTCATTATTTTTTCAACAATGAAATTCCATGTTGGTCCCTAAAGCATTAAAACATTTAGAAAATGAATTTAGGGGTTCATTTTTTTAACATCTTCAGTTTTTTTTTTTTATTTTTGCGTATCACAAGGGAAACAATCCATCACTGAGAAATTCTTCTGTTTCTTTCTCTTCATTCACAAATTCATTATCTCAGTTTAATCCCTCATTACTTCTCAACTGAACTATTAAAATGGCTTTGTAATTTTTTCTCCTTGTTCAGTCTTTTCTCTCTTCCAAATCATTTTCCAGCCTAAAAAAAAGTTCTCATGTAACACAAATATAAGCATATTACTCTTCTGTTTGGTGCTTGAAGTCCTTCCCGTTCTGGATCCATCATATCTTTATAGATTTACTTTACTTGCTTCCATTCATAGAGTCCATATATTTTACAAATTGTTCTGCTTACTTTCCCTTGTTAACAACACTTTCTCCATGCCTTTTCATTAGCTAGCACCCAGGACTAATAATAACAACTGACATTTATAAGGTTGCTGGAGGCCATCATACTCTGGCTGACAAGGTCATAGTCTGGGGAAAAGGAGTCTGCAAAGCAGACCCCCCAAATGAATGTCCCCCTCCCCCAACCCCTTTTCTGTGACTTCTCTCCTCAACTTCGCTAACTAAAGGACTTATTATGAATACTAATCTCTCCACAATACAGGAGAAATAATATAAGAGCAAATACTTATAGGATCAATAAATATACATTCCACTTTAAGCCCCTTAGATTAGTACCCCAAAAGGATTGTAATTACAGAATCAAAGCCCAAAGATTATTGCATATAACCCCTCCTTTCTCAAGCACAAGATATGCTTCAAGGCTTTACAATAAACACTGACCAAATGCTTGAGCACCATAATAAATCTTTCCCTACAGTTATCACACTCCAATGAATTTGTTGATGAACAGAAAATAAGCAGCATTGCTAGGCACTTCAAAGTAACGCAAGAAAAACAGAACTTGTAAATTGTGGAAAACCCCCAAACTGGTCTACTTTAAGTCCTCACACTTAAATATGAAGATGTTTTGTTATTTATTTCCCAAGCAATTGTGATTGATAGTGAAAGCTGACCAAAAGCACAATGATCCTCTCAGCAGGTCAAGGGATACTAACTTACTAATGGCTTTATTCACATTAATAATATCTATCACAGAGTATTGTAGAAATGCAATAAGTGACCACAGAATTCTTTGTTGTAGTAACATTATAAGAGTGTTGTTTAGATGATTTGATATTATCCAATCAAAATGTAGAAAGTCACATATGTAGAAGACTGATTGTGTGTCAAAGAAGCATGGAACAAAAAAACCTATATAATAAAGAAACCACGGCGGCATTATGGCAGATCACTGTGTGTGATGCCTGCATATGTGGGTTGAATGCATAGTGTTTCTTATCTCCTTATTCCAACTGGGTTGTCACATCTGGGCAGAGAGACCCTGGGTCCTCAGAGAGGCCACTGGATGGAACTTGCTATATTTCTGAGATTGTGCAAAATACTTTTCAATTATCTCATTTGATCCTTACAAAGTAGGTGTAATTATTATCTGCATTTTACAGATGAGAAAACTGAGGCAAATAGAAACTAGAGGTTAAATGGATTTTTAATAGTTCCATAGCTATTAAATGTCTGAGTGTGAAATTAATGCAGGTTTTCCTGACTCCAGGGTTCAGCTGTCTATTATCATAGGTGCCTCTAAAATATATTTGTCTTCTCACTTGTTTCTTACAAGTTTGAACTTGGGTTCTACTTAAAATAAAATTTCTTTCCATTGCTTCTCCTACCCCTGATTGTATTGAATATGCAACATTTGAATTTCAATAACTTTTTTTCCTCCATGGGGGCCTTTGACCAAATTAATATCTTGTTCTCTAAATTCTAAACTTCAGATAACTTTTGTATATTATTTTCTACTCTACAATACTGAGATTTATTTAATACTAAAACCTAGTTAGATGAGGTCCTTTTACAGCATTCCTTTAGGAAGGCCCTTAAATTAACTCTATATTGGGTTATGGTGAATTCATTTATTCAAACTTTTCTTTCATACCAACATTTCTTTCATTGCTATATTTTATTTCTATGTATATCATTTCTTTTCTTTGAAGACATACTATATCATGTGATATTTATTGCAGAATATGTTTTTCTTTATTAATTTCAGCAATATGATGCTTTATTTACTTCATATTGTACTAATTCATATTGTACTACATTTAATATTATTTTTTCCTATGATACCATTTCAAGTGATTTTACTGATGGTTCAGTGATATCTTTGGAATGGTCATACTTTTCTTTTTCACTGGGATTTTTTTTCACTCATAATGGGTAATTTTTTCATTATGTTATATTTCTTTGAAATTTTAATTATTTTTTTCTGTCTTCATGAGTGTTTCTGGTAGTTCATAATTTTTGTTATACATAGCATTTCTTCCCTTGATTTTTTGTCTTTAAGTTTTTTTGGGAATGGGTGGAATTTATATTGATTTATATCTGTCTTATTTCCTCCCTCTTGACTCACTTTTCCTTCCACTGTTATCCATAGTCTATGCCTCTGTTCCCACCTTTCCCCCAAACTGGATAACATTGTTTAAGTTTTGTAGATGTGGGGACTCAACTGCTCTCCAACTATGTAACAGTAGAAATTAGTTTCCTCTACTAAAAATTATTATATATTTAGATGTTTATTAAAGATTATTAGAATTAAGAAATAAGGAAATACAAAATAAGAAAAGCACGTGTAGCCTCACCTGGTGAGATTTTAGGGAATTCTGGGAACTACCAAGGACTCCTGCGAATTGAAGTTCAGGGTTCAAATCTCAATTTTTACAACTAGTATGAATTTAATAGGTTGAGATCTGACTCTAACTGTAAATCTGTTACTTTTTTTTTTCTCATTCAGGTGCATATCCTTTTCTTTATGTGGATAGGAAGAATCAACACATTCTCAAGCTCATAGATTTTAGGAGAAGATTTAGACTCAGTATTTCTTAGGAAACCTGAAAGGAACCTCAATGGATAGACCTTAAAGAATAAGCCTATGTGGTTGCTCATATTTGTGGCATTCTTTATAATATATAAGTTGTGGAAGAGGATGGAGATGGATTCTAACTATTCCTATTGTCATTTGATGAAACATTTACATTGTTGGAGGTATTTTTCTATTTTAATTTTGTGTATTCAGCTTTACTATATGTTTCACATATACAATATTTCTTTTGTGGATGTTAGAAAGAGAAATTTATTATATGGTGGAAAAATTAACATCTTGTTAAACATTTGATATCTAATCTTGCCAGTTTTGTCAATTTATATGCCTCTAATATGAATTTCAGATCAACATGTCTTTATACATTGTCTTCTCTCAATGAAATGTAAGTGCTTTGAGAGAAGGAACTGTTTCTTTATTATTATTTTTCTATTTATTCTCAACATCTAGCCCAGAATACAGTATACAGTAATGATAGAATAACTAATTATTGAATGAATGAATGAATCTTTGGCATAACATACCAAAGTTTAGGAAAACCTTATTCTTTGCCTCTTCTCTATTGAAAAAATCTCCATCTAGTCTGAGTACAGGAACAAATAAAGCTGAAAAGTAAATCAACAAAGGAAAGGCTAGCAAATGATTATTCCCCCTGCACACACATTGACTAACAAAGATCATTTCCTGAGGCATGGGAGGAGTAATCCATATTGTTCCTGAATAAAGGGTAAGAGAAAGACTTCTAATGTAAGATTGAAAGAGTGAGATAGTCAGTAACCATCTGCCTTTATGTATTTGTGTTTTTAAGTTTATTTTAAAGCAGTAAAAATGTCAAGTGAATTCTAAGCTATTAGATAAATCGTCTTTTGTGGATTTTTTTGATGTATTTCTTTTATACTCACTCCTTTTCTTGGTCACTTATTTATATTTAACAATTCAAAACCAATGTATTCAAGACACTGTATTAGGGACTAAGGATAGGATAGAAAAATAATAATGCTTATCTTCAAATAGTTTGAATTTTATTGGGCTATAGCAGGTATTCAGTTAAGGAAGTCAGGTATTTCATTTGGGAAAAGATACTAAAAACTAGATGGAGTAGGAAAGACTTCCATAAGAAAGGGGAACCTGACCTGAGTCTTAAGAGTAAGATAAAAAATTTGAGAAAGAGAAATAATGAATTTATCCTAGGAAATGGGTTCTTTTGGTTTGAGTACTGATAAAATGTCAGCTTTTCCAAACAACTAGAAACTCAATTTAGCTGGAATATAATATGTAAAATAAGTCTGGACAGGTAGATTGAACCCTCAGTAGAGGTCTTTAAATTCTAGATTAAAGAGACTCTTTTATTCTCCTTGCTGATTTTCAGGAAAATCAAATTATCATACCAATAAAATATTTCTATTATCCTTGTTGAACATGACTAGTAGCTTTATAATGACAATTTTAATGACCTACAAAAGGGTTGATTCATTAAAAAGGAATCAACCAAAGGTAATTAGGATAATTAAATGCTATCTTTTAAAATTAAAACACAGAGGAGGAAAATGTATTTGCAAAACTGAATTTGAACTGGAAATTAGTCTAATTACTGATTCCAGGAATATAGTATAATACTTCTGACCTATAATTATAGGTCAATTCCTGTTCTCTGGTTTTACTACGTTATCTGATTTTCCACAGAGCAGACACATGATATTTTCTACTTCATTCAGGGATAAAACAATCACTTTGAGGCTGGAGAAATTGTCACTTCTTATATTTGGCCAGCATGATGTGGCATAGAAAATGGCATATACCATGTTGTGGCCACAGCAATGATATCAGGTGTCCCTGTGGTAAAAGTCAATACAAATTTTTATTGACTTCTCAAACAAATTACTTGCCAGACAGTTTAGACCCAGGCCTCCCACAAGAGGAAGCGCATAATCCTTCTTAACCTGTAGTAAAGCAATAGATATTTTAAAAATGAAAGGATAAGAATCACAGAAAGGAGATGTCAAGTTTGCATGTGTATATGTGTGATCTTAACTTGAAATGATTTTAAAAGAGTAAAAATGTGAAATGTATTCAAAATGAACCATGGATGATGTAAATAAATATGGAATATCATTCTGATGGCATCTGGTAATACTTGTTTTAGCAGACAAGAAAACAAATGCAAAATGTTGTAACACAATTTTCTTTCATTCTTGGTAATAGATGAAAACAAGGGGGAAAAAAGGCTCTTCTAAAGTTCTTGGGAAGTTGCCAGTACTCTTCTGATTATAAATACAAGAGAGTCTACAATAAAAATAAATAAACTTGTCATATCTTAAACTGGTTCTTCACTGGTCATATTCAAAAAGTACACCCACTGACAGCTGTCAGTAGATTAGCTGGGAATAATAAATTCAATAGTAAGGCAACATTCAATAGGGTAATTAATTAGAATACACAAAGATGGTTAATCATAATTCCAAAACTAAAATGTAATACAAAATTTTATGTATATTATGAGATGAAATATTTCCCCTATTAATTACAAATAGCAACCAACACTGTTTAATAGTATTTTATATTATTCTATATTTTCCCATCTTTCAAACAAGAATTACTTGTGCCTTAGAATATCAAGGTTTGATAAGAGAATCTAGGACAGCAATGGCAAGACTTTTCGAGATGAAGTGCTGTGTCCCCCCCACTCCCAGAAGCCAAGTGTCATGCCCTGCCCCTCTAACTTGCCCCTTGTCCTCCCTTACCCCATTGGACAGAGGAGGGAGGAAGCACTCAGATTGGGCTGCTGGGCAAGGTGCATTGAAAGAGGGAGGAGAGTGACCCTAGCACTCAGCCCTCCCCCAGTTATTCTCCCCCTCCAGCTATGTGCCATCCTATGAGCTATTCTCCCCTCAAACCTAGCTCCTCTCCAACCTCAACCCAAGAATCTCTTTCACCACAGACTAGACAGACTGCCATCTGTGCTGCATCCTCCTGAAGCATGTGAACCACTCCCCCATTCAAGCACATAACCCCAGGCAGGGGTGGGAAAAAGTATTCCTATTAAATTGGTAGGCAGAGGGACAGGTAATGGGAGGAATGTCCTTAGGGGCATGGGGAGGGAGAGGGATGAAGCTCTTCCCCAAGTCCCTCTGGCTTTCTAGTAATAAACTCTGGTGGACAACTGCAGATGTGCCCACAGGGAGGACTCTGCATGCCCTTTTTGGCACATGTGCTACAGGTTCACCATCACAAGTCTAGGAGATTCCTTCTAATTTTGAGATTGTACAATTATAAAATTCTACAGATGAAGCAAGTACTTGGTTCCCAATTTAAGACTTCCCTGAAGCAGATGTCATTAACATTTAGTGCCCACAGGCTCAGGATTTCTAATGGATAAGATTCCTTTCAGTGCAAGTTCACTACCATACACTCACAATTAGTGGCAGAGTTAAAGCAAAAACTTAAGTCTCTTGACTTTCACTTTAATTGTTCTCAAGTATAAATTCTATTCATATTTTGAATGGACTATTGAAAAGAACAATAGATTTGGAATCAAAATACCTATGTACAAATCTTACTTTTTCCCCTTACTACTTGGGTGATCTTACTGAAGTCACTTAACCTTTTCTGGATATCAGCATCCTCATCTTTTAATACCAGGGACTGGTCCAAATAATTTCTAAGGTTCCTTTCTATTCTGATATTCAATGAATATATATATATATATATATAATATATATAATATATATATATATATTATATATATATATATATATATATATATATATATATAGAGAGAGAGAGAGAGAGAGAGAGAGATATCAAACATACCCTATTTGTTTTCCTTTGGGTCCCAATTTTTTTTTATTTATTTTTGATTTAGAATATTTTCCATGGTTACATGATTCATGATTTTTCCCATCTCTCTTCCTTCCCGCCTCCCAGAGTTGACAAGCAATTCCACTGGGTTATACATGTATCATTGCTCAAAAGTCCCAAATGTTTTCTTTGAAAAGTATAAATCAATTCAAAATTGGTGTGTAATAAGCTAGTGACTATTTAGGAGAATAAAAACTGATATGTGTTAAGTAATTTAGAGAGCACCCTGAAGCTTTTTTTTTTTTTAATGATATGCTTATGTGGCTTTCTATTTGAATGAATTTACCTTGAACTATATAACCTAAGAATGAAATAAAAAAAAAAAAAACTAGTTAAGAGCTCAGTTTCATAGTGTGGTGTTTGTGAACTACATCCATTTATTCATTCATTGGCATGTATTAAGTGTGTACTTTATTTCAGGCATGTGGAGTTATAGTCAATTTAAATTAGTCATGCTCCTTGCTGATTCACCAGTAATACTTTGGCTAGGATAAACACAGAGAGCAAGGTAACCATATAACAAAGGATTTGTCAGATGTGAGGAAAAAGGCTTTCTAAAAAAGATGCTGCTTGAGTTGGGCTTTGAATGATGTGTAGTTATATATTTATATATAAATTATAAAAATAATTTATATATATAATATTTATAAATAAATAAAAAGTCAATGTCAGCATATGAAATATGAAGATAGGGGTTATAGAGCAATTATTGAGGCAGACAGATATCCTGCTTGACTGTAGCATAGAATGCAGTGCTTTCTGGTGGGAACTTTAGAAGTGGTTATTTATTATATAATGTAATATATATTTTATCTTTCAATTTCTGTTAAATGAATTTCTATTATAATTTTAAGAAATATATTAATTTCTTCTTTATTTAAATGTATATATACATATATATATATATATATAATCATATTTTTGCTTCCTTACCCCCACCTAATTTATTGAAAAGGACTAGGAATTATGCCTTTGTAACATCTCCTGTGTATTCCACATTCTAACACTGTCACCATTTTATACAGGTTCTATTCACCTCAAGAACAGACTCTTGCAGTAGCCTAATAGTTGTTTTGTGTAGTACATGTCTTTAGCCACTTCAATCTATCATCCACTGAACTCTCCTATAGATCTTTTTAAAGTGAAAGTCCGACTATTTTACCTCCTGGTTTTTAATATGCTCCATTGTCTCCCTATTACTTCCAGGATAAATTCAAAACAAAATCTACTATTTGGGATTCAAAGCCCTTCATAACCTGCCCCCTTAGCTTTCTAGTCTTTTTATAACTTCAGCTCATGGCTCCCATTCAGTCCATGTTTCAGTGATACTGGTTTTCTGCTTACTCAAGTTTCTTTATATCCACATTCTGTTTGTCTGGAATTGCTCCCTTCCTCACATCTGCTTCATGTCTCCCTTGGTTTCCTTCAATTCCCAGATAAAAACCCACCTTATATAAGGATCCTTTCTCAATCTCCCTTAATCACTTGATGCTAGCCCCTTCCCTCTTTTAATTATCATCACTTTATCATTTAAATATATATGTATTTATATATATACATTAGTACATAATTGTTTGCCTGTTGTTTCTTCCATTACACTGAACTCCTTAAGTGGAAGAACTATTTTTATTTTGTTTTGCTTGTGTTTCTAATTTATTTCTTGAGACATCTGGGAAATACTGCTAGATTTCCAAGCTTTCATAGGAATTTACAGATTTCTCTGCCTATATAAGTGTTTATTCCACTTTGATCTGCTGATCTGCTTGATTTTCACTCTACAGAATGAGATTACACAGACTGAGAACCCCTTAGTGTCTCTCCTTTCCCACTTTTTGCCTCCTGTGAAAGTAGAATTGGGAAAGCATGCAAAAGGAAGAAGCAGTGGCTGAGTGGTGACCTGTCAATCAAACCAAGGGTCCATTTGGAATGTTACTGAGAAAGGCAGTTTGGAGCCAAACCAATGGCTGGCTGAACTCTGGACCTGTCAACTACTGGTCATCATATATCAGGGAAGGAGGAGCTGATTTATCTCTTGGACTTGGATAATCTCTTTGGTTTGCTTTGTTTATGATTAGTGACTGAACTGCCAGACCTATTAATTATTCCTCTCAAGTTGAACTCTATCCCAATATCCTCCACTGGAGGCCAACCGGTAGTCTCAAGAAATCCTCATCCCTCTTACCCCCATTCTCTATCTTTTCCTGTCCTTTCCAAATAAATCCTTACTTAAGATAAAGAAGAGAGAAAGCATTTTCATTTGAAACACCACAAACTCACCCTGAGTGATTTAGTAGGAAGTAGACAAGGGGGAGGGAAACTGAAGAGGCTGAAGAGGTAGGCTGGGAGAGAGGTAGGAAACTGGAGGAAGGGAGGAGGGAAAAGACAGAAGAAATAAGATAACTGCCTATTCTGTTAGTCATCAACCATCAAATATACCCCCTCATTATTATCTATTATATTACACTGCCTTTGTATGTGGCCTCCCCCTTTAGACTCTAAGCATCTTGAAGTCAAACATTTTCTTTCCATTTGCTAATTGTTTGCCTAGTACTTAGCATGGGACCTGGTCCATGTGCTTAATAATTGTTTATTGGAGTAAATGTTCTTCTGCCTTGCAATATTTATCCCTAAAGCTGAATTCATTTAGTTGATCTACAAGGCATATTCCCTTTTGTTTCTAAAGTATTTCCTGTTGTTGTTGTTTTTCAATTTATGTTCAATGTCTTTAACTGAGTTTTCTTTTACTTTAGGTCTTTTGATAATTTCATGCCCCCTCCCCCCCTTATATTCTTCTATTGCTCTTTTTCTGACTCCTTCCTCTTTGATAATAGTTTTCTTGAGGGCTGGTCCTCAAATTTTTCTCCCTCTTCTTTTGCCCTTAGAAGTCGACTTTTCTTTGGTCTTTGTCTCTCTCCCTAGTTATTTCTACAGGGAGTGAAGTGGACTCCATGGGATGTCAACCCCAGATCTCTTTCCTTTAGACATAGTAAAGTCCTATGTACACAATAGACTAGAAATTCCTAATCACATTTTTGGCCAAGTAATATGTAAATAAGTCCTGTTTTTTACTTTCCATGATATAGGACTATTGAAGAGGGAGTAGGGGAAAGACTTGATTCTTTTGAAATCCCATAAGTATTGTTTGTATTATCTTGCCAGAGAGTAGAGTCCAGAAGGGGAGAGGATGCTAAGCGAGCATGTTAAGGATTAGAGATAAATGTTCTCTTTTGTTAGTTCATTAGATTGTTGCCTTTTTAGGATTCTTGGTGCAATAGATAATTTGGAACAGCTATCATGTACAATTCATATTTTGGAGGGGTTTGAGAGGTAAGAGTATCAGATAAAATAGATGGCTATTTTATTGGTCATGTGACCTAGGATAAATCATAAGACTTTATCTTATAGGAATGATCCCTCTTTCTTCTTAAATACTATACTCTTTTATTGATGCCTCTGATGTGATACTGAGATTTAGCTTTGTTTTAATTATTTGTGAACTTTGCCTATGATTATGCTTCTCTTTCATTATAGTAACCCCTGCAAGATCTGGAACTCACAATTTTTCAATATCTTCAGCCCTTGGAACTTCTCCCACTCTCTGTTTTGAAGACCTCTTTTCTCAGAACCTTCAATAAAGGAGGGAACCAAAGTAAAAAATTCCTTTATTTCCCACTCAGCTCTACTTCTGTGCTCTTATCCCCCATAGTTCAGAGTCAGATATATTATTCTACCCACCCTTTTCATTTTCCTATCTTCTCTTCCATTGTAAGTTCCCTGAGGGCAAGGTCCCCCTTTTTTTTTATCTCCAGTACTTAGCATACTTGCTAACTGAAATTTTTTATTCCCTACATTGCCATCCCACTTTCTCTCCAAAATTCAAATTTTAACCAATCACCAAAAATGAATTCATGAAAATCTTTCCCTGATTCCCCTTTCCTCTACCATACTTCAGAATGTAGAAGTAATCTTACAGTTCTCTTAACTTTCCTAGCATTTAGTTTTTAACTTCAATGGAAAGTACAATAAACTTTATGCAATAGGACATTATTTCAGATTTCCAGTTTTGTTTCTTACTCTGAATTACTTTGAATATCACTTAAACTCCCTTGGTCTCAGTTTCCTCATCTATAAAGTAAAGAGTCCAACCAGATAACTCTGTTATACTTTCGTATCCTAAATCTAGAATCCTATGACTATTTTGTTGCATTGTACTTAATTTTATTCCAGGTTATATTTTGATAGAATTTTTAATAATCATTTTCTGACATTTTGTGATCCATGTCTCTCCCTCCTACTTTTCATTCTTCCTCAAGGTGGTAGGTAATATAATATAGGTGGTATATTTGTTATCACAAGATACATATTTTCATGTCAATTGTATAAAGAAGATACATATTGCTTACACTAGAGGGAAAAGTCAAAGTGGAAATAAAGTGAAGAATGGCATGCTTCCATTTGCATTCAGACTATCAGTTCCCTCTATGTTTGTGGATAATTGTACTTTATAATGCATACATAATATACATATGCATTTGTTTTTCTTTAAGACAATAAAATATTACAGCAAATGAATCACCTTTCTAATCTCTATTTTGTCTTAGGGGCATAGCCAGGAGCTTAGCAAATATTTATGAAATACATTATAGAAATAATGGAAGAAGTATCTCAGTTTTGCACATTTTAGATAGTAGATAGAGGGTGGAAAGAATATAAAATATTTGTTGCTTTTCAAAATCTTTGCTGTGCCCAGGTGTCTACTAAGCAGGAGAGGTTGCAGCTGGAGAGGCATGAGCCTGGTGATAGATGGCATCTGTTGTCCACAGACAGGTCCAGCTAAGCACAGTAAGCATTGCTACTGCCATTAGCTGATGAATTCTTTGTAGATAGAGAGAACATGACCCAAATATATACCTAGAGAATATAGACTTCAATATTTCTAGGATCCAGAAATTCATCCCTGTGGACACACCTTTTGCCATTGCAGAGCACAACTACTCTATAATACAGACCGTTGTAGAGAGTTACTGTGGCCCAACAATTCATCAGCCTGCATCCAACCTTGTAATATTCCTCTCTGAATTACAATAAACAAGTTAGTTACCAAGTCACATGCTAGAAGTATCTGTTACCACTTTCTTTTAAACATATCCCACAATAGACTGTTCTTTTCTTTTACACCATGAGGAAACATAAAACTGCTTAAATATGAGCAGAAATATTATGATCTAAAAAAAAAAAAACCCTTTCAACTACCTTTCTCCCCAGAATCAATATTTTTTCTCAGAAATTTTAATTATAATTGTGCCTCTTTCCATACCATCTAAATAGTCAGAGCTCCAAATAAAGTGGTAGAGGATTTCTTATGAATTAAATTTTGTCAGTTGTATTTAGAGCAATAAGATTCTTCTTAGAATGTCATACTTCTAATGAATCCTTGAATATTACTCAGGATTTTTACAATGTTTCCTTATTGACCCTTCATAAATCTTGAAGAATTAAATAAGCTACTCCAAAACACTGATTATTGCTAGATTACAGTTATGTTTCAAATGATTCAACAAAATCTGTAGATGCTTTACTTTCTTAAAAAAAATGACTTCATGAAATTTTTATGCCTACCTAATAGACTGGGATGTTGCTGAAGACTCCTGCATGGATTTTTTGTTTACATAGAAATCCATTCTGGTAATCTTTACCTATAATCCTGTTCTATGTCGGTACATGTCATATGTTAAGATAGTTTTCCAAGACTTGTATGAAAAGTCCCTTCAAAATCATCTGCCTACTAAGTACACTGTGGGGAATGGATTGGACAAGCATGTGGAATAAGTCAAAATGATCTCTTTGATAAACTTTTTACACTAATGGCCTAACTGAAAAACAAAAGAGGAAGGGATCTCATTAATTAGCTAATGCTAAATAATCTTCACTCTAATTTTTTTTAACATCTTCTCTCTATATACACCTTCCCTAATTATGTCATGTTTCTTTTTGTACATTTCTCTGTTCGTCCATGTCGTCTTCCCTAATAAACTGTGAAGCCTCTCTTGTGCTTGAGGAATTGAGCCATCATTTGAAGGAGAAACTCAGTATGAGACCTGGCATATAACTTACATGTAAGTGTTATATATGGTGTGTGTATGGAACAACACACAGGATCTACCTCAATAATTCATAATATTTTCAACCTTGGTTTGGGAAAATTATCCTCTCAAAGATGGAAGATGTTAGGCACTATCTAAAGGATTGGTTAGCCAGTGCTGTCATCACACCACCTGTAGTAAATATTTGTCACCTACGGTGATGATATGGAAGAAGCCTAGGAAGATTCAGATATCTAAAGACTGAAATAAGAAGAAAACAAGAGAAATAAAGAGATCAATGCTCCCATGCTATAAGTTCAAATATGCCATGCACTATTTGCAAGGCAGCCAGTTATTGTCATATTCACAGCTATGCAATATATTTGATCATATGTCTCAAGGAATTTCAGAAGAATCTCCCACTGAAATAGGAAACTACCAGATAGAATTTTCCTCATTCCATGAAGACTGCCACTTCCTCTGAAATTATATATACAGTCTTAAAGAATACATGGGGGCCCTGGGAGATTATGTGACTTGCCCAGGGTCACATAGCCCCATAATTCAAGGTTTAACAGATTTAGGAATGACTAAGTATGGGAATAAGCTCATTAAAATTTTATCTTGTTAATGAAACTTTCCAAGTCAGGCTGCTATAAATGAAAGAATATAGTCATGATTAAAATAGTCAGAAAATGAAATTAAACAAATTTTTCTCTAGTCCTAACTAATTCACAAACCAGTATAAATGCTTTAATGTCAAATATATATTAGAATGATGATGAGCATCATTCAGGAAATGATTATTCCCCAAACTTCTAGGCTAGGATTAGGATCCAATACACACCATTAGCCTAGGTTAACTATCACCAAGTAAATTCAACTTATAAAGATTTTATAAAATTCTTAATATATGACAGGCACAGAAATAAATTCAGGGGATAAAAAGAAAGTAAAACATAACAAATCATCAAACAACCAAAAAATAAAAACTCTGATTGCCGTTAAGGAGCTAATACTCTGATGGGGAGATAACTTTGGTAATAGAAGGATTGAGAAGGAACAGGGAGAATGGAAGGAGAGAGAGAGGGAAATGGAGAGAGAGGGTGAAGAGATTCTTCTTCCCCTCTCTTTTCTGGGAGAGAGGTATCCAAGTCTTGTCCCCCTGACAGAGGGATTATGTCTTCTTAGAGAACAATTCTGGGAGATGGAGAATAAGAGCTGGAGAGATTAGCTTTGGGAAGATGACCCACTGCCTCCCCTTTGGTCCCAGCTATTGTTGAGAGGCAGGATTGATTCTTCTGCCTCTGGTCTTCTTAGGGACACCCACTGTCACTTCCCCTTAGAAACCTGGGGTCACCTGGCTATCAAGGAGAAATGTTGTTCCTTGGGTTAGGAAGTTTGGATTACTGGGATTCTGAGCTAACTTTCCTGTTTGGGGGAGAGATGTGATTCTCCCCAAATCATCTGCCCCCTTTCCTAGTGTCAGAAACCAGCCAGACCTAATTCTAAAGTAGCAAACAATTTATTTGGCTTTACACAGGGAATAAGAGGTAGGGGTGCCAGGCAAGGAAAGTGGGGAGTAGGAAACCCTAACACTTGTCCCCTCTGGCAGACTGGACCTGCAAGTTCTCAGGGTTCAAGGCTGAGAGCCTTAAACCCTCTTCCAGCCAACTGCTGGTGGATCCCTATTCCTCAGCTAACTAGCTTTTAATTCAGAAGTCCAGGAATAGGTCAGGGAGAAATATAAAAAGAGATTTTTTACAGCAGATTTCTCTGTAGACGGCTTACTTTCAAAGTCCTGCCTACCATATTCACTGATGACTCCATGCTGTTGTTGAAAATGAGGAAGAGGTGTCCAGGGGTTCACAGGGAAAGCTGTTGATCCCCCAAGAGATCCAGCTTCTTCCCAACTTGAGAGGTTTGCCTCCTTCCTCTGGCTCTCAGCTGAAGAAGTAGTGACCAAGTGACAGTTGGAGCTCACCCATACCCCCTCTACTCCAACTGGAATCCTGAGGTTCTGCTTTTTTTTTTCCTCTTCTTCTGCACCTCTCTCATGCTTTGGATTAATTCCTCCCTTACACTTTCAAACAAGTATGAACAAATCAGATATAGACATTACAAACTGGGAATAATGAATTAAGAGTGGGAAAGCACTTGCATAAAGGGGCATTGGGAATGGCTTCTTACTGAAGATAAGATTTTAGCTGGGGCTTAAAGGAAGTCAGGGAAGTCAGGAGATGGAGAAAAGTAGGGAAAGAAATCCAGACATAAGGGGCATTTGGGTTTATTATCTAGGAACAGAGATGGAGTCTTTTTTGAGGAATAGTTAGGAGAGATATCACCAACCTTAGTCACTGTGTCACCAAAAAGTATGTGGTAGGGTGTAAGGTAGATGATGATGGAAAAGGTAACAAAAGTCCATATTAGGAAAAACTTTACAAACAGTACCATGAATTTTATTTTTGGTCACAGAGATAATAGGGAGACATTCAAGTTCATTGAAGGGGAATTGGTCATGGCATGATCAGATCTGTGCTTTAGGAGAATCAATTTGACAACCAATGATAGAATGGACTGTAGTGGGGAAAGACTTAAGACAGAGATATCATCTATCAGACTTTTGCAATAACCTAAGCATAAGGCAATGGAATTCTGAAACATGGGAGTAGAAGTGTCAGAGGAGAGAAGGTCACATACAAAAAACACATGTTATGAAGATAGAATCAATAGGACTTTTTAACAGTTTGGATATTGAAGGTGAGTGCCTGTGAGATTTGAGAATGACAGTTTTGTTGAAAGCCTAGGTACTTTTTTTAATGGTTATGACCTCAGGTATAATAAGAAATTGTAGAAGAGGGAAGGGCTGGGAGGAAGGCTGATGAATTCAACTTTGGATATATTGGGTATATCTATAGGACATTCAATTTAAAATGTCCAATAGGCAGTTGAAAATGTGATATTGGAAATTAGGGTTGGCTAGATATATTTAAGAATCATCAGCAAAGTGATGATTATTGAATAGAAAGGACTTTAGAGGTCACCAAACAGAATAGAATAGAGAGAGGAGTATAGCTCTTAAGAAAGAACCTTGGAGGAACACATGAGGTTAATGGGTATGTCTTAGATGAAGATACACCAAAGGTAACTGAAAAGAAATGGTGTGATAGGTAAAAGGAAAACCATGAGAATAGCAGCTAGAAGGTGCAGCTGTTCAAGTGTTGGAAAGAAAGTCCAGAATTTACACACTGCTTCTGGTATTGATTAGCTATATGACCTGAGAAATGTAATTTGTGTGCCTCAGTTTCCCAATATATAATATGAATAATAGCATCTATTTTACGATTCCTCCTCATTCTTTATGAAGCCACTGACACTATCATACTTTTCTTAATATTCACTTCTCTCTGCAATACTAATACTAAAAAACAAATAATATATTATTAAAGTGTTTTGGAAAGCTTATGGTGCTATGTATATTCCGTATATTACTGTTGTTCTATTCATCACTGTTAGTATTAGTATTTTCACCAAAATTCAGGACAAGAATGAAGATTGAGAAAAAACCATTACATTTATAATTGGTAATGTTAGAAAGAGCAGTTCTGATACACTAAAAAGATTCCAATTCCAGAGTTTAGAAGTAAGTGATAGGACTGGAAGTGGAGTTGCAAATTGTAGATTGAATTATTAAGCAACTTAGCAATGCAAGGTGTAATATTTATTGAGAAAGGAAATAGTTGCCCCCCCACAAACTGTCAGTCTTGTTTCCTTTCCACAAAGGGAAGAGAGAAACAGGGCAATAGCTACTAGGCTTGGATAGATTTTGTGAAGGTTTCTTTAGGATGCAATAGACATAGGCATGCTTGTTACTTGGTAGATAAGTAGTCAATAGACAAGGAAATATTGAAGAGAAGGAAGTGCAGATGAACCAACCTGATTCATAGAAGTTGAAAATTTACTTTTTTTCTGACTGTATAATTTATTTAAATATAATAGGAGCTATTCAGTGACATAGCAATCACACTACTTAAAATTATTTGGTAGAGCTACTAAAAATCATATTGAAGAACAAAAGGACAAGAAAACCAAATATCAAGAGAATTAATGGAGAAAATATGAAGGAAGGTGGCTTAACTGTACTGGATTTCAAACCATATGATAAAAAAGCAACCATCAAAACAATCTGATACCAGCTAAGAAATAGGGTAGTGGGGGAAAAAAGGCAGTGGAATCGATTAGGCACTCAATTTGGAGTAGTAAATGACAATAAGAACCTAATATTTGACAAAACCAAAGATCCAAGCTTTCAGAATCATTCACTGAGAAAAATGGACATCTTTATAGTAGACACTAGGCACATAACCAACACCTCAAAAAACCAAGCCAAAATTGACTCATGACTTAAAAATAAAGGGTGACACCATAAACAAAATAGAGAAGTATAGAATGGTCTACCTGTCAGATCTATGGGTAAGTGAAGAATTTATTTCTAAACAAGACACAGAGAATACTTTGAGAAGTAAAACATTACATTTAAAAAGGTTTTTTTTTTTTAAATAAACAAACACAATTGCAACCAGCATTAGAAGAGAAATGACAAATGGAGGGAGAGGAGAAATTATAGAAAGGGGAAGCTAGGTAGCTTAGTGGTTTCAGAGTGAGGCTTATAGATGAGAGGACCTGAGTTTAAATCTAGCCTCAGACACTTCCTAACTTTGTGACCTGAACAAACCCTTTGATCCCCATTACCTAACCCTTACCACTCTTGTGCCTTGCAACAAATACATAATAGTGATTCTAAGATGGAAGGTAAGATGTTGAAGAAAAAGTATTTCTGACAAAGGCATCATTATTCAAATACATATAAAACCAAGTAAAATTTATAAGAATACAAAACATTCACCAACTGACAAATAGTTAAATGATATGAGCAGGCAATGCTCAGATGAAGAAATAAAAAATAAAAATGATCTTAGGCATATGAAAATGTGTTCCAAATCACTATTAACTAGACAAATGCAAATTAAAATAACTCATGAGGTACAACCTCATGCCTATCGGACTGGCTAAAATGATGAAAAAGGAAAATGATAAATATTGGAGGGAATGTGGGTATATTGGGACACTAATTACACTACTGGTAGATCTGTGAACTGATACAATCATTCTGGAGAGCAGTCTGGAACCATTCCTAAACTGCAGTCAAATTTCATACCCTTCTATTTTGATTGAGTAGTACCACCATTAGATACAATGATATCAAAGATAGGGGGAAAGAACTTCTACAAAAATTTTTGCAGCTTTTTATTTTTTGGTAGGGCCAAAGTACTTTGAGAAGACAGTATTAACTCTCCCTTTGTTTATGTTTAGTTAAACAAATCAAGTACTTAAACTACCCTATCTTGACACTAAGTAATAGAGTTCACAAGTAACTCACTAAAGTAAGTTCACACCTCCAAAGGTCACTGCCTCCCCCTTAAGTAGTGGTAAATTGAAAAACTTCAATTGGTTCTTGATTGGTTCCAATAAAGTGGGGGAGCAATAGGAAGATTGTGGTTGTGAATGCAGTGATTCCTTCCTTGGTTCTTCAGTGAGGAAACCCTCTCTACTCCTTGGTGTTTCAGTAAGAAACTCTCTTCAGTATGAGTTCTGGTGAGATTCTTGGTGATCTTAGCTTCCTGTGAACTGAAGAAGGTTCCCAGAGGATTCTTCAGTGTCTCCTGGTTCTTTGGATTTCAGCTTCCTAATTAGGACTTTGGATTCTTGTGAGATTCATTTTCAGATTTCCCTTTGAGGTCTAGAGACATTAGGATTAAACTCAGGGTATTTGTAGCTAGTGTAAAAATGGAGATTTTGAACCCTAGACTTCAATCTGCAGAAGTCCTTGGTATTTCCCAGAATTCCCTATAATCTCACCTTAGTCTCCACGTTGGCAAGATTACAATTGATATTTAACTGGCAGTAACGCCTCCCATGCTCTCTCCTTAGGCAACAATTAGCCTCCACATGGCAGGGGACCTCAGCGGGGGAACGAGGGGAAGAAAAAAACTTTTCCAAACAGGAAGGTACAAGTATGACTTATTCTATGAGAAAGCAATGCATTGCCTATTTCAAAAGATATTTTTTTGAGTGCACTGATCCTTTTACTTACCTTACCTGATACTCAGGGAAGAAATTCATCTCCCTGCAACTCTTTGTCATTTGGGTCTGCCCAATTTCAGTTTCCTAAAACCCACCCTTGCTATGGGAGATCCCACAGTACTGACAAAAGGAATCTAAATGGATTAAAAAAATGAACTTTAAAGAGAATGAAGGTTATATTTTTAAGGCTTTCCAGAATCCAATGTTTTATAAATAGCTCTTTATTTTATTGCATTTTCCTGATTGTTTTGTTTAATATTTAATTTTGTTGGGTTTATGTTCATATATTAATGTATTCAATATCATTCTGTTATACTGAATCATTTTAATGTACTGGGTTTTAACTACTATTATATTCTGTTGCTTTTCCTCTATAACTATACTGAACAAATATTATTGATTAAGCCATATATATATATATGTATATATATATATATATATATATATATATATATATATATATATATATATAAACAGTCTTTTTTCTATTTTGACTTTGTAAATTGTCACATAGAGGATGGATGGACATCATCAAAACTGGTTACAATTGTATCACAAGCTTTGGAAAATTTAATGAGCTAAATATTTCAAATTGATTTTAAGGGGTCTTCAAACATGATTTTTAGATTTTTTTTCAACAACTTTGATCATTCTGCCTGCCTCTAACAGCAGGTAAGGTCCATTTTAGAAGCTGAAGTGAAATACAATTGTAATACCCACCTCCAACATTTATAAAAAATGCAAATGGATGGGACATCACAGTCTCATAACAAAGGAGCTGGGAAGTTAATCCCAGGGCATGGTACCCCTGGATGGTTCCCAAAAAGGGAGCATCTCTCATTTATAACTCTTCAGCTCACTTTACTCTTTCACCAGAATGATATCTAGATTTCTTGATGATGTTCTAGACCCAAATAAGTTTTACTTTGTTTGAAATTGTATTTGCCAAGGTTGAAATATTTGCTATGTCTGTAAAAATTGTGACAAATATTGATCAGTTAACAGTTTGTTTGTTTTTTTTTTTTGTCATACAGCAACTTATATGAAATATGATAGTGGGTTTGTTTGCTATTGTAATTAATTGGGTTATTGTGAATTTTGGGGATTTTGGTACATTTTGAATCTGCATTACCTTTTCTACTACAAAAACTGTTACTTTGTGAAATTCATTTGCTTGTACTCACAATAGATCATGGCCAGGTATGAAGAGGAAATGGATCTCATTTTTGATGAGAATCCTTTGTATTATATATTTTCTTAGCTGACAGAGTGTGTCAATGGATATAAGCTATATATTTTTTTATTTTTAGAACTCTTTTATTATTATATTTTCTTGCATGTGCAATATACTATTTCAGTTTTTTTTATTTTTTTCTCTCCTTTTTATATTTGAAGCACATGTCACCAGTATTAAGAAGATTTTAACTTCTTTTTGATTTTGCAGTAATATAGTTTAAAATATAATTGCTATAATGTCAATGCCTGCCCCAAAAGCTTGATACTATAAAAATTATGCCACTAACTGTTTTAAATAATTTATGGGACTTTGCTTAATGATTCTGTCTGATTCCAGGACAAGAGAATACAAAAGAACCATTGCACAGTGCCAAAGACGCACAAAACTAAGCTACAGAATGCCAATCGACCACAAGGTCAATGAGACCAACCAATCCCAAAGGGGTTGAAGAAAATTTTGAGCCAAGACAAGAGGATTTGAATATGTTTGGGGTTTGAGGTTGAGGCTATTTAACATGTGTTAAAGGCAGATCTTCCTTGTTCCACATTCTACCAAGTATCTCAAAATTGGCTCCTACATGGCTCCTATAATCTAGTTCCTTTTCTGTCTTTCACAGTGTGGCAAACTTTTTGTAGTCCTGGCTATTGATTGGGTAAATGCATTATTGATTAAATCATTTAAATTGGGCCCTGATTCAAGGATCATTATAGATTTATTTTTCCTTAACTTAGAATTTTTACACATAAGACTTTTTATTTGAATTTTTTGATGTTTTTGATTTCTCTTGCCAATTGATTCATATACCTCATAACCCATCCATACATCTCTAAATGATCCCTGTGTATTTCAATCACTCTCTTCAGGGGGGAATGTATAAATATTATTATTATTTTAAATTTGCAAAGTTTAAATTTCTTTTGAGAGTAATTTTAGGTTAAGAAACATGATACCTCTCCAAATCCAGAAAGTTAGCTGTTTGGAGAAGACACCTTGAAGATACTTCCACAGACTACAAGATACCCCAGAAGATCGAGATTGAACTTTGGGGTGTGGTGATTTGAACTGTGTGGGTTTAAATGCATTTGTTTTGTATGTATATTCTTATGCTGAAGGGAACTGCCCCCTATATGGCTTTTTGTCAATGTACCTAGTAATCATTGGTTTTGTTCTTTTTTCCTTTTATCCACAAATTATTGCAATCTTTAAGTTGATTATATTTCCATGATCCTTTTTGGGGAAACCGGTTTCCCAATAGGATCACAGGGGGTTATGTAAAAATGGAGGTTTTGAACCCTAGATTTCAATCCACAGAAGTCCTTGGTATTTCCCAGAATTCCCTATAATCTCATCTGAGTCTCCTTGTTGTCAAGATCACAATTTGTATTTAACTGGCAGTAATGCCTCCCATGCTCTCTTCTCTTCCATTGCAATGATGTAACAAGTAAGCTAAGAGTGGGGATTATGAATGGGCTAATCAGCCATGGGCACGTGATTTTTATTTTGTATCCTTGATATCTAATAATCCTTAATAAACCTCATAAAATATAATATTTTTATTAGTCAAGATATAATTTAATTTTTACCCTAGGCAGTATTTTCTGTCTCTTTATGTACATTTTCCAACTTTCACTCTTTCCATCTCTTTGTAAATAAAGCTGTTAAAAGTCATTTTGACTTAATTTGTAATATTTTTAAATCTGTGACCACAATATTACTTTAGAATTTTCATGTTAGCATAAAAACCTAAATTTAAATTCTTAACAATTGGAAGCTGAACTCTGGAAACATATTTTAAAAATTAAAGTAAATAAAAAATATTTTAAAAAAGAATATAACAGGGATAGATCCCAGATCTGTGGTTTTATGAGTATATGGATATATTAAGTGAATAAATTCCCTTGATAGTTCTTTTTTTGAAATTTATAATCTTACGAGTCACCAAAGCATCAAGAGGTTGTGATTAACCAGGGTTTATTTGAAGGGGTAAATTACATTGTAAACTGTTTACACAGTTGACACTTCTCCTGTAGAGGAAGACCTCTGACAAATTTTCCTTTATTTCTGTATTTTTTACTTCAAAATATGTCATTTTCTTTATGCGTTCTACTACCTTGGAAAGATTATAATGAGTTTAGGTTGTCTGTTTTCTGGCCTATTTTTTCCAGGATTCTGATTTCTGACCTAACTATTCAATATTAATAATTCCTTTCAAATGAATAATTCTAGTTTCTTCCTCATGTGAACCTTAAAAATTCCAGACCCTACTTCATAAGATTGGATTAAGACCATTCCCCATTTAGGCAGTGAACTCTACTTAGATCAGAAATGTGAGACCTCTACTCCACCTGTACTTAAGCCTGCTTTAGGAGAGAAAATTCCTTGTTGAACAATGAAAAGTACTTAAACCCATACTTAAGCCATGCCTATTTTTAGAACCAATACAAAAGGGTGCTAAGTACCTATAAAGGTCAAGCTACTTGTGAATTTACAAGGAACAAAGAGCTGAGAAACTTACTCAGAGCTTTACTGGTGTGAATTACTCAAAAGTTCACACCTTCTTAGGTGTGAACTAAGAATGGTCTGTCCTTTGAAAAACGTCTACTGTGATTGGTAGATGTAAGAATTTAGGGGAGGTGACAAAAGAGAAAATGCCCTTTAAAAGGAGATGAAAAGCTCTGTCTGGAGAGAATCAGCTGAGAAAGGCTGCCTTGAAGGGTCTCTCTCGAGACTCTCTCGGGGACATATCAGATTGAGGATTGAGCTGGTGAAGGCAGCTGAGATGGAGCTGGCCTGGTGTCACTAGAATCCTCGCTTGAACAGATCTTATGGTGAGTGATTAAGGACTGACTGATCTTTTCTTTTAGGACTTAGGCCTGGGTTGGCCAGGGCTGCCCTGGGCCGATCTATCCTTTCTCATCATTCCTTTTTTCCTCTCTTTCTTTCTTTAATTCCTCATTGTATTATTAATTAAAGTCTCTATAAAACCCAGTTGACTTGGGTATATTCATAATTGGGCATATTTCCCTGGCGACCACCTTATATTTGATTTAAAAACAAAACACTGTAGTGAAAACATTTTCTGAGGTCACAATTTACTCACCTACTCTTATATCTACTATAATTTATATCTTTCACTATTTTAATCACTACAGTTCATAACCCTCAACCATTTTAATTATTACAGTTTATGGCTCCCACTCTTTTAATCATTACACTCATTTTTGCAAAATTTTGAGGGAATTCTGAAAATTATTGTCCTATTCTATTTCACTTCAAGGTTTTTTGGCTAGCATTACTTAATAGTAAAATTCTTATCCATTTCATTATAGTCTTTACAATAATTTTCATCCCCTTTTTCATTCCATATTTATGGGTCTCCAGTATTTTCTGGTTAAG